>NC_139025.1:37159647-37811938 GCF_964662115.1 Mustela nivalis
AGAGCTTTTTCGAAAACCTCTGGGATGAATAATGTGCCTTATTTTTCACATGCTTGCTTTCCTGTGTATGGGTTACTCGTTCACTGCTCAGTTCTTTTCTGAGAGCACCGTACAACTCTTCTTAGTCTGGCCCACGCATCAGCCAGCCTCTCAGTTCCATTGTTTTCCTTGGAGGCCTCCTTCCTGAAGCTGGAGCCCCATCATCCTGCGCTAGTCAGCACTGGTGGCTTCCCCTTGGCTGTAGCCATAGTGGTCGTTCTGGGACTTCCTTTTGCCACTCTTCTGTACTGCGTTTTTCCTGGCTTATCTCCCTTTCTTTCATTTTGGCAGGATACATCCTCTAGATGCTTCCTAAGAAAGTATGAATGGGATATAAATTTTTCAAGCCCTAGTTCTCGAAACATGTTTATTCTATCCACATACTTGATTGACATTTTGGCCAGATAGAGAGTTATTTCCTCAGAAGTTTTAGGGAATTCTCGGTTGTCTTCTATTTCTGGTGTTGGTATTGAGGAGGCCTGCACCGGCTGAACTCCTTATCCTTTACAGTGTCCCATTGTGTCCCTAAGCTTTTGAGATCTACTCTGTCCCCAGTGTCCAGATAATTCAAAGTTATGTGCTTTGGTGCAGGTCTTTGTTTATTAATTGTACAGAGAACATAATGGCCCTTATATATATTGAAACTCATGTCTTATTTTTCTTTTAATTGCATTGAATTCTTTGTCAGATAATTTCATTTTCTTTGCTTGGTGTCTCTGTACCTATTCTCTGTGCCTTTTTGGAACGTGTTGGACCTTCTGGATTGATCCTCTAGTTATCTTCTTCTTTAAAATGGTCTTCTTTTCGTTATACTTTCAGGATACATTTGTTCATTCTAATGTTCCAGTTCTTCTGAACTTTTTATTTCTGTTATGTCTTGAATTTCCAAAAGTTCTTTTTTATTTTCTGAATATTCATCTGTAACAGTTCTGGTTTTGTTTCAGGGATCCAGCAGATTTGTTTATTTCTGAGGATAAGTTCTTTTCTGTGGTTTTTTTGTTTTTTGTTTTGTTTTGTTTTGTTTTGTTTTTACTTGCATTGTGGCTATTTCCTCTGAGTTCTAAATGATTGTTTTGGTCTCCATCTTTTATGTTAGGATGTCTGATGATCCTTGGCTTCATAGTTATGGTAGTCACCAAAGAGCCTCTTAGGGCCATCTAAGAACCTTGTTAGAATGTGTGTGTTTGCACTCACATGCCTGTGTGCATACACACAGATGGGAGACACTTAGAACATTCCTTGCTCTTTCATCAGGAAACTCTCAAATATCAATAGGTATCAGTAGGTGCTTCCTCTTGAGGCTGTCAAGAGGCTGAGGCTGAGGTCCCTCAAAAGGGACCTTCATATCCCCTACTTTCATCTAGAATTTTGGGGGCTTAGTCTCATTCTAAGAGACAGCAAATGTCTCATTCCTCAGCATGCAGAGTTTTACTTAATCCTTTTATTTTCAATAAATTTTTCATTTTACTGTGTACAATGTCTTGAAAACTAGAGACTTGCATGTTTATGCTCTCCAGACTTCGATTGTAAATCTTCAGTCCACTGCTTGGGACATGGATCTGGGAGGTCTTGTTACTCTTTCGACAAACTTTCAACCAGGCCTCTTTTTCGCTCCCCACACCCTTGCCATCAAATATATCTGGCGTCTTCAATTCTTAAGCCTTTTAAGGGTTCTCTGCTGTGAACTGGCTTGCTTCTTGTTTGGCTTCCATCCCTGCTGGCAGAATGGAAAAACACTTAGCAGAGTGGAGGAAGAGGAAACCCAAGATAGTTACCCCTTGCCATCCACTTTCCATCTTTGAAAAATTTGCAGATTTGTCTCATCTGCTCTCTACTCCTCTCTGCTCTGTGTGTTTCTTCCTTTTTTATTCCTTTATTCTCATCTCAGAGAGGGCTCTGGGGGAGAAAGTTTCTCTCCCCTGTCTGATTGGAAGACCCTAACTGCCTTTTTCATTTTGCCCTTCTCATTTTACTGTAGATTTTTTAAATGACGCTCAAAGGAGGGTTCTTTGGCTATATCACTGTACGGTTCATCCCTGTTTGTTAAGTTCAGGAAGGGTGGTTTTGTAAACTAGGAGTCAGCATGTTGGCAGGTCTGTCTTTGCTCTGTAATCACCTTGGAAACTCTCCAGCTTCTTTTCTCTGACAAGTTGTTGCTATATTGTAGGGAGTGCAGTCCGCTGGGCATTTATAGTTGCTGGATTGTATTTCCCATTGCTTTTTTTGAGGGGAGTGTATATATGACTAAGCACAAGACATACTTTGTTTTGGAAATCAGAGCTCATCCTACTCCCCGTTTTGGGGCCTGTGCATTATTATACTTTTTCTTTTGTCTTTTACACGATAAAATCATCAAAAATATGTTCTGTAGAGCAGCATGAAAGTAATTGATATACTGTAATTTTTCTTTCTCATAGAATATTATGTATATATGTATACACACACATATTTAGTTATTTATTTGTGGCTTTGTAAATGACTTAAGTTAGATGCTTGTGTATGTATGTTTTTTGAGGGCTTAATGAAAACATTAGTTAAATAATTTTTGCTTAATTACTTTATTTTCATTAAGCTCTTAAGATTAACATTATATACACAAGTGTAGTTGATTCAGGTTTTGCTAACAGCACACTCCCTCAGACTTTCTCTTATTTATGTTGGTTGCAGATTACTCATTACATCCTTTTACAACGCTTAAAAATAGAAACCAGATTAAAAAAATTGAACTTAAAAGATGAATTATTTCCATCAACAAGGATCTTATATCATTTTGTGTGTGTTGTAGATAAGAGATACTGAACCCATGGGACTTTTTTTTTTTTTTACTTATAATTGTCACATACCTTTCGTCCTTAGACTATTTCCTGTGGAAATGTATAGTTGACTTGCTCATTGATTTCCCAATGGGCTCCAAGTTTGTTCAGTGGTGTCTGTGTGCACAGGAACAAGGACAGTTCCTGGCATATGCAGAGATTGAATGATTGGCTGATTGATTGTGGGGCTGAATGGGCAGAGAGATGGCAGGTATTTTAATAGGATCTTCTCTTCTGATAGGCTGCTGGTGATGGTATGTGTTCTTGAACCAGCCATGAACACTCTCCTTCCACTTCAGCCTCCTAACTTCTTCATAGGTCAGCCTGGGTGTAACTTCCTCCAGAAGCCCTCCCTATCACTCTGATCCTCCCAAATACAGTAGATTTGTCTGCTGTGTATTTAGCATCCTAAACCACTTATGCTCTTTGTTTACTTAGATTCCTCATTTAGACTAGACTCTGTGAAAGCTGATTTTGTCTGTCTTGCTCATCATTATATCCCTGACACCTTGCCCATTGGCTGGCTCTTAATAGGCATACATATTTATCTGAGATAATTCATTTTTTGGATGGATGGATGGATGGATGGATGACATTGTATAGCTAAAAATTGCACCTGTCTCACTGACCAATTTTAAAGATTCTCCCTCAGTTTGTACTTCCTGCCATTATCTGAAGGGCCATTCTTTGTCTATAATTTTGTCTTCTGCTCAAAGAAAAGCAGCAAGCAAAAGTAGATAATTTATTTGATTACTGCCCGAGTTATTCTCCTACTCTCTTAATTACCTGATTCATGGTTATGGAGGTCTTGATAGCTTCTTTGGTAATTATGGCAGTCTGTGTTGCTTTGTAGACTGTCTATATGTTCTTGAAATATTTTACATTTACTATAGTAAATGCTTTTACTATAAAGTCAACTTAAGGATAAACAGTAAGTCTTGCTTTACTGTGATGATAATGAATATATGAGCAACACAGTAAAATTCAAACCAGTCTCCGGGTTCGTTCTTCAGCTAGAGAAGAACCTTCCCAGAACCTGTCATTTAAAAAAAAAACACAAAGCTTTATTGAGATATAATTCATATACCATAAAATTCACCCTTTTAAAGTTTATAATTCAGTGTTTTTAGTGTATTCACCAACTTGTACAACCATCAGTACTGTAAATTACAGAACATTTTTTATCGGGCCTGAAAGAAACACCATGGTGCTTAGCAGACATTCTTCCTTCTGCTGTCTGTATGGATTGGCCATAGTCCAGATATTTCACATAAATGGAATTCTACAATAATTTTTTTTGTCCATCTTCTTTGACTTAGCATGATGTTTGAGAGGCCCATCCATGCAGTGGCGTAGATCAGTAGTCATTCCTTTTTATGGCTGAGTAATAGTCCACTGGAGCACATTTTGCTCATCCATGCATGAGTTGGTGGATGTTAGGATTGTTTCCGATGGGGCTGTTATGAATCATGCTGCTCTGATCACTCATGTACGAGTGTTTTTGTTGTCAGGTTGATATCATCATTCAGTTTTGAACTTTAGCTTAAAATGAGTAGAAACCTTGGGCACCTGGGTGGCTCTGTGGGTTAAGCCTCTGCCTTCAGCTCAGGTCATGATCTCAGGCTCCTGGGATCGAGCCCCGCATCAGGCTCTCTGCTCAGAGGGATCCTGCTTCCTCCTCTCTCTCATTGCCTGCCTCTCTGCCTACTTGTGATCTCTTGTCTGTCAAATAAATAAATAAATTTAAAAAAAAAACGAGTAGAAACTTAACAAATGTTATTCATATATAGCATACATACAGAAGTGCTAAATGTTCATCTCAGGTTTTACAAAGTTAGCATACTTGTGTAACAAGAACCAAGCTCTACAAAGAGAACATTTTCGGTTCTTTTGGGGACTTTTGGATGTTGGCTTTGGGTTAAGTTGTTTCATTTACCTGTATGCTCGAGTAGATCTGACAGCTTCCTCTTGACTGTGTATTTGAAACGTAAGGTCAGTGGGTAGTTTATTTTACAACAGGGCAGCAGCTGAGATGACAGACTGTAGGGCCTCGATTGCTTGGGTTCGAACCCCAACTCTGCCATACATTAGTGAGACCATGGGCAGATTACCTAACATTTCTGTGCTCCGATTTCCTCATCTGTAAAATGGGGATAAAACTACCTTATGGAGGGGAGCACCTGGGACTCTCAGGCAGTTCATTTCCCTCTTGATTTCAGCTCAGGTCTCACTCTCAGGGTCGTGAGTTCAAGCCCCACATTGGAGTGAAGCCTGCTTAAACAAATAGACCAAAAACTACCTTATAGGGAGGGTTACTACAAGTGGGTAGTTTAGAAAATTGCATGATGATCATTCTAAAAGCTGTATTTGTGTTCTCTTATTATTGTTGTTAGGATTACTGTTATTGTGTCTGTCTCTTCAGTAGAATGTAAGCCTCTTACCTGACTTATGAATCAGTTTTCCAAAGACTGGCTACTGGTGCCTAGCACTTAATAGAAACTCTAAATTTTTTTAAGAAGTAAAGGAGGGAGGGGTTTTAAATGATGAGTGGCAGAATTCCTAAATCGTTTCCTGAACCCACTTTTGACAGCTACACTGTCTTTTCTTTTACAACAGCTTTTGGAGCTGTTTGACAGCGAAGACCCTCGGGAACGGGACTACTTAAAAACAGTCTTACACAGAATTTATGGCAAATTTCTTGGTCTTAGAGCATTTATCCGAAAACAGATTAACAATATTTTTCTAAGGTAAGTGGAGGGTGGGGGGAGAAGGAGAAGCAAAATTGGTGGTTTTATAGAAGTGTTAAATGAACTTCAAACATTTGAACATCGTGTACTGACTTTATTCTTTCTTTTCTTGTTTAAAAAAGGTTTGTTTATGAAACAGAACACTTCAATGGTGTAGCTGAACTGCTGGAAATATTAGGAAGGTAAGCACATTTTTAGCTAATGGCTAATCTCAGGTGAATAGCGTTTTGAGAATGAGATTCAAGTGGCACAGGGAAATGCTGACCTACATCTCTTGCTATAGGTACATGGGGCACTCTTAATTTGTGCTTTCCCATGTTTCCCGACTGACTCTACAAGTGTCAGTGATTTCTTGTTCCTCCTTGTCCCACAATTATGCATTGCTGATTTCTACTGGAATGACTGAAAGAGCTAACAGTTCGTTCATTGCTACAGAGAAAATACATCTAATTGACCCCAAACCTGTTACTCCACAACATCTTATTCTCGTAGTTTCTAGGCTACCTGTCCTTTGCCATATCTTTTGAAAGCAAGTTAAAATAAATTGGAAAGATTGCCATTTTCGTTGGAACCACGAACCCAGGAGTAGTTCTTGAACAGCTGCTGCTGGGAGAAGTAGAATGAATTGGAAAGAGACAGCTGCTGTGTAGGTTTTTATACACAAGGGAGGTTAATGTGACTGGACAATGTGATTACTTAGTTTCTTCTCCTAATGTGAGGAGAAAAAGAAGGTGGAGTCACATGGTTTTTTCTGTGACTTCCCCAGGCAGGATTGCTGTGTCTGTGGTATTCTTAGTTGGAGAAGAAACTTCAGGAATGATGTCTGCACCTGGAAAGGTCATAAGTGAGGAGGGCAATGATTTTGGGGGAGAAGAAAAAATAAAGAGTTACTGATTACAAAAGCTTTTGGGAATCATCCAACTAGATGTTAAGAGCATAAGAGCCTGTGCTAGATTATCATAAGCAAATTTTCTTAAATTTCCTTCCTACTTAAATGTATTCTTTGAAGTAACTCAGAAATCTTGAATGTCGCCAGGTGGGGTTTGGGCTGTTTTGGACCAAACCGAAACTGATTCATATTTAACTTGGTCTTCCAGGAGCTGGTTGTCTCAGTTGAGTTGGTTGTGATCATGCTGCTAATTCATGTTTCTTTTTCTTTTTCCTAGTATTATCAATGGCTTTGCTTTACCTCTTAAGGCAGAACACAAACAGTTTCTGGTGAAAGTGTTGATCCCTTTACACACTGTCAGGAGCTTATCACTCTTCCATGCCCAGGTAGAATTTTATGTAACTATGTATGGAAGCAATATTAGAAGTTTACAAACTCAGTGTTTCATTGATATTGATATTTCCTTAGTTTAAAAAAACTCATATAAAATGCCTCCCAAGGAAAATTAAAATGTGTGCTTTGTTTTTCTGTGCATAGTAGATTCATGGGAATATATTTTTTTTCTTTTTTTTTAAAAGGTTTTATTTATTTATTTGACAGACAGAGATCACAAGTAGGCAGAGAGGAAGGCAGAGAGAGAGGGAGGAGGAAGCAGGCTCCCTGCTGAGCAGAGAGCCTGATGCTGGGCTCGATCCCAGGACCCTGAGATCATGACCTGAGCCGAAGGCAGAGGCTTTAACCCACTGAGCCACCCAAGCACCCCATGGGAATATTTTTCAAGTGGGAGGAGCATTTGTTCAGTCGTTTTACCTGAGAACTTTGAGGACCTGCCTAATTCACAAAATTATATGTTGAACATGTTACATACAATCAAATATATGGGTTTTTCAGATTTAAAGCTTTGCACATGTGTCATCATTTTAGAATATTCTGGAATATTTTATCTCCTCGTTTGCATTAGTCTATCAGTTTCTCTTTGCCCCCTAGTTAATTCACTATTTCCTTCTCACTTTATACACATAAATAAACATCCTCACAAGTCAACAAATCAATATTTTCACATCTTTTTATTTTTAGCCTCCATTACTTTAAAAAGCCTACTCTGTCTTGTCCCAAATCTGTTTTCCGTGCTGACACTGCCTTGTGTGGTGAGCATGTCACTAGGGAACAGATAAATGATGTGGTGGCATTTTAAGTTTAGTTTTCCAAACCAATGGGAATGTTTTGAGTTTGCATAAAAATGTCACACATTTTTCTGAGCAATGTTCCTCTTTAAATGTGAAATTCTGTGTTTCGAGGAAAAATTAGTCCATATGTTTCCAATTTAGAACACCATCAAAATGTTGTTTCGCAAGGGTGGATTTCTTGTCCAAAAATCTTTACGAGCCCTTTTACAAATCTTGCCTCTAGTATTTGAAATAGGCTATCACATTTCATGAGCGTGTAGAAGAATTCTTAACCTAGATGAGCCAGCATCATATGTAAAACTCTTCCCTCCTCCAGCTGTGGCCAGGTACAACCTTTTGTCTCTTCATGAAACTGCTTCAGTTCGCATGGGCCACTTTCGCACGGGCCACTTTAGGCAGTCAGCAGGGTGTTTAGTAAGTGCTGCCTACGTTTTATTTTTGTCTAGGACTCTTCTAGAAACACAGTAAAACCCAGTATTGTCGAGGTTGGCAAAAAGAGAAGGGAAGCCCATGAGATGTAGCTTAGACCATATGTAGATGAGATACTTTCAGAATATACTGACTGTGATATTTCTGCTTTTCATTAGCTGGATACTTCATGTCTCAGTATTCGTTTAAAAAAAAAAAAATTCCCCTGGGGTGTTATTAGTGTCAATCTTTGGCTTGAAAAAGTAGCTTTTTTTTTCATTTTATATTTTATTTTTAAAATGAACATGAAGTTACTAAAACCAGAGTCTAGAAACTTTTTAGGAAGTTTTAATATGTTTTTTGAGTCCTTTTGAGTAGATAGCATTTCCAATTTTGTCTTTCATTTTTCTGTTTCTCCAGCTGGCGTATTGCATAGTACAGTTTCTGGAGAAAGATCCTTCACTCACAGAACCAGTAAGTATTTTTTTCTATAATTTCAAAAAACTTCAAAAAGACTACCTTTCATGAAGTATATATGGGAAATTAATTGCCATTGTTTTTTCTCCTTTTCATTTTAGGTTATTAGGGGGTTAATGAAATTTTGGCCTAAAACATGTAGTCAAAAAGAGGTAAGTGCTTAATGTTGCGGTGTTAAGAACTTACTAGAGTGTCAGCCTCTGAGCCAATGTGTAAAAATACATTATTTCACCCAATCTTCATTTTTTAAAAAAGATTTTACTTATTTACTTGAGAGAGAGAGAAAGAGCATAAGCAGAGGGAGAGGCAGGCTCCCTGCAGAGCAAGGAGTCTGATGTGGGACTCGATCCCAGGGCTCTGGGACCATGACCCAACTGAAGGCAGACACTTAACCAACTGAGCCACCCAGGCGTCCCATCCAATCTTCATTTTATCTCTCTAAAGCAGGACTGTAAATATTCACATTTTACTAGTTTTCAAATTGAAGCATAGAGAGCTTAAGTAGCCTGCCTGGGTATGCTAACTGTTAAGTGATTAGGAATCCGCCACCGTGATTCCTGAACCCTGAACTTCCATCATGCTCTGCTCAGTCCCAGGGAAACCCTAGTCAGGCTGTGGTCATGTGTCTCGCTGTCTAGCTTTATCAAAGTCACCTTTCTAGTGACCACTCCTAGGGTGGAGGCTTTGGTATTGCTGCCTGCCCAACCTGCCCAAATACCCAACATTAAAATATAATAGAGATGTACAGTTTTAAAATATATTACAGACATTTAGTTTCAGGTGTTCATAGAACTGGAAATTTCTGACCTACGATTATTTATATTTTTGCCAAAACCTAACCAGTATGTGCCGTGCTGGGAGTAAGTCTTAGCTTAGAAGTGAGGCTCGCTGGATGCCATGTCTTTACTCACTCTTCTATAGAGGCCACGTGGAAAATGGCCCAGCAAGAAAGGTCATCTGTCAGTTTGACATTTGGGAGAGAATTTTGGGAGAACTTCTCTATATATGTTGACAAATGGCAAGGGTCTGCTGCCTATTTACTGTATATTACTTTTAACAGAAATATGCTCCTTCTCAATCAGTTTTAATTCTTCAGAACCCTAATTTACACAATTTCAGAAAGTCATCTAATTTTTTAATACCTGTGTGACAAAATTAAGCTATATATTGCTATCCAGATGCACCTCAGGATAGGAAAACATGGTCATTTTTCGTATTTTAATTGCCTAGTTTTTTCCTAAGGTAATTACTATTATTTTTCTTTTTAATGCCTAAATAGGTAACTGGTTCTTATTTCTCTGTCAGTTTTCCATTATATTGAAAACAGTTGGCTGTGCTATTGGCTTGGCTCCATTTTGTGACCTAAAGCTCTGTTTCAGGGCGCCTAGGTGGCTCAGTCAACCGTCCAACTCTTGACTTTTGGTTCAGGTCATCTTCTCAGGGGCCTGGGATCAGCTGTGTCAGGCTCCCAGCAGAGAAGTCTACTTGCCTCCCTTTCCCTCTGTGTCCCTCCCCCTGCCCTGTGAGCTCACACTCGCTCTCCCTCTCTCTAAAATAAATTGGTAAATCTTGGGGGGGGGGGAAGGGGGGAATTAGAGCTCTGTTTCTTGAGACCCATGCGCTGAGGCTGGGATTCATTGTGCTTTATTGTGAGCAGTTGTGCACACGTTTGTTTGTCCGTGTGCAGATTGGGTCAGTGTGTGCTCTTGGGTTTAAAGTGGTACCTGTGTATGCGTGAACCTGCTCATTTGTGTCTCTCCGGCTGTCTGTGTTCTGTTAACTAATGTATCCTAGAAGAGCTCCTAGCACACAGCAGGGGCTGAAAACATTTCGCAGATAGCTGCATGTGCCACCATGAACTTCTGTCCATCCATGCAGGAGGCTGCTCTCCCACTGTTTGAAAAATAAGAGTAGGGGGGCAAATGGCCAGGTGGATAGCAATAGAGAGGAGCGCCCCACGGAGACATGGCTGTTGTTCCCCAGGGGCCCCACTGCAATGTGTCAGTGCCCCTTGTTCTGGGTTATAGATGTAGCATGTAGAGGATTTTTTTTTTTTTTTCAAAGTAAATAGAATCATACTTTCAAAACTGTAGAGAATTCGCTCTTAACAGGTGCCCTCTGCTGAACTCTTTGTGACATGAACATCTAACATAAGATGATGCCTAATTTGTTCCTGTTTTGTTTTAGGTGTAAATTTTTCTTAAAACATTACGAACTCTAATTAATCCTCATTGTTCATTTGGATTTTTACATGAAGTATCTGACATTTTGTGTTTTGTACTTACAGGTCATGTTCCTTGGGGAGCTGGAAGAAATATTGGATGTGATTGAACCCTCACAATTTGTTAAAATTCAAGAACCTTTGTTTAAACAAATTGCCAAGTGTGTATCTAGCCCCCATTTTCAGGTTAGTAATAAAGAGAGGATGAACCGCAGTGGCCTGAGCAACAGATGTTATTTGGTTAAGTTTTATTTGTATTGAAAGACATGCCATGGGCACTAGCTGCTTGTTTTTTATTTGCTTTTTTCTCATACAATAATAATTTTCATCGTAACCACCTTTGTCTTGAACACGTGCAGTATGACAGCTCCTTTGATGGTGCTTTCTGCCTAGTAACTTTAATGCTCATGATCATTCTACAAGGAGAGTGTTATGATTTGAACACCGAAGGTCTAAGTGGTAAAATAACTTGTCTCCAATAAAATGGCTGAGTAAGAGGTGGACTGGTAGGATTTATAGAATATAAGAGAGAATGCAAAATAAAGCTTAAGAGGCAAGGAGAACACGCGTATATACTGTGCTAGATGCTTTTCATACCTTATTTATAAATTTCACATTATCCTACGAGGCTCTGCCCTCCCTGCTCACCCCCAACCCTGCTGTTTTCGAGACTCAGAATGATTTGCTTAAGAGCCGCAAGTTTCCTGGGGAGTGAAGTCAGTTAGGTGTAGCTTCTTGTGAAAGCTGGTCACCTTCCATGGCACCACTCTGCCTCCCTGTGGCCACTGGGGGGATCACAGGGAAGTGAACCTGACAACCTTTTTCTCAACTGGGGCTGTTGTTGCAGAACGTACACAGGAGGGAAGGGGGTGATCTGGAGCGAAAGAAAACGGGTCACGTATTCTGTCCTCTCGCTGTCTAACTGAAGGTCCGAATCACAGACTTTGAAAATTAACTCTCCATATACTGCCTGCTGTCGTTGGTAGCAAAGAATCCCACAGCTAACGAGATAGACTCAGCAGTGGGCTTTTCCCCAAGCTCTGGATAGTCTACCTCACTTTTCAGTTTTCATCAGGAGGTTTGACATTGTGGAAAGCAAAGAGCAGAAGCCCCCCCAACCCTTTCTTTCAGAAATATCTTTTAAGATCACCAGGGAGGCTTAAATGATGCACAGAGGCTTAGAAAGGAGACAAAGTGTCTAATAAGCACGGCTGTGTCCACTCAGGCTGCTGTAACAAAATACTGCTGACTGGGTGGGTTATTAACAGCAGAAATTTATTTTTCTTGTTTCTGGAGGGTGGAAGTTTGAGATCAGGGTGCCATAGCACAGTTGAATGAGGCCTCTCCTTTGAGTTGTGGTTTTCTTGTATCCTCACTTGGCAGAAGGGCTAATGGTCTCCCTGGAGTCTGTTTAATAAGCACTAATCCCATTCATAAGGGCTCCAGCCTTGTGACTTCAGTACCTTCCAGAGCCCCCGCCCACCAATACCATCATCTTGGGAGATTAGGATCTCAACATATGAATTTTCTGGGGACAGAAGCTTTCAGATCACAGGAGGCTTCTATAACAAAACACTATAGACCATGTGGCTTAAACCACAGAAACTTATTTCTCACAATGCTGGAGGCTGTAAGTCTGAGATCATAGTGCCAGCCTGGTCTGCTTCTGGTGAGGGCTCCCTCTGGCTTGCAGATGGCTGGCTGCCTTCTCACCGTGTCCTCACATGGCCTTCCTTGGTGTGTGTGTGAGGAAAGAGAAGATCTCCCTCTCCCTCCTCTTGAGACCACCAGGCCTGTTGGATTAGGACCCTGCCCTTATGACTTCATTTAACCTTAATTACCTTCAGAAAGTCCTGTCTCTCACATACACTCATATTGGGGATTAGGGCTTCAGTGATGAATTGGAGGGGACAGTTTTATCCATAGCAAAAAGAGAGAATTTAAAATTATTTGGCCAAAGTAACATTTAGAACAAAAGAAAAGACAGTAAAGAGGTTCTTCTTTATCCATTTGTTAAGTGTTCGTTGGCGCAGCCAGCAAACATTTTTTAAGTGATACTCTGTGTAGCCACATGCCTTTCATTCCTTGCCCCCTGGTGTGGCATCAGGGTCAGAGGTCTCCAGTCAGAGATCACACCGATGTGCAAGGACGACAGTGGTCCCAGGAAAGTAATGATTCTGTCCTGATTCTGCTAATTTCTGCTTTGCAAATAAGCAGTGCCTTTCCTCTTTAAGGGGCTTTACTGGATACTGATATACTCTCTGTAAGTGATTTTGCATGGCAACAAACAGATACACATGGCCTCGAGGCAGGGGCTTACCTACTCTGGGCTCATTTTCCTCATTTGCCAAATGGAAATAATGGTCCTTACGCTATGTGTTGGTTGTGAGGATTAAATGAGATAATATGTGAAACACTTAGCACAGTGCCTGGCATAGGGTAAACATTCAGTAATGATTATTTTCTTTGTACTCTCAGGGTCTAGTGCCTCATGGTCCCAGGATTCTTTTTTTTTTTTTTGAAACAAGTTCAGTAATGTAAGTGGAAAGGCTTAATTTCTCAGAGTCTCCTGGTGGGTACATCTTATACCATGTCATTAAATTAAGTTATTAAATTTAAGTTTAATTTAAATTTATTAAATTAGAACGTAATTTTTTAATCTGGATGGATGAACAAAGCCACTCTTTTTTTCTTTTTCCCTTTTAAAAACTATCTCTAAAAGGAGATCTTAACTTTTTTGAGATTTTTGATTTGACTGCCTTTAAAATTTTTTTTTTTAAGATTTTATTCATTTACTTGCGAGAGATCGCAGGGAGGCAGGCAGAAAGAGAGGAAGGGAAGCAGGCTCCTCACCGAGCAGAGAGCCCGACATGGGGCTCGATCCCAGGACCCTGGGATCATGAACCGAGCCGAACTGAGCTACCCAGGCGCCCCGATTTGACTGCTTTTTAGATTGTTTAGGTTATTCTTTTTGAGGTCTTCCTTTGAAATCACAGAGTCCATTGGATAGCATGGTGGCCAAAGAAAAACGGATCGGAGATGGCAAGCAATTGTGTGTAATGTCAGTGTCTCTGAGTCCAAAAACTGAGTGACTCCCATCCGGCTTACCCAGTTCAAAGGAAGGGACCGGAACTAAACTTTGGAAAGAGTCTGGTCACTCATCTTTGAGTCCCAGTTTTCACCTTCCTAACAGGGTGACCTTGTGAGGTATTAGTCTCTCTGAGCTTCAGCCTCTTTGTCTGTACAGTGAACCCAAGGGCACCTAGTTCTGGATGGCGGTGAGGACGGCACATTCTGCCTACAGCAGGCCCCATGGCTGGCCAGAGAAGAAAGGTGCTTAGTGAATAAGAATGTTCTCCAGAGATGAGCAGCTGGATTTTCCCAAATACCAGCTTTGTGCTGGCCCTTTAGGGTGATCGGAAGTGTGTGGGATGAAAGAAATGAGCCATAAGAGGGTTAAAGACACACGGACAGCAGTGTGCATCTAGCAGTGGAGAAGAGTTGTTTGGAGTTCGGGGGCTGGGTGGGGAAAATGTGGAATCAGATGAAATGGGCGCTATAAAAAGGAGGACATAAAGAAATAGGCAGGAAAACTTTTTTCCTTCCCCCCAATTGATGAACCACTTTAGAACTTTCTGAAACTGAAATCCACAAAAATGTAAAGTGTGATAAATATTTAACTTCACATTTGGTTGAATGATATAAAAAACAGTCTTAAAATTATTTTTGTTTGGAGAGATTTTTGATTTTGCTTTATCAGTCTTTTTCTCTCTCTTAATATTCTTTTTCTTTTTTTTTTTTTTCAAAGGTGGCAGAAAGGGCCCTGTATTATTGGAATAATGAATACATCATGAGTTTGATAGAAGAAAACTCCAATGTCATCCTTCCCATCATGTTTTCCAGTCTTTATAGGATTTCAAAAGAACATTGGAATCCGTAGGTTTTCCGTTTCTCCCTTCTTCTCTCCCTCCCTTCCCATTCTTCCTCCATCCACGTTCCTTCCCTCTCTCCCCTTTCCTTCTCTCTTTCCCTGCTCCTCTTTTGCTTAATAAAAGGTCTTGAGTGCTTGCTATGTGCCAGATGCCGTGCATGCTGGTAACGATTGGTAAAGACAGATACATGAAAATGCCCATCTGTTAGAAATTCACTGACCAGTGTTAGGGAGACTCACAAGCAGATAGTTGAACATCACAGCATTTAAACAACACTGTCTTGTAAAGTATCTGTTTACTCGAGGGGTTCCTGATTTGCTTCTGAATGTAGCAGAACTATTTTGGGGATCCTCTGGAGTGAGAGAAGGGGTTTGTGGATATTGATGGGGCAGTGATGCTCAAACCGAGTCTTACAGGAATGTGGCAGGTGGATGGGATGGGGGGGCCCTTCGGTAGTGTGGGGCTCTTCTTCACATTAGAAGGCCCCAGAATGTAACAGTCACCTGTCAGGTTCTGAAACGTGTGAATCTGAGAGGCCTAAAGTACCTGATCTTTTGGGGAGGATGCTGGAAGATGGGGTTAAAAAGGGGAGTGCAGCGCACGTGCACCTTCACCAGTGGAAGATAAGGAAACACTTAGGAGTCGTAAAGAGGAACATGCTTGAATTGATTTGCATTTTAGCATGATGCATTTTTTAAAAGCCAACTCAGTCATTGTTCATGTTGTCTCCAAATTTGCCAAAGTTTGTTACTAGAACTTGTAAACAGTGAAGACTCATCATCTAGGTCACCCACTCCTCTAGGTCTTGAGGACCTAGAGAGTGGTTCTGGCGAGGGTCTTGTCACTGCCCAGTGTGCTGTATTGGCCCTTCCCCACCTGTGCCCATTGTCCATGAGAAGGTCATTCACCCCAGCAGAAGGGAGCTGAAGTTTTCCTTTTAATGGGCACAGGGCAGAAGCAACAGAGCAAATACACTTAAGTTTTGGAAGCATCAAACCCACGGTTTATTTCACCTATGGCCTAACTTACCAGTGCTTTCTTCAGCAGCATTGGTTGCAAGTTTGTAGCAAACAGTAGTAAGGCACATTTTTGCAAAGGGCAATATTTAGAGTCTAGTCGGAAGATACCAAGCCTGTCATAGTCACAGTCCTCATGTTGTCAAGAGTTTATTCTTCCTCTTGATAAAGATGTGCTGCCATTTTGGCCATTTAGCTGTTTCACAGCTAATGGGAGCCATCACCAGCTTGCCAGTCACCTTACCAGAGTATGTGTTGGGTCCGCAAGGAGACTTAGCAGGCGTGAATGGACTGAAACAAATCACAACTAGAAACTTAACGCGTAGTAAACTACCCAGCTTACAGAGGTTACAGAGGTTATATGAATAACATATATCTTATTTGTTACCATGAGAACAGGTTTTGATTTTGATGAATTATGTGTATTATCACTTTCAAAATAAAATTCTAGGGGTGCCTGGGTGGTTCAGTCAGTTAAGCATCCAACTCTTGACTTTGGCTCAGGTCATGATCTCAGCACTGTGAGGTCAAGCCCTGCTTCGGTCTCTGGGTCTCTGCGATGGGTGTAGAGCCTGCTTTACATTCTCTCCCTTTGCCCTCCCCCGCCCCCTTTCTCTCCCTGCCCCCCCCCCCACGCCTCTCTCTCATCTCCCTCTCTAAATAAATAAATAAGTATAATAAAGCATTCTGTGCAAATTTAAGTCTCTAAGGTCAGTCCTAGCACAGGTGCTCCTTTTTAGGGTGAAGTGGCTTTATTTTTATACTTGTCTTCTTACTAAATGAAGTTAACAAGTGCCCACAGGCAAGTCTATTCTGGGTACCAATAATTAGAAGGGCAAAATTAGATTTTTCTTTTTCTGATCCTGTCAACCCCTCAGAAAGATATCTTGCCTAGAATAGTAAAGAATAGAACTCTCTTGATGTGGAAATGAACCGTAGGTCCTTTCTAGTTGTTCCAACGGAGAAGGGATGGAGATTCTGCAATACAAGGAATTCATTCAGACGCAGGTGGTGCTCTGGCTTTCTCAGTGCACCTCCCGTTATATAAGACTAACCAACACGTTCTCTTTTCTTTGTGCTTCCCAGGGCTATCGTGGCGCTAGTGTACAATGTGTTGAAGGCATTTATGGAAATGAACAGCACCATGTTTGATGAGCTGACAGCCACATACAAGTCAGATCGTCAGCGGTAACTTTTTAAAGCTTTTTTGTCAGCTGTGCATAAAACTGTTGAGTTCTTTCCTTGCTCTTTGCTGCAGTTGCCTAATTGCACCCGAAATCCTAAGCAGCACAGTTTAATTTATTTATATGTTCATTTTTGCATGCTCATTAGCTGTGTCTTCATTAGCATGCCAGGAGGTAACAAAGTATCATTTTGAGAAAGACTACTTTCCTCCTTCCTTTCCATAATGTTTCTCTTCTGCCTCAGGGTTAAGGGCCTGGCATGTCACGCAGATTTCCCGGATGTTTCCTGCCCCTGGGGGTGGTTTGCCCTTGGGGTTCACTCCCATTCTGAACTTATTTGAACTGGAGTTGGGGGCAGATCTTGTGTAATTTACCCAGCAGCAGGAGGGGTAAGGCACCATTTTTGTTTAGTTCTTTGGCCCAGAACTAACTTACTGCTCCAGAACACAAGTTCATTAGGATTTAAAGGACAATGAAAAGAATATGGAAGTAAAGAGTCTGGTATTCTAGCAATCTTGAAATGTTTGAGACCAAAAAGAAGGAAAAACCAGTTGAACTCTTTACATAAACAAGGCTTAGTAAGGCCTTTCTTGATTTCATTTACATGATTTTTCAACTTTGTTATTTCTTGTTCAACATGTCCAGCTTCCCAAAAGATGTTGTCTTGGTTCGTTTGGTCTGCTGATAACAAAATATCACCAAGTTATGGGTAGCTTTTAAACAACAGAAATTTTTATCTCTGAGTTCTGGAGGCAGGAAGCCAAGGTCGTGGTGCTGGCCTGGTTGGATAAGGGCTCTCTTTCTGAATCTTAGCCAGCCCCTTCTCACCGTGTCTCAGGTGATAGAAGAGGACAGTGAATCTCTGTGGGATCTCTCTCTCTCTCTCTCTCTCTTTTTTTTTTTTTAAAGTAAGCCTAGAGCTTGATTTTTTTTTTTTTAAGATGTTATTTATTTATTTGACAGACAGAGATCACAAGCAGGCAGAGAGGCAGGCAGAGAGAGAGGAGGAAGCAGGCCCCCTGCTGAGCAGAGAGCCCGATGCGGGGCTCGATCCGAGGACCCTGAGATCATGACCTGAGCCGAAGGCAGCGGCTTAACCCACTGAGCCACCCAGGCGCCCCTGTGGGATCTCTTTTATAAGGTCACTAATGCCAATCAAGAGGGCCCCAACCTTATGACCTAATCATCTCCCAAAAGTGCAGCTGCTGAGCCCATCATGCAGAGGGTGAGGATCTCAACCTAGGAATTTTGGGTGGGACAGGACACAAATATTCAGACCATGGCATTGATACACTTGGCGACCTTGAGGAAAGTCTAGAGAGCTTGTTAATAGTTGGGCTTCTGGTTTGGCTTGGATCCAGATGCAAATGTCAGCTTTATGTATTACAAAACCATGGACTTAGAAGATCCCAGGGATGTGTACGAGTGTTCATACCCAAGGCCTTGCTGAACCTCCTGATCAAAGCTATCTGTGGTCGCCTTGCTTCTTTGCTTTGCCTGATTTTGCATGTGTTACTTGCATTTTACTGATAAAAAGAGCAATGAGGGAAAAGATTTGGTGGCGGGGTAAAGGACTATCACAGTGATTTTTTTTTTTTTTTAACAAAAATTACCAGGATCTGGTTATATTGAAGAGCAATTTAATTATGGAATTTGGCAAGTGTTCAGCTATAGACAGAAGAAGTTGGGATATTTTATATAATATTGGAATAAGTATCAGTTATGGGATATGTTGTACCATACTTGTAATTTAAAGAACTTTTAAATATTTACAGGTGTTGTTAATCATTACATTTGTAACCCTCCTCGTGTCAAACTTCAAGTCTTTAAAAATGTTATCTAAGTAGAGGAAATAAAGAACACATTCTCATACTGTGGCATACCATTAAAAAAGAGTGTGTTGTACATAATGTCCTTTCTCTTTATAGCAACCAAAAACCCATAATGATTATCTTAGTCAAAAAGGATTAAATAAAAATCTGTAGAGTCCACTTAAGACAAATGAAGACCTTATTTCTAAAATATTCAAATGAAATTAAATTAATATTTATTGAGTTTCAGTGGTAAAACTGTTTTCTGATCATTTATCATCTAAGCTAAATAGATCAAATTTTTAGAAAAGGGACTGTTGAGCAAGGGGTCCAAGAATAGACAGAGCAAAGTTGATTCTGAAGATCTAGTGTATTAGAGCGACTTATTGTGAGTGGACTTTCTTAACGAGAGAAGGTTTTTTTTAAGTAAGGGTAGTATTTTGTCAAATGAGCTATAGCAGATTGTACTGAATAGACAGTTGGCTTCTTCCTGGATGTGGGACTAGGAAAAGAGAAAGGAGGGATTTATTTGGTGCTCTTAGAGAAGAAGTACCTGCAGGAGTTTATTTCTAGATGGCACCAAATTGAAGTGTTCTGGTGTAGATCAAATTTTTTTTTTAAATTAACATATGATGTATTATTAGCCCCGGGGTACAGGTCTGTGAATCGTTGGGCTTATACACTTCACAACCCTCACCATAGCACAGATCCTCCCCAGTGTCCATAACCCAACCACCCTCTCCCCTACCCCGCTCCCAGCAATCCTCAGTTTGTTTTGTGAGTCTCTTACGGTTTGTCTCCCTCCCGATCCCATCTCGTTTCATTTTTTTCCTTCCCTATCCCCCAGACCCCCAACTTTGCCTCTCAAATTCTTCATATCAGGGAGATCATATGATAAGTCTTTCTCTGATTGACTTATTTCGCTCAGCATAATACCCTCCAGTGCCATCCATGTTGTTACAAATGTTAAGATTTCATTTCTTTTGATGGCTGCACAGTATTCCATTGTATATATATACGTTTTGGGTGTGTATGTGTGTATATATATCTATATACACCACATCTTCTTTATCCATTCATTTGTTGATGGACATCTGGGTTCTTCCCATAGTTTGGCTCTTGTGGACATTGCTGCTATAAACATTCGGGTGCACGTGCCCCTTTGGATCACTAGTGCGATTGCTGGGTCTTTTCAACTTTTTCAGGAATCTCCATGCTATTTTCCAGAGTGGCTGCACCAGCTTGCATTCCCACCAACAGTGTAGGAGGGTTCCCCTTTCTCTGCAGTAGATCAAATTGTTATACAAATCTGAAAATAGTGAGTGGAATAACTAGTGCTGTTAAGATACCTATGCCAACATTTGTGCTATGTGAAATTGAAATTGGAAGAGAATTGACAGTATCCCTATCCCTAGCAGGACAGTGTGGTTAAGCTTTAAAATTCCCACCTACAGGGAGAGAGAAAAGTAGGAAAGAATGGGATGACAAGTAACTATTTCAGAAATATTTAGAATTTTTGAAGATGAAGTTGTCAGTATAAAAGATATTTAATGACTCAGCATAAAGTTCATCTGGAAGAAAAGCCCCACAGGATAAATTTTATTGAATGCCATAAAACTTTTGATCAAAGATGCGACTGAAATGTTTCAGTAGCAAGATGAGGAGTGTTTTCATGATGTTAGCACTTAATTTAAACTTCAGATTAGGGCAGTATGAACCTAATATATGTTTAACCTGTGTTTTAGTTGAAGAAAGTTCTTAGGCCCTTGCTTACCACCTTCTTTTCCATCCAAATGAAAAGGTTGTCAGTGTTCCATGATAATGTTTATTTAGACTTAGTATTTTTCCTTTACCAAGAAACCAAAAATGATTAATTTAACCAAACAGCTTACAGTCAAGAATCTGGAATTCATAATGATGGGAGGATCATCTAATTTTGTCCCTGTTGCTCTTTAAAATATCATGTTTCAGGGTCAAAATTACCCAATAGATAATTATTTCAAAAATTGTTAGGGGCAGAGAAGAGCTGATTTTAGGGAAACAAATGCTACTGGGGCAACAATCTTCCTCGTCTCTGTAGGTTGGTTTCTTTTGTAACAAAGTGGATCTCCCCAGTGGAGACCCCAGTGGTCTCCAGCAGTGACTGGGGTGACATCTTTAGAGCAGTATAATGAGACCAGATGAGACTCAGCTTTCAATTCCATAGAGAAAAGTCTTAGAAAAGAACTTTACTAAGAGATGTTGTAAATGAAGATTTGCATAAATGGGCTAGGAGGACTGATTTTCAAAATGTTAATTCTTACCAAGTTATAAGCATGATGTAATCCTAAACATCATTTGAATTTTGGGGGAATATGAAGAATAAAGTCTAAACTTCATCAAGAATTTGCCCCCAAAAAGGAATAGCAAAGACAACTTGTTCACTTACTAAAATGCATAACCAAGTGGCTGGCAATTCAAAGTGTTATTTTGATAGAAGAATGGCAAGTTAATTGAACAAAGCAGATATGTGTAGGTATGTGCATAATAAAAATAAAGAGCCCAAACTAATGGGATGGGAATTAATTAACCAATGAATGGCTCTGGGAAGATTAACCGTATGGGACAAAATTATACTAGACCCATAAATCACATTTTATACCTACATAAATTAAAAGATAAAGATAATTTAAAGAGAAATGTAAAAAAGGAAAGCATAAAATATAATAGAGAAGATGATTATTTAATCTTGGGATGCGAAAGACCTTTTAAGTATAATAAAGGAGATTTTGCAAATACAAATTATACAACTTAGTTGAGAAAAAATCAAATGTAAAATTAAAAGGCAAACAGCAAACAAGAAGAACATTCTTAAAACGAGGAACTGTTATTACACTACATAAAAATACTAAACAAATGTTTACTAAGTGATGTTTTTGTTGGTTAAATGTACTGTTCTGAAATCATTAGGGAAAAACAAAGATTATTTTAGATAATAGTAAAAGAAAATGATATTACCTTATTGGAAATAAATGCTTTAGATTGGCCATTCAAAAAAAAAATTGTTATGGCCTTTGAAATTCATATTATGCATATTGTATTCCAGATCTCTGAAACTAGTTCAGGATACAAGGCGTGAATTGCCGAAATAATTAATTATGAAATGATAATATTAGTTATTATATTTTACATAATTAAGTATTTCCTCTGACTTATGGAATGGGAATGTAAGATTATTTAGGTATTTCCTGAGATTTTTTTTTCAGGAGAGTGGATGAATTAATTTGTGTTGATATCGATTTCAGATAATTTTTTTTAATAAATTGGTGATGACATTAAAAAAATGAGGCTTTGGAATTATATGTATTGTATGTAAATCAGATAAACTATACGAATTTATATGTTTTACTTAACCTATGTGGGCTTTCCTAAGTAAATATTGTATTATAATTGAAGTTAATTCCTTGCTGGGTGAAGTAGCACAAGGACCATATCCCCCATGCCAGAGAGGGCATGAATTATATGAATTTATAGATTCACAAATATTATCTGAGTCTGTTTAGTGGATCGTCACAGTATGAGAAAGCTAGGGACAGCAGTAAATTATTTTTAATAGGAATTGACTTAATTTACAGTATAGTCAATATATATTCCTCTATTTTATACTTTCTACCTGGTTGATGTTAAAATTAACATCCTTTCTTTTATAAAACTATGCTGATCTAAAATGTTCTTGACAAATAAAATTTGTTGACCATATTTTGGACATTCAGTTTTTTAGTCAAATTTACCAGACAGTGAAATCTGAAAATCTGGAAATTGCTAGTCAACTTGATATTGAACCAAATTTGAAGGCTTGGAACATTAAAAATTTGATTCATAATAATGTAAACAATCTTTCCAGATCATTAAAACTGAAATCACAAAAGAACATTTCATTTGGTCGTATATATAGGTATAAAATAAATTAATAACTTGAATTTTGTGGTTTATTAATACTAGTAAGAACAAGACTCTGCTAAAAAGTTTAAGACAGTGTAAGGGAAATAGAATACTAAACGGGAAGTGTATTTTCTTGACCTGTGACTTTGTATTAGTATAATCTCTAGCATTCCCTTTTGAGAAACTATTTGGAGACAGAAAATTAAATTTTAACTAGATCCCGTGTAAAAATCATTTAATGTGTCTTTGGATCTCGAAGATTACAGATACGTAGAAATGATCCTCATTTTTGTTTTGAAGTTAATTTTCATTAATAAGCTAAGTATATATAAAGGGCTATTCATGTGAAATCTTAAAATTAGTCCTGTCGTCTCTTGCTTAGTACATTGATCCTTCTTTTCTGTGCATGTAAGTATCAAGGGGGAAAAAAAGCAAGAGAAGAACCAAAAGAGAAAACACCCAAAGCTTAATGCCAAACTTTTCAAAGACTACTTGTGAAACGTACATGGGGGAAAAGTATGTCAAAGGGGCAGTATTGTTAGATCATCTTTTCTGACTTTCCTAGTTGTTTATCTTATATTCCGTTTTCTCCCCAGTGAGAAAAAGAAAGAAAAAGAGCGTGAAGAACTGTGGAAAAAACTGGAGGATCTGGAATTAAAGAGAGGGCTTAGACGTGATGGCATAATTCCAACTTAACAGAAACAATGACAGCAACATCACTAACCTGTGGAGTCACACATTTATGTAGTAGAAGATGGAGCAACAGTTTTCTGTATTGTGCAACTTTGCAGTAGATTTCACATTTGTTTCATTATTACAACAGCACTGTATATACCTGTCTCTAAGTAACGGAAAAAAAAAATAAGGACTTCAATCCAAAGTTTGGACAGTAGATGGACTTCTCAGAACTTTGCAAACATGATCATTGTTCTAACCCTCTTTAAAAAACAAAAAAGCAGTCTTCAAAGATCTGTTGATGAAATTGCTATGTTAAAATTCTATTATCAGGAGTTCCTTATTTATCCTTAGCAGAGAGTATGAAACAATTTTCAAATGTGAACAATCTTAAATTTAGCTTGTCTTTCTGCTAAGCTGTTAAATGTATTTATAGTAATGGAAGAAAAAAAAAAAGACTGTCATTTCCTTATAAGTTTGTATAACATCCTCCTCTGGATAACTTGACTGTAACTTAACATCTTTTCCTTTTGCACATCTTCATGAGTTGAATGTCCATGTGGAATGGGGCCAGGAATTGTAAAGGTCCCTGATAAAAGTTTTGTTGGCTGGAGTGAACATCTTTCCAGTAACCAGGTAGTCCTGGTACTCCTTTAGTTTTAAAATTAGGAGTAAAAGAGAAGAGGTGATAAACATAGTAGGGAAGGGAATTTTGGATTCCTGCATCAATTTATGGTGAATCCAAATCAATGTCTTGAATCCTTTGAAAACAGGCACTGGGACATCATAGGCTTCAGTACCTGACCAGTATTAGTTGCATACATCATTGAGCACACACACCAGAGATGTTCGAGAAATGTCAGAAAACATCTTTTTGGACCATTTTGTAATAAGAAAGACAAACACTAAACAGTACAACCATGAAATTGATTGCCAGGATTGCGAATCTAATTGGGAAGAGAGTTGAGCAAACAGCTTGGACTGTTTGGAGTTGTTGCCTTACTTTTTAATATGTATTTATAAAGTATTCCAGCAAAAGAGGATGTAGCCTCTGGGAAAAAACAAACATATTACAGTGTTTTTTGTAGATTCTCGTTCTATATCTCATCACAGCGCCAGCCCTGTTTTTAGCCAGAAAGGATTCAGGATAAACATTACTATGCATTCTGAATTGGATGCATATTCCTAACTACTGTATTTGTTACCAAAAGTGGTTCTACAAATGCTACTGAAAAAAATCTGGAAATCCCTAATGTCCTGAGTATTAATAATAAAGTTTAAAAATGCTTTTCTATCAAAGGTGCATTGTGACCAAATTGTTTAAGAAAAAAATGAAAAACAAAACAAAATTGAGGGCTGTATTATACATATACCTTATTGGCTCTCTGCTTTGTATTTAGAAGAGGAATCTGACATCTTGGGGAGATAAAATGCCGATGAAATTTGTGTCCAGTATGTACGTACCTGATGCAGTTGCGTTATTATGTACTGAAAGATAACATGTTTTGGAATTTATTTTCAGGATGGTTTAGCTTGTTATGGACGTGGCAGCAGTGAGTTGATAATCCTAAACCGTCACCTCCAGCAGTATTCGTGGCATAGAGCTGATTCTGTGTTCATGTACTGAATTGTGATAGTAGCAAACATGAACATACGAACTGTTGTTGCTCTTAATAGAAATATAATATCAACATGGACTTGTATATTCTCTTCCTTCCACTTAAATATAAAGTAGAATATGCAGTTTTTATTGTTTCCAAGGAAAAGGTGGGGGGGGGAGCCGCTGACCTTTCTCCCCTATTAAGTGTTTCAGGATTATCAGGTCACAGTTTGTGCATAAAAGTCCACTAAGGATGGATATTGTCATCTCAGTAACTTTGTAAGACAAAAAAAAAAAAAAACTTGGCTATGTGAATTCTGAAAAAGAAACAGCAGTAAAAGAGTCATATGTAACACCCAACACAACATGGTTTAATGGAATGAAGAGATTTTTTTTTTAAAGAGCATTAATGGGGATTCAGTGTGAAGCTGGCAGGGGCTGCCAAAATGAAACAACTTACTTTAAAAGTGCCGGAGCAAAGGTGCAAGTTCAAACACTAAAGATAAAAAATAAATTTGTAACAAATCATCTCCTTTAGCCCTTTTGATTTGAGCCCGTTAGCTTTGAGTCTGCATTACGTTTTTGACAGTATAAACTTTTGTTTGCCATCAATTCATCTTTTTAGACAAAATACATTAAAGTCACAGGTTTATGAAATATCTCTGCCCATTACCGTGAAATGCAGTCATTTGAAATGAGAAAGACGAGGATCCCGTTTTGCACCTTTCCCTGACCTCCACGTTACGGTGAGGACTGCACAGATACCCTTGATGTTAATTCTGTATTTTGATCATTCCAAACTGAGAAGAACAAAGCCAAATTTTAGACATATTTACAGACGCAATTATAAATATATGTCTAAAATGTATAGGGCAACTTCTGAGAAGAAACACTGTCTTTGCTTTTTTAACCGAAAGTGACAATGTGACGTTCGTCATGTTGTGTCCGGTGACGCAGAATAACTGAGGTGATCTGACCGTTGCACTATGTGACATAGTTCAGGCTGTACTTGCTGCATTTACAGCAGCCCTCTCTCCCTCTGTCCTTTTCCACATTTCTGCTGTTGCTGCAACTTGAGTTCGTTGTGACAAATGTATCTTTGTGTTATATTTTGTTCGCTTCATCATTTCCAGAACTATATATAAATATATTTTTTAAATAGCAAATACTGTAGTTAGTGAGTGATGGTCACTCCAACCTCATCCCTGCCATATTGGTTTCAGGGGTAGGATAAAGAGTGTCTTTGGAAGAACAAAACAAAACAAAACAAAACAAAAAAAATCCTGTGGTTTAGAGTGATGCTGGGGCCTGGGTTGGGGGCCCCCGAACAACCATGTGAGTGAACTGACCCATCTCTTCCTTCGAATCAAGCATGCATTCCTTTTCTCATTGTGCAAGTGTCCCCAGTTGTTTCCCTTCAGTGTTGAGTTTTCGTTCTTTTAAATCTTATTATATTTTGCTCTCCCTGACATCTGTTTTTTATAAAATAAAATAAAAAATAAAAAAAGTAAGAAATAAATAATACCCTCGATGCCGCTGGATACTCACAAGCAGGGTTATGCTCCTTCATCTTGGGCTTGCTTGCCTAAATGGAAGGGTTTAATTTATTTTGTACCTCCTATGCGTGGGACAGTCCAGGGTGCAGAGCCAGGAACTGCTTGTAATTGCACCTGCTATACTTACATGTATAGCCCTAGGCTCAAACACACTATGGAAAGAAAAAAAAAAAGTATATTTAGAGCTTTAAAAGCTTTTTTATTTTTTTGTGGGGATTGGGGTGGGGTGGGAAAAGGGAAGATGTATGGATGTTATTGGCATTTTTAAGTGTTCAGAGTTTTTTTTGTTTTTTTTTTTTTTTTTTTGGTTTTGTTTTGTTTTTGTTTTCCCTCTCGTTTTGTTCTTTCCCTTTAATTAGGTGCACTGAGCTGGCCCAGGAAAGGAAGAGATTTCTCTCTTTTGATGCTATAACCAATGTGATCACAAAGTTACGTCACCCGTAGCAAAAGGTGGCACCAGACACGATCAGTGGTGTTTTATTTGCACATCGATATTTTTATTTTTATATTCTGGCTCAGCTGCTTCTCTGAGTGAAGTTAAGGAATGACCCGCGAAGGATATCTGTAGTAGGCATATTGGCAATGCGTTTTATATTTCTCGGTATTTAATTTTGAAAACCTAAAAGGATTGTGCGTCTTGAGAGAAAGTTGAGGAAATTTTGATCTAGTGGAATGTTAATTTGTGCTGCTTCTTGTGCACGATAGCGGCAGTAGTATCTCTTGGAAATAAACATCCCATTTGATGATGTCTATGAATATAGGTTTCCTTTTCTTCCCTCCCTCCCTCTCCCTCTTTTTCCCCCTCCCTCCTCCTTCCCCGCCCTCTCCCCAAACCCTTTCCTTCTTCCTTGCCTTCCCTTGGCTTTTTTTTTTTTTTTTTTTAAATCACTTATTGTAAATAAGTTGTAATCCAGACCTCATGTATCAATGGGGAACTTTCAAATATAAATATTATCAATACATTTTCTGGTTGTTGTCTGATTTTTGATCAAGGTATAATGAGAATGACATATCCATTGCTTTTGGTTTGAGAATGTCGCTTTAGCTTTATAAATCTATTGGTATTTTAGTATTTCATTGTTTTAGCAGGAGAGGGCAGCAAAAGTTTATTTTCCCTGTTAGAAATGCTGTGGTTCATACTGGTTTTAAATTTAATTGTTTGTGTGTATGTGTGCGTGTGCGCGCGCGTGTGTGTGTGTGTTTCAAAGAGCATCTGTTTGTGGGTAGAGATTAAAAATGAAACATTTTTGATATGAAAAATTGCATATGAAAATTATAGACTGGTTCATCCAGACAGTGAAGAGTTCTGATCCACATCAAAGTTAAAATGCCACAAAACAATCTTACAGCTCTGGCTAAAATATGCTACTTCCTTTTCAAACACAACAAAATGCAAGCTGGGTCTTAAACACTTGGAATTGAAAATGTCTTTTTTTGAAAATGATTTACTTTCGTCTGAGTGGTAACAGAAACAAAAACGAAGGTGCTCCTGAAGAGAAATGTAACCGTCCCCTTTCACAGACATGTGAGAGGTTCTGTACTGCGGGTACATCCTAATAAAGAAGCAGTGAAGAGTTTTCAGGCGCCTGGCTGTGCGTGTTTGTTTGTGTTGTCTCTGACCCCCGTCGCCTTTTGAACCATATGACTCAGAGATTCGATCAATTTAGCTGTGAGTTCAAGGCTTGTGAGAAAACCGGTTTATGATTGGGGGATGTAATGTTGGGGAGTGGTCCAGGGTCTTTTGCTGTGTGACAAACTACTCCAAAACTTAGTGGCATGACCCAGCCGTTAATTGTTTTGTTCACAGATACACAGTTGGGCGGGCTTGGCAAGAACATCTTGTCTCTGTTCCTCAGGTGTCAGCTTGGGTTTATCAAGCGAAGCAGGAGAATTCACTTCCAACGTGGCTCCCTCACAGGGCTGGCAAGTTGGTGCTGGTTGTTGCCTTGGGGTTCAGCCAGAGGCCTCAGTTCTTAAGACCTGGGTCTCCCTGTGGCTCTTCTTTGGGCGTCCTCATAGGGTGGCAACTGGGTTCTAAGAATGATTGCTCTAATAAAGACTGGAAGGGGAAATTGCCAATTCTTTGAGGCCTGGGCCCAGAGACTTTCATGGCATCACTTGTCATAATTTACTGGTCAAGCAAGCAGTCACAGGGTCTGCTTAGATTCAAGTGGAGGGGACATAGACCTCACTGTGATTGTGACAAGAGGAGTGTCGTCTTTAATCAATGCTTTAAAGCATTTGTTTAGGTGTGATCTCTCTTGGCTAATTAAATCACATCAGATTTGGAACTATGTAGAGTTAGTGTTGCATGCTTAAACTCCAGAGTTGGGGAGAGAAAAATCCTTGTAAATTCAGCAAGTTTGTATTTCAAAACGTAACCATATATAATGTCTGAAGATCACCCTGTTGGCAAGTTATAAGAAGAAACTGGTAACAAAAAAATTTTTAGAGTTCAAAGAAATCTAAGTTCATTTCAGTGGAATATCTGTCTAATACTGCCTCCTGCCTGTAAACAAATATTTATAATAATGGAGGCAAAGTAAATGTATAATCCCAATTCCTGTCTCCCAGATTTTTCATATAGTAGCGTATCCTGTAGGTTTCTATTAGATCAAGTCACATTGGGTGTTTTTTTTTAATTGAGACTAAACTATGGGATAGCTTGGGGAAATTAAAATTTAATTTTTTTATGATACGTGTTCATTATATTATTCTTTAAAAAGGCAGATTAAAAACAATATAACTTGCATAGCTCCGTGCTCCTCCCCAAGCCCTGAAGTCTGCAATAAGATACGTGCATTTATTGGTGGATTGGTCAGTATTTATTGATTGGCTCTGATTATAGTCTTGCCCATACTCTGATGTTCAGATTTTCTGTTTCTTTATTCTCTAGTTCACCTGTTCTGAGATCATACTCGGAATTATTCGAGCCAAACTTCGCTGCTACTAGGTGATATGAGACCTTGGAACCAGGATGAATGTCAGGC
Source organism: Mustela nivalis (assembly GCF_964662115.1). NCBI lineage: Eukaryota > Metazoa > Chordata > Mammalia > Carnivora > Mustelidae > Mustela > Mustela nivalis. The sequence goes on from NC_139025.1 coordinate 37,189,114, forward strand.
CCAGCCCCCTGCCTCCTCACCAAACTCACAGGCAAGATGTCTCTGGCTGGAACACCCAAAAGGAAGGCTGTGGACTTGGAAATCAGAGCCCTTTGGGAATCATTTGGGTTCTGCTACCTTTCAACTGTGTGACTTTGGAAAGTTTCTTGATCTAACTAAGCCTCAGTTCCATTTGTAAAATGCAGGCAAAATGGTGCTTATTATATTAGATAATATGTATAAAGCAATTAATGCAAAGCCTAGTACATGGTAAATGGAATTATTACCTGCAATAGAAGTTATTATTTATGGTAGTAACTTAAATATGGATGAGTAATCACTATAGCTGTCATTGATCAAATCTGTATGCCTTATATTGTGGCAAGGATTTTATATTCATCATTAGATTTTTACAACAATCCTGGGGTAGATGTTATGCCCATTTTATGGATAAGGATAAAACAGCTGAGGTTTAGATATGTTAAGTAATCTTTCTGAGCTCACACAGCTACCGGGGCTTAAAGGAAGATTCTGACTCCAAATTGATCTGAAAATTGATCTCCAAATTGTTCAGATCAAATTGATCTGAACAGTGATCTCTGTACAGTAGGATGCCTTCTTCTGAGGACACACATCAGGTTTTATGCCCCATAACGTAAAAGACTGAAATTTACTCTCTTTCAAGAAAGAACTGTATTTTATTCATTCTTGAATTTCCAGTCACCACCCTTTCTGTTCCAAGAGCTACCGCAGACTTCTGTATCACAAGTTCTTCAAGTTCTTAATCGCAACCCATCCACTTGAACTTGAGTAGAAAACGAGATTATCAGCTACCAGCTTCTTCAGTTTTTTACTCCCAACTCATGCACTTAGATCTTCTAGCACCTGTCTCCGCGGGCTTCTCCCCAGCACGCTAGTCTAATCTTGGCTAACTACCTCTTCACAAGGCCCTGCATTCTACTCCTTATCTTCTTTTGCACTGTCAATTGTTTTCTCTTAAAATTGTTGTTCGAAAAGCAATATTGTATTCTCAAGGAAACTAATTCAGACATTCTCTAAAGGCATAAGATAAAAGTCTAGCCCTAAGTCCTCAGCCTCTTCCCTAAGGTAATTACTACTCAAATTCTTTTTTTTTTCTTTTCTCATTTTTGGAAAACCCAACTTTAATGAGATGTAGTTCACATACTATAAAATTCACCCACTTAGAGTAAGTGAGTCAGTGTTTTTAGTGTATTTAGTTATGCAGCCACTACTACTCACTTTAGAATCTTCTCATTACCTGAAGACTAAAACTTCTCAAACTCATTAGCAGTCACTCTCCATTCCGATGTTGTCCCTGCCCCACAGCCCCAAGCAACCACCAGCTATTTTCTCTATAGATTTGCCTATACTGTATTTTTCATATAGATGGGATCCTTCAATATGTGGTCTTTTGTGACTGGCTTAACTCTACATGTTCACAAGGTTCATTCATGTAGTGTGTATCCAATGCTTCATTTCTTTTTTCTTTTTTTTTTTCCATTTCTTTTTATTATGAAGTCATATTCTGTTTTGTGGATTTACCATATGTCATGTTAAAGGTTTTTTTGTAGTCTTCAAGAAAACTTTTAATGTGCGTCTCAGCATAATTATGCTCTTAAAATCTTAACATTTTATTCTGGTAGGATCACACACATTGTTCTGCCTTTGTTCCCCCTTCTGCTCAGATTTTATTAAGAAACACTTGGACCATGCAGCCATAGTGAGAGAATCTGAGTGGACGCCATATATTCACCATTAGCATTTTACCATGTTTGCATTTATCACCTTTGTGCCGGTTTATCTTTTATCTACCCATTAATCCATTTTATTTTAAAAATGCATTTCAAGGGTCCGTGGTTGGTTCAGTCAGCTAAGCATCTGCCCTCAGCTCAGGTCATGATCTCAGAGTCCTGGGATCGAGTCCCACATGAGGCTCCCTACATGACGAGGAGACTGCTTCTGCCTCACCCTCTGCCTCTCCCCCTGCTCATGTGCTCAGTCTTTCCCTCTTTCCTCTCTGTCAAATAAATAAATAATCTTCTGAGCATGGAGCCTGATGCAGGACTCGATCCCAACACCCCAGGATTATGACCTGAGTTGAAGGCAGTTGCTTAGCCAACTGAGCCACCTGGGCACCCCAAATAAATAAAAATCTTTTTTTAAAAAATGCATTTCAATGTAAATGATAGACCTAAGTAAACTTTCCTCCTAAATACTTTAGCATGTACATTAACCAGATTTTAATATTTGTTCACAGTTGTATTGTTTTGGGGTATAATTTACATACAGTGAAGTGAGTTTTTAAAAATCCATATACCTGTATAATCTACATTCTTTTTTTTTAATATTTTATTTATTTATTTGACAGAGAGAGATCACAAGTAGACAGAGAGGCAGGCAGAGAGTGAGAGAGGTGGAAGCAGGCTCCCCGCTGAGCAGAGATCCCGATGTGGGACTCGATCCCAGGACCCTGAGATCATGACCTGAGCCGAAGGCAGTGGCTTAACCCACTGAACCACCCAGGTGCCCCTATAATCTACATTCTTATTAAGATATAGAACACTCCTGTTCAACATAGTATTAGAAGTCCTAGCAACAGCAATCAGACAACAAAGAGAAATAAAAGGTATCCAAATTGGCAAGGAAGAAGTCAAACTCTCTTTATTTGCAGAAGACATGATTCTTTATATGGAAAACCCGAAAGACTCCACCCCCCAAACTACTAGAACTCATACAGCAATTCAGCAACGTGGCAGGGTACAAAGTCAATGTGCAGAAATCAGTGGCTTTCTTATACACTAACAATGAAAATACAGAAAGGGAAATTAGAGAATCGATTCCATTTACTATAGCACCAAGAACCATAAGATATCTGAGAATAAACCTAACCAAAGAGGTAAAGGATCTGTACTCGAGGAACTACAGAACACTCATGAAAGAAATTGAAGAAGACACAAAAAGATGGAAGACCATTCCATGCTCTTGGATTGGAAGAATAAACATTATTAAAATGTCTATATTGCCTAGAGCAATCTATACTTTTAATGCCATTCCGATCAAAATTCCACCTGTATTCTTCAAAGAGCTGGAGCAAATAATCCTAAAATTTGTATGGAATCAGAAGGGACCCCGAATCTCTAAGGAAATGTTGAAAAACAAAAATAAAGCTGGGGGCATCACATTACCTGATTTCAAGCTTTATTACAAAGCTGTGATCGCCAAGACAGCATGGTACTGGCATAAAAACAGACACATAAACCAGTGGAACAGAGTAGAGAGCCCAGATATGGACCCTCAACTCTATGGTCAATTAATCTTCGACAAAACAGGAAAAAAATACAGTGGAAAAAAGACAGTCTCTTCAATAAATGGTGCTGGGAAAACTGGACAGCTGTATGTAGAAGATGGAAACTCGACCATTCTCTTACACTGTACACAAAGATAAACTCAAAATGGATAAAAGACCTCAACGTGAGACAGGAATCCATCAGAATCCTAGAGGAGAATATAGGCAGTAATCTCTTCGATATCAGCCACAGCAACTTCTTTCAAAATATGTCTCCAAAGGCAAAGGAAACAAAAGCCAAAATAAACTTCTGGGACTTCATCAAAATCAAAAGCTTCTGCACAGCAAAGGAAACAGTCAAAAAAACAAAGAGGCAACCCACGGAATGGGAGAAGATATTTGCAAATGACAGTACAGACAAAAGATCGATATCCAGGATCTATAATGAACTCCTCAAACTTAACACACATGAAACAGGCAAACATACCAAAAAATGGGCAGAAGATATGAACAGACACTTCTCCAATGAAGACATACAAATGGCTATCAGACACATGAAAAAATGTTCATCATCACTAGCCCTCAGGCAGATTCAAATTAAAACCACATTGAGATATCACCTTACACCAGTTAGAATGGCCAAAATGATCAAAACAGGAAACAACATGTGTTGGAGAGGATGTGGTGAAAGGGGAACCCTTTTACACTGTTGGTGGGAATGCAAGTTGGTGCAGCCTCTTTGGAGAACAGTGTGGAGATTCCTCAAGAAATTAAAAATAGAACTTCCCTATGAAGTTCTAGTGCAATTCCCTGCAATTGCACTCCTGGGTATTTGCCCCAAAGATACAGATGTCGTGAAAAGAAGGGCCATCTGTACCCCAATGTTTATAGCAGCAATGGCCACAGTCACCAAACTGTGGAAAGAACCGAGATGCCCTTCAATGGACGAATGGATAAGGAAGATGTGGTCCATATACACTATGGAGTATTATGCCTCCATCAGAAAGGATGAATACCCAGCTTTTGTAGCAACATGGACGGGACTGGAAGAGATTATGCTGAGTGAAATAAGTCAAGCAGAGAGACTCAATTATCATATGGTTTTACTTATTGGTGGAGCATAACAAATAACATGGAGGATAAGCGGTGTTAGAGAGGAGAAGGGAGTTGGGGTAAATTGGAAGGGGAGGTGAATCATGAGAGACTATGGACTCTGAAAAACAATCTGAGGGGTTTGAAGTGGCGGGGGGGTGGGAGGTTGGGGTGCCAGGTGGTGGGTATTAGAGAGGGCACGGATTGCATGGAGCACTGGGTGTGGTGAAAAAATAATGAATACTGTTTTTCTGAAAATAAATAAATCAATTTAATTAAAAAAAAAAGATATAGTACATTACCATCATCCCAGAAAGTTCCTTCTATACCTCCCCAGTTAATTCCTAATACTCTCTGACATGAGAGAACCATTATGATTTTTTTCTCACAGCAGATTAGTTTTGCCTGTTCAGAATGTCATGAAAGTGGAATCATGCCACATACATTCTTTTGTGTAAGGCTTCTTTTACACATATTTTTGAGATTAATCTTTGTTGATGCATGTGTCAGCTGTTTATTCCTTTATATTGTTGAGTAGCCATCCCATTATATGAATATATCACAGTTTGTTTATCAATGACTGTTTATAATTTTTGGCTTCTGTCAGTGACAGTGCTGTGAATATTCTTACAGTATTTTTGTAGATGTGGTTCTAATTTTCTTACCGATATATCTGAGGTGGTATTTTGGGGTCAGATGGCAGTGTACATTTGTTTTATAAGATACTGGGCTCTGAAAGGATGGCAGACTAGGCAGCACCAGGAATCTGTCTCCCCACCTAGACAACAATTGCATCAGCAGAATCTGTCTGCTGTAACTATTTTGGAACTCTGGAGTCTACTGAAGGCTTGCAAATTCCAGAGGAAGTTGTAGAGGGTAAATTATAGTTAATTCTATAATGTTTCAGCTTTTAGTACAGTAGTAGTTACCCATCCCCTACCCCCAGCCCCATGGCAGACATCTGTACACATTCCTGGAGCAGGTTGCCTACAATATGTGGGCACTAGGGTGGGAAAAGGGGGACCTCTCCTCCAAATGTTGGAGATCTGTATTTGGATTGCTGATTGCTTCTTCTGATCACCACGATGCAGAGGCAGGCATCCAAAGTTCTTGTACCTTCCCTCAGTGTTGCAGGTCCCTCCTCTTCTAGCCGAAGTGACTTCCAGAGGATTTAAAGAGCCTTTTTATCTCCCCTTTGTGCTTCAATTTTCCCCCTTTCAGGATCCAGCCATTAAAGGCTAAGACATTTAAAAAAACAACTGCATATGCAGGGAAAATTGAAAAGTGACCAAAAAAAAAAAAAATGCCCAAGGAAAGTCTCATAAAAAATCTGAGAAGACATTCAGTTTACAAGCCAGGCTGGTCCTCAACATAGAAACACCCTACAACAGTTAAAATGGCAACAACAAATGAAAACTAACAAAATACAATAAACCCTGAAGAAGGAGGAGAATCTGATTTTCCATGTTACCACATCATTAGATACAAAGAGCTGGGTTCAACAAAAAAATTACAAGGCATATAAGAAAGATATAGCCCATTCAAAGGGGAAAAAAAAATCAACAAAAACTCCCTGAAAAAGACCAATTGGTAAGTATACAAGATAAAGACTTTAAAACAACTGCCTCGAAGTTGCTCAAATAAAGAGGAAGATGTAGAGAAATTCAAGAGAATCAAATGTGAGCAAAATAGAAATATCAGTAAAGAGATAGAAAACTAAAACAACCAAAAAGAAATTGTGGAGATGAAAATTACAATAATGAAATGAAAAATTCACTGTAGAGATTCAAATGGAGATTTGAGGAGGCAGAAGAATCCTCAAGGATAGGACAGTAGAAATTATTGAGGCGGAGAACAGAGAAAAGATTAAAGAAAAGTGAACAGAATCTAAGGGAACAGTGGGACACCACTAGTAGACATATTCATCATGGAATCTCAGAAGAGAAAGAAAAGGGCAGAGAATATTACAGGAAATAATAGCTGAAAACTTCTCAAATTTAATGTAAGGTATGAATTTCAATATCCAAGTAGTTCATGAACTCCAAGTAAGAGGACTTTAAAGGGACTACACAGAGACATATTATAATCAAACCACAAAAAGTCCAAGGATCTTGAAAGAGGGAATATTGAAAGCAGTAAGAGAGAAGCAACTCATCACATACAAGGGATCCTCAACCAGATCATCAGCAGATTTCTTAGCAGAAACTTTGGAGGCCAGAGACGGCGGGCTAATATATTCAAATGTAAAAGAAAAAAAAATCAACAAAGAATTCTATATCTGGGAAAACTGTCTTTCAAAAGGGAGAGAAAAATTAAAACATTCCCAGATAAATAAAAAGGTGGTTTGTGCCCATTATGACCACCCCTCAAAAAATGCTCAAGGGAGTCCTGCAAGGTGAAATGGAAGGACAATAGACCTTAAAGACACAGAGCTGTATAGAGAAATAAAGATCTCAATAAAGAAAAATACATGGGCAACTATAAAAGCTAGAATTATTGTAACAATGATTTTTAACTGTACTTTCTGTTTGTTTACTATCTGATTTAAGAGATGAATACATTTAAAGGGGAAAAAAGAACTGTCTGAAAAGGAGATTACAAAAATAGTTCCCCATACCAAATAGCATCAAAAAGAATAAAATCCTTAGGAATTAAATGAAGAGGTTTGTACAATGAAAACTATAAAATATTGCTGAAAGAAATTAAAAAAGACATATATAAATGGAAACCTATACCATGCTCATGGATGAGAAGACTTGATAATGTTAAAATGTCAGTCTACCCAAAGTGATCTACAGATTCAGTGCAATTACTCTCAAAATCCCAATGAAGTTTTTTTTGTAGAAATAGAAAGATCCATTAAAAAAATTCATGTGGTATCTCAAGGAACCCTGAATAGACAAACAATCTTGAAAAAGAAAAAACTGTAGGACTCACAATTTCTGATTTTAAAACTTACTGTAAAGCTACAAAAATCAAAATATGATGGTGCTAGTGGCACAAGGGCAGACATAAAGACCAATGGAAGAGAATAGAGAGCTCAGAAATAAACCCTCACATATATGGTCAGATGATTTTGCCAAGGATGCCAAAACCATTAGATCGAGAAAGGACATTCTTTTCAACAAGCTGTGCTGGGAAAACTGAATATGCTCATGCCAAAGAATAAAGTCATACCATTTTCTAATACCATGTAAAAAAATTAACTCAAAATGGATCAAGAACCCAAATGTAGGACCCAAGACAATACAACTCTTCGAAGGAAATAGGACAAAAGCTTCATGACATTGGATTTGGCAATAATGTATTGACTATGATAGCAAAGACCCAGATAATCAAAGAAAAACAGATACATTGGACAATGAAAATTCAAAAAATTTTGTGTATCCAAAGACACTAACCCCAGAATAGAAAAGCAGCCCACAGAAGGGGAGAAATGTTTGCATATTATATTACCTAATAAAGAGTTGATAACCAGAAAAAACAGAGACCTAAAACTCAACAACAACAAAACAAACCAATAACAAAATGGGCAAAAAACTTGGATTTCTCCAGAGACAGTATATGAATGGTCAATAAGCCCATGAAAAGAGGCTCAACATCACTAATTATTAAGAAAATGCAAATCCAAACTTCAGTGAGATACTCCCTCACACCCATTGACAAGTTACTATTAAAAAACCCTCAGAAAATCACAAGTCTTTCCTTATCTTTCATTCCTGAAACTTTTGAACAGTACTGGTCAGTTATTTTTTAGTATGTCCCTCAATTTGGTTTTTCTGCTGTTTTCTCATGATTAAGTTGAAGTTACACATTATTTGGTAGGATGCTTCAGACATGACGCCCCTCTCTGGGTGCATATGGCAAGCACATGACGTCACCTAGGTTACTAGGCTGCCGAGAATCTTCTCATAGTCTTATTGATGTAGTCCCTGATTACTGAAGCAACAAAAATGGTGATATAAGTGTATGAGGAGGATGGGAGGCATAGATTGTGCAAAAGTATTATTATTAATGTGTGTAGAGTTGCTAAATGAAGGAGCAGCAGTATAAACAATTGGAGATGTGGGAGCCACCACTGACAGCTGGAGGAGTCCATATGAGCTAAAAGTAGTGAAAAAGGAGAGAAGAGAGTAACCCTGCAGAAGAAACAGAGCTATCTTTCACCGAAGTCTCAATGCCTGAAAAATAGGTCAAATAACTAGTGAGTAGTCTTTTCTCAAAAGCTCAGTAAACCAGACCATAGTCAACCTCAGTGGCAGACCGAGACATGCCTGTTGGTATAAAAGGGGCTCTCTCTGAGGCTGGAGTAACTACCATATAGAAGGATAAGGCAGATCCAGGTCAAGCATTAGGGAGCAACTTAGTGAGCTCACATCCCCTTAAATACATAACTTTTGTTTTTGAGCATTTAAGAATGCAAGGCTCAGGAATTGACCCATGCCCCTGTTTACTGTGTCCCAGATTAGAAAGAAAGCTGGCACACGCAGTCTTCTAGCTTGCTCCAATGAGGAAATGTGCACATCAGATGGTGTTAATTCGTTAGGCATTTCCAGGCTATTTCACTGACACAAAAAGGATATTATTATCACTGTTCCGCCTTGCACTGCGGCACCTGGAGTGCCTCAGACAACAGTGAATTCATGTAAGGAGCCATCTGAAGTGTCAGTGATTGTGATTGAATGGATCAAGCCTGTGGAATCTCAAAGGCAAGCGTTTTCCTTGTGAGAGCTCCAGAAGATAGGGCTGGATGCTGGGGGTGGGAGGGCCCCCCAAGCCTAGGAGAGGTGGCACTGGGGGGCATCTGGGAGGAGGCAGGTGGGAGACAGACAGCTTTCATAATCTTTCCCCCACCTCTAAATCTGAGGGCCCAAAGGTCACGGGGATTGTTGTGGGGGTGTAGTCCTGCTCCCTTATTATTGGTAATTTGGTGAGGAATTATCACAGAGGGAAACCTCTGAAGATTCATAAAACCCGACATGAACAGTTTAGCTCAATTACAGCAGTGGGAGAGAGAAGGGAATGCTGGGCAGAAGCATTTAAAAAAGCTCATGAATAAAAAACACATCAGGTGTGGAGGTGTTGTTTTCATTATGAAGTTGCATGCATCCTTCCGTCTTTGCAGCTGATTATAGTAGAAAAGCCTTGCAGAAGAGTGCACACGTTCAACGTGAACAGCTCATTGGGTTTTTACAGATTTATTTTTAAAGATGAAAATGAGAAACCAAAGTGAGAAGTAGGGGGCAGGTTGTCTGCTGCCACCATCCAGGGACAAGTGGCTCGAGGCTCCTGTGTACACCTGGTGGCCAGATGTGGCTGCACGCCTCTGGAATTGTGTCCATTCCTTGAAGGGCCAGTCAAGAGGGAGCTAGACACAAGCCCTTGGGGGGATGGTCACAGCAGCTGTCATCCTGCCAGCTTTGTGGTTGTAGTCAGCGACACCTGGGGAGGTAGTAAAAGTCTTCAGGTGCAGGTCTGGCCATGTTTTTTCAAGAAAACTCATGATTTGTTTCTATCCTATGACTCATTACTGGTTCTGTAAGTAAAAGAAAGCCTGAAGGAAAACCAGTGGATCATTCTGAATATCAGATCCTGAAATCCTTCTATGACTACAAGATTTGCTAGGAATAAAAATAGACTCCCAAGCATGGTCTACAAGGGGGTCAAGTTATTTGGCACTACCCAACTCCCTGAAGTACTCTGCCGTTACTTTCCTCTTTTACTCACTAATCACTTATTATCCTCACTGCCTGCCATCTTGTTCCTAGGGCATGCCTCAGGGCCTTTGCACTTGTTTCCTCTGCCTTTGGTACTTTGTATTGATAGTTGCTTCTCATTTTTCAGTTCTCTACTTAAATGTCACTTTTTAGGTGGACACCCCTGACTGGCCTACCTGAATAAAAGAGTCCCTTCTTTGAATCACTCACATCTCATTGTCCTATTTTTTTTTTTTTTTTACCAAATAGCTTCTCACACCTTGAAAATATCTTTTATTTGTTGTTTACTTTTCTTCATTTGCCTCTTGACAGCCTCCTTTTCTAGAACGTCAACCTCCTAGGGGCAAAGACTTTATCTGCCTCACTAATGGCTATAACCTTGCCCCTAGAATAACAGTCCTGGCACATTTTTTGGTGCTTGATAAGTATGTATTGAATGAATAAGTGAATAATATGTATAATAAACATAGCCACTAGACTAAGGTATTTTCAGGGAGTGAGATTCTCCTTTGGAAGTCTCTTTGGGGCCTTGAGCATGGAGGTGTGAGTGTTGTACTGTACATTTGGAAAGCTCAGGCTAGATTACTACAATCAGGATTAGTTATCTATTTCTGTGTGACAATTTACCACAAACTTAGAAGTTTACAAAAAAACACAATTATTATCTCATAGTTTCTGTGGATGAGGAGTCTGGGTCTGGCTTAACTGGATTTTCTGCTCAAAATTTCTCAGGAGGCTATGTTCATTCTCAGGTTGTGGTCTGATGTGAAAGACTGCCTGGGGAAGGAGCTACTTTCAAGCTCAGGTGGTTGTTAGCAGAATCCAGATCTTTGCATTTATAACACCAAGGACTTCAGTTTCTAGCTCTGGCCATTGGCGGGGTGTGGTTTTCAGTTTCTAGTTGGTTGTCGGCCAAAGGCTATCCTCAGTTCCTTTCCAGGTAGGCATCCCCAACATGGGTGCTCTAGCTACAATGAAGACAGTGAGGGAGAGAGTCCACTAGCAGGATGGACTCAATCTTTGTAATGTAGTCACAGAAGTTACATCTTATTGTTTTTGCCATTTTCTAGTCTAAAGCAAATCACAGGTTCAGGCTGTACTCTAGGGGAAGAGGTTATACAGGGTATGAATGCCAGCAAGTTGGGACCACTGGGAACAATCTTTGAATCTGCTAACCATTGTCTGCCTTCTGGCTCCTAATGATTTACTCTCTTCTGTGTATCCCTCCTATGCACAAAATACATTCACCTTTTTCCAAAGGAAGCCAAGAGACTCAAAGTCCAGAATCTCATCTAAACCAGAAACCACACTCTTTGTGTGAAATTCCTCTAGATTTATCAATTTTTAAAGCTAGAGAGACAAGTTATCCACCGCTTGCTCTTGCAACCTGAAATTGTGAAATAGCCACAGTTTAAAATTGCAGTTTAAAAGGAGAAAATGGGAAGTACAGAGGAGTACTGGAAATAACTATCCTTGGATCTGTCTCCTGGGTTCTTGGTTCCATCCTGCCTTTTTAAAAAATATATTTTTTTATTAACATATAATGTATTATTAGCTCCAGGGGTACGGTCTGTGAATCGTCTGGGTTACATACTTCACAGCCCTCACCATAGCACATATCCCCCCCAATTCCATAACCCAACCACACTCTCCCTCCTCCCCTCCCCCCAGCAACCCTCAGGTTGTTTTGTGAGATTAGGAGTCTCTTATGGTTTGTCTCTGCCTGATCCCATCTTGTTTCTTTTTTCCTTCCCTACCCCCAAACCCCCCACTTAGCCTCTCAAATTCCTCATATCAGGGAATTGTCTTTCTCTGATTGACTTATTTTGCTCAGCATAATACCCTCTAGTTCCATCCACGTCATTGCAAATGGCTTTTGATGGCTGCACAGTATTCCATTGTGTGTGTGTGTGTGTATGTATATATATATATATATATATATATATATATATATATATATATATACCATATCTTCTTTATCCTGTCTGTTGACAGACATCTAGGTTCTTTCCATAGTTTGGCTATTGTGGACATTGCTGCTGTAAACATTTGGGTGACTGTGCCCCTTCAGATCACTACATTTGTATCCATAGGGTAAATACCCAGTAGTGTGATTGCTGGGTCATAGGGTAGCTCTATTTTCAACTTTTTGAGGCACCTCCATGCTATTTTCCAGAATGATTGCACCAGCTTGCATTCCCACAAACAGTGTAGGAGGGTTCTTCTTTCTCCACGTCCTTGCTGGCATCTGTCATTTCCTGACTGGTTAATTTTAGCCATTCTGACTGCTGTGAGGTGGTTTCTCATTGTGGTTTTGATATATATTTTCCTGATGCTGAGTGATGTGGAGCACTTATTCATGTGTCTGTTGGCCACCCAGATGTCTTCTTTGCAGAAATGTCTGTTCATGTCCTCTGGCCACTTCTTGATTGGATTATTTGTTCTTTGGGTGTTGAGTTTGGTAAGTTCTTTATAAATTTTGGATACTAGCCCTTTATCTGATATGTCATTTGCGGATATTTTCTCCCATTCTGTCAGCTGTTCTGTCTGATTTTGTTGACTCTTTCCTTTGCTGTGCAAAAGCTTTTGATCTTGATGAAGTCCCAGTAGTTCTTTTTGCCCTTGCTTCCCTTGCCTTTGGTGGTGTTTCTAGGAAGAAGTTGCTGAGTCTGAGGTCAAAGAGGTTGCTGCCTGTGTTCTCCTCAAGGATTTTGATGGATTCCTTTCTCACATTGAGGTCTTTTATCCATTTGGAGTCTATTTTTGTGTAAGGAAATGGTCCAGTTTCATTGTTCTGCATGTGGCTGTCCAGTTTTCCCAACACCCTTTGTTGAAGAGACTGTCTTTTTTCCATTGGACGTTCTTTCCTGCTTCATTGAAGATTAGTTGACCATAGAGTTGAGAGTCTATTTCTGGGCTCTCTATTCTGTTCCACTGATCTATATGTTTGTTTTTGTGCCAGTACCATACTGTCTTGATGAGGACAGCTTTGTGCTAGAGCTTGAAGTCTGGAATTGTGATGCCACCAACTTTGGTTTTCTTTTTCAACATTCCTTTGGCTATTCGAGGTCTTTTCTGGTTCCATATAAATTTTAGGATTATTTGTTCCATTTCTTTGAAAAAAATCGAAGGTATTTTGATAGGGATTGCATTAAATGTGTAGATTGCTTTAGGAAACATAGATATTTTCACAATATTTGTTCTTCCAATCCATGAACATGGAATAGTTTTTCCATTTCTTTGTGTCTTCCTCAATTTCTTTCATGAATACTTTATAGTTTTCCAAGTACAGATTCTTTGCCTCTTTGGTTAGGTTTATTCCTAGTTATCTTATGGTTTTGGGTGCAGTTGTAAATTGGATTGACTCCTTAATCTCTCTTTCTTCTGTGTTGTTGTTGGTGTATAGAAATGCAACTGATTTCTGTGCATTGATTTTATATCCTGACACTTTACTGAATTCCTGTATGAATTCCAACAGTTTTGGAGTGGAGTCTTTTGGGTTTTCCACATAAAGTATCATGTCATCTGCAAAGAGTGAGAGTTTTACTTCTTTGGTGATTCAGATGCCTTTAATTTCTTTTTGTTGTCTGGTTGCTGAGGCTAGGACTTCTAGTATTATGTTGAGTAGCAGTGGTGATAATGGACATTCCTGCCATATTTCTGACCTTAGTGGAAAAGCTCTCAGTTTTTCTCCAATGAGAATGATATTTGTTGTGGGTTTTTCATAGATAGCTTTGATGATGTTGAGGTATGTACCCTCTATCCCTACACTGTGAAGAAAGGATGCTATACTTTGTCAAACGCTTTTCCAGCTTCTACTGAAAGTATCATATGGTTCTTGTTCTTTCTTTAATTAATGTATTGTATCACATTGGTTGATTTGCGGATGTTAAACCAACCTTGTAGCCCAGGAATAAATCCCACTTGGTCATGGTGAATAATCCTCTTAATGTACTGTTGGACCCTGTTGGCTAGTATTTTGGTGAGAATTTTCGCATCTGTGTTCATCAAGGATATTGGTCTGTAAATCTCCTTTTTGATGGGGTCTTTGGTTTTGGGATCAAGGTAATGCTGGTTTCATATTATGGGTTTGGAAGTTTTCATTCCATTTCTATTTTTTGGAACAGGTTCAGGAGAATAGGTATTAATTCTTCTTTAAACGTTTGGTAGAATTCCCTTGGGAAGCCGTCTGGCCCTGGGCTCTTGCTTTTTTGGAGATTTTTGATGACTGTTTCAATCTCCTTACTGGTTATGGGTCTGTTTAGGTTTTCTATTTCTTCCTGGTTCAGTTGTGGTAGTTTATATGTCTGTAGGAATGCATCCATTTCTTCCAGACTGTCAAATTTGCTGGCGTATAGTTGCTCATAATATGTTCTTGTAATTGTTTGTATTTCTTTGGTGTTGTTTGTGGTCTCTCCTCTTTCATTCACGATTTTATTAATTTGGGTCCTTTCTCTTTTCTTTTTGTTAAGTCTGGCCAGGGGTATATCAATCTTATTAATTCTTTCAAAGAACCAGCCCCTAGTTTCATTGATTTGTTCTACTTTTTTTGTTTGTTTCTATTTCATTGATTTCTGCTCTGATCTTTATTATTTCTCTTCTCCTGCTGGGTTTAGGCTTTCTTTGCTGTTCTTTCTTCAGCTCTTTAGGTATAAGGTTAGGTTGTGTATTTGAGACCTTTCTTGTTTCTTGAGAGAGGCTTTTATTGCTATACACTTTCCTCTCCAGACCATCTTTGCTGTATCCCGAAGGTTTTGAACAGTTGTGTTTTCATTTTCTTTTGTTTCCATAAATTTTAAAAAATTCTTTAATTTCTTGGTTGACCCATTCATTCTTTAGTAGGATGCTCTTTAGCCTTCATGCATTTGAGTTCTTTCCAACTTTCCTCTTGTGGTTGAGTTTCAAAGCATTGTTGTCTGAAAAACTTGTGGTAGTTTCAAAGCATTGTTGTCTGAAAATATGCAGGGATGATCCCAATCTTTGGTACCGGTGAAACCTGATTTGTGACCCAGGATGTGATCTATTCTGGAGACTGTTCCATGTGCACTAGAGAAGAATGTGTATTCTGTTGCTTTCAGTTGGAATGTTCTGAATCTATCTGTGTTGTCCATCTAGTCCAGTGCGCCATTTAAGGCCTTCATTTCCTTGTTGATCTTTGCTTAGATGATCTGTCCATTTCAGTGAGGGGGTTGTTAAAGTCCCCTACTGTTATTGTATTATTGTCAATGTGTTTCTTTGATTTTGTTATTAATTGTTTTATATAGTTGTCTGCTCCCATGTTAGAGGCAGAGATATTTAAAATTGTTAGATCTTCTTGTTGGACAGACCATTTAAGTGTGATATAGTATCCTTCCTCACTACTTATTATAGTCTTTGGCTTAATATCTAATTTATCTGATATAAGGATTGCCACCCCAGCTTTCTTTTGATGTCCATTAGCATGGTAAATTATTTTCCACACTTTCACTTTAAATCTGGAGGTGTCTTTAGGTCTAAAATGGGTTTCTTATAGAGAGCATATTGATGGGTTTTGTTTCTTTAATCCATTTTTATACCCTGTGTCTTTTGATTGGGGCCTTTAGCCCATTTACATTCAGGGTAACTATTGAAAGATATGAATTTAGTGTCATTGTATTGCCTGTAAGTTGACTGTTACTGTATATTGTCTCTGTTCCTTTCTGGTCTACTACTTTTAGGCTCTCTCTTTGCTTAGAGGACCCCTTTCAATAAGGCTGGTTTGGTGTTTACAAGTTCTTTTAGTTTTTGTTTGTCCTGGAAGCTTTTTATTTCTCTTTCTATTTTCAATGGTAGCCTAGCTGGATATAGTATTCTTGGCTGCATGTTTTTCTTTTAGTGCTCTGAATATATCATGCCAGTTCTTTCTGGCCTGCCAGGTTCTGTTACTAAGTCTGCTGCCAATCTAATATTTTTACCATTGTATGTTACAGACTTCTTGTCCTGGGCTGCTTTCAGGATTTCCTCTTTGTCTCTAATACTTTTAAGTTTTACTATTAGATGTCAGGATGTGGACCTATTTTTATTGATTTTGAGTGGGGTTCTCTGAGCCTCCTTGATTTTGATGCTTGTTCCCTTTGCCATATTAGGGAAATTCTCTACAATAACTCACTCTAATAAACCTTCTGCCTTCCTCTCTCTTTCTTCTTCTAGAATCCCAATTATTCTTATTATCATTTTGTCTTATGGTATCTCTCGAATTCTCCCTCATGGTCCAGTAGTTGTTTGTCTCTCTTTTGCTCAGCTTCTTTATTCTCCATCATTTGGACTTCTATATAACGAATTCTCTCTTTTGTCTCATTTATCCTAGCCATAAGAGCTTCCATTTTTTATTGCACCTCATTAATAGATTTTTTGATTTCAGTTTGGTTAGATTTTAGTTCTTTTATTTCTCCAGAAAGTGTTTCTCTAATATCTTCTGTGTCTTTTTTGAGCCCAGCTAGCACCTTGAGAATTTTCATTCTGAACTCTAGATCTGACATATTACCAATGTCCATATTGATTAGGTCCCTAGCCTGTGGTACTGCCTCTTGTTCTTTTTTTTTTTTTTTTTTTTTTTTTTGTGGTGAGTTTTTCCATCTTGTCATTTTATCCAGATAAGAATATGTGAAGGAGAGAATAAAATACTAAAAGTGTGGTAAAGACCCCAGGAAAATTTACACTAACCAAATCAGAAGAGATCCCAAAATGGGGGCGATGAAATGGGGTAAGAAGAAGTTAAAAAAAATTTTTTTTTAATGAAAAATATACATATATTAGACTGGTGAATAGGACAGAGCCACCCACTTGATTTTGGGTGTATTTTGGTCTCTTAGAAAAAACTACCTCCCAAAATTTTAAAGAAAGAAAAACTTATATGTATATAAAAATAATGGTAAACACAATGAAGGGATAGAATATGACTGTAAAGATGAAAATTTTAAAAAATTCTAAAAAAGGAATTGAGAATATAAGTTGGTTGGAAAAAGAAAGAAAAAAAGTGGAGAGAATTTTCTCAGGCTGGAGACTAGAACAAAGCCCTGTGCTAGATTTAGGGTATATTTTGATCTATTAGAAGAAACTGTATCCCAAAATTTTTTAGAAGAGAAAACCCTGTATATGTATAAAAAATAAAGGTTGATAAAATGAAAGATAGGGGCACCTGGGTGGCTCAGTGGGTTGAGCCGCTGCCTTCGGCTCAGGTCATGATCTCAGGGTCCTGGGATCAAGTCCCGCATTGGGCTCTCTGCTCAGCAGGGAGCCTGCTTCCTTCTCTCTCTCTCTGCCTGCCTCTCAGTGTACTTGTAATTTCTCTCTGTCAAATAAAGAAATAAAATCTTTAAAAAAATGAAAGATAAAATATGACTATAATAATGAAGGTTTAAAAGGATTTTTTTTTTTTTTTAGGAGTGCCTGGGTGGCTCAGTGGGTGAAAGCCTCTGCCTTTGGCTCAGTCATGATCCCAGGGTCCTGTGATCGAGCCCCACATCAGGCTCTCTGCTTGGTAGGGAGCCTGCTTACCCCTCTCTCTCTCTGCCCGCCTCTCTGCCTACTTGTGATCTCTGTCTGTCATATAAATAAATAAAATCTTTAAAAAAATGATTTTTTTAAAAAGGTTGGTATTGTTAAGATAAACTCATTAAAAAAAATTAAAAGAGGAAAGAGAAAAAATTTAAAAAATTAGAATAAGAAAAAAAATAAAATTAAAAAGAATTAATTAACTTTATAAGAGTAAAGAATCATGGGGAGAAAGCCATGAATTCTATGCTTTGCTTTCCCCTCCTCTGGGATTATATTCCTCCTCTGGAATTCCACTGTTCTCCTTGATCAGTGAACTTGGTCTTGGCTGGATGTTCTTGATGACCTTCTGGGGTAGGGACCTGTTGTAGTGATTCTCAGATTTATTTTCTGGGGGCGAAATTGCACCGTCCTTGCCAGGGGCTGGGCTAAGGAATCTGCTCAGGTTTGCTGTCCATTGCTTTTGTTCTTTGAATGCTTTCTGTAGATCTCTGGAGGATGGGAATGAAAATGGCAGCTTCCCAATATCTGGTCTGGAGGAGCCAAGAGCTCGGGGCCCCACTCCTCAGGGCGCCCTTGGAGAAAAGCACTCAATCAGTCCCATCTCCCTTGTGTCCAGCCATGCTCTGAGCTCACCCAGCCTGTGACTGAGTGTTTCTGTCTCTGGAGCACAGCCATGTTTGGAGTCTCCAAACCTAGCAGATTCCTGCCTCCAGAGGAGGAAAGTGGGTTTCCCCAGATCTGCCACTTGTTGGGTCCCTTCTCAAAGAACAGTGGTCTGACTGTGCTGCCGATCACAGTTTAAGGTAACCCCAAGCCGAGAGCTCACTCCCCACCTACATCTCTGTAGCCAGCTTCCCTGCTCTGAAACCTGCAAGCTCTGCTACATTCAGACACCCCTGATCCTTCTGTGACCCCTTGGGACCTGAGACCACACTTCCCTATGAGGGCCCCACCCAACTTAGCCTCTGGAGTGGTGTCCCTCAGTGGAGCAGACTTCTAAAAGTTCAAATTTTGTACTCTGTTCCTCCACCGGTTGCTGGGAGCCGGCCTCTCCCCCCGCAGTCTATCTTCCTGTCACTTTGGATTCACTTCTCTGCAGGTTCTACCTTTCAGAAAGTGGTCAATTTTATGTTTCTAGAATGGCTGCTCTTCTTCTCTTTGATCTCCTGTTGGGTTTGTAGGTGTTCGGAATGTTTGATAGCTATCTAGCTGAACTCCTGCAACTTGATGTCATCTCAGTCTGCTACTCCTCTGCCATCTTTTTTTTTTTTTTTTTTAAGATTTTATTTATTTATTTGACTGACAGAGATCACAGGCAGGCAGAGAGAGAGAGGGGGAAACAGGCTCCCTGATGAGCAGAGAGCCCGATGCGGAGCCACCCAGATGCCCCACTTCTCTGCCATCTTGACTCCTCCCTATTCCATTCTGCCTTTTTAAATGGAAGGACATGTTTGCAGATTAATAATCCCATTAGCCTGCTTCCTTCAAGTAGGATTTTATGAGTCCAAATATCTCTTCTCTTGGTAGAATTTCTATTCCTTTCAGCCCAACCCAGCAGTGTTTTTCTGAGATAACTTTCTCAAAAATTTTTCGGGTCTTTCATGGATTTCAGTGGAGTTCATTTCATTAACAAAAGCCACACCACCTTACAGATCTTTCTGAGATAAGCCCTTTTCTACCTTGTGCTCCTGCTGAGATGACTTAGGATAAGGCTCCTAAACTTCCCACCAACACTTGGATTTGATTAAGAGGATCTGTGAGATATACCCTTAATATATTGAGAGGACCCTTTATGTGATTCTGTTTTTCTGATTTGTCTTGAGATTTTAACAAAAGGTTGGACAGTCAAACTCTTGGTTTTTTCCTCCATGCCACATTTTCCTGACAGTGCAAGGAAGCCATTCCCATTTGCCATTTGAGAAGTCTAATAATTTTCAGAATCATTAAGTGCTTTTCTTTATGTAATGGTTTTCTCTCAATTTGTCTTTCTGTGCATTTTAATATAAGCAACAGTAAGAAATCAGATGGTGCCTTCTTCACTTTGCTTGGAAATATCTTTAGCTAAATAATCAAGGTCATTACTTACATCTTCTGCTTTACATTTTGCTGCAGAAGACAACTTTGCTAAGCTCTCCGCCACTACAAGGCAAGCATTTCATTTTCCTCCCATTTCCAATATAATGTTCCTTACTTCCTTCTAAGACTTTACCAGCAGTGTCCTCAAAATTCCTTCTACAAACAGTTTATTGGAGCTGATTCAGATTTTGTCTGTCATGTTCTTCAAAATTCTTCCAGTATCCACACAGTTCCAAAGCCATTCTTATATTTTTAGGTATTGGTTGCAGGAGCTGCCCACTGCCACATACCAATCTATATGGAGAGGTTTTATGTATGTCTCCCAAGCTGAGTTAAGGAAAGTTGAGAGTTGGCTCACTTTCATTCCCAAAGTGTTTAGTGAATGCTTAGCATTCTCCAGCAGTGTGTTATGTATAAGAAAAACTATCTGATGATGGTTGTCTGGGAAATATTGATGCTATTGTCCTGACCATGTTATTCCATTATAATAGACAGATTTCTTTTTCTGCACATTTATATGCTTGTGGGATTCAATATCTCTCTGCTGAGTGAGTAGGGCAAATTTCCTTGAGGCAAAGCCACTGGGTAGAGATTCTAGGCTTGGGGTTTCTAGAAAATATTAGCAACAAGGACACTGTGTAAGAGTGGCTTAGAGGGTATTAGGGATGGAACATGTGATGATGGGTTTGTGCTTTGTGATCTCCAACCCATCACAAAGCATGGATCCCCCCAGCAAGCTATTGGGCCACTGCCTTCATGTTTCCTCCAGCAGTCTGACCTTTGAGTAGGATGAGCAGTTCCTGTGATGGCTGTCCCCTGGGGTGGGAGCCGGTGTTCCAAACCATCCTGACACATGATAAAGAAGCATCAGGCTAGAAAGCCCCCCAGCAACTCTGTTCTGTTTCTAATGAGTCAAGATGGCAGTGGGATTCCATGACGTGTTCCACTTCGGGAATACACCCAGAGGCCTTGGGATCATACCTAGGGGCTTCCATTAGCTCAAGAATACTGTTTGGCATTCATGCTTGGTCCATACTAATCTGGAGTATTTCTGGTAGCAAATACCAAGATGACAAATCTATAGACATTTGAGTGCCCTAAGGATCATGTCTGTCTAACTCAGTCTGTACTGCATGAACTTAATTCAACATGATCTTATGAGTGCCATGGGCAAGTCCTTATATCTTGGTGTCCTCATAACTGAGTTGATTGAGTGAATCATTCTTCTGCATGGGAAATTGCTATTGTGTGTTCAGCTCCTATCCTTATAGATGTTTCAATTTCCTCTAGGTCAATATATTCCTCAGTCCCAGTCAGGTTCTTGTTCTCCATTCATGTAAGTATATTCTCTTTGTCTTTTGAAAGATTATTTTTTCTTCTTGTCTATTAGGAAAACTCTCTCAATTATGGGAGGCCCTGTTCTTGTAATTACCTCCAGGAGCTCTTGTCCAACTTTCTAATCAATTTTAATTGAACTTATAATCTATTTTCCTTTTCAGGTGGATAAGAGGCAGGGTTCCCAGGTACAGGATTGAATGGTAACAATAATTATAGTTGATGTGAGAAACAGCCAGTCCTAGAGTCTCTTGCTAAGTAGAAAATGCCAATTCTTTTTTTTTTTTTTAAGATTTTATTTATTTATTTGACACAGAAAGGGAGATCACAAGTAGGCAGAAAGGCAGGCAGAGGGAGATGGGAAGCAGGCTCCCAGGGAGCCTGATGTGGGGCTTGATCCCAGGACCCTGAGATCATGACCTGAACCAAAGGCAGAGGATAAACCCACTGAGCCACCCAGGCACTCCAGAAAATGACAATTCTTTATGGAAAAAAAAAGATTTATAAAGGTAATTCTTATTCATTATTTTGGAGTAGGTTCCATTCAAGTCAAATTGTACATTATTTTTGATTATCAATCAAAATCCAGAGGCAAAAAAAAGGATAAGCGGTCTTGATAGAGGCAAGCACACTGTTTCCTCATCCCTGACAGTCTCCTTTCAAGGACACTTCAGCTCCTCTCTCTTTTCTTTATCTATGGTGTAGTGAGTTGAATGGTGTCGCCCAAATATATGTCCAACCCGAATCTGAATGTGACAAGAATTCAGATGTGACCTCATTTGGAATAGGTCTTTGCAGATGTAATTAAGTTAAGAATCTTAAGTTAAGAATCTTAAGATGAGATCATCCTGGATTTGGAGTAGGTTCTAAAACAAATGTCAGGTCCCCTTAGAAGAGAAAGGCAGAGCGAGAAAGAGACACAGACACAAACGCACAAACACACAGAGAAGGTGATGTGAAGACAGATACAGAGATTGGAGAGAAGCGACTCCAAGCCATGGAATACCAAGGATTGCTGGTGGCCTTTAGAATCTAGGAAAGGGGCATGGAATGGGCCCTCAGAAAGAACCAATCCTACCAACACCTTGATTTTGGACTTTTGGCCTCCAGAATCATGAAAGAATAAATTGCTGGTTTGTGGTAATTCATTCTAAACAGCACTAGGAAACAAACACATACAGCAGGCAGCAGGGATGTGGTACGTGACTATTTGCAGTATCTTTTAATATCATGAGATAATCCTGGATTCCCTTCAAGAGAGAGACTAGGGGACTAGAGGATGATTTGGAGCTGATGTTCTGGGTCCAGAATGGCTATTGTGAGGCCTTTGAAGTCAAAGAAGGCCAAGACAGGGACTGGAGGTCTTCTGACCTAGTTACACCAGGCACTTCGCTGAAGTCAGATCAGAGGAGTGTACTTCTGTCATGTGAAACCAGTCCATGCTGACAATTAACACTTGCTGGGACAAGATTTTTTGGTGCTTAGATAAACATAAGGAGATTTATGCAGATTGTTCTCTCCTAGGCAGTACTGTAGGCCTACAGTAGCCAAGTCCATTCTGGGTATATGTGGATTAAGAAAACTGGCCTATGCTGTGGAAAATAGTATAGTGGTTCCCCCAAAACATCACCATATAATCCAGCAATTCAACTTCTGGATTTTGATATACTCCAAAGAATTGAAAGGGGGGGGGTCTGTGAGATATTTGTACACCCAGGTTTATAGCAACATTATTCACAATAGCCAAAATGTGAAAGCAACCCAAGGATCCATCCACAGATGAGTGGATAAGGAGAATGTGGTATGCACATACAATGGAATAGTCAACCTTAAGTAAGAAGGAAATTCTGACACATGCTACAATAGAGTTGAACCTTCAGAACATTTTGCTAAGTGAAATAAGCCAGTCATAAAAAGACAATAATGTGTAATTCCATATAAATGAGATACTTACTCTATGAAAGTTATATTTGAGATTTCTATTGGTTCTTAAGGTACTGTATTACTATAAACTTCTCTCTTATAACCATGTTTGCTGCATCCTAAAGATTTTGGACTATTGGGTTTTCTTTTTTCCCCTTAACATATAATGTATTATTTGTTTCAGGGGTACAGTTCTGTGAATCATCAGTCTTACACAATTCACAGCACTCACCATAGCACATACCCACCCCAATGTCCATCTCCCAGCCACCCTATTTCCCCATCCTCCAAGCCCCCTTTAGCAACCCCCAGTTTGTTTCCTGAGATTAGGAATCTCATATAATTAGACTCCCTCCCCAGTCCCATCTTGTTTCATTTTTCCCTTCCTTTCCCCCACAACCTCATGCCCTGCCTCTCAAATTCCTCATATTAGAGAGATCATATAATTTTCTTTCTCTGATTGACTTATTTCGCTTAGCATAATACCCTCTAGTTCTATTCATGTCATTGCAAATGGCAAGATTTTATTTTTTAACAGCTGCATATTATCCCATCATATATATATATATATATATATATATATATATATATATATATGATGGAATAAGAAATATATATAAAACACATCTTCTTTATCCATTCACCTGTTGATGGACAACTAGATTCTTTCCATAGTTTGGCTATTGTGGACATTGCTACTATAAACATTTGGATGAACATGCCCTGTTGGATCACTACATTTGTATCTTTAGGGTAAATACCCAGTAGTGTGATGCTGGGTCATAGGGTAGCTCTACTTTCAATTTTTTGAAGCACCTCCATGCTGTTTTCCAGAATGATTGCACCAGCTTGCATTCCCATAAACAGTGTAGGAGGGTTCTTCTTTCTCCGCGTCCTTGCCTGGCATCTGTCATTTCCTGACTGGTTAATTTTAGCCATTCTGACTGCTGTGAGGTGGTTTCTCATTGTGGTTTTGATATATATTTTCCTGATGCTGAGTGATGTGGAGCACTTATTCATGTGTCTGTTGGCCACCCAGATGTCTTCTTTGCAGATATGTCTGTTCATGTCCTCTGGCCACTTCTTGATTGGATTATTTGTTCTTTGGGTGTTGAGTTTGGTAAGTTCTTTATAAATTTTGGATACTAGCTCTTTATCTGATATGTCATTTGCGGATATTTTCTCCCATTCTGTCAGCTGTTCTGTCTGATTTTGTTGACTCTTTCCTTTGCTGTGCAAAAGCTTTTGATCTTGATGAAGTCCCAGTAGTTCTTTTTGCCCTTGCTTCCCTTGCCTTTGGTGGTGTTTCTAGGAAGAAGTTGCTGAGTCTGAGGTCAAAGAGGTTGCTGCCTGTGTTCTCCTCAAGGATTTTGATGGATTCCTTTCTCACATTGAGGTCTTTTATCCATTTGGAGTCTATTTTTGTGTAAGGAAATGGTCCAGTTTCATTGTTCTGCATGTGGCTGTCCAGTTTTCCCAACACCCTTTGTTGAAGAGACTGTCTTTTTTCCATTGGACGTTCTTTCCTGCTTCATTGAAGATTAGTTGACCATAGAGTTGAGAGTCTATTTCTGGGCTCTCTATTCTGTTCCACTGATCTATATGTTTGTTTTTGTGCCAGTACCATACTGTCTTGATGAGGACAGCTTTGTGCTAGAGCTTGAAGTCTGGAATTGTGATGCCACCAACTTTGGTTTTCTTTTTCAACATTCCTTTGGCTATTCGAGGTCTTTTCTGGTTCCATATAAATTTTAGGATTATTTGTTCCATTTCTTTGAAAAAAATCGAAGGTATTTTGATAGGGATTGCATTAAATGTGTAGATTGCTTTAGGAAACATAGATATTTTCACAATATTTGTTCTTCCAATCCATGAACATAGAATGTTTTTCCACTTCTTTGTGTCTTCCTCAATTTCTTTCATGAGTACTTAATAGTTTTCTGAGTACAGTCTCTACAGACTCTTTGTCTCTTTTGTTAGATTTATTACTAAGTATGTTATGGTTTTGGGTACAATAGTAAATGGGATTGACTCCTTAATTTTTCTTTCTTTTGTGTTGTTGTTGGTGTATAGAAATGCAACTGATTTCTGTGCATTGATTTTATATCCTGACACTTTACTGAATTCCTGTATGAATTCCAACAGTTTTGGAGTGGAGTCTTTTGGGTTTTCCACATAAAGTATCATGTCATCTGCAAAGAGTGAGAGTTTTATTTCTTCTGTGCTGATTTGGATGCCTTTTATTTCTTTTTGTTGTCCATTTGCTGAGGCTAAGACGTCTAATACTATGTTGAATAGCAGTGGTGATAGTGGACAGCCTTGCCGTGTTCCTGACCTTAGGGTAAAAGCTCTCAGTTTTTCCCCATTAACAATGATATTCACTGTGGGTTTTTCATAGATGGCTTTTATGATTTTGTGGTATGTACCCTCCATCGCTACACCGTGAAGAGTTTTGATCGAGAAAGGATACTGTACTTTGTCAAATGCTTTTTCAGTATCTATTGAGAATATCAGATGGTTCTTGTTCTTTCTTTTATTAATGTATTGTATCACATTGGTTATTTGCAGATGTTGAACCAACCTTGTAGCCCAGGAATAAATCCCACTTGGTCGTGGTGAATAATCCTCTTAATGTACTGTTGGCTATTGGCTGGTATTTTGGTGAGAATTTTTGCATCCATGTTGACCAGGGATATTGGTCTGTAATTGTTCTTTTTGTGGGATCTTTGGTTTTGGGATCAAGGTAATGCTGGTTTCATAAAATGAGTTTGGAAGTTTTCCTTCCATTTCTATTTTTTTGGAACAGTTTCAGGAGAGTAGGTATTAATTCTTCTTTAAATGTTTGGTAGAATTTCCTTGGGAAGCCATCTGGCCCTGGGCTCTTGCTTTTTTGGAGATTTTTGATGACTATTTCAATCTTCTTACTGGTTATGAGTCTGTTTAGGTTTTCTATTTCTTCCTGGTTCAGTTGTGGTAATTTATATGTCTGTAGGAATGCATCCATTTCTTCCAGACTGTCAAATTTGCTGGCGTATAGTTGCTCATAATATGTTCTTGTAATTGTTTGTATTTCTTTGGTGTTGTTTGTGGTCTCTCCTCCTTCATTCACGATTTTATTAATTTGGGTCCTTTCTCTTTTCTTTTTGTTAAGTCTGGCCTGGGGTATATCAATCTTATTAATTCTTTCAAAGAACCAGCCCCTAGTTTCATTGATTTGTTCTACCTTTTTGTTTGTTTCTATTTCATTGATTTCTGCTCTGATCTTTATTATTTCTCTTCTCCTGCTGGGTTTAGGCTTTCTTTGCTGTTCTTTCTTCAGCTCTTTAAGTGTAGGATTAGGTTGTGTATTTGAGACCTTTCTTGTTTCTTGAGAGAGGCTTTTATTGCTATACACTTTCCTCTCCAGACCATCTTTGCTGTATCCCGAAGGTTTTGAACAGTTGTGTTTTCATTTTTTGTTTCCATGAATTTTTAAAAATTCTTTAATTTCTTGGTTGACCCATTCATTCTTTAGTAGGATGCTCTTTAGCCTTCATGCGTTTGAGTTCTTTCCAACTTTCCTCTTGTGGTTGAGTTTCAAAGCATTGTTGTCTGAAAAACTTGTGGTAGTTTCAAAGCATTGTTGTCTGAAAATATGCAGGGAATGATCCCAATCTTTTGGTACCGGTGAAACCTGATTTGTAACCCAGGGTGTGATCTATTCTGGAGACTGTTCCATGTGCACTAGAGAAGAATGTGTATTCTGTTGCTTTCAGATGGAATGTTATGAATCTATCTGTGTTGTCCATCTGATCCAGTGCGTCATTTACGGCCTTCATTTCCTTGTTGATCTTTGCTTAGATGATCTGTCCATTTCAGTGAGGGGGTTGTTAAAGTCCCCTACTGTTATTGTATTATTGTCAATGTGTTTCTTTGATTTTGTTATTAATTGTTTTATATAGTTGTCTGCTCCCATGTTAGAGGCAGAGATATTTAAAATTGTTAGATCTTCTTGTTGGACAGACCATTTAAGTGTGATATAGTATCCTTCCTCACTACTTATTATAGTCTTTGGCTTAATATCTAATTTATCTGATATAAGGATTGCCACCCCAGCTTTCTTTTGATGTCCATTAGCATGGTAAATTATTTTCCACACTTTCACTTTAAATCTGGAGGTGTCTTTAGGTCTAAAATGGGTTTCTTATAGAGAGCATATTGATGGGTTTTGTTTCTTTAATCCATTTTTATACCCTGTGTCTTTTGATTGGGGCCTTTAGCCCATTTACATTCAGGGTAACTATTGAAAGATATGAATTTAGTGTCATTGTATTGCCTGTAAGTTGACTGTTACTGTATATTGTCTCTGTTCCTTTCTGGTCTACTACTTTTAGGCTCTCTCATTGCTTAAGAGGACCCCTTTCAATATTCCTTGTAGGGCTGGTTTAGTGTTTACAAGTTCTTTTAGTTTTTGTTTGTCCTGGAAGCTTTTTATCTCTCCTTCTATTTTCAATGATAGCCTAGCTTGAAATGGTCTCTTTGCACATATTTTTCTCACTTAATGTTCTGAATATACCATATTAGTCCTTTCTGGCCTGCCAGGTTCTCTGTGGATAGGTCTGCTGCCAATCAAATATTTCTACCATTGTATGTTTCTAAGACTTGTAAATTTTACTATTAGATGATGGGGCATTGATTTATTTTTGTTAATTTTGAGGGGGTTCTCTGTGCCCCCTGGATTTTGATGCTTGTTCCCTTTGCCAAATTAGTGAAATTCTCTGCTATAATTTGCTCCAACATACCTTCTGCCCCCCACTTTCTTCTTTGTCTGGGATCCCAATTATTCTAATATTATTTTGTCTTCTGGTATCACTTATCTCTTGAATTCTCCCCTCATGGTCCAGTAGTTGCTTATATCTCTTTTTTTAAGCTTCTTTATTCTCCATCATTTGGTCTTCCATATCACTAATTCTCTCTTCTGCCTCATTTATCCTAGCAGTAAGAGCCTCCATTTTTTATTGTACCTCATTAATAGCTTTTTTGATTTCAACTCGGTTAGATTTTCATTCTTTTATTTCCCCAGAAAGGGATTTTGTTTTTCTAGAAAGGGATTCTCTATTATCTTTTATGTTTTTTTTTCAAGCCCAGCAAACATCTTTATAACCATCATTCTGAACTTTAGTTCTGACATCTTATTAATGTCTGTATGGATTAGATCACTAGCTGTCAGTACTGCCTCTTGTTTTTTTTTTGAAGTGAGTTTTTCCACCTTGTCATTTTATCCAGAGAGGAATAGGTGAATGATAGAACAAAATACTAAAACGGTAATGATGCCCTCATAAAAATATACACTAACCAAGTCAGAAGAGACCTGAAACCAGGGGAGAAGAAAGGAAAAAAAATGTATATGTAAAAAGTGTGTATATATATATATATATATATATATATATATATATATATATAGGCTGGTGAATAAAACAGAGCCATACACTTGATTTTGGTTGCATTTTAGTCTGTTAGAAAAAAATTGCCTCCCAAATTTTAAAGAAAGAAAAACTTATATATATACAAAAAATAAGGTTAAATACAATGAAGGGATAGAATATGACTGTAACAATAAAGATTAAAAATATTTTTAAAAGGTATTAATAAGACAAAATAGTTTTTTAAAAAAGGTTAAAATAGGAAAGAGAAAAAAATTTTAAAAATAGAATAAGAAAAAAATAAAATTAAAAAATTTATCTTTGAAAGACTAAAGAAGCATGGGAAAAAAGCCATGAATTCTATGTGTTGCTTTCCCCCTGGCTCTGGAGTTCTGCAGTTCTCATTGATTGGTAGACTTGGTCTTGGCTGGATGATCTTCTGAGGGAGGGGCCTGTTTCAGTGATTCTCAAATGTCTTCGCCCAAGGCGGAATTATACTGCCCTTTCCAGGGGCCAGGCTAAGTAATCTGCTCTGGTTTGCTCTGGGGAGCTTTTGTTCCCTAAACACTTTCCATACAGCTTTGGAGGAAGGGTATGAAAATGGTGGCCTCCCAATCTCTCACCCAGAGGAGCCAAAAACTTGGGACCCCAGTCCTCAGTGCACCCTCAGAGAAAAGCAGTCAATCACTCCCATCTCCCTAGTCTCCAGCTGCACTCTGAGCTCACCCAGCCTGTGACCAAGTGTTTCTAGCTCTGGTACATGGCCCTGTTTGTAGGCTCCAAACACAGCAGATTCCTGCCATGCCCTCCAGCACCACTTCTCCCAGATCTCCCTAGATTTGCTGCTCGTGGTATCTCTACTTGAAGAGTAGTGGCCCAACTGTTCCTCGGATCACAGTTTAAGGTAACCCTGAGCTGAGAGATCTCTCCTAGGCTCTGTCTTTTTTTTTTTTTAAGATTATTTATTTGTCAGAGAGAGAGAGAATAAGCAGGTGGGGAGAGGATGGGGACTGGCAGGCAGAGGGAGAAGCAGACTTCCTGCTGAGCAAGGACCCTCATGTGGGACTCATTCCAGGACCCTGGGATCATGACCCTAGTTAAAGGCAGATGCATAATCACTGTGACACCCAGGCATCCCGTGGGTCTGTCTTTGCAGCCAGCTCCCCGCCTCCAATACTTGGGAATTCTGCCACACTCAGACACCCCCATTGTATCTGTTACCCCAAGTGACCTGAGACCACACTGTCCCAAAGAGGGTTCCACCCCCCTGCTTAGCCTCTGTAGTGATGTCCTTCAGTAGAGCCGAATACTAAAAGTTCTGGTTTTGTGCTCCACTGCTCTACTGCTTGCCGGGAGCTGCTCCACCCCCTCCCTCCATGGTCTCTTCCCATTTGAGGACTCAGATTCACTTCTCTGCATGTCTTACCTTCCAGAAAGTGGTCACTTTTCGGTTCCTAGAGTTGGGCTATTCTTTTCTTTGATCTCCTGTCGAGTTTGTAGGTGTTCAGAATGGTTTGATAACTAGCTGAATTCCTGGGACCTATTGAAATGAAGGTCTCCTACTCCTTGCCATTTTGCTCCTCTCCCAGACTATTGTGTTTTCATTTAATTTTTGAATTCTTTGTTGACCCATTCATTGTTTAATAACATGTTATCTAAATTCCATGTATGTGTGCTCTTTCTAGATTTTTTTCTTATAGTTTATTTCTAGTTATATAGTGTTGTGTTCAGAAAAAGTGCATGGTATGACTTCAATTTTCTTGAATTTGTTGAGACTTGTTTTGTGGCCTAATTTGTGATCTCTTCTTGGAGAGTGCAAGTTCTTTTCATGTGCACTTGAAAAGAATGTGTATTCTGTTGTTTTAGGATGAAATGTTCTGAATATGTCTGTCATATCCATCTGGTCCAGTGTGTCATTCAATGCCACCATTTCCTTGCTGATTTTCTGTTTGGATGATCTGTCCATTGATGGAAGTAGGCTGTTAAAGTCCCCTATTGTTATTATATTACTATGGATTAATTCCTTTATGTTCATTAACTGTTTTATGTATCTGGGAGCTCCACTGTTGGGTACATAAACATCTACAATTGTTATATCTTCTTGTTGGATTGTCCCCTTTATTATTGTATAGTGTCCTTCTTTGCCTCTTGTTACTAAACTAGTCAAAATTATAGAGACTCAAAACAGATTGGTGGTTGTCAGGATGCTGGGGAGAGGGAGAAATATGGAGTTATTGTTTAATGGGTATGAAGTTTCAGTTTTATAAGATGAAAAGAGTCATGGTGGTAGTTGCATGGCAGTATGAACATACTTTAGACCACTGAGCAGTACGCTTAACAATGGTAAGGTGGTAAATTTTGTATAATATGTATGTTTCCATGATAAAATAATTGGAAAAAAGAAAAAAGAAACATTGGACTAATGCCGTGGCAGAGTCCCTTTTAGCTCTGAGTGGGTATAACTTTATGAGACCGAAGTTGGGAGCTAGTTTATTTGACATTTATCAGTCAGGGCTCTCTACAAACAAGGGCACATCTAGATCCTTACAGGATAAAAATTAATTGGAAATAGCTAATCTTAATAGAAAAGAGGGAAAGAATATCTATTCCTGGTCACCTGTTATGGAGAATCTATTGACTTTCACTAATGATATCATCAGAGCTGCCAGAGAATCTGCATTTTAGTTGGGGACAAGTTTGTGGAGGTGCTTTCTTCACTGAGACAGAATAAGATGCTAAATGGAGGGGAGAAAAACTCACTCATGTCCATGAGACCTGGGTTCCAATTTTGGCTGTGCTACTGATTTCTATTTGGTATACATTCTTTGGGTTTTTGACTGCCAACATCTCAATCCCCTACCTATTCATGGGAAAATCCACAGAGCTCATCTCCTGCCACTTTCCTGGGCTTTAGGATCTGGAGTGATGCCTCTAGAAGATGCAAACTTTCATAATTCGGTAATGAGGACTCCACTGTGCGCATCTGGTGTCCAGTGGGGGAGGCCCAAGCAGAGCTAGTCAATGTTACAGTGTTTGTGGTGGCCTGTGACTAGTGTCTCCCTAACCAGGTCATTCTTATTCTGGTTGATATCTGAGCCTGGCCTCCAGCCTTGCTTCTCTTTTCACTTAAGTCCATCAGAGTTGGTTTCTCTTATTTGCACAATTATACAATTATTGCCAGCATTCAGTTTCAAATTAAACTCCTTGGAGTTCTAGGAGGAATGATTGGAAACTAAGGAATCACATTTTTGGTTGTGGGGTTAGAATACAAGTATGCTTATACTTTCTTTCTGTCCAGGAAGTGAAAGGCTGGGTTTAAGAAGCCATCCTGTATGTGTTCAGTTATTGGTTACAGCATGGTTTGGGGTAGCAGAAGACTGGAAGCAACAGGGTATTACATATGGAAGTTACTATTGCATACCATGCAGCTAGTAATGAAGGATGAGGGAAATCTCTAAGAACTGATAAATTGAGATCTCCAAAATAAGTCATTGGGTGAAAAAAGCAGTATTAAAGAGAGTTTATACAGTATACTTACCTTTTCTTTGTAATAGAAAAGAGGGAAAAATAAGATATATTTGCCTAATGATATATTGGAAGGACAAGTAAGAAATTAACACAAGTGGTTACCTTTCTGGGTAAGAGCCGATGGGACAGGAGAAAGACTTTCACTATTGGTTTGCTTTTGAAATAATGTAAATATGTTAATTTTTTAAGAAAAGGAAAAGACATAAGATTTAGGTTCTTTTTCTCCAAATACAACATATATGATATATAAATAAAATCAATCAGTTATCTATCTGGAATATTTTTTTTTAATTTGGTCTGGTAATTTGTTCTTGTAGTTACAGTAAAGCCCTTAAGAAGATGGATGACCTGAATAAAGAAAGAGCAAGGAGCAAAGCCAGAGCATACATAACATTTGACCCCAAAGCACACTAAAGCATTTGAATTTTATGCCAAGAGCAATCCAAAATTCCTGAAGGGGGTTAAGAATGGGAAAGACTGAAAACAATTTCTATCTAGCACTTTGTGCTGCTCAATTTTTTTTTCCATTCACTGAGTAAACTAAAATTTTTGGTAGCTCCCAATACCATATCACAATCCTTGTAATGTATTGCCCATATTTCAGGGCAATACATTTTTTGAAATTTATATATAATCCAATACTGTTAACAGACTGATCATCTAAGGTAAAAACCATTCTTTCAACTAAAACAGCTTTTCTTAAAAACTACAGAGATTTGATTTTGAGGTTTAGAAAGAAAGATCAGTAATTTGTGCCAGTCCATTTATTACTGACTTCATAACCACTAATAAAAGCTAGTGATTGTTTAATTGAAAGTGTGTTGAGATGTATTTATTTTAGTTCTACCGTGAACAAGTTTAGGTAGAAAAATGACAGTGAATTCTAGACACTTTCATCCACACATATTTTTAGTTTAAAAAATAATGTCAGTTTCAATTAAAAATGTCTTTGATAAAGAAGTACATATTATTCATTCTACTAAATCTCAATCCTTGAATCATTTTAATATTTGTGCAATGATGATTGGGAAGTATGTGTCAAGTGTTTTTGTTGTGTATTGAAATATGATAGGATAGACAATAATAGAGATTTTTAAGATTTTTAATATCGCTCTTGGTAGTTTATTACTCTCGTTTCCAGTGAAGTGGCACTAACGTGACCCATTTTATGGGGTTGTTGCTGGGATTAGATGTCTGTAAAATGCATGTCATGATTCCACTTGTCCCTTGATGGTCTTGGTTATGGACGTAAATATGTGATTAAATATGTTGACTTTATCTGAGTCTTATATTCCTCTCTGATGGCTTTACTAGCACATTCCTGGGGTATGTTTAGTCCTATAGCTTTCTCCCTCACCAGCAAATATATCTCCATACAAGGAATACTTAGGCATTTTTCTTCATCCCCTATAAGGAGGATGAATTCAAGTGGTAACCTCTAAGCAACGATTGTTGTTGCTTTTAAACAGAAAAAGTGATGAAGTCTGCTACAGAATATTCTTTATGGAGAGCTGGAAAACCTGCTATGACAGTACATTATCCTAAAACTATCCTGGAACCTTAGTGAGTTTGAGTGACAATTTTCAAGAGGAGAGATTAGAGAATTATATTACTGCTTTGAAAAATCCCTACTCACAGCCTTTACTTTTCCCCTTCACTTGACAAATTAGTCCTAAAAACCATTGCCATTACTACTGTTTTCTGTTTCTTCAGATTCACCTACAGCCCCTCTCAAGAATCCTTGGCTATGATGTCTTGAGATTTTAGAACAATCTGACTCATTATTGTGACTAGAAACCAGATAATGAAATTTGTGTTTGGCTTAACTACCAGAGAAAAGAGCATGGAGACATAAGCCACATTTAGTCTTTTTAGTAGCTTACTTTGATCAAATGTCAGGGTTATGAATAATAGAAATCATGGTTTACTTGGAGAGTTGACTAAATAGTGCAGAGTTACTATGTTATCCCAAAGTAAACAAACATGCCTTTTGTTGTCTTTGTCCTTTCTTTCTACGGATGTAGTTTGAAAGTTTTATATTTTAATGATGTGGATTTCATTACCATTGATGACATCTGATCGACAACTTATGAAAATGAATTGGAAGATTAATTGTCTAGGGGAAAGTCTGGAAAAGACTGGAGAATTTTTCATTAACAGGTGGGTATCCTTTCTGAAGGGAAATTTCCCAGTATCTAGTCATGGGACACTGTGATAGAAACCCACTCCAAGCCTGCTGGAGAGAACAATAGTATTGGAAGAAATTTATGTAAAGTTGGTTTTTCCACATTAGCTTATTCTAAGTTCTGAATGACTTTGTTTGCCTAATCACTGATGAATTTATTCTAACATTGGATTATTGGAGACTCTTACTGTTCTGTTCCTTTCTTTTACTTCCTGATATTTGTGTATTTCATTACTCATAAGTGATTACAACAAAGGATGAAGATTATAACACAGAAGAGATTTATGGCAAGATGGAAGTCTGATGGCCACTTTCAGCTTGATTTTCCTCATTTATAAGAAAAGAATGATAATATTTCTTATTTCATAAGATTATTCTGAGGATTAAAAAAGAGAATATGCATAAAGTACTCAATATAGTGGCTGGTACAAACTAAGATCAACAAATATGAATTGCAAACCATTTTATGTGAATTAGTTTTGTTGATTAAGAGGAAAAAGGGGGTCAAATTATTGGTTGGAGTGAGGCTTAGATTTTATCTCTGTTTCCATGAGTCTCTCCAGAATTAGCTGGTCAGAAATATTATCAACAATGTGTTTATGAACCCACTCAAATAATGGTGCTTCTGAACTTTCTGATCTAAATGCATGAATATTTTAGTTTAAGCGAATTCAACGTGGGATTCTACTCTTCTGGTCTCATTGTATGTGTCAGCTGGGATGGGGATGCAGCTAACAGAAACTGGACTAACAGTGGCTTAAACAAGGAAAATATTTAGAAAGTCACACAACTAGAAGTCTGAAGATTGGTTAATTTAGTGGAACAATGGGACGCAGGGACTTTCATCTTATCACTCTGCTGTCCTCATCACATCAGCCTTATCTCCTGATTGCTAGACAGCTGCCACAGCCTAAATAATTAATCTTGTACTTTCTATGGAAATAGAGTGGAACTCCAGTCAACTATTTCACATGCTTAATATGCGGTGATGGGAGAAAGTTCTCTCATATTCAGAACTAGGAATAGCTATGATTCCTTTGAGCAACTTAAAGATTTTTTAAAAGAGTTATTTATTTATTTGAGAGAGAGAGAGAGCGTGCATGTGAGTGGGGGGAAGGGTAGAGGGAAAGAATTATCAAGGAGACTCCGTGCTGAGCCCTGGCACCGGACTCTGAGCTCATGACCTGAACCAAAATCCAAAGCCAGCTGCTCAAATGACTGAGCCACCCAGGCGTCCCGCCCTCCCAAAATATTTTTTATTTGAGTATAGTTGACACACAATGTCACAATAGTTCAGGTATACAACATCATGATTCAACTTGTAGGTTATGCTATGGTCCTCACAAGTATGGCTTCCATCTGTCACCATACAAGGTTGATTATAATATTATTGACTCTATCCACTTTTCAGCAAATTTGTTTTGGATATGTCTATGCATAACCTTATGGATATGTACCTGTATGTCCTTACGGGTATTTAAATTTTCACTAGACCTTTGTTTTGGATGAAAGAAAACTCACAGCTAAATCTGTGCTTTCCTATAGCACATGACTGGGATCCTACTGTTTCTATAGCAAGACACACCTGAAAGGGACCTGGCTGCCTGGCTGAGGGACAATCTCTCCACAGTAGAAGCCCTGCCGGAGCAGAGGAGCCCTGGTGGGGAATAGTCATTACTAGAGTCTGCTTTCAGCTCTGTCCCTTTCTGGGGGTATGTTCTGTGGTAACTTGTGTATACTTTCTAAGCCATTCATGCAACATTGTACATCTTCAAGTCTTATACATTTTCCTTTCATCCATTGCAATATTAGTGGATGTTTTTCATGAAATGAAAAACATGAAGCCCTTTTGAAGAAGATGCCCTTGCAGGACAGTTAGAGAGAAGCAAGAAAGTTATACTCAAAGTCTTGTCTTCTCTGTGTTAGAAATAAAAGGCTTGTCTTTGCTTTGCATTGTTTGCAGGCTTGAGTGTTGGGAGTAGGGGGAGTCCAACTGATAATACTGTTACTGTATCTAATGTTGAGAAAACAGCATTTTCAAAGCATGTGAAATAGTCACCCCCTCTAATTTTTTAGTATATTAAGCAACAACCCAAAAGCTAATTAAAAAGAAAATAATTATATGGGTTGTAAAGCTTCTCAGAGAAGGAGTCACAATGTAAAAAAAATGATTGAATATCTTTCAGGGGTGATCTGTTAGAAGTTAGTTTGTGCTTTTGCGGTGGGTGATATAGGATATTGTAATATTGTTTAAAGGACAGACAACCCTTCAGTATTGTCCAGTGATTCTCAATGTCTCCTTGTGGGTCTGTTCCCTAGTAAATCATCCATATGTGAGAGCTGTACCCTGAGCAACTTCATAGTCAAACTATTTGTTGACCAGTTCAGGGTATCTGACTAGTGATATGTTCTCAGTGATTTACAACCTTGCTCATTTGGCTGACAAAATATTTTCTCCTGGGCTGAATTGCTGTCTCTATTCACGTTGCCTAAATATGAATTAAATGATCTTTAATTTCTGTGGAAGAATATTGTATTTTGTATATGCTTTGTGTTTTGATACCAATTTGCAAGAAATGCTCTCCTGTGAAATGTGTTTTGCATTGCTGTTTCCATCTTCTTTTCTTTCCCATGAAAGGGCTGTATTTGGTTCCCTTTCTCCCAGTGTTCAGGCTTTTCTGGAGGAAAACTTTTGAGGCAGCTCTCTGATTTAAGAATGCTATTTAACTCAAGAAATGTCCCAAGGAAATGATCGTGTTTCAAGATCCCAAGAGGCCAATTACTCTGGAAAAGTTTCCAGGGGCTTGAGAAGTTCCCCTGAAGTCAGAGATTGTAGCAATCCTGGCTAGTTGTCTATCTAGGACAAGCATCAATCCACACCTTCCTCATACCCATGGGAAGGCAGTGGAGGCTGACTCCAGCTCTTCTCCAGTGGTGGGTCCTAATTCACGTGAGCCAACCTTGAAGCTCAAGCCTCCTTTTCAGGGTCTGGTTTGGGGTGGACATGTGAACTAAGGAAGCTCAATCAGACTGAAGGGAATGGCTTCTATTCTATGATAGGGGCTATAATTGTTCTTTTTTTTTTAATGTGTCATTTTTTTTTTAAAGATTTCATTTATTTGTTTGTGAGAGAGAGTGTGCACAAGCAGGGGTAATGGCAGGCAGAGGGAGAGGGAGAAGCAGGCTCCCCACTAAGCAAAGAGCCTGATGTGGGACTCAATCCTAGGACCCTGGGATCATGACCTGAGCTGACAGCAGATGCTTAACCCAGGTATCTGAGCCATCCAGGTGTCCCTATGTGTCATCTTGAGACAGCTCTGACAAACACAAGAGGAGAGCCTTTTTCTCTTTCAAATGGACATGAGAGAGAGGGCACATTGTTCCGGTTGCTACTGCCATTATCCTGAGACTACAAATGCCACCTCTGTATGAGGACAAAGCTGACATTTAAAAGAGGGGAGAATCCAGGGAATTGCGGAGAAAGAGAGAAAAAGCCTTGGGGATTTAGCCTTGTGAGAAAACAAGTTCCTTAATTGTTTAAATCTGTATGAGTCAGAGTTTCTCTTGCTCTAGCAACATATTTACCCTGTTTCTACTTAGCAGCTACTATGTGCCAGACGCTGTCCTAGGTACTGGCTATGCAGCTGTGAACGATCTGGTCAAAGTGCCTACCCTCATGAAACGTCATTTCTGGTAGCAGAGGGAATACCACGTGAATGTGTACTGTGATGTCAAGTAATCAAGCAGAGTGTGAGATAGGGAGTGTTGTTGGGTGGTCATCGCTCTGGGAGGAGACATGCTATTTGGTCAGGAAAGTGAATAATGTGAGGGAGCCAGCCATTGAAACATTGGAGGATGAAACTTTCCAGACAGGGGGAGCAGCAAATTCAAAAGTCCCGAGCAGGAAAGTGCTTTGTGTGCCTTAGAAAAAAACTGGAGGACCAGTACAGCTGAATGAGATGGAGCTTGGTGGTGAGAGGGAGAGTGGGTCCCTAGAGGCTGCAGAAGGGAATTTCTCATCTAGGCCATGGGAACCTATTGGAAAATACTGAAAATGGGGTTAATTGCAGCTCAAAGCATCCTAATGGTTACAGGGTAAAGTAAGTTGGACCTGAAGATGCAACCTTCAAAGGCCAGCACACTGTGATACCAGGGCTTGCCTTTGAGCCTTTGAAAGGTCATTATACCTACTTAATCTTCAAGGAACTCATCAGATCAAATGATTATTGCTGCATTTCCTTCCTTCCTTCCTTCCTTCCTTCCTTCCTTCCTTCCTTCCTTCCTTCCTTCCTTCCTGTTTCTTTCTTTCTTTAAAAGTGTGGGGCTTGGGGCACCTGGGTGGCTCAGTGGGTTAAAGCCTCTGCCTTCGGCTTGGGTCATGATCCCAGGGTCCTGGGATCGAGCCCTGCATTGGGCTCTCTGCTCAGCAGGAAGCCTGCTTCCTCCTCTCTTCCTACTTCTCTGCCTACTTATGATTTCCATCTGTCAAATAAATAAATAAAATCTTAAAAAAAAAAAGTGTGCTGGGTGTGGTGAAAAATAATGAATACTGTTATGCTGAAAATAAAAAATAAATTTAAAAAAATAAATAAATAAATAAATTATGTCATACAAAAAAAAATAGATTATGGTTAAAAAAAAAAAAAAAAAAGTGTGGGGCTTGAACTCATGACCCTAGGCCTGAGCTGAGATTGAGAATTGGATGCTTAACTGACTGAGACACACAGGCACCACTGTTGCTGCATTTTTGTAGTTCTGAATGAACTATATACATGAGGGAAAAACTATACACACATGGGAATATACATATGATGTTGAGAAAGTGCCTATTTTCCTAAGAATTAAAATATTATTTTATTTTTTTAGATTTTTAAAATTCATTTGAGAGAGAGAGAGGGAGTGAGAGTGAACAAGAGCACGAGCAGAGAGGTGGGTCACAGGGTGAGGGAGAAGCAGACTTCCCGCAGAGCAGGGAGCCTGACCCGGGCTGGATCCCAGGACCCCGGGACCACAATCCGAGACAAAGGCAGACACCCAATCGACTGAGCCACCCAGGCACTCCTTAAATATTATTTTAAATCAGGAATAACTGTCATGTTTATTTTAACACATGCTTTGGCAGGCTCCCTTGAGATGATATCATGTGTTTTTCCTCATTTGACCTATTAATATGGAGAATTATATGAACAGATTTCCTGTTACTGAATCATCCTTGTATTTTGGGAATTAACCCAAGTTGGCTGTAGTATTTGTTTAATATATTGTTGGATTCAATTTGCTAATATTTTCTTTATCATTTTTACATCAGTGTTCATAAGAGAAATAAGATTACATAGCTTTCTTTTCTAGAGCTGTCTTGTTCTGGTTTCAGTATTAGTGCTTTTGTAAAGGAATTGGGATGTTTTTCTTCTTTGTGGGATTGTTTAAATATTAGAATTTTCTTCCCTTGAAGATTTGAAATCATTCAGTTTTTACAGTTAATACAATCTACTCATCTTAATAAATTATTTTTCATATGATGATCCAGTTTTCATCCATAGGCTTGCATAATTGCTTAACAGATATAGTTATACCATGTATTTTTTCTTCTGATTTTTCTCCTTAACCATATTTCAAATGCTTTTCTACATGCTACAGTATTTATAATGATTTTAATTGATAAATATCATTCCATTGTGTGCAGACTACAGCTTTTTAAAAAATTTTTTTATTGTGTTTTGTTAGTCACCATACAATATGTCATTAGCTTTTGACATAGTATTCCAAGATTCATTTTTTACATATAACATCCAGTGCTCCATGCAATACGTGCCCTCCTTAATATGCACCACCAGGCTTACCCATCCCCTAAATCCCTGCCCCTTTAAAACCCTCAGTTTGTTTCTCGGAGTCCACAGTCTCTCATGGTTCATCTCCTCATCCAATTCCCCCCCTTCACTTTTCCTTTCCTTCTCCTAATGTCCTCCATGTTGTTCCTTATGTTCCACAAGTAAGTGAAACCATGTGATAATTGACTTTCTCTCCTTATTTTACTCAGCATAATCTCCTCCGGTCCTGTCCATGTTGAAAAAAAACTTCGGTATTCATCTTTTCTGATGACTGAGTAATATTCCATTGTATATATGGACCACATCTTCTTTATCCATTCCTTTGTTGAAGGGCATCTTGGCTCTCTCCACAGTTTGGCTATTGTGGACATTGCTGCTATGAAATTGGGGTGTATGAGGCCCTTCTTTTCACTACATCTGTATCTTTGGGGTAAATACCCAGTAGTGCAGTTGCTGGGTTATAGAGTAGCTCTATTCTTAATTTTGGGGGGAATCTCTGCACTGTTTTTCAAAGTGGCTGCACCAACTTGCATTCCCACCAACACTGTAAGAGCATTCCCCTTTCTCCACATCCTCTCCAACATTTGTTGTTTCCTGCTTTGTTAATCTTTGCCATTCTAACTGTGTAAGGTGATATCTCAGTGTAGTTTTGATTTGAATTTCCCTGATGGCTAATGATGATGAACATTTTTTCATGTGTCTGCTAGCCATTTGTATGGCTTCATTGGAGAAGTGTCTGTTCATGTCTTGTGTCCATTTTTTGACTTGATTATCTGTTTTTTGGGTGTTGAGTTTGAGAAGTTCTTTATATTTCTTGGATATCAGTCCTTTGTCTGTAGTGTCATTTGCAAATATGGGTTGCCTCTTTGTTTTGTTTGCCATGGGTTGCCTCTTCATTTTGTTGACTGTTTCCTTTGCTGTGCAGAAGCTTTTGATCTTGATGAAGTCCCAGTAGTTCATTTTTGGCCTTGCCTTTGGAGACTGTCTTGAAAGAAGTTGCTGTGGCTAATGACGAAGAGGTTACTGCCTATGTTCTCCTCTAGGATTTTGATGGATTTATGTCTCACGTTGAGGTCTTTCATCCATTTTGAGTTCATCTTTGTGTACGGTGTAAAAGAATGGTTGAGTTTCATTCTTCTATACATAGCTGTGGATGGATCATAATTGAATGCCTTGCTGTCCTGTATGAGTAGAATAGCTCCTATTGCTATTTTTGTAAAGTAATGCTGCAATAAATGCATTTTGCCTAAGTTTTATTCTCATTTTAGAATTTTTTTCCTTAAGACAAATTCCCAGGAATAGAAAGCAGAAAACTTTCTATGACTTTGAGACCTATGGACACAGTGTTTCCCAACAGGTTTGTATGAATTTATGAGGTCTCTAGAACCTTGGTAGTTATTTGCACAGCATCCTTATCAGGATATAATACATATACATATATATGTATACATATACATATATATAATATATATAATATTTTCTGCTATTAGGTATGAAATGGCACCATCAGCATCTAGACTCTGGTCTCAGAGGTGGGAGAGTGAGGAGAACACTTTCCATTAAAAGTTGACACTGAAATTGAAGAGTTGATTTAGTTGCTAATGTTTCCCAGGTGCAGGTGCTGATGTTTCCCAGGTGCAGTTTCCCAGGTGCAGTTAGTCCTCAGCTTTGTCTGGACCCCTGGCCTTGGCTCTTGGCTGCATTGGACTAACCAAAACCAAAGCCCAGAACTTAAATCTTGTCACCTAACATTTTTGTTTTTGGTTTGCTTTTTTGTGTACAGTGTGCCAAACACAGAACCTTAACTTGCATTTGCTTGGTTAGTTACCAACCAGAACACAATTGTTGGGGAACATGAAGACTTCGACAGGCAGATGGAGAAGTACCCTGCCTCTGGTGGCCTCTTTTCAAAGACAAAATCCATTCCATCTTTACCATCTTTCAAACTTGCCAATATAGTAACTATAAACACCAATCATTATCTTCTGAATAGCCTGGTAGCTGGCTCAGTAAGAGGAGAAAAATCTTGGCTCTTTGACCCTGAACTTGTGGTTCTTCTCTAGTTAATCTGTATAAACCGAAACACTACTTTTCACCTCAGCAAAGAAGACCTCTTATTTTTGTGAAATCAAAGTACTTGGTAACCATGACGAATTTCCAATGTCAGTAAACTGTCCCAGGGAGGCTCACGCAGAGTAATCATGCTTGCTTTTTCTTGAGCTGGAATTGTTGCCCATGTATTATCTCCAAGAGGGAGCCTGATCTCACCCTGCCCACCAGGGCTCAAAGGATGATTAACAGAGAGCAGAAGCCAATCAAGATTATTTCTATGGTTTTAAAATTTAGTTTTAAAGTGAGCTAAGGCATGCCAGAAAAATAAAATACTCCTGTTTTCATAGTGGGGAAAGGAAGCAAATGGTAAAGTCTAGAAACTATTTTTCTATTCTTAAGTGAGTATTAAGAGAATGAAGAGGCAGAGAGAAGAGGTGTGTTGTTAGATTATAATTCATTTTGAGTAGCATGCTAAAACTTCATGCTATTCTGAATTTGAAGCATATCAGACTTGCTATTTTTCTCTCTTCCATAAACTCTATGAATATAGGATCATTATTCAATAAATATTTATTGAACATATAGAACATTCTTAGTTGTGTACATGATCCCAGGAATACTAAATCAAACAAGATTTTGCCCCTACCTTCAAGTGGATTGTGTCTAAAGCAGAGGATAAAAGTACATAGACATCAAAATGATGGGGTTAAGTCAAGGTGTAGGAATCCTGAGAAGATAAATGCTTTAGTCCAAATGAGCTCAGTACTAAGCTATGAGCTTCCTTATTTGACTTCTTATCTTTTTCTTTACTACACATCTTGCCGAGGAAATCTCATTCATCCCCTCCTCCACCACCTCTATGTGCAGATGACTCAATTGTTTTCTCTCTTGATTAGACCTTTCTCTGGACTGTAGACCTATGTGTTTACCTATCCATATTTACATATCCACTCAATATGTAAATATGTAAATTTGTATGTGATCAATATTTAATCAATGTAATCAACATGTAAATATGTAAATATATAATATCCACAGTGGATATTTACATATCCACTCAAATGTCTGGCAAGTATTTCAAAATCACAACAAAGTGAACACACTTGACCCCAAATCTACTCCAACAGAGTCCCTTTCTGACTGGCCAATGATACCACCATCTACCAACTCAGAAAATCCAGACACTTGTGCCATCCGAGGTGTCTCACCTCCTTCACACTTTATAGCTAGATCTGGTTGGGTTAACCTCCTAATTATAGATTTCAGTTGCTCTCTCTTCCCTTTTATTCACACTTCCATTGTCTTCATCCACACTCTCAGGATTTCTCCCCTTCGTACCTCAATGGTCTCATGTCTGCTCAGAATCTCTTTTCCCCAGTCTCTCCTTCCTCTTCTTATGACTTACACACTTGACTTCTCTGAATCAGCAAGATCTATTGGAAACTCATATCTAATCACAACATTCCCTTGAATAAAATCCTTCAGTGTCTTCCTTTCAAAACATGCCCCCATTGTTCTCTGAATGGGCCTGACATCTTCTTCCTATGCCCAAATGACTTTTGATTCCCTGGCCCTTTTAAGATCTCTCTAACTTCAGAGCTTTTTCATGTTCTTTCCTCTACCCAGAATGCCCTTTCCTTTCTCTCAACATGTTCACTCCTAAGTCCCTCATGTGCTTAAAAGGATGCTTAATTCCAGGAAGCCTTTCCCTTCTCCAGGTTGCTTCAAGTGTTTTTCCTAACCCACAGTCTATATGCATATTTCTACCATAGCCCTTACTACTGATGAAATTATTGACTTAATTTTCAGCCTATTCCTCTAGACTGAGTTTCTTTTTTTTTTTTTAAAGATTTTATTATCTATTTGACAGAGAGAGAGAGATCACAAGTAGGCAGAGAGGTAGACAGAGAGAGAGGGGGAAGCAGGCTCCCTGCTGAGCAGAGAGCCTGATGCAGGGCTGGATCCCACACCTTGGGATCATGACCTGAATCAAAGGCAGAGGCTTAATCCACTGAGCCACTCGGGTTCCCCAGTTATTTTTCTTTCTTTCTTTCTTTTTTTTTAAGGTTTTATGTATTTATTTGACAGAGAGAGAGAGAGAGATCACAAGTAGGCAGAGAGGCAGGCAGAGAGAGAGGGGGAAGCAGGCTCCCCGCTGAGGAGAGATTCCCAATTCAGGGCTCGATCCCAAGACCCTGGAATCATGACCTGAATCGAAGGCAGAGGCTTAATCCACTGAGCCACCCAGGCGCCCCTAGACTGAGTCCTTCAATAGCAGTAAGTATTATCATATTTTTCACCCCCCCATACCTAGAATGGTGCTCAGAAGATGACTGCAGGGTGAATGTTGTTGAAGAGACAACTGAGATGTCCCCACATTTAAAAATGTGGTTAAGTATTTAGAATTGAGCAAAAAAAATTCTAATCAGTTTTATAGAACTGAGACCAGAACCACTATTGGTTAACTTTTGGAAGCATGGAGGGCAGTAAGAGGCCAAGAAATGGACAAATGCTTCCTGAATAATAATAAAAAAAAAGATGAATTATTGAAATAAGACAGGTAAGACTGATATGTGTACAAATCCTTAGGAAACCAATACCTATGGCAATCCACATGACTCACCAAAAACTCATGTCAAACTAAAAAAATATTGAGAGGCTTATGAAGCCAGTAGATAAGGAGGATATAGAGTATACTGATTTCAGAAAAAATGCCTAAAATGTCTTATTTTACCTTTTTCTGGCAAGATGGTGGATAGGCCCAGCATAGGTGGTGGTCACTAGTGA
Organism: Mustela nivalis; assembly: GCF_964662115.1. Classification (NCBI taxonomy): domain Eukaryota; kingdom Metazoa; phylum Chordata; class Mammalia; order Carnivora; family Mustelidae; genus Mustela; species Mustela nivalis. Next base: position 37,233,840 of record NC_139025.1, read on the forward strand.
TCATCCAGGGGCTCTGTCCATGGTCCTATCTGTTATTTCCAGTCCTTTCCCTCTTTCCTTGAACCTATTCACGAAGGTGGGGCCATTGACCAGTATTTTTAAAAAGAAATGGATGAAAGAGAAAATACACCACTTGGGTGCTTGGGGTTTAAAGAAGACGTCCTATCTGTGCACATTTGCCCTGTCTTTTTCTTCCCTCCTTGACATTTTGAAACCATAATAAGGTTCTTGGTGGACTCTTTGGATAAGACAAAGGAGCCGTTATGAAAACTTCATTCTCCTTCTTCTCTTATTTAAAAAATATATAAAATTTTTAGCAAAGACGTGATTAAAAACTCAAATACTCTACCAAGAGCTGTCATGAAAAATGGCATTCTTTTGTGCTATCCTACCCTACCTCCCAGTTCAGTATCCTGGAGCAACCATTTTAGCTGTTCCTTTTGTAATCTACTTCTCCATTTCCAAGTCATATGCATATACTGCTATTTCTAGATTTATAACTTTTAGATATTATCTGTGGACTGCTACTATGGTTGATGACGGACCAGGATAAGCCAGGGCATGGTGGTATAACAGAGCCCACACATCACACCAGCTCCCTTTTATTTTCCACATTCTTCAAATGCAGGTACTTATCCTTTTCTGCTCCAGTGTTGCTCCCTCTTCCATACAGCTATGATTTCTAGACTTCAGTTCTCTCTTGCACTGGATCCTTGATTTCTGGATTTGATGTTCTCTTCTTCCTTTATTTCCATGTTTACCTTCTTTGGTAGCTTCCTGAGAAAGGATACATAAGGTCTACACACTTTAGGCAATCTTACATATCTGAATATTTCTTTAGTCCTCTTTTATGCTTGATTGAAAATTGGTGTGGGTACAGAATTTTTGAAGATAAAAATAATTTTCATTAACAGTTTGAAGCCATTTTTTTGTATCACTGTGAAGAAGCTATGGTGAGAACAATATCATATGCTCACCAAATTTCTTTCTTCTTCTTCTTGGGCATTCAGGACAATCTTGTTCCTTAGCCTTATTTACAGTTAGGTCAGGGGCATAAGGCTTAGTTATGGCCAATGGGATGTGGATATAGAGTGATGCACCCTCTGCAGGTTCACATGGTCCTGTAAGATCTTTCTTCCCTTTGCAGACCATCACAAGATGGGTCCTCTGTTCCTTAGTGATTAAAGAACCCTGTCCTCTGCTTCTGCTGACTGTGACTTATTGATTGACTGGTTGAAGTATAGTTGGCCTGTAATGTTATATTAGTTTTAGTATACAACATAGGGATTCAACAGCTCTATACAGACATTATTCAATGCACACCACAATAAGTATAGTCACCAATTGTCATTATGTAATGTTATTACAATAACTGACTATATTCCCTATGCTGTACTTTTCATCTCTGTGACTTATTTATTTTATAACTGGAAGTAGGTACCTCATTTTATTGTGAGTTATTGAGGTTTGGGAGCTATCATTAATTGACCCTGATTAATAAGTAAATCATATGGCTTTTGATTCTAGTTCCTTCTTCTATGACTTGTTTTCCATATGACCTATTTTTCTCTTTCGAAGATTGTTGGGAGGAACAGAACAAGGATGTGACATTTCAACCCATTCCTGAAGGAAGAGTAGGAGTAGGAGTCTGCTGGACAGAAGGAGCAGTCTAAGCTAGAGCATGGGGGTGTAATAGAGTAGAGTGTGTTTGCAGAAGACTGGAAAGTCGGCATAGGAAGTCACTCATTCACACATGCATTCTTTAAATATTTATGGGAGTATCTAGTTGTCAGACGTAAAACTAGGGGATGAAGAGAAAATGGCCCTTATGTATTACTGGTAGAAATAGAAATGGGGTCCCCTGGGTGGCTCAGTTGGTTGAGCTTCTGCTTCTTGATTTCACCTCAGGTCATGATCTCAAGGTCGTGAGATTGAGCCCTCAGGCTCTGTGCTGAGCATGGAGCCTGCTTAAGATTCTCTCTCTCCCCCTCTGCCACTCCCCTACCACTTGCATTCTCTCTCTCTCTCTTGCTCAAAAAAAAAAAAAAAAAAAAAGAAAGATAAAAAAGAATAAAAAGAAAAGAAAAAAGAAAAAGAAATGTAAACAAGTTTTAAAAAATATTTAAATATTGTCAGAGAAATACAACATAGTGGTTCAGGGCATGGGCTCTGGGCACAGTCTGCCTAAATTTAAATTATGACTCTACCACCTTTAGCTGTGTGGCCTTGGGCTAATTACTTAATTCCAGCTTATTCATACGTAAAATGAAGATGGTATCTTATTCACTGTTCTTATGGTAAGGGTTAAAAGAGACAATGAAAGATGAAGTTCTTCATGTGTATTGAGCACAGAGTAATGCTTTAAAAATATTCGCTGTTATTATTAGTATGTTCAGTGTGTGGATGTAGGGCAATGATAGGCTGGAAAGGACCCTTTATAAACGACATCAAGGTTTTTGGGCTGTACACTGTAGATATTAGAGGTTATTTCAATACAGAGATGAAGGAGAGATCCATTTTTAGTGCCTTGTATTCTGCTAGACTTACAGGACTCCATTTCAAGGGAGCAGCGATTTTCCTAAACTCTTGTAAGTCCATTACATGGCTACTCTCTCTCACATGCCTGGGGGCACAGTCACAAGTTCCTCTTCTTATTAAACTGACACTAGCTTCAGAGTTCATCGTTATTTACTAGTTTTTATTCCCCAAGGCTAATGCGAGTCAATGTGAGTCGAATTTCTTCCTTTTATAACATTTCTTAGGCTATTTGTGATTTGATTCACTGCTTGGAGACATTTGAACGCACAGTCATGAAACCAGAGCCTGTTGGGGCTGGAAGGGGCTTTGAAGATGCACTCATCCAAATTCTTTGTTTTCCATATAAAGCTGAGATCCAAAGAGGTGGTGGTGGTTGATCTTCCTAGAGTCAACAATGCTCCTGGCAGTAATTGTTAGTATTTTGGGGGGACAAGTAACCAGGACCCTCCCTTTGCTCTGAGCTTGAAACTAACAGAAAAATGAGACACAGGGATCTGATGCGAGCAGGTAAAAATATTGGCTTTCTTACCGAATGAATTTAAATTAGAGAGTACAACCTGATATGTAGTCAAATGGCCTTAGCTCTGAATATCAAAACATTTGACAGGCGCTGGTGGTTGTTTACCCTACAGACATTCTAGGCCTTTCTCCCTTGCCAGCAGAGCTGGTCTTCTACATGGATGCTGAAAGTACTTCCATTCTCAGACTTCCTTATAGCTAGGACGTGAGTATGTGACCTGATTCTGGCCAAGGGATTAAAGAGGAAATCAGCAGGAAACTCCTCTGAGACGTTTCCTCTCTTAAAATAGAAATGCTTGTGACAGGTGCTTTCCTCTCCTTATTCCTTTTCTTTCTTCTTCTTCTTCTTCTTCTTCTTCTTCTTCTTCTTCTTCTTCTTCTTCTTCTTCTTCTTTTGTTTTGTTTTGGGACACGGGTTGGAGCTGGAGCAGGTCATGAAGGGAGGCATGCCAACATGCTCAGAGGCAACCAGAAAAATGCAAAACACCTGGGTCCTTGAGTAGCCGCACCAATGCCCATCTCCCTGATTCTGGACTTCTTCCTACTTAAACTTATATATGTTTATGACAACTTCAGTGCTTCGTCCTTGGTACTTGCAGCTAGAACCATCCTCACTGATAAATCTACTTGAACTCTGATTCTCCAGGATGTTGAGTCACCAGGCTTGTTTATTCCCCAATCTCAGCAACTGATCTGATAAGAGACTCATGGTGGGAGTGTGGAATACAGAGACAGAAGCCTGAAGTGTTCTATGTACACTCTTCTCTCTTGCCCACTATGGAAAAGTGGGAATGGGAGATAAGCATCCTTCTCCCCAACCAATCCTGAGCATGACCTTGGAAGAAAAAGATTAGGCTGGAATCTCAAAATAAAAGGTCTTGTCATTCTTTAAACTGGAGAATCAGATTCGTAATTTTATGCGATGAACCGAGTTGAATTGAGTGTATGTGTCTGTGGACTCTGACAGTACTTCTAACGCTTCACTCTTCTGGCTCCATCTGCTTTAGGCCTCATCAACCTTCAAGGCAGTTCAGAAAGTAGAGCATTAACAACAGTGTTAGGCATGCCTGAAATATGCATCTTGTTTCCAGAGTGCTGGACACGAACAATGCAAAGAGGGTGAATCTAGTGACTACATCTTGGAGGCACAGTAATTTCATTGTGAAATTTTTTTCTTTAATTTCGCCTAAAGAGGAGAGGATTATTAAAATTATGTCATTGCCCATCAGGCTGTCAGAAAACCCTACTCCTTTTTTTTTTTTTTTTTTTTTTTTTTTAAAGAGAGCTACAGAACAGAAGTGATGGAAGCAAAGAGCTGGCTGCCAATCAAATCTAATTTTCATACTCTCCACATTTCTTTGATGAGATATTTCAAGCTGCAAAAAGGGAAATTGTTTTTCTGCTTCCAAGAAATTGAAGTTAGTCATGAAACCCAACCAAACAGACCAAGTTGCCAAGAAGTGCCACGAAGCATATATATGCCCTGCTTGACCCCTGCATGGAGGGTTCTATTAAAATTGTGAGCGTTGGTGGGGGGTGGGTGGAAGCCACCAGGTTCAATGTCTTGTAGTCAGAAAGATGATAATGGGGGAGGTGGGCCCTGACCCTGCTCCTTGGGCCCAATGCTATCAAGACTGCTTTTTGGGCCGAAAAGTCCACACCCCCATGTGTGGGCCTCATACAGCACTAACTCGAAGCTGGGGGCCTTTCATGAGAACACCAGCACTGGCCCCCTGGGTTCTTATTTAGATATGGGAAAACAATTCTTGTGGGATTGATTGCTCTCCTGGAAATACTTGCTAAATGTTAATGGAGACTGATGAAGTTTTGAGTTGGGGAAAGTGGGCATATGTGATATTTGTTATTCCTCACAATCATTCAGTCTTTTACTCATTCAGGTAAACCTTTCTTGCATATGATGTGCAAGCATTAGGGATGTAAGAGTGAATGGGAGAGTCCTGGAGCATCTACTTAGAGCTGGGAATCTAGCAGGGTTTGGAGGTGAGTCAACAGTACGGATGGGATTTTGGGGGTGTGTGCAGTGGGGAGTGGGAGAGTTTGGGACAGGGAGGTGCCTAGAACGAATCTCAAGAGGTTTCATTTGCAGAGATTGGAAATGCCAGATGAAGTGGGTGGGAAGGAGTCTGGAGAGAGAGAGAGATAAAACAACCGTGAGACACCATGAAGTTGGGAAGTTGGGGCATTTCTGTGACATCCAAATAACGAGGTCATGTAGATAGTGAGGCAATCAACAGATAGTGTTAAGTGTTTCTGTACCTTGTGTGCAGCCTGTTTGAGCTTTACGTTCTGGGACTAGATTGTTTTCTCTCCATGGCTTGTTAACTCAGAATCATGGATTTGAGACTTTTACTTCACTCAGTTCTTAAAGGCTCAAACTACATCTCTAATTCTTGCCCAGCATTTTGCAAAGGTGGGTTACTTGTACCAAGAGACATCCAGGACCCAGGGGCCTTGGCGACAGAGAGAAATGGGTCTTAGGTCAGCCTTAAAAATATTGTTGCTCACGTACCGCAGCTGTCCTGGCTTTGAGATCTTAAATGGTCTTTTCCTTCTCCTCAACCTTTGCCTGTCCAGCTAATCCTTTACGCTGGTGGTTTTCCAACGCCCCCCACCCCACCCCGTCCCAAGCCTATCCTTTCTTATGAAATTCCTCCAGCCCCTTGATCATAGTCGTTTCCCTTCTCTGGACTTGATCATCACCATGGCTTCATCATTCAGTAAATGTCAGGGCAGGCTATCTTCACTTAGGAGAGATTTCTTTCCATAATTTATTTTGAAGTAGGCTCTTCAGTGACGTTAGGTAAGAAAACACTGAGGCTTTCAAATTATGCAATCAGGCTCAGCAGATCAGAAATCTGAAAAAATATACATTTTGGTAAGTCTCACTCTCTATCATTTTTCAATGTACCCCTTACTGCTTTAAACTTTGAAATTTCACGTGCATCATGGACACAGGCTCAGCTGGCTGAGGACTCAGATATTTCTAGAAGATTGAGCTTATGATCCCCTCACTGTAGGTCAAGGTTGTTCCCTGCAACAGCACGATGCTGTGGCTAAAGCAGCTAGATAAAGTAAAGATCGGTCAGAGCCGAATTTGAATTTTAGCTCCATCATTGAGTAACTGGAAGGCCATGGTCAATTTGTTTAACGTGTTTGACCTCAGTTTCTTCATTAGAAAGGGAAGATAATAATAGTTCATAGGATTACTGTTGTGAGAATTAATAGATGTGACATATGAAAAGCGTCTAAGAGCTCAAAAAAATACTCCTTGCCACTGTGCGGCATGTCTCTGGATTGGACCTGGGCTGTCCAATATGGTAACCACTCCATGTAGCTCTCAAGCACTTGAAATGTGGCAAGTTTGAATTGAGATGTGCTGTCAGTTGGTCTCAAAATCTTCATATAAGGAAAAGATACAGGAAGAATATAAAATATTTCATTAATAATGGTTTATATTGATTACATGTTGAAATGTAGAAATTTTGGGTGATATTGGGTTAAGTACGGTCTTATTTCTGGCACTCAACACCCTGGGAGTAATCACTAAAATTAATTTCACCTTCTTTGTATATGTGTTTCGAAGTCTATTTTTTTTAAAGATTTTATTTATTTATTTGACAGAGAGAAATCACAAGTAGACAGAGAGGCAGGCAGAGAGAGAGGAGGAAGCAGGCTCCCTGTTGAGCAGAGAGCCCGATGCGGGGCTCAATCCCAGGACGCTGGGATCATGACCTGAGCCAAAGGCAGAGGCTTAACCCACTGAGCCACTCAGGCGCCCCTCAAAGTCTATGTTTAACAGCCACCTCTGTTTTAGACGCAGGACTTCTAGTGTTTGAGGTTGGGAGCAGAGTACTCACCTGGGTTAGCACAGCAGCCTACCCAGCCAGCATCTTAACTTCAATCTGTCTCCTCACTGTGCCCACAGGATCTTTCTAAAACACAAACTTGGCTCCTATTTTATGTTAGAATTAGGATGAGGGCTTCAGAGTACCTGGCCCGGAGCCCATCTGCTGCTACCGTCCTCATCCCTGTCTCTCTTCATGAACGCACTGTGTGCTCGACCGTGATGACCCCTTCTACCTTTTCAAACTCGCCATACCCTCTTCCATGTCTTCAGTTATTCACTCAACAGTTTTGATCATTAACACTGAGCTGTTCAGTGTTCTAGCACTGGAGAAATACGGTGGGCAAGACAGACAGACATTCTGCCCTCAATTCCGGTGATATGTCTCTGCCTGGAATGTATTTTCTTTCAACACACTGGAGTCACTGCTCCAGAAATCATCTCTTTTGATGCCGTGTAGTCTAAGCTCTCATAGCTTTCCATATCCATTTTTATCATAGCATTTATCCCATTTAATGATAAATCGATTGATTTATTTTTTAAGCCTCTAATTGTTTTAATTCAACTTCTTAACAGTAATACTTAAAAATGAACTTCTTTGTTTTGCTTTCCTGAATGCAGAGTCATTGTTTTTTCATTTAAAAATTTGAGGTATACCCTGGGGAGGGTATGTGCTATGGTGAGTGCTGTGAAGTGTGTAAACCTGGCGATTCACAGTCCTGTACCCCTGGGGATAAAAATATATTATATGATTATAAAAAATAAGAAATAAATTAAAAAATTAAAAAAAATTTGAGGTATAATTGACATAGAACATTGTCTTAGTTTTAGTATACAACATCACGATTTGATATATGTATGGGTTGCAAAATAACTACCACATTAAATTTTGGTAACATCCATCACCACACATAGTTCCACATTTTTTCTCGCGATGAAAACTTTTAACATCTACTCTCTTAGCCACTTTCAAGTATACGATACAGCATTGTGAACGACGGTCACTATGCTGTAGGGTACCTCCCCAGGACTTATTTATCTTATAACTGGAAGTTGTCCTGGTTGACCACCTTCACCTGTTTTGCCCACCCCCTAAATAAAGTGTTGATTTATTTTTTAATCAAACTTTCTATTTTGAGATAATTGTAGATTCATATGCAGTTGTAAGAAATAATACAGAGAAATCTTGTGCACTTTTTTAAAAAAAGATTTATTTATTTATTTATTTGAGAGAGAATGAGTGAGAGAGAGAGCTTGAGAGAGGAGAAGGTCAGAGGGAGATGCAGACTCCCCTAGAAGCTGGGAGCCGGACGCAGGACTCGATCCTGGAAGTCCGGGATCATGACCTGAGCTGAAGGCAGTCGCTTAACCAACTGAGCCACCCAGGCGCCCCTCCTGTGCACCTTTTATTTGGTTTCTCACAATGTGTTTTGTACTTAAAACACAATGGTACAATATCACAGCTGGGGAATTGACATTGATATAGTCAACCGCCATGCTTCCTTCAACCCCGTTGTACTTATTTTGTGAACATGTGTGTATTTAGTTCTCTGTAATTTTGTTACATGTTTTGTTCTTGCATCTACCACCACCCTCAAGAGACAAAACATTTCCAGCATCAGAAAAATCCTACATGTTGACCCTTTATAACCACACCCATTTCCCTCCTTCCCCGAGTCACCTTGACCACTGGCAGCCACTAGTCTGTTCCCCATCTCTATAATTTTGTCATTTCTAGAATGTTACATAACCAGAATTATACAGTATATCGATTTTCAGGATTGGCTGTTTTCACTCAGTGTGATTTTTCCAGAGACCTTTACAAGGGGTCATGTGCTTTTTTCCCGCCAGTGCTGAGCGGTATTCTGCATGATGGGTGTGCCACAGGTCATTTAACTATTTACAGGGTGAAGGACATCTGAGTTGTTTCCAATTTAGGGCTATTATCCATAAAGCTGCTATGAACATTTGCGTACAGGTTTTTGTGTGAAGATAAATTGCCATTTCCCTGGGATAAATGCCCGAGAGTGCAATTTCTGGGTCATATGTACATTGGTTAATTTATCATCTTCACTAGACTATTGCCTGAGGACAGGTCCCCGGGTCCATCTCCATTTTCAACTCACGCACTCACATGTGTGTGACACATGGTAAGACTCACTAACACCGGAAGGCCAGAAAGAAGGAAGAAAGAAAACAGAGAAAGGGAAGCAGGAGGGAAATCTCTCCAGCTGTTGGCTATTCCCCCATGTCTCCCAACATCAGCATTTTTTTTTTTTTTTAATGAGCCCAGTGACCCCAGGGCTGGCCCATGCCTGGCACAGAGTAGTTGCTTTACTAAATATGTGCTGGATTGTGCAGTGAATACTTTCGAGAGGAGAGCAGCTCTCCTCTTTTCTCTCCCGGCACCTTCCCTCCGGCCCAAGCACGGGCACGCAGAGCCACATGTGCGCACTCTGGAGCCGTGATCCTAGGAATCTTTCTCTGGACTAAAGCCAGCAGCAAACAAATGAGGTGCTGTTGCTCCGAAGCTTCGCTAACAACAGCCTTGGCCTTGTCTGTGCAACTGCCTAGGGAATTACAAATGCAGGATTTGGGGACCCAGCAGCTTTGTGGCCTCGTTCCAATGAGAATACAGGACGCACTTGAAATAAAGAATGCTTCTTTGTGACTCATTAAGCTCCTCTCTATTAGGCATGTGTCTGCCATGCCAGGCAAAGCTATGACCTTCAAAAGTGGAAGAGTCAGGCGGAAATAAAAACATTCCACTTCAGTGCCTAAACCATGTGCCCCTTAATCTGAAATAAATCTGTGACAACTGACAGATACTTCTTTTAGACAGTTGTGGAGAAAGGCTTGACTTGTCCTAGTACATCAGACACAGGCTTCATTATTTTTAGTCTCGTTAAAAAAAAAAAAAAGTTACCATAGCAACCACACCATCATCTAGGGCAAATATTATCTCTTTAAGTCAATAAAATGAGGAGCTGTCCCACAAATACCCAGTGCTTTGAAAGGAAGAAATGTCCTTTCAATAAAATTAATTTCTTCCAAGTACTTCACCATTTGTCTTCATTTGTAAACCCAGATTTCCACCCCCCACCCCACCGCAAATAAGGGGTATTAAAAGCAACATACAGCTATGTAAAGTCTAAGGCTGGCCTTCCTTACATCTGTTTGCAGAAAATCACTAATTCTATTAATTCCTTGAAACACATAGCTTCCTTCACGGCTTTTTTTTTTTTTTTTTCATCCACAGGAAGCCTAATGTTGGTTAAGTGACCCTTGGATAGAGCATTGTTTATTCTGAAAAGACAATGTGGAAACACATTATCAAAGCATGCACATCTCTTCTCAATTCTTAAGAGATCATTGTAAGTTACAGAACAAACAGCTTTGCTCCTGTGGGTCCTCACTTAGTACCCGTGGGACAAAGTGGGTTATTTAGTATGCATTGGTTGGCTCAGTTAATTTGACTCTCTTGTTGGCCAGCACTGAAATTGCTTGGGATATTCATGAAGATTTATTCCTATATCGAATATGGGAACTATGATAAAGTGTGTACCCCCAAAGTGTGAGAGTTGGACCTTCAAGACTAAATCTTATGCTCCAGACTTTTTTCCATACTGGAAAATGTGTTGTTAATTTTAGCATCCAATCAAAACACCACAGGCTGGCTGGGGAAGCAAGCTTGTTGCCACCCCATGTCTCCTGGTTTCAGGATGCTGGTGGGGTCTCACAGCCCTCAAAGACTGCCTCCTCTGTTCTCAGGCTCACATTTCCCCCCACATTTAATACCTTTGAAATCAGGATATGCCTAAAAATCAATGATGTGAAGTAATTTCTTATTAACAGCTTTTTATTTCTTGGAGGTACACAATGATGATGGGAAAGAAAGAGAAACATTTGTTGCCTGTTTATCAGGTATCAAGCACTGGGATGAACAATTTATATATGTTATTTTTTTTAAAAAGGATTTTATATATTTATTTGAGAGAGCGTGCAAGAGAGTGACACAAGCGGGTAGAGGGTAGGTAGGGGTAGAGGGAGAGGGAGAAGCAAGCTCCCCACTGAGTGGTGAGCCCAATACAGGCTCAATCCCAGGACCCTGGGATCATGACTTTAGCTGAAGGCAGATGTTTAACCAACTGAGACACCCAGGCGCCTCTTTAGATATTATTTTGTAGAATACTCACAGGAACCCTATGCAGGAGGCATTTTTAGTTTTGTAGAAAGTTAAGACTCAGGGGGTTATGAGTCTTCTCCAAGATCACAAGTTGGCACGTGTCAAAGTCAAGAATTGAACCCTCATCTGGAAGACTTATTGTAGTTTGAATCTTTGGATTCTCCATCTGACTTGCCCTCAGCTGGTTTTGTTCATAAGAGAGTTTGCCAAACTTTAAATTCTGGTGCAAGAGGGGCCTTAGGAATTGTAAGGTCCAACCGCATCATGTTACAGATGGCAACATCGAAGCTGAGAAAAGTGACCTGCCCGTGTCTGTCACAGAGGAAGCTGTGCCACCGACAGTCGCCGTGGCTGAGCAGCGGAGCAAATAGCCAGGCTCTTGTGATGTCTTTGTTGCCTGCACACATTGCCCACTCCTGGGCCCTCCCCGTCTGGGCCTTCCTCCCTGGACTAGGCCTTGGTTGTTCAGTCTCCTCTTCAAGGCACCGACCCTTCTCCTTTTCTGTTGTCATGCTCCCCCAGGCTCCTCCAGGCTCCTTCTGCCCTCTCCTTCCACATCCCTACTGAAGCTCTTTCTTGTGACTCATCCACCATGGGAACAATGAATCCATAAGAAGATGAAAATAGAACAGGATGAAAGAAGATTCTCCAGGGTCTGCACTTGGAGAGACATCACCCACATCTTCATTTAATACCTCAAGAGGGTGACTTCAATGGTGGGAACGTCCATGGGGATGGGAGGGAAGGTGACAGATGCACACACCTGGTGCCAAGATATTCTTTAGGTAGACTTTGACACCACATGCAACCTCTTGCTTGGCCTGTGGAGAGCCAAGTGGCAAGGCATAATGTAAGGATGGCAAAAAAGTAGCATCTATACATCATTCCCCTTTTCTACACCCATGATGAAGCTGATGAGCCATGGCCTCTGCACTGTGACCATTCCGAGGTCTCCTTAATGCAGTGTCCCAGGAAGCACCTTCAACACTTGGTAGTAGAGATGAAACCACATTCTTTACCATGCCCAGTGCTGTCGAAGGCTTTGGAGGGGGGCAGATTGCAAAATAACTGAGCCTCTATTTCACCCAATGGAAAAAGGAGGAAAAAAAATCATTGATTTACAGAAGTGTTATAAGATTGAGAGATAATGTATGTGAAAACACAGCAGAATCCATAGGAGGTGCTTGGTGACTAGAAACTGTCATTCTTAAAGGTTAATGATGATGGGGGTGGGGCAGGTGTGCTGCTTGGTTCTGCATTACAAGGGAATTGGAGGTTGTAGAAGAAAAGTACCCTTGGCTTCTCTTTGTTGTCTTTATCTCATGACATTACAGAGGCAAATATATATGTTTCAGGTCTGATACAAAAGGGCTGAAGAGTTCTCTTCAGAAATACAATTTAGGATGGCAGCTCACCACCAACTGGAGAACTTTAAGCAAGTGAAGAAGAACACACCAGGTAAGCAGTCTGTCCCACAGGACCCCAGTTCTGGTGATGCGACCCACAGGCTCAAGGGCTGGAGAAAGTCCTTTATTCCAAGCCCTGCTCAATTTTCGATAAGACACGTATCATAATCTGATTCTAGAGATGGGTATGTTGATGGTCTAGTGATGGATTCACTGAGGGTTGTTAACACGTTTTGAAAAAAAAATCAAGCCCTGAATGAGTAGCATATATTTACAGAACACTTTTCCTTTGCAAGAAACAGAAAGGTTTTTAATTTCTTTATGTAGTATTTACTTGTGTAATGTGCATCTTAAATGTCTCTGGCTATGTCATTATTTGCTGTGATATATAAACTCCTAAGGGCAGGGACGGTGTCTGGTTCATTTATTTTTTAAAGCACCCAGAATAATACCATGACCAATGAGGTCCTTAATCCATTTGTATGCTACTGTTGCAGATTGGAATATAAACTGTGTCCCATGCTCATAAAGAATACTATTGCATTCTTAGTTCAGATTTTCCAGAACCAGAGTCTAATGAAACATTTCTGTTGGAACAACATTGAATATCATTACATGCAGCCCAAATATATACTTATTGGTTTATTTTAATTCTAAACTGTCAATATCAATTGATTTTCCATTCTAAAAGTCTGCACAGTGTAGAAAATGTGAAAAATGCTGAAAACCATATAGAAGAAATAAAAAGTCCTCTTTAATTCCTGTGCCACAAGAGAATCTCTTTGGACATTTTGGTGTGTGTGTGTGTGTGTGTGTTTTCCTATAAACTCATTTTAAAGTGTTATTAATATTAGCTAATCCTTAACTAATTTTAAGACTTTCAAAGGTTTCTTCTTACTGTGAGTTCCATCCTTTCAGCTTGTGATCCTGTGTTCTTTCCAGGAAGAATTACCGTTTTGTTATTTTCAATGTATTGAAATGTGTTGTGAGCTAAGGGAAAGGGTTTGTTGTGAGTGGCTAGTGACTGACTCCTATTTCGAAGGAAAGTTGTGGTTACCATGAAGGAAAATTAATCCATCTTGCCCCAGTGCATTTGTTCCCAGGTGAACTACTTTTGACTGTTTCCCTAGGATTATGTCACCCACCAAGGTAACTTTCTGTTTCAGTAGGTGATGTTAAGCAACAAAACAACACCCTTTAAGTTAATCAGTTTTGGAAAAGAGAGACTGGCTTTATATCCCAAGGCTTTGATGTGTTTAGTGGTTCCTGTAAGGATCTGCCTCTCTTTTGTTTTGATTGACAAGACCCTTCCTATATATTTGAGCAGTCAAGCAGCCTGGTACCAGAGGGTAGAGACATTTACCAGAGCAAACTTCTGGCACTCATTGTGATTTTCTGACCTCTTGGGTGCAAGTGTGAGCTCTAAAAGGAGTTAGCTCCAGCGAGATCAGGTAAGTGCTTCTCCGTATTTGTAGCTTCAGTCCACCAGAAGGGAACTCCAAAGAGCCCTGCTAAGGTGACAGATCAGAGGTAGATCAGGAGAAGTAGATGAGACCGAGATATCCGATTTGAAAATAAATAATTCTGTAGCAGTAATGAATTATTTGAGGTGATAGTGAATGGAGGACATTCCATCCACGTGGTGTCCACTCTCCCTTTAACATCCAGGTGTGTTCTGTCCTGCGGGCGAAGCCTGTAGGGAATGACTCTGGTTCCTGGAAAAGCACAGAAAATCACCATGACCCAGGGAGGATAGACTTGACAGTAGATTAGGATTAGGTTTTAAACCCTTCTAATGCTTTCCAATGTGTGGATTTAAATTGAATCACAACCAGGTGCCTATTACAGTGGAAGCATAGAGCAGAGGCAATTTGTAGCTAATAGGATACATTTTTTATGAATGCTACCAATTCAGGTGCCGGGAGTCATAATATCTTATGCACATCCCTGTTTTCTGTGCCCTGGGTTGGTAATAGTACATCTGGGCATGGAGGTTTTTTTAAATTGCCATCCCTTCCATTCCCCATCCATGACACTGAAAATATAATTTTGAGCAGGTAGGGAACATGGCACCAAATACCCTAGATATGAACAAAAATAATTTGTGTGTGTTTGTGGAGTATGTTCAGATATGCATTACTTTTGGTGTGACTCATATTTTGCATTTATTTTGAAGACATCATTGGAATAAAGCTCTCTAACATGTGGGTCAAGTCCAGCAGTTGGGGAACAATAAGGAAAATCCTGAGAATGCCCTAGGGGAGGGGTTAGATGTCTAGTGAGCACAGTAGGTCCGTGGAAACCATGCTGGAGTCAGAGGAATATCTGGGCCATTATGTTGGTGTCTGTGGGCATTTGCACTTTCTTGGCTCATTTCTTCTGAAATGCTAAGAGCAAAATGCCTTTGACAGTGACCATAATATCATTGGTCACCCCCTAGAAGGAAGCTGGCTCTCTTTTTAGTTTTTTTTTTTAAAGATTGATTTATTTATTTCAGGGAGAGAGTGAGAGCGAGCACAGGTGGAAGGGGCAGAGGGAGAGTCTCAAGCAGGCTCTGTGCTGAGCGTGGAGCCTGATGCTGGGGCCTGATTTCATGATCCCGATGTCATGACATGAGCTGAAACCAAGAGTCTGTCTCTTAACTGACTGAGCCACCCAGGTGCCCTGGGAAGCTGGCTCTCTTAGTAAACTCTCTTTCCTTTCCGTCTCTGGAAGAACACCATGAAGCTGGCATACCTTTTCCTTGGCCCCATGGCCCTCTTCCTCCTTGCTGGCTGCAGCTGTGTCCTCAGCACCTCCAGTGGGAACCTGCTCACCTTTGTGGGCTGTGCCGTGAGGGAGTTCACTTTCCTGGCCAAAAAGCCAGGCTGCAGGGGCCTTCGGATCACTACGGATGCCTGCTGGGGCCGCTGTGAAACCTGGGAGGTGAGTCTCAAGACTGAAGGCAAAGCCTTCAGGCCAGCCACCTGGGCTGATTCCTGTGTTCACTTTTTAAATAAAATGAGATAGAGTGGGGGCATTCCTGCAGAATTTTTTTTAATGACAATTATTTGGCATTCTCCAAAAAAAAAAAAAAAAAAATCTGAAAGAAGCATGACCTTGCCCCTCTAACAAAGCATTGATATAATTAATATTCATATTTACATAGTATCTGTGTATTTGGGAATCATCTCTGGAAGGTTAAGATATGCTATTATTCTACACATCTTCCAGATGACATGGAGGAATTCAAGGAGTGAGTGACTGCCAAGTTATATGGATAGTCAGTAGAAAGTTGGGAATAAATCACTGGTTCAAGCGTGTCACCAAACGTTCTCTATACTCTTCTACCTGTGATCTAGCCAGCCAGTTAACAAGAGATAGGTCTTAGGCTCTCGAGCAAGGTGAGGGCAGGTTCTCAGTTCTTCCCTCAGTGGCTCATGCACAGTGTGGCCCTATCCCAGCTCCCCACTGCAATTTGTGGGGACCTCAGAGATTGTCACAGACATGTCTGTCCACAAAGTCCCTTTGTAGTCAATGATATCCATCCAGCCTTTTAAGAGGCATTACATTTAAATGAGGTTAAAAATCTTAGACAAAGTTAGAACTCCATTGGGCTGAGGTGAGGAGATGTTTGCAAGATGAGAAGAAAAGGGGCCCATTTATCATAGAGTGTCCCGTCATGCCATGGAGTGACTGTTGACTCTGTACTGAGGTCCGAGTTGGTCATTAATGAAGCTCTAGTGCAGGTTTGTCACCCTGGTTCAAAGACTTCTAATGAGCACCCACTATTGGAATTTCCAAAGCCAGCATCCAAGATTCTCAGCAATATGAAGTTTGCCTATTTTCCCAATGTCCTGAGCTTCAGTCTTGTCAGAATGATTTTGAAAAGTTTTATTAAATACCCCTTGTGAAATCTCACATTTGGTCTTTTTCTCATATCCCTTCTCATATTCATCTGTTGTTATTAAATATATCCTATGATGCTTGTGTCCAGGGCCAACTCATTCCCTAGAGATTTTCTGACTCCCTGGTCAGCCCTGACTCTGGTTTACCTTTTGTGTTACTTTTTCCCATCACACAACACGAGATTGTAAATTTTTTAGGAGAGAAGTTTCATTCTTGTGCTTTTGATAGCCCTTGTTGAAGTGTCATGTAGGAACAAGACACTCAATATATATTTGTTGAATTATATGGGATTGACCTCTATCTGGAGTCATACATCTTTTAACCTAATTGATGCCAACTTAGAAGTCCATGAGCACTACGAGAGGACACTGGCATGAGAAAAAATAGCCGTCTTTCAGGGACTCAGAGAGCAACCTGCTATCACTTAGATAAAAGTATGACCGCATGAGTGGATTGGGGATGGTGATGGAATCTCCCAATGAAATAAAGCTATTCCACCCAATTTGCTGTATTTTTTGCATCATCTAGGGGTATAAGACCTAACAGACAAATGGAATTTCAACTGCTAAGGATACCATGGCCGTGACTTGACATCAAACTGACTTGGGGAGCTTTGGTATCTTCTCATATTCAGGGCTTGGCCTGGCTGTGTCTACCCTGACTCAAAGTTCAGGAGCTCTTTCTGGGCCCAGATTTCAAACTGTGTTTCCTTCAATTCAGTTCATTTTCCTCTTCTCTTTAAAAATTGATGAATGTCTTTAATTGGATCCCGGTCACCCACAGGAGGTCAGGGACTGTGCTCTCACTGGAGAAATGGAAGCATTAAGACCATTAGGGAATAAGATTCTCCTTCATGTTAGCCAGCTTTTATTTATGCCTTTACTCTACTGTATGTACAGGGAGGTCACTTACAGAAAATAAATAAAAGAATGAAATTTAATCCCCAGTAATCTGAAAGTTTCTGAGATATAAAGCACTTATTTTTGGGAACTGGAAAGCATGTCTAAAATGAGGATGTCCGTGACAACAAAGTGGCTGGATTTACTTCAAAGGGGGAACATTGCTGAAAATAGCCTTTGCTCATGGCCTGGGTTTAGGGTTGTCAGATTTATAAAAAAAAAAAACCCAAACCAAACCAGATCATGATGCCAGTTTAATGTGAATGAGAGATAAACAATTGTGTTTGTTTTTTTGTTTTGTTTTGTGCTTTTTTGTTGTTTTGTTTTTGGCATAAGTCTGCCCCATTAAATATTTGGGGGCGTATTTTTACACTAAAAAAATTTGTTGTTTATTTTGACATTCAAATATTACTGAGTGTCTTAGATTTTATGTGGCAACTCTGGTTGAGATTCCAGATTACTGAGGGTAAGAGGATACGAAGCAAACTGAAGAGGTTCTGAAAAGTGGAGGAAGCTGTGATATTAAGTTGAGGTCTTCCGTATAGTCCTTAGAAAAAGCAAAGCCAATCTTTTTCATGATGTTCATGGAAGAACTTTGTTCTGGGCCTCATTACCTGTATTTTACGTACCCAATACGAGTGAAGACACTGTTTTTTGAAAGCTTGTAAGTTGCTACTTTTATTATTACTTCCTTACTCTTAGAACAGCTCTGGTAGGAACAAGAGATGACATTTACTGAACACTTAACTTGGTGCTGGGCCTTGCACATCCCAACTGTCATCTTACCTTATCCTCATAAAAAGGCTGTGAGGGGAAGATTTTGTTTTACAGTTGTGGAATCCGAGGCTTTGAGAGGTTAAGTGGACTTTCCAAAATCTTCGGCAAGTGGCACAACAGGGGCCTAAGGTTAAGGGTCTGATTACAGGATTCAAATTTTTTTTTTTTTAACCCAGTCTTGCGGTCTTTTATTTTTTGTGCACTTATCATGCCATGAATTCCTAGGGAAGAGGTTGCACCAGATCAGGTTCTTTTCTGTTGCTTCTCATGAGGTATGCTTCTCCGGGTGGAGCCGGCTAGTGCGTCAGTTGAACCCAAGTACCTTTCTCTTTGGCTTCCTTCTTTTTCTGATCATGTTCCTTCATGTGCTTCAGGAAGCTATCTAGGCTTTTTGAGGGCTTAACCTGCTCAGTATGTACATTCATTCTCTTGGCAAGAATCTTGACCTTAACCTGTTCGTTTATAACGATGGCAAGAGCAAGCTGGGTAACACTAGAGACTTTTCCAGATTTGCCATGGTAACATTTGGGAGGACACTCCTTTTTGAACAGTGCCCATTCCCTGGATGTCCACAAGATCACCTTTCTAGTGGATTCTAGTATGTGACCAAGGGAACAACTTCCGTTTTCTCAAAGGCCTAAAGAACATAGTGTGGTGCCTCTTATTCATGTTGGTCATTTTGGTGAATTCCTGGAAGATGGAGTTTCCACTCTAGGGCTTGAGATTTAAACTACTATTTTGTGCTCATTTCCTGATCTCTAGGCTCTTTATAAAATTATCTTGGAGTTCAAGATGTATAAAAGGGGAGGTCAGGAAGTGAATCCTTTGATGATCAGAATAGCCCACAGGGCATTCTGGAACCTTCCTTGCTCTGTCTTCTGTCATTGATTCAACAAATAGCGATTGAGAAGCTCCTCGGTGACAGGGACTACTCTAGGTAGTAGAAGCGCAGCAGTCAATAAAATGGGCATAAATCTCTGTTCTAATGGTGGGGGAAACCCAACACAAATAAATACAATAGGTAAAGTGTCACCCGGTCCTGACAAGTGCTACAGAAGAAAGAATAAAGCCGGAAGAGGGTGGGGACATGGCAGGGTGTGGAGGTGGGATGTTGCAATTTTAAAGATGGTCAGGAAAGGTTTCTGTGAGAAGGTGACGCTTGAGCCAAAATGGCATAAGAGTCCGTCATAAGGGAGAAGAATGTTCTGGGCACTGGGATTAACAGGGCAAAGACTCTGGAGTGGGACTGTTCGTGGGTGGGTCTGAGGAACGATCAGGGACTCCTGTGGCTGGAGCAGAGTGAGAAAGCCAGCAAGACAGGGAGGATGGAGACATAGCAGAGGGTCTCGAAGGCGTACGTCTTTGACTTTGACTCTGAATGAGATGGGAAATGTCTGGGGCTTTGAGCAGGATCTGACCTAATTTTAAAAAGAATTGCCTGGGGCTGCTGTGTCATGAAGAGACTGTAGGGGATGATGGTGGAAGAGAGACCAGTTAGAAGACTTCTGCAATGATCAGGAATATCCATTTGCTCAATATTTATTGAGCACTTGCCGTGTGCCATGGCTCTTTTGGGAGCTCAGGATATGGAAAGCAGGTTGCTGCTTTCAGGAATTTGCCTTCTACTGGGACGAGAGAGATTGACAAGTAAATAAATGACTAGTGAGTTAATTTCTGATAGTGATACATGGTACCGGGAACAAGAAACAGGATGGTTTGTTCTAATGGGTTTTCTGTTTTCTACTTGTGGGGACAGAAGCCCATTCTGGAACCCCCCTACATTGAAGCCCATCATCGAGTCTGTACCTACAACGAGACCAGACAAGTGACGGTCAAGCTGCCCAACTGCGCGCCTGGAGTGGACCCCTTCTATACCTACCCCGTGGCTGTCCGCTGTGACTGTGGGGCCTGCTCCACGGCCACCACGGAGTGTGAGACCATCTGAAGCTGATGTGGCCAGCAGAACACAGCTGGTGGCCTTGAGCTTCCCAGACCCACCTGCATGGGCAGCACGAGCAGCCTTCCCCCTGTATTCGAGCACTGTCTAGTTTTGTCTGCCCCTGTGGAGGAGGGGTACCTGTCCTCCTTAGGCCCATCTCAGGCATAAGGCCCAGAGGCAGCCTATTGATGCTAAAAATGCAAAACAGTATCTGTGTTTTCACCACAATAATTTCTCTGGCTCACACACTTGCAAATTATTTTGTCTTTACCTTGAATTTCAGAACATAATCTGTGTATATCACAATCCTCCTCCAATTTGGATTTATAATATGCCAATGGTTTAAATACAGTAGGAGTAATTAGGAAATGGCTCTAGAAAGTCTTTACATTTTCATGTTTTATTTAACAATTGGTCTCTGACTAGATTTATGATTTAAGGGTCAGAAATTAATAAAACCCATGCTTTGTCCTCACACCCCCAAAGAAAATCCAGCTGCGAGCTTCCTTCGAGAAAATACTCCCTTCTTGTTTTAACTGAGTGCTTACCTATACGAGAAACAGAGATTGCTCAGATTAAAAAAGGAGGCAACAGTAGCTGAAATTGAGAAACCTCCAGTTCTGGATGATTCTTGGCCCATGCATAATTCTCAAAGATCTCCTGAATAAAGAGGCCCTTTTGTGATTAAAAACAAACAAACAAACAAACAAACAAAAAAACAGCCTCAGAAAAAAATATGTAACTAAAGCCATCATTTAGGTCTAAAGACGTTGCAGCTAAACTCTGATTTTAGACTCATGTGATGCTCTCCCGAAGCTAGGCCCCAAATGATTAATCACAAATATTCTTTCTCATTTAGCATATTTTAATTTGTGACTTTTTTAAACTCAGAAATTTTGCACGTTTGTCGGGTAAAGCTGCGCTGCTGGCTCAGGGGAAGTCTGTGATGGTCGAGCTCTTGCACTCTCTAAAATCTTACAGCAGCTGATTCTCTGTGATTTTTTTTTTTTTTTTTGACTCTGGTATTATGCAAGTGTCTTTAATTTCGGCATTTTGGGGTTGAAATGAACCTTGTTCCTTTTTCATGATATGCCAAGAAAATCTGTATTAATGCCAATAAAGCAAGTCCTCTGTCTTTTGAATTCATGAAAACTTTCAAAAAAGTCTTTTTAGTCTTTTTAATATTCTTGGAATAACAACAGCAAGCACACTCAAAATTAACCCCAAAGCTACTTTTACTTACACATTCATTTAGAATGTCACGTTTAGGAAGGGACGGGATTTCATGATCCCAGAGGTGGCTCCGTTGGGACTCAGGCCCCTGGTATATCCCAGCTGGGAGCCAGGAGTGCTCATGGAAGGAGGAATGGATAAGTCCTCATGAAAATAGGAAGGTGAATGTTGGGACTGATGGTCAAGGACTAGGGTATGGAGGTGGACATCTGGGGACAAAGGACATGAGCAAAATCTAGCCTAGTCTTTAGTGCAGGTCTGGTGGGAGGCAAGAAGGTCACTCTCACATAACACATAGTTGAGCACCTGCCATCTCTGCCGGCCAGGGGGTGGGTGGTGATTCGGGACGATGCAGCGTGGCCCTTCTCAAGTGTTTTCAGTCCGTCCCTCAGAACTTCCCTCAGAATTTTCTGATAGAAAGGGCTGCTTTTTAGAGAAACTTAGGGAAGAAAAGCAGAAGCAGTAAGGATTTGTCACAATGTGAGAGAAGGTGACTACAGCATCTGTAAGGGGCCCTCTGGGAAACAAGGGGTACACTGCAGCAGGATATTGAGGACAGTTCAAGGAAGATGCTATTTATAAATGTGTGGACAGAGTTATGGAAACCAACGAGGGGTGATAAAACGCTCCAAATACTTGTTTAGAAGAGGTGAACATCCCTAGGCTGAAGGAGAAGAAGAGTAAGTGATTATCAGACCCCAGAGAGAGTAGAAGAGGAATGCCACCTGGGAGCTGTGATCTTTTTTAGGATGACCTAGCCAGTCCCAAACTGAAGCCCGGTGGGGAGAGAAAGTACCCCCAAATCACTCTGTTCCACATTCTGATTTTCAGCAGAATTAAATGGGAAGGCAGAGAGCAAGGGAGCTGGGAGCCCATTGATTCAGTCCATAAGTGTTGGCCTCCTGAGAAGCAGGTTGAGTAAGAGTGGAGAGTGGATCTGTGGGAGGGAGGGGGAGGGTGTGAATGGATAAAATCCAGCATAGCTATCTTCTGGGATGCTTAGCTGAAATGTCACAGACAGTGATGTTAGCTGTCAGGGTGGGGGCTGGGGTGGGGTCATAAGGCATCCATAGCATCACAATGACTAAGAGTTCCCTGAGTTGGACTACATGAGGAAATGTATGTGCTGGCTAATCAGTATCTATAACATCTGAAAGATGCAGGAACAGTGGAAATTGTCAGGACTGTGGGATTAGTTGGTTGTTAAATACAGTCAAAGCATTCAGGGCATGACGAGAATGCCACAACTGAAGGCATCCTCTGTTTCTGGAGCTGGAGGGCACACTGTGCCCAACATCAGGCCTCAGACCCAAGTGGGAGAGCCGCTGCATTACTGAAAAGGTTGCATGCACTAGCCCAGTAGTCTCCTACCCTTAAGTCAAGGTGCTTCTAGGGAAGGAGTGGGACACGGAGGGCTGGAAAGGGGACAATGAGTGGATGAGTTGAGTTTCCCTAGCGGAAGGGACCCACTTCTCCTTACCGAGGCCAGGCCGAGGCCCCAGCCAAGAAGGATGTTGCCTGTGTTAATACTTGACCTCTTCACACACTTTCCACAACCTCTTATGGATAATTAAGTTCAAGTCTAAGGATAACCCAACCAGGGAAGGACTTTCTGAGTGATGGTAGAACAAGATCTTCCACAGAAGCTGCCTGAGGACTCGAAGAACGTAAACAGGGATGAGTTAGAATGCACATGAGATTGGATCTTGAGGGTGTCGGGTTCCCATCTCAATTGATGAGGGGGAGAGTGGCAGAATTTAAGACTGGATAAGAGTTTTTTTTAAATGGGCACCTTCTCCCATGAATCAGGACTTAACATTCTTACACTTGGATTTTGTTCCACTGAGCTATTGGGATGGCTCTTTAAAGCTTGGGGAAAATGGCTTATAGTGGCTTATATTAATGGAGAGAAGATGCCAGAACTGTCCTGGAAGAATATTTGAGGATAAAAGGCTCAGGGAGGTGGGCCTGCTGGAATGGATTTATTATATAAGACCCGAGAACTCATCAGTTGACTGTTCACCTGGAGGTTCAGCAGACACTCCCTTCACGGAAGTGTTAAGGAATGCATTAGCGAGGGGCACCTGCTCCCAGAAAGGCTCCATAGTGGTTGTCCTTTGTCGACTGGGGTTGATGGCAGGAGAAACCACCATGGAACTGGGCTTCCTGGTGTCAGCAGAGATGAGAGGATCTGGGATAGCGGAGCCCAGGTGATGACCTATAGCTGGAGGTAGGAGGGAAGGTGAATGTAATTGCTCTAACAGGCAGCGAAACCACAGCAGTCGTCAGAAGACGGTGTTCCTGGTCCATGGTATTAAAGAAATGAATACATATATGTACATATATATATATATATATATATATATATATATATATATTTGAGAAAGTTATTAATTGAAAAGTGAAATACCTCTCTCCATGCTAGCCTTGAATCTTTTTCAAAGTTCTTTCTTCCCGCTCCCTCTCTCCACTTCTCTCCCTCCATTCCTTCCTTCCACAATTATTTATTAACCTTAATTTTGTGCAAGGCACTGTGTCTGGGGAATACAGATATGAATATTGCTACCACTGATGGATGTTTTTACTCTAAACAGGATCCTTTCTGTTCATTCTTCTTAATTCTGGTGTCAGCCATGCTTCTAGGCATTTGTAATTGCTATTTTACCATTACCATTATATAGATGATGAAAGTGATGCTCAGAGAAGTCAAGTAACTTGCCTGAGATCCAACAGCTGAAAGGCAGCACATGCCAGGTTTTTCCGACCTAGCACCAACCTCTTTCCACTGGGGCGTGATGCCTTTTCGGAGGGCTCCATCCTAGTCATTACTGCTTGGGTAAGTCTTTGAAGTCCTTGAGTTAGTCTGTCCTCACCCGGCTCAGCATGTTTGCAAGTCTCTTCTGGAGGTGGTTTGGTGCCAACCGGGGTTGTTCTATGGAGATTGCAATTTTTTCTACTTTCCTGTATAACCTTTAGGAGGATAATGCTTTGCTGTAGCTCCGATCAAAGCTTACAGCAGGAGAGATTGAAGGAGAAAAGGAGCGAAACATCAAAGGGTAATTCAAAGACACCTGCTGTAGAAATGAAGGTTGTGTGTTTTCAGTTGATTGATGGCCCAGGCAGTGTGAGCACTGAGTGGAGGTGAATGATTGTCCAGTGCCTTGAGGTGAGCTCTAGATAAACTCTCAGCAACTCCTTGCTCCTGGAAATGTGTCTATTTTGCAACTAACAAAAGGTAAGGAGAAGGGAATTTCCTGAAATTTTTTTTCTATGGGAGCGTTTTTGAATGAAATGTATAAATTCGCATGCTCATTCTACTTCTAGGTTTATTAGCTCCATTGACTGATGTGGTAATTCATGCTTTCCTTCTTTCATTGATAGGGAAAGAAAGAGCCACCAGGAGAGAACCAAATTTTGCTGCAGGGACCCAATTCACTCTTCAAGTTATTTAGGTTTTAAGTATAATAGAAAGCATTTCTGGGATCTTAAATGAGGTGTATCTCTGAAAATAATGCCGCATTGATTAAAATGTTTATTTCATAAAGTTTCCCAGAGAACTGCTTATCTTCTTCACCCAGGAGATGTTTTCTATAAAATAAGGGGCACCTTATCTTTTTTTAGTTTTTTTCAAAACATTAAAGTAAATTATTAAGAAGTAGCTTTGAAACCATTATTTAACAAATTCTGCAAATTTTATTTTCTATTGAAAATTTCTACCAGTGAAAGTTTACTTGGAGTGGAAGAATTTTGGTCATTCTTTGCTAGATGAATCTTTTGGGATTTGTTTTACAATGAGTTCCCTTTGTTTTAATGAATGAGATTGGTTGGAATTGTGTATAGGGAGATCCAGAAGGCTTAGTGGCTGATTGTTGTGATCCTGGGGTATCTGAAGAGGTGGTGTCTAACAACAAGAAAAAGAAACAGGGACAGGATGAGAAAAGAAGGAGCAGGTGCAAAGCACTGTAATTGGTAGTGTAAGGCAGAGACTTGTCTCCAATGTTAAGGAATTTAGAGGGATTACTCTAGTCTCTGATCAAGGTCCTCATTATCAGGAGTGAAGTAAATATTTCCTAAGCTCTTTTGCTTTGTAATTGACTCTAAGTTCCTCTGACTGTACAATTTTATTAGCATACTGAATACTTCCCAATATACAGGATCATATATACTTTGACCTTGATTGTGGGCCAATAGGGCTTCAGGAAAATCATTCAAACCCCAAATACAACCACTCCCAAACAAACAAACAAACAAACAACATTCCCTCAAAGAGAATACATTGCTTTAACATAGGATATCAATATTACCAAAATGAGAATGGTAATATTCTTTTGGTGATGCTGAAGATACAATTACCAGCAAGAAATATAGATATCCCTGAGTCACAAATAATATACAATTTAAAATTATTTAAAAGAGCATTTATTCACTTAAAATAAATTTAAACTATACATACACAAAATGGGCTATGATGAATTATTAATTGTCATCTCGAGGACGGATACATGCAGAACTATGAGTTTAAAATAGAAATTTAATCCTGTTACTTTGCAGGTTCTTTCTACAGGAAATGTATGAACAGATCACATGCTTTCTTGGCCTCTCTGTGTTGTTCCTGCAGATTTCTAAGCATCTACAGCCTGGTGAGGGACACTAAGATTCTAGGCTGTTCTGAACCTCCATCTTCTGTCTTCCTCTTGAAATCTGCATATCAAGATTAAAATATTTGGAGGGGTTGGTAGCCAATTTTACTGAGTGGATTTAAGACAGTGGAATTTTAAAATCAGTTGGAAATGTCTTTGAGAGGAAGATTTTGTTCGACATGTAGCTCCTGCTTGAGACACCTTGGGAAGCTAAAGCTGAAACCTTTCCCTATTGAAACATAAACACCACTTAATGAGAGATAAAGTCCAGCTGAAATGGGATGCAAATTTCAGGACTACCAAAATCTGAGCCAACTTCAGGACGTAGCCAAAAGGAACCAATGTGCCATGGGTTCACTCTTGCAAGCTCCGCGTTGTACACTGAGGACGAGGGAGGAGTACAAGCAAGGGGGCTCCGATCAGGGTGTTTCTTAGCACTTGATTATTTCCATGTGCTTAATTTACTAGGAATGCTTTTTATTCAAAAAAGGAGCTCTCAGATATCTTGGACTGGGATTTTCTTTTATTGTTGCTATAAAGGGACTAGAAATCAAACATTTAAAAATTACGAATAAATGAATTCTTGAAGAGAGATTGAGTGTTGATGAGAATTTTCTTGCCCTACTAGCTTTTTACGAAGAGAGAAAACAGGCTTTCTTGTGTGAAGTGGTGGGTATGCAGAGCAGTGGCCGTCCATGGTGTAAAAAGCACTTTTTGGCAGCTTGGACCAGTGGTTAAAAGCAAGAAATCAAGGATATATTTGCAATAATGAAAATAATCTTTGGTAAGACTTGGTTTTGGGATTTGACTAAACCCTTCCGAGAATGCTGGCTGCTTGGGTAGCCAAACTGCTCCCAGATGTAAAAACTGTCCCAGTTTATAAGTATTTTCAATTTTTTTAAAAGATTTTATTTATTTTATTTGACAGATAGAGATCACAAGTAGGCAGAGAGGCAGATAGAGAGAGAGGGAGGAGGAAGCAGGCTCCCTGCCGAGCAGAGAGCCCGATGCGGGACTCGATCCCAGGACCCTGGGATCATGACCTGAGTCGAAGGCAGAGGCTTTAACCCACTGAGCCACCCAGGCACCCCTATAAGTATTTTCAATTTATAAGTATCTTGGGACACCAATGTGTTCCACATTCTAGGGCATGAAAGAGGACACCTGATTTTGAGTCCTGAGGTTAGAGGTCTATCAACAGTGTGAAGGGAAGCTGGCTGCACGAAGGGGAAGGCAGTCCTTCACAGAGGAGGTGGTCCCTGAATGATTGTACCTGCCCAGTGACACCAGGTCCTTATTTGGGGATGGAATTGTTGATCTGCTAGCAGACCACTTGGAGGTACAAAGGAAGTGGTGACCTGGTGCTCTTTCTTCATTTGTTTAAAGAGAGGTATAATTTGCCTTCAGGACTTCTTCAGCAACAATAGGATTTGAATAAGGTGATACAGATCTGTGTGCGTGTGTTTGCGTGCGTGCCTGCACGAGTGCATTTTAAAAGAGCTCTTGTATGTGGGGGCAGGGTGGGTGTGTGTGGGGGAAACCAAGTATGGCTTCCAGGGATGTTTAGCAAAAATACACTAAGTGAATACAGCTCTGGCCTGTGTATCGGACAGTGGGGATATAAATCTGTGGAGGCCCCGTTTAGAGGACATGCTTGTGGTCAACCCTGATTTTGGCATCTAGGGAACATCTGAAGCCATGCAGACAGAAGCTTCATCCAAAGTTTTATGCCCCAGAAATTTGTTTTATCTTCATTTTATAAATGTATAACTTCCTGTGATATGAATCTTTCTTGTTTTGGAAGACATTTTCTCTCTCTTCCTTATAAACAGCAAAAAACCTTGAAGAACAGAAGTATTTCAGATTTAGCAGATCTTTCAAACCAGATGCTGCTTTTTCTGTTTTTAATTCCAAATAGGCTTATTGCTTTACCGCAGCTGGGCAGCACATGACAGGCTTCTGAAAGCCTTTTTATTCATCCAATAAACACAAACAACTCAAATATTAGCCTAACGAATACCCAAAGGGTAGCCTCAGAGAGACAAACAAAGCCGATGGTTTCTTCCTCAGGTGTTTGGATATAACAACTGGTGGTAAACTTGGTTGTCTTGTCCATCGGTACCTCTCAGATTTTAATGTGTACATGACCTGGGGGGTCTCATTAAATGCAGGTTTAATTTTAAATTTGGTTTGGATTCAGTGGGTCTGGACTGGGCCCGAGTTTCTGTAGTGCTAACTAGCTTCTCCATGGTGATGCGGGTTATTGGTCCCCAGGACACACGTGGAGTGGCAAAGGGCTAGACAATTTCCTGTTCTAACGGAGGCCTGGGGAAGGCAGTTTGCTCAAGTGGTTGGTGAAGACACCCTCAGATAACGCAGAAATGAGAGCAGGAGAAAAGACAATTTAATGACTTTAAAGGTAGAACGTGGCATGAAGCAAACTGCTTAAAGAGAACGTGAAATAATATTCCATTAGTTACGAAAATGTACATTACATTTCATAATGTACATAATGTACATTTCATAAGCCATTACATAAGAAGCAGGTTGTAAGAAAGCCAAAGCCCTTCCCTTGCCTTTCATTTCCCCCTGCAGTGATCACAAGGGGAGCAGCATGGGCGTTTCAGGTGGGATAAGATTCTGCTGAGATGTACTTCAATAGTAATTACTGTTTACTCAGGGCCAAGAAACAATTAAAGCCAGGTGATGCGAAGAATGTGGAATTCATTAACCTTCCTGCCCATGGCTCCTCTAGGAGAACAAAACCTGACTGCTTTAAAAAAAACAAAACAAACAAACAAACAAAAAAACAAAAACTGATTTTAAAAAATGGCAGGTGGTGGTAATTTTAGGTTGATACTTACAAACCTGCCCCAGACATACCATCCTGCCATGAAAGTTTTACTATTTTTTCCTGCAAAGAATTAACATAAACTCCAAAGACGGACATGCAGGGGGTTACTGGGAAGCTTGGGGAGCTAATAGGGCTTGCAGGGTGAGCCTCAGTTCTGTGCTTTGGGGACCCTCTCATATTGTCCCAGACCTCATATCCCCTAAAATGCCGACCAGACCCCATTCGTCAAAGGTAACTTGATATACTGAGAGGCTTGGAGGACATGGCTGAAAATACAACAAAATCTTACTTACTATAGCAGCAAGAAGCTTCTGATACACTGCCGAACTCAGGACACAATGAAATTGCCAGAGTAGGACATGTGTAAAGCACATACACATGCACACAACAACTCTGGATTTTGACATAATATTCCCTAAGGAGGAAAAAAAAAAATTGTGACCAAGAATAATCATGTAGCTTTTACTCTCATTTCCTGTGCTGGAAGTTCAAGGCCAAGAACTGTTGTTGAACTCGCATCCCTGAATTCACAGATGAGCCAAACCCTCCTTGACTCATTCCTAACCCACAGAGATCTCCAATGAGCGCCACCCAGCCTCTGAAACTGGAAGTGCCTGTGTCTGGAGCTTGGCGTTTTCATCTCCTTTCTGGGCTTTGTGGACACTGAAGCACCAGGTATTGTTGCTTTAGCTCATGGTTTTGGGTTCTGTTATCGTTGTTGTGCATGCTCAAGGCCATCGTTCTGTTTGGAGCTATTGCACTGAAGATGAATACGGATCTCTTACACAAGTTACCGTCTTTCAAGATACTGCAACATCATCCTTTTCAGGTTTTAAGTCATGCTAGTGCTTAAAAAACTTCCCAAATAATTGATTCACTCATATTCCTTGGTAAATTTCCCCTGACCATCTGCTCCATATTATCAGAGAAGGTGTGAGCATGAAGACCACCCCCTCCCCCATATCGTTACTGGAGTCTCAAAAAGCACTGTTCAGAATTTCATCATTTTTAAAGCAATGTTGAGGAGGACTTATGTAGAATCATCATATGATGAACCCCCTAGACTGATTCTGGAACACTCTTCACATGAACAGTCCTCCTTTCTTCCCTAGGGCTCTGGCGGCCAGACAGAACTTAGCCAGTGCCTGGGAGAATTGTCAGGTGTATGTGTTTTGCCTTGTGTTTCGTTTTAGTTTTCTCTCCATTCTCTAGATGTTTCCTTTTTCAACAGTACCTAACTTTGTTTGTTAAGAAACACGATTTCCCCCATCTTCTTTTTCTCCTTCTCTTCCTAATGGTTCTTGAGATGAAAATACTCTGTTGAGTTTCCTTTTTTGTACTTGGGCAGCCTACTCAATGACTCATAAGAGAGTAGCTGGTGACCTGTGGCTCTCACTGTTGAGAGCAAACGCACTTTTGGCATTCTGGCATCCAAACATAGAGGCCAAAGACATAGAGGGTTAGATAATCATCTCTATCATGGTGCCAAACATTCCTTTAAAGCAAAACCTCAATTTCTAATCTTCTATCACTTTGGTCACATGGATGACTTTGCCTTTGTGAATACAATACTACATCTTTGAAGTTTTTGCAGGTCAAGTATTTCTTTTTGAGCAGTCTACTTGGCAAGTTTATTAACTGCTCAAAGAACCTACACACTACATAATGTACATTTTTGTTGGTCTCAAGTTTGGCTTTTAATTTTAATTTCTCCAAAACTGTGAACATGGTTGTGATTTCTCCTTTACTACCCTTTAAATATTATTTCCTCATTGATGGTTCTATGAAAATTGTATATGGTTACATCCACTGCATCTGGAACTTCTTTTATGGACCAGAAATCTTCCAAATGGTTCTTTGCGTATCATTATCAGACATAATGTTATTGGAATCTCAGGACCAAAACTTCCTTCTTGTCATAAGTGTATGACTTATTTTTTTCATTTCCCAGCTTACTGCTTCCTGGTTTAGGCTTACTCTGGTTATTACATTCAGTAATTGTTCTTTGAGTGTACCTTTTCTTGGCAGAAATCAGCCCAGATTACTTATGATGACATGGCTTTGACTCTTGTAGTAGTCTTTTGTATTTCCAAAACAGCCCAGGGAGTCCATTAATTCTACCAAATAACCAACCATTTGATTGGAAAAAAAAATTGTTAAACCAGTTACTTGATTAAGACACTAGATTGGCATTACATTGCTGTATACTGTGCAATTAGATGGGGATTATAGAACGTTGTACATTGTGGATCCCAAGCATACTGCAGATCAAATTCCTATCTCTAGGTTATTACTAGTGTGATGGATTATCTAAATTACAGTGGCCTAAGTCATGTATTTGAAATGAGGCTGAGATCTGTAGGATGAACAAAAGCAACTCCAATAACACACCTGCAACACAACAACTTAGTATCTGTGATAATGAATAGATTACAGTGCAGAGTTTGGAGCACTGGATGGGAAGCAGAATGGCTGGGGTCTGTTCCAGCTCTGTCACAACACATTTCTTTTGACGCATCTTGATTTGAGTTTCCTCATTTGTAGAATGAGGGAGTTGGACTGTATTTTCTGGGCCCTCTTCTAGCTCTGAAAAGCTGACTCTACCTTCCGATGGAGATTGGCTTCCCCTTCTTGACTTTGGAAGATGGTCAAAAGTCAAAGATCCTTCTTCAGATCCTTCTTTCAGATCTCTTCTGATCTTTGGCTTGGAATATAGTTTTATTTAATCTTACGGCAGGAAACATGTTTTACTGAAATGAACTACCTCTTGCCATGAAACAGGCAACACATGGTTAATTTGGTAGAATATTAACTCATTTATGTCATTTTGTTCTTCATTATTTTATTTAATAATGAGCTTTATGACCTTTATGACCTTTAGCAGCCTCTCCACCCAGACACTGGTTCTAGGTGGGTTCTGGTTCTAGGTGGGAGAGTGATTTTCTCACTGTGAACTCGTTAATTCCAGGTTCTGGTTCTGGTTCTCCAGGTTCTGGTTCTAGATGGGAGAGTGATTTTCTCACTGTGAACTCGTAATTCCCATGGTCCAGTAGGGAGGTCATGGCCTGGGGAATCATTTGCTCTTAGATGCACATGTCTGGAAAGTTCTCCTTGGTAGAGCAAAGATACGCACTCTTTCATCAACATCAGTGAGAAGTGAGGAATGGCCCTTTAGTAAGATGTAACCATGCAATGATGCAACAAAACTGGCTAACAGCATTTCATTTATTACAGGACTAAATGCTCATTATTGTTTGTAAAGAAGGAATCCATAACCTCTGTAAAGTTACTGTTTATGGACGGTTGATTTCCATTTACAGAGGAAGAAAGTCCTAGTTGTCTCTAAATGTCAAGCTTTGGCTCACAAAACTCCCGTTTTCTTTTAGTTTGAGGGTGTGTGTATCTCTGTGTGTATGCGTGCCTGTATGTGTGTGTTTAAGAAAATGTTTAGCAACTGGAGAGTCGAGCAGGGAAATAGGACTTGCAAAATGAGAAAAACTCATTTCAGAAATTCTAAACAAACAAACAAAACCCCAAAACTGAGGGGATGTCATGGAAGGCGTTAACAGAGAAGACCCACATCATATGTTATATGGGGCTACCTCCGGGAGGAGAAGGGACTAGAAAAAGACTGGATTTTTCCAACAGAAGGAGTGTGAATCTGGAAATTGTTATGCTAAAATTGGTGTCATTTGATGCTGCAAGAGGCACTTTGCTTATGCAATTGAAATCAAAAGTAAACTGCCTACCTTGGTGTTTCCAGGGTAATTGCAAGCAAATAAGACTAATTAGGAGACTTTATCGTCTCTAATTAAAAGCTAGGAAATAATTCACTCTGTGATGCAAGAATCCCTCGCTATTTGGAAGAGGCATATAGAAAGCGCACATCATTCTTTACTGGGAGCTTTTACTTTCAAAGACCCAAGGTGCTGTTCTACAGAGCACAGCACTTTGGAAGCAGGGGATAAACAGATTCAGAACTTGGTACCCACAGATCCATCCCCTAAACACACATTTGGGACAATGAGTGTAGGAAGTAGGGAGAGGCAATATATTAGTACCAGCTGTACTTGGAAAATGTCATTTAAATGGAACAGGGAGTGGACGTGAACCAAGCTGAGAAGCCCTTCGGGTTGAAGCAAGTGGAAATATGGAAGCACTTTGCTTAACCTTTGGGGACTTTTAAACATTTACTTTTTCATGCCCCATGGCCAGAGCTTTCTTTTAGATCAGGTTATTATTGAGCAAGGGAGAAAGTGAAATTAAGGGAAGAAAAGGGCAGGTGCCTGGGAAGGGAGGGAGCAGGAAATTTCTCTTTGCTGAATAAAGAATATTTTAAAACCTAGGTCTGCCATATTCTTCCCCAATCAGTTTGATTAAAAAGCAGAAATACTACTTTCTTAAACACAGTTCATTTGTAATTTGCCTTGACAATATAAATATGGGGGAAAAATACGGTTACCCATCAGCAAAAGCATTTCCAGGGTGAATCTTTGGCAAAAGTGGGGACCTGCGACAATTCAGGTGGTGTTTTTCTTTCAACCAGGTTCAAAAATCTTTGTAAATTTCCAAAAGTTGTAACGTTTTCTTGTTTCCTTCTTACAGTCAGGCATTCAGAGGTACGCGTTGGTTCTGATAGCTTTGGTAGAAACAGGCTGAAAATGGAAATGAATATAAAAATCTTTGCCTTGAGGCTAATTTGGTATGGACTTGTAAGGCCTGAGTAAATTGATAAATTAGTACATTTAAAAAAAATAATACAAATAAATGCAAGACACATAGGTTTAACATCAGATTCAGAGAACAAGATTAGTATAGTGTTCCTGGGTTTTGTAGAAGACACAGGGTAAGGCCACCAATACAGGAACTGAGTTCCTCTTCTGGTATCTTGGTGATGATTTCCTCTCATCAGCTTCACGTTCATGGAGGGAAGATGCAAAATGCAACATGGTCTTTGCTTTCATTGGCAACATGGTCAGCAGCAGCGCTGGCTGATGTCTGGGCGGGCTCAGCGTTTTCATGGAGTGTGCAATGTGGATGCTTCAGGCTGAGAGGGGGGACTTGGCAGTTGGTGTGCTGTGCTTGCTAGGGGCTCCTGGGGGAGGGATCAAGGCTCCGTGCAAAGGGACGTCCTCTCTGGTCGCACCTTCCTTCATGGCTTGAGCTTGGTCTCAGAGGTCGGCGCCACTGTCACCTTTAGGTGGGGTGGAGGCCAGTCCCCCAGCAGCCTCAGATAATTGAACAGCAGCTGTGACACTCAGAGCAGCGTTTCTTTTTTTTCTTGGGGTGGAAAATGGTGAGAATCGCTTCATCAAAAACCGCTTTGAGACCTTTCTGAGTTAGGGCCGAACATTCCAAGTAGCACTGTGCTCCAATCTTCAACACAAAAGAGAGAGAGAAAGGCGTGAGAGGGGAAGAAAAAGGCGGAGTGGGATCAGACCCTGCTCAGCCACCTGCTGCCTCAGCTTGTCCTGCAAATAGCCCTGGGGTTGGTTTGGATGTGTGTGGGGTGTGTGTGTGTGTGTGTGTGTGTGTGTGTGTGTGTGTGTTTCCTTTTGCATTTCCATTTGCATCTACTATCCTAATTTTTATATTTTTTACTTTCTGATATTAGCAATAAATGGTTGTGGATTGTTTTTGGTTAACCAGTAAGTTCTGAAAGTGAGCCATTACCACTCATTGCTAATATAAGAATATGACAAATGTAAAACTTGAGAGAGGATTCAAAAGCAGTGATATGGTTTAAATATACTTTGTGAACAACAGGGCTACATGATGTTGTTTTTAGCACCCTTTCATAGGCGTGCGGAATGTGTAAATCTGGTACGAGTGAAATGTATCTCCTTCTGTACACAGGAAGGCAGAGTGTCAGCTTAGTTGGTAAACCATATAGAAAGGGAGTGGATGATAAGGTTTGATAGATCGTTCTTCACAAAAATGTACTTTTTCTCCCCCAAGACTATTTATTTATTTATTTGACAGAGAGAGACACAGTGAGAGAGGGTACACAAGCAGGGGGAGTGGGAGGGAGAGGTAGTAGCAGGCTTCCCGCTGAGCAGGGACCCAGGCGTTCCTAAAATGCACTTTTCTTAAAAAAGACTTTATTTATTTATTTGACAGAGAGAGATCACAAGCAGGCAGAGAGAGTGGGGGAAGCAAGCTCCCCGCTGAGCAGAGAGCCCGATGCGGGGCTCAACCCCAGGACCCTGAGATCATGACCTTAGCCGAAGGCAGAGGCTTAACCCACTGAGCCACCCAGGCGTCCCCCCCAAATGCACTTCAGATGAAGTCTCGCTCACCAAGGTAATACTCAATTGGTATTATTACTTGGTTTTGACATACTTTAAAAGGTGTATTTCTAAGGAGTTGAAAAACCCGAAACATGTAAAATAAAAATCATGAAATACATTTACTGATGGAGACACCCTCCTTGTTAGTATATGTTCCATGCGTACTTAAATGATAATATTTTGTTCTTGCTTCAGACTTTATTTCAAAGCTTTTGATGATTTTATACTGTGATATATTTGATAATCACAAAAATCCCTTTGAGAAACATAGGAATTCAGTCCAGAACTAGAGCTTCTCTTTAAAAAATAGCCAGCCAGAGCAGACCATGTTTGGCAGGCAAACTCACGAGATTGTTCACGTGAGGGAGACTCAGGGTTTTAATTGCTCATAAGCTTGGCATTAGCTAACGATATGATGCGGGCCTTTTAATATTAGGGACATCTGGAGAAACGCTTTTATTATATACTTCACATTATGAGAATAACTAAAGAATCAAAGCAGATTCACAAGAGGGTGGTTGGATGGTGAGCCCTCGGAAGCCACAGCAGATCCATGACTAGAGCAGGGTAGCAGAATCACATGCCTATTCCAGTAACTTCTGTCAATGAGGAAAGCAGGGCAAGGTGCCAGCCTGGGGGGACAGGTGGAAACCATGGGGAACCTGAACAACCCCCTCCCCACCCAAAGAGCTGGCAGTCTCCGCCAGCTCTGGACAGTCGTGGCCATGGTTCGCTATTGGCCATCTTTGTACAATTGGACTTTTGGATTTTTAGGTAATAATTACCAATTTAAAAAATACTTTGTGGGCCAACCAAGACACTAATATGTGATTTCTTTGGCAGCTAGACAGTTTGCAGTGCATGAACTAAAGGAATTTGTAGTAGACATTAGGATAGAGGGGGAAAAGCCCCAGAAGGTAAAATGATTTGTTGAAGGGCACCCAACCAGACAGCGGAACTAGAGTAGAATCTCGGTCTCTTGGCCTGTGTTCTTTGTTCCATGACGGTTGCCCTTATCACTCAACTCTGCAAGGAGCTGGTCAAGGGGCATCTGGGTGGTTCAGTTGGTTAAGTGTCTGCCTTCAGCTCACCCTGGGATCGAGCCCTATGTGGGCTTCTCCCTCTCTCTGCCCTCCCCCTGCTTGTGCTCTTTGAGTTTCTCTCTCAAATGAATAAATACATAAAATCTTAAAAAAAAAAGATGATCAAAAATTAAGCATGAAATAAAGTTTTTCTGGTTGGGTCCAGATAGTATACACTTTTTTTTTTTCCTATAAAGAAGAAACACTGTATGAGCTAAAGGAAAACGCCCACAGAAGAGATGTTGGATATTAAAACTGCTCTTATGGTTTCATTTTAACCATGGTTTGGCCTTTGAATTAAAAAAATGGTTTTTTTATTTGCAACTGATGAATCACTAAACTCTACCTCTGCAACAACCCCATCCCCCACAAAAATGGCTTTATAAAATCATTAAAAACAGATGGATGCAAAAAAGGGATAAAAATAGAGACCATTTTCCTAATAATATCATGAAATGGCATCGATTACATTTTGGGATTGTGGCCAATGCTTGCTAAGAACATGTGAAAAGCACACCACTCCCGTGAGTTGAAGGACTGCTTGTAATGCAGCTCTTCTCTGTCATGCTGAAAAAATACCCAGAGAGTGCTGAGGGGTCATTTGTCTGGAATGCCTCCCCACTAAGCTCACAAGCCTCGCTTGATTGTGGAAGGCTCAGTTCAGGTGGGGCTCTGGGCCATCAGATGCTGTAAGATGGGCGGGGCTAGTGTGTCATCCTCCCTCCTGGGTGCTCCTAACAGCCCAGCAGGCCTTGCCTTCTGAAGGCGGAGGAGGAGCCCAAATGCATCTGTCCCTATGCAGATATTTCTGAAGATAATGAAACAGTGGATCAAGGCATTACTGTGTAACTGAGTTAATATAACACTGTCTCGGACCGATAGTTCCAGGTAAAATAGCAAAGAGATTTTGGGCATGATTTGGGAAATAGGTGTGTGAGAGAGAACCTAGTTATGAGGTATTTTGAAGATTTTTTTTTTTTTTTAATTCATTTGAGAGAGAAGCAGAGACAGAGACAAACAGAACACAAGCAAAGAGGGAGAGGGAGAAGCAGACTCCCTGCTGAGCTGGGAGCCTGACATGGGACTTGATCCCAGGACCTAGATATCATGACCTGAACCAGAGGCAGACGCTTAACCATCTGAGCCACCCTGGCACCCCTGAAGTGAGTATTTTGTTAACCATCTATCAAGTGCTCTGGATCAGAGAGAAGACTTCACCCTGGTTCAGGGAAAAGGCACAGCCATTATAGACATTGCTAAAAAGAAACCACCTCATTAATGACTTCGACATTGTGAAATGGAAAACGGTCTCAAGGAAACATAGCTTTCCTTAAAGCTTCCTCTGCCTCTTGGAGCAAAATGACCTATACAGTCAAGTATTTGGAACATTCTATAAGAGAGCAGGATTTGTGGATGCTTGTTTAGATACACATGTTAACAATCTGTGACATGCTTTGCCAAAATGATTTATTTTCCAGGAAAAAAAAAAAAGAGATTGAGGAATGTACACTGAGGGAACACTTTTCTCATAGCTTTATAACGGCTGAAATGTATTACCCCAAAGCTGAGAAATTTATCAGACATGTAGAGAACATACAAGAGTCTGACAAGAAGAAATTAAAGAAACAAACAAATGGACAAACAGAATCCACAGTGACCAGTCGGGTGAAAGAAAACCTCTTACATCTTCCAGGTCGTCGTTGTGGAGGTGGGACATGTTATGGAATAAAATAAAGTGTCACTGGAAGGAATGAAGGCAAAGAGGTTGTCCCGGCCATAGATGCCTCTGCGAGGCACATGAATTTAATGACAACTATAGCTTGCTGAGCTGGACCTCACCTTTCTTTGGGTCACTTAATCCTTGTGAGGACTTGGCAAGGTAAGCCTGTCACCATCGTCATGTGTAGCTCAGCCAACGGACACCGGAGAGAGGAGGTTACCTCCGGAGGGCACACAACTAAAACAATGTCAGAGGCTGGAATCCGTCTTAACCACTCTGTGGGGCAGCCTCCAGCAAATGAAAACAAATGTGGCTGGAAGGGCAAAACGAACCGACAAATGGAGACGTTGTTTTGGATGTAGTGAGGGCGATGAGAGAGGGGATGGGGCGAAAGGGTAAGGCATTTCTGATAAATGGAGAGAAGAGAAAATATTACTGAAATAAACAGGGGAAGCTGGTATCTCAGCAACCAGTGAATGACCAGAAGTTTTTTCTCTCTTATTTAAGAATTAGGAAAGGTGCAGGCAACTTGAAAGCCAAGAAAAGGAAAAGGAACCCAACAGCTTGTATGATAAATTTCATCCTAACAAACTGCTCCAAGAGGAAAAAATGTTTCTAGGCTGGATGGATTTGCAGCTGACTTTTTGTCAGAGTATAAAGCAGCGGTTGCCAGCTCAGGGGTGGGTAGATGATGTGAGTGTGCCGCTCGAGTGTAGGTGAGATGGAGTGGGGGGGTCGTGGCAAACTGAAGGGTAGGTACCTTTTCGAAAAGGCTGTTGAAGGATTGCAGTTGATGAGGAAATGCTGGCCTAGTGCTGCCAAACCTTCTGATTTTTTTTTTTTTTTTAGAAGCCAGAAATATGTATCTTCATGAAAACTTTCTATTGTTCAATTTTGGCCACTAAATCACATTTAAAATACACATGTGGACAGATGAAAGCATTTGTGGGTGAAGTTTGGTTCATCACTTACCAATGTTCTCCCTATGCTTGAAAGGATACTTTTATGTGTACTGGTCTCTCTATTTGGAATTTTTTTCTCCCTAGTCCCCACCTTTGCCCACTTGACAAACGTGTCCTTATCCTTCAAAGCTGACTAGGATGTCACCTGCCCTGAGACATTGTCTTGGAATCCTCTTTCCCTGAATGTGTCCATCACTTCCCCCTCTCTGCTACCTCAGTACTAAGTATTCATTCAGGGGGCAGGCTTTGGTTTGCTGGTCACCTGCCTCTTCTGGCCTATGGGCCTCTTGAAGGAAAGGACTTCATTTTGGTAACCCAGACCTCAGCAGTGAAGTAAACAATTTTCAATGACCATGAGAAAGAGAAGCAATGACTGGCACACAAAACAAGGGGGATTATGGTGACTTTTGCAGTCAGTAGGTGGGTATTATTACTATTGTTATTATTAAAGATTCCATTTATTTATTTAACAGAGAAAGAGCACGAGCCAGAGGGGGGAATAGAGGGAGAAGCAGACTCCTTGCTGAGCAGGGAGCCCGATGCAGGGCTCAATCCAGGAATCATGATCTGAGCCAAAGGCTGACGCTTGACCAACTGAGCCTCCTAAGCACCTCAGTAGATGGGTATTGAAGACTCTGGTTGATTAAGATGACTGAACATTGAGGAACACCTGGGTGGTACAGTCAGTTAAGCATCTGATTCTTGGTTTTGTATATGTGCTGCCGAAGCGAGCACTGATTCTTGGTTTTGGCTCAGGTCATGATCTCACAGTCATGGGACTGAGCCTTGTCTCAGGGTCCACGCTCAGTGTGGAGTCTGCTTCAGATTCTCTCTCCCTTTCCCTCCCCACTCACTCTCTTTCTCAGATAAGTAAACAAACAAACAAATAAAATCTTAAAAAAATATGATTGAACACTGATGACAGGATTTCTACAACAGTTTTGCTGCCGTCAACCCACTGGTGCAAACCTGTTCCAAAGCCAGCAGGAAACAGATATTAAGACAAAGAGTGAGAACAACAGTAAGAAAGGCACAGGGTAGGGCGCCTGGGTGGCTCAGCGGGTTAAGCCGCTGCCTTCGGCTCAGGTCATGAACTCGGAGTCCTGGGATCGAGTCCCGCATCGGGCTCTCTGCTCAGCAGGGAGCCTGCTTCCTCCTCTCTCTCTGCCTGCCTCTCTGCCTGCTTGTGATCTCTCTCAATAAATCTCTCTCAAATAAATAAATAAAATCTTAAAAAAAAAAAAAAAAGAAAGGCACAGGGTGAACAAGATCATGAGAGAGGGCAAAAAGAGGCCAGAGGCTGACACAGGGATAAATGTTTTGTCAAGAAATACCCATTACTTAGGAAGTCTGGACTTAGAATTTCAGGTTTAGGTTGTGTCAAATGGAATTGGGAAAGAGAATGCATGAAGAATAATAATCTTTGGGCTAAAGTGTAGCAAGGTGTCTGGCACATGCTGGGTGTTCAGTGAGTTATTGACAAGTAAACCCAATAGTAGTGTGGACGTGCGCAAATGAGGAGAGCTGGCTGGAGAGTAAGAAACCCAATAAGGACAGGAAGAGGGAGGCAAAAACAAGTGGAGGGATAACAATGAATATTTATCACCGATTGACACGAAATATTTACATAAATGTGGTTGACTTTTGATAAGTGTAAAGAATTATAATATGCATGATATGAAAATATCCTTTAAAAATAAAAAGCCCTTTGAGACTAAAAAGAGATGATAGATGAAAAATGCTTTGGAAGTTGGAAAGTACTGAACAAAAGGAATCGAATACGAACAATCAGAACTTGCAAGGCATTTAAACTATGGGGGAGAATATGCACATTAAAATATGGGGCTTCTTTCCCCCTGGGGAAAATAGTACATTATATGTTAATAAAAATACGGGGTTCAGTATATAAAGAAGAAGCCCCAAACCTAAGGGTTTCTTTTCAGAGTCTAGGAGGGAAGCAGAAGAGGATGGTGGTTAAAGCAGTTTCACATCCCAGCTCTGCCCCTTTCGAGCAGTGTGACGGTCTCCTCCCTGAGCCTCAGTTTCCTTTAGGAAAGTGGAACTAATAATACACACACCTCAGGGGGTTGCTGTGAGGATTAATTAAGACAAGGCATGCAAAGCGCTTGGCATAAAGCCTCGCACACAGCAAACACTCCATAGATGCTAGCTGTTATTATAAACTACTTGACAGGAAAGTCAGGGAGCAGAGAAACTTAAAGCATCTCTATAATTACATGTATTGTGATGAAACAAGTTAAACTCTTGCTTGGATTTCTTCTAAATTGGATTTCGTAAGCTAAACATGATTCTTTCCATATCCGAGAGCAGTTGCTAGGAGAAACTGGCAAAAGGCAATAAAGTGGTGAACTCAGCCATTGTTCTTAAAATAAGTATGAAACGAGATGGGAGGCTTTGGAGTGACTTCTTTTCAGAGGGGAAAAACAACTTCCTAAATGAGAAGTCAAGCCAGGACGCTGACAACATGATGGTGGATATAGGACAGAAGCAAGGGACAGAGACCAGCTCCTGCAAAACATACCAGCTGATTCTCTGGGTTGGGGGGGACCTCCTTATTGTGGAAAATGCACACTGGACTCACACGCAATTGTCTGTTCTGTGGAGCTATATGTCTATGTGCCTTAGCAAGGGAAGTTAAACTGAATGTGCGAGGAGGAGGTAGAAGATTGGCATACATAGGCATGTACCCATTTTACAGAAGGCAAAATAAATGGTTGGAGGAGACCATTTACACCATGGTCAGGTGCACAGGGGTGACACCCACAGATCTGGATTAAAGTTGCTCCCATGATTTTCAGCTGTGTGAATCCAACATTTCATCTCCCTAAGACTGTTTTCTCACCTGCAAGATGAGATGCACGTTATCAGCCGAGAGGCTGAAATGAGACAGAGCCTGTAAAGTGTGTGATATTGTAAGAACTTGATGAATGGCTCATACTGGTAGTTCTGACATGATATTCGCAGAAGTAGGAAGTGTTGTCTCAAGTACGTGTGAGACATTCTCATGTATTGCAACCGTAAAAACATAATCCTATTTAATTCATTTCTATTTGAGTGTATTGCTTAGTCTTGGTGCCTATAAGAACATTTTAAGAAGAGAAATGCATAAATTTTTGTTCACCAAGGATTTGTAAGTAATATTCTTCTTGATCGGTTTAGAAGGGTGATTCCTTCTCTGCCCAGGGCATGCATTTTGCGGGGTTAGTTACTTTAGAAGCCTTAATTACTTTAAGGTTTTATTTATTTATTTATTTATTTATTCATTTATTTGAGAGAGCGTGAGCCTGAGTGTCGGATGGGGGTACAGAGAGAATCTCAAACAGACTCCCTGCTGAGCTCAGAGCTCAACTCAGGGATCGATCTCAGGCCCAGGAGATACTATGACCTGAGCTGGAACCAAGAGTCAGATGTTCATACCTGGCCACCCAGGTATGCCCAAAGCTTTAGTTATTTTTTAAAAGAAGCAGTTTCTGAAACCTCTGGCCCAGGTCTCTGGGTTTATGACTAATTCAATGAGGAGGTAGATTCAGGTTATGGAAATATGATTTAAAAGCCTCCTGGTTCTTCTTCTGTTGTGTCCATTTTAGTGTCTTCTTTTGCACACATCTTGTTAGTAACTAGGAGACAAAGATTTGGTCTATATAATTTCCCCACTGGAATCACCATTCACATGAAGCTCTCAAGAACGAAGACACGTCGGTGAGAAAAGTTCCAGCTGTGAGCTGGTTGCTATCATCTGTCAGCAGCCCCTTGGATTTTCCAACTGGTCACCTGCTGGTTTATGTTACTCTTTTAGATGCTGTTTGGGACATAATCCAGGCTCTCTAAGTGGCTGTTCATTAGATGGTGAACAAATATGACCCTACCAGATGCTCATCTAAGTTTTTCCTAAGGAAATCACAAAATGCCTTTTATGGGGTCATTTCAATGAATTACATTGATAATAAGCAGTGAGTTGTCAAATATACATATATCTAATAACTCCCTTTACTCGCACTCACTACAGCAATTGGATATTCCAAAGGTTATTGAATCAAATGATAAGTGCTTCAGTGGTTTAAATTCGCCAGGTTTCTTTCTTAACAAGAGACAACGATGGCTGAGAAGAACGCTCACCAAATGGTCCCTTCCAATCCACCTAGAACAGAGGGGACAGCAGGAAGCAGACTGAACTTCAAAGCAAGAGTCTACGTCGCTCACCCACCCTAGTTCTTCTCTCAGCGTACACTTAAAATGGAATTCAAATCGGACTGTACCGCTTTTGCAAGCTTCACACCATGCTCGTAAGTGAGAGGTTTCTCTTTCATATACAGCAAACGGGCCAAGGTTTTGGGGTCATCGCGGAGATCAATCTGACAAAAAAAAAGAAAAACAAAACAAAACACAAAAACCCCACATGATAAATTCACTTTTTGTTTTTGTTTTTGTTTTTTAGATCTAACCTGAGATTTTAACTGTGATTTTTTTAAACCGTGGTGTGGTTTAACCGTGGTGTCCCCCCACTCCCTCAAGATCTATGAAGTCGCTCAGGTTTCTTTAAGGAGGCACATACACATGCCCATGTTGCATCTGAAAAACTGAAGTGATTTCTTTGTAAATATAAACATCAGGTTTTCCATGTGCTTTCTTCTTCAAAAGCAAGTCCCTCTGGGGAGCTGAGGACTTACACCAATAATCCCATAGTTGTCTCAGGCGTCTTTGGAATTCCCTGTTTATTTTTAGATCCCACTTCTAGGAGGTGCACCGTGATTGATCAGTCTTATTACCTTACGGTGATGCCTCATTTGATCCCCAATTATATTACTCGTTTCTTAATAGTCTATTTCCTGGCTCTGAATCCATCTTTGTCTTCACACGCACCGGGATCAAGATTTGCCTCCTGTGAGGATCTTCTAATGAATGTCACTGCAGGTTCTGAAGCCGCGTCCCAAAGAGGAATTCCCAAAGGGTCTGCTTAAGGAATAAGCATTAATCTTTTCAAAGGCAGAACGGCTTTGAAAATGGAGTATATGTTTGGATTAGTTTTGAGAATTTAATTAAATATTTTAGTTGCTTTAAAAATCTCACTGTGTATGCAAACCTATGCATACATGAATGGGTGTAAATGTGGGCTTGAATTTTAAAGAAAAACAAATATATTCATCTAGTAAAGTTCCATTTATAAGCACGTTGCTCAGCTTTACTAATTTGTGGGATGTTTTCTTTTCTAGTCTCGGTTGTTCAATGTAGTGCCCACCAATTATAAAATGGGCTCAAATTGCACAAAGATGTTAATGCCGTCAATATTTTGGCAGCAGGGATCATGTTTGGCTATCAATATGGCCAAACATTATCATTTGGGGTTAAGGTAAAAGACTGCATTTAAACAATTATCTTGGGGTGCTGGGGTGGCTGAGTCGATAACTGTGCCTTCAGCTCTGGTCATGATCCGAGTCTTGGGATTGAACCCCATATTGGGCTCCCTGCTCAGCAGGAAGCCTGCTTCTCCCTCTCCCACTACCCCTGCTTGTGCTTCCTCTCTCGCTGGGTCTCTCTTTGTCAAATAAATAAATAAAATCTTAAAAAAAAATAAACAGTTATCTTTCAGAGTTGAAGCTCTAACTATACTCTGATTTTTGGATGTGTTAATTATCTGTCCATATCTTCTCTAGGAAGTACTTTTATTATTTTTAAACATTTCTCTTTGTTAAACAGAATAGAAAATGAGAAATAGAAAGCAGTATAACAGTAAAACCCGTCAGCATTATTATGTTTCTGTGTCTTCGGATAGTAATTTAGGTTTTAGCGTAGCGAAG
This sequence comes from Mustela nivalis, assembly GCF_964662115.1. Taxonomy (NCBI): domain Eukaryota; kingdom Metazoa; phylum Chordata; class Mammalia; order Carnivora; family Mustelidae; genus Mustela; species Mustela nivalis. Next base: position 37,278,454 of record NC_139025.1, read on the forward strand.
AACACAATCTTTTCAAAACTATAAAAAGTAGGAACAATCTCTAAAACATTTGTGCAGTTGGCTTACTGTTGGAAATTCAAATTATAGAACTTTATTAGCTTTCGAAACACTTCAAAGCCTTTGACAATCACAGATTTGTTTATCTGGTACACCTGTTTTTCACTTCTTTCCTAAGCTCTGGAAGACCAAGAGGTTTAAAGGGGTGTAACAGAGAAGTGAAATTCTGTCTTCCTTCTCCAGTGGTGTTAAGGGCTCTCTCTCATAATGTGCCCATTCTGACTGCCGGGGTTATTTTGACATTCACCTATTTTGTGACTTCCAAACAACTGTAGATTTCAGATATAAAACCTATTAGGCAGTGTGATGGACATCCCATCTCCTTCCTCCCGCTCAAGGCTGGAGAAGGGCATCTGTTTCAAAACGTACTTCGTTATTTATTTATTTTTTAGAAGATTTTATTAATTTATATGACACAGAGAGAGAGAAAGAGAGAGAGAGAGAGAGAGAGAGAGAGATCACAAGTAGGCCGAGAGGCCGGCGGGGGCGGGGGGAGCCGACTTCCTGTTGAGCAGAGCCCCATGCTGGGCTCCATCCCAGGACCCTGGGTTCATGACCTGAGCCGAAGGCAGAGGCTTTAACCCACTGAGCCACCCAGGTGCCCCCGTACTTCATTATTTAAAACTAAAAAGCAGAGAGATTAATTTTGAAAGACCACCTCAAAACCTCCTGCTTCATATTAAATAGCTCTGTTGTTTTCTCAACCATGGGCTAAATAATTATGCAGATCTTAAGAATGGCTGTTTAACAATGGAATACTATGCAGCCATCAAAAGAAATGAAATCTTGCCATTTGCGACAACGTTTGGAACTAGAGAGTATCATGCTTAGTGAAATAAGTCAAGCAGAGAAAGACAACTATCATATGATCCCCCTGATATTAGGAAGTGGTGATGCAACATGGGGGCTTAAGGGGGTAGGAGAAGAATAAATGAAACAAGATGGGATTGGGAGGGAGACAAACCATAAGTGACTCTTAATCTCACAAAACAAACTGAGGGTTGCTGGGGGGAGGGGGGTTGGGAGAAGGGGGGTGGGTTTATGGACATTGGGGAGGGTATGTGCTTTGGTGAGTACTGTGAGTGTGTAAATCTGGTGATTCACAGACCTGTACCCCTGGGGATAAAAATATATTATATGTTTATAAAAAATAAAAAAATAAAAAAAAAAGAATGGCTGTTTATCGGATTGATAACATCTGAGACACTCTTCTCTCATGTTGTTGAAATAAGATGTCTAAGAGACACCTAAAGGGTCTTTTTTTTGCCACCCTCCTGCCCTGCCCACCTGCCCGCCATCACTGTCTCTAACCTGGGTCCCTATGAGGACATAAGGCACATGAGGCATGCAGTCCTTCAGCTCTGGGACCCATTCTTCCTGGACATTGTGGTAAGAGGCAGGATTCACGACAGAGAAGCAGATCAAAAACACATCAGTGTTGGGGTAGGAGAGCGGCCTCAGCTGGTTGTAGTCCTCCTGCGGGAAGAGCAGAGTTTGTACAGATTAGGAAAAGGCGGGTCCCCCGATTCCTTCCTGGCCCTGGGATCTGGTGGTTCCCTCCAGGTATTCCTAGAAATAAAGAAGCCGTCAGTCAGGAAAACACCTTTTCCTTGTGTATGGAGATTGTATACTGCCCCCCTTGAAAGAAGAACTTAAAAAGAAATTTTTTGAGCAGGTTTAGTGAGATCATGTACATGCTATGAAGTTTACCCACTGAATGTATATAATTCAATAAGGATTATGGCAATTCCCTGTCCCATTGGAATTATGTTGTATTGAATATTATTTAAATTAGTGTGCCATTGGCCAAGGCACAGCAATTCTCTTCTTATACAACTTTTAAAAGTTGCATACAAATTTAATTTAGAATAAGCTAGCTATGAACATAAAACAAAGAGCTATTGCCAAATCAGACACCACAATTTTGTGGAAATAATATTGTGTGAGGGGGCACCTGGGTGGCTCAGCGGGTTAAAGCCTCTGCCTTCGGCCCAGGTCATGATCCCAGGACCCTGGGATCGAGCCCCGCATCGGGCTCTCTGCTCAGTGCAGAGCCTGCTTCTCTCTCTCTCTCTCTCTCTGCCTGCCTCTCTGCCTACTTGTGTGCTCTGTCAAATAAATAAATAAAATCTTTAAAAAAAAAAAAAATATTGTGTGAGGATTTAGAATTCAGACTTTGGCTAAGTCTACCTAGAGGATATCGTGTGGCCTAGTAAATAAAATACCAGAAAAATTATTTTTTCCCCAAACTCTTTTCAGATCAGAATATGCTCTGGCTGAAGGGTCCCCGGTTACAGAAGATGTTTATGTATATGTTGTTTCCGTGGAAGAGGAAAAAGGCAAAGTAAAACATTGGATCATCTCAACTTTGGGAAAATGTCAGCAAGTACCTTTTGTATGTGAAGCGTCTTAGGAGATTCCAAGGTAAATCTGCCATTTCAATATAACATTTTCTGTTTTCATAGAATTTAGTAACACATAAGCCAAAAGTAATTTTATGTGTGTGTACTTATACTATATAAGTATATGCTATGTATATGTTCATGTCCGCACACACCACAATTTACATACTGGTCATATACACCGTGTGTACTTCATATATGCACACATGCCACGTACATGCACACACTACACATACATAGAGCCATGAAACCTGTATGTTCACGCTTATCACATACTTAGATGTAGGCAACATATAATTTCATTTATTAGCGTCCTGACTTCTCTTCCTAACACTAAGAAAAAGAAGCTAAAACCTATATATGTTCATGGCAAAAATTTAGACCTTACCTAGAGTAATACATATGGTACAAGAGAAAGCTTGTTTTTGCCTTCTTTGTGATCTCTCCTAGTTTTTCCTCTCTTCCCAGAGGGAGCCATGATTGAGCAGTATCCGTCTGAATTTTACATACTTATAAACAGGTATAATAGACATGTGCTTAGTTTAAAAAAGATAAATTGATGGCATAGTTCCTATTATTGTGCCACTTGATTTTTTTAAACTTGCTATGTCATGGGTATTTAAAACATCAACCTTGTGCTCTTTCTGTTGACTCTCATGATGTCTTTATAAAAAGGGAGAACCTACATACGTACGTGAACACCTGTGACTGGAAGGGAGTCCCTGGGGAGAGGGCATGCGCTGATCTACGGTGAGCTTCTCCAAGTACCTGGTCTGCACAGACTCAGCCCACAAGGCTGCAGCTATAACCACTGCTAATCCTAAGCAAAGGTTTATAATTACCTAAACAAAATCCGTGTAAGACGGCAAGGAGGCTAAAAAAAAAAAATCTCAAGTCTTAAAAAGTAAATTAATAAAAAAATGAGTTATAGTTGATCATTGATCATATTCCTATTAAGCAAATAATCATAGATGATTGCATTGCTGAATAAAGACGGGTCATACTGGGCTGTTGGGCTGGGCCTACTGGTTGCATATCAGTTAAATTGTTCCCTCTGTTCGTGTATGTGGTGATGGTGGTGGCAAGGCAGTGGGAAGTGGACAGCTCATTTCTTGTCATTATCCCCTCTTCTGTAACCAAACCTTCTTGCCCACGGTCTCTGCACACTGCTCTCCTTTCTCTCTGGGGCTTTGCCTTAGGGAGCAGCTGTGAGGTCTGACAAGTTACGGACTCTCCTTCCCAGGCCGTATCTTACAGCTGTTCATGATGCCACCTGCCCTCTGCCACTTCATCCTCCCATGTGGATCGTGATAAAGGGAGCAGGGACCTGCTGTTCTTTCTCATGCCCTACTTATACTCTGTCCACAGCATGTATTCTGGAAACCCCGCCCACGGGGTGGTGTGGTGACCTGCTAACGAACACATGGCTTTCTGTTTGCCATTTATGGCAGAGTTTTCATGAGAATCACCTGGGGGATGTTTAAGACCATCCCAACATGCTGGTAGCCAACTACCTGCCTCTTTGCCCTCACTCCAGGACCAATTAAATCACTGTTTTTGGAGATTGGGCTGGGAATCTGGGCATTCTGGTATGATTGGTTTGGAACTGACGTGGAATTGAGAATAACTGATTTGCGTCCTCCTTATCTTCATCATTGCTGAGGTGGGGTCAAGGGCTTAGCATGAAGGGTCAGGCATTGTTTCAGGCACTTACACGCATTACTTTGTTGGTTCTTCACAATAGCGCTGGAGAGATGGCAGCATCCACATCCATATTTCAGTTATGAGCAAATTAAGTTTTAGAGAAGTTCGGTAATGAGCTAATGTCTCAGAACGATTAAATACGGGATGGGCTGTTTAGCCCGAATCCAGCTGCAGCTCTTAATTGTGACCACATTATTTGCTCAGCTAAGAATGTTAAGGGACAGATTAAGCATTTTTTTTTCTTTTTGGGAAATTCAGTTTTCTGGGAATCTTAATATGGACTCATGCTTTTACCCAGAAATCTTAGAAATGTTGGACTTTGCAGGTTTACGATCTATTTCATGGCCTGCAGTTGCTAGTAATTTACCACCAGGTGGCAGCAGATACTGTATATTTAAAACCTCAAAGCCCAAACCCCAAAACCGCACCATCAGAACTATATTAGGTAGGAACAAATAACTAGTTGTCTGAAAGGATCATGTTGATTTAATTCTATAACCAGAAGCTATCAAAGCACTTCTAGAAGAGCTAGGAAGACCATGGGTTGCTGTGGGGACTGCAGGTGGGAGTGTGAGAGGATTTTGGGTTTTTGATCTTTTATTCCTGGCAGGGTAGCCAGGGCCCTCCAGCAGAGGGACTGAGACTTTGTCCTTTATGGGGCCTTATCTTGCTCTGTATTCTGGATATCTCTTCTGTAGACACCTTAGTTCTGCTGTGTAACTCCATTCAGAATGATAGTCTCCTGCACTGTTAAAGATGCTCTATGAAGCTCTATGAAGTCTAGAAGGTGAATAAGAATTGACTTTCCACTTGGGGGACAGAAAACGAAAATATAGAAATAACTAGTTTGTCCCAGCTGATATGTTTTCTTCAACAGGGCACATTTTGAGCCTAGGTTGGATGACCACCTGTGGAGATGCTGTAAAGCAGCTCTGAGAAATGGAGAAATGGTCTAGCTGGTAGTTGAGGCCCCTTACAATGTTGAGACTGAGAATGGAAGACCAGGTCTTGAATGTTTCTAGAGGAGACAGTTCAATCTAAAATTGCAGCTTGAGTGGAGCTTTGGGGGGGCTAAAAGGGACAAGGGGGCTGGGTAGGGGGTGGGTGGTTCAGGGGATAGGGAGGAAGCTGGGGCAAGGTAGGCTTTTGAGTACTTTCCACTAACTTTGCTCCAAAGGCGGGAGACTGGTTTTCCAGGGCTCTAGGATGACTAGGGGACTCTGTGACGAAATAACAGTTCATGGGTAGCCACGTCAGATGGCCACGTGCTTTCCACATATGTCTGGAACAGCCAGAGCCTCATGGTCCAGGTGGTGAGGAAATGAAACAATTCGACCAATCCTCCTCAGACTTTCGACACCCATGCATCTTGTTAACATGTGGCTTCTCATTCAGCAGCAGGGCTGGGATGAAGCCTGAGAATTTATTTCTAACAAGTTTCCAGGTGATGCTGGTGTTGTGGGCCCAGGGACCACACTCTGAGTTACAAGGAGAGTTGCATTGAGTCTCCCCCTGCACCCCAAACCCACGCCATTCCCCACACACATTCAATTGGAAACAGAATTCTGCTTCCAAGTCCTCTTGGGATTAGTGACATTTATCCCAGATTTTAGCATAAGTCTCATTTTCATTTTCTCCCATAAGTACACTCATATCTGTCAGGCTTGGGCTGGAAAATGTGCGCAAGAGCCAGGGGGTGGGAGTGTAGCAAAGCGCTTCAAAGCCTGGGCCAGGGAGACACATTCTCTGGGTTCAAATCCCTGCGTGACTACTGTGTGACACTGGGTAAGTTCTCTCTGCCTCAGCATCTTTATCCGTAAAATGAGTGGGTAATAATGTTGCCCCATAGGGTTTTTTGAGAATAAAATGCATTCGTATGTGTTGACTGCTTAGAGCACAGTCTTGAATGTAGTAAGTTCTTCAGTGGCCGAGAGACCCTCCCATGAACAATAGTCTCAGTGTCCCCGCCCGCAGGGGATACCAGGGCTGAATCTGAAATTCGCTTGTTCTAAACTGAATAGTAACAAGACCCACATGATTGCATTCTCTAATTTCACCTCTGAATCCATGTCCCTACAGCTTTATTATTTTTTAAAAATGATTCGAGAGGTAAGATTTTGTCCTGAGGTTCCTTTTATTAATAACTCGTCATGTTAGCAAACTTCTTCCTAATCTCCAAGTTGCACGCTTCTAAAACCACATTAAGATGCTTATGAGTAAGAAAAGTTGAGTTGCTCTCTGGGGAAAAACATTTGTTTTGAGCCTTAGGCAAACTTTCTGTGGAGGGTTCATGCCAGATTCTGTGCTCCAGATGGCCCCATGGGGTCAGCCAATGGCCACAGGGAAGGCTCATGTCCTTCTGAGTGGACCCTGGGTTACCATGAGTGAACCCCAGCTGTACTTGCCTCCCATGCCTTGTCAAGCTCTCAGGGGAGAGATGGTTCAGAAATCAGGGCAGGTGAGGACACGCGGTGTACAGTCCTGGCTGAGGGAGGCATGTGGCTGATGGCCTTTCTACCCCCACACTTCCCTGGTCACTGGTGACGGCTGAGCTCCTGGGGGCTGTGGCTTTGCATTCCATGCTTGGAATGCAACATACAGACAGCTCCTCCCTTCCCCATCCTGTGGGTCTTGTGTGCAGAGAACCTGCGGGTTCATCCTGCCGAGAAACCCAGCTCCTAACACCAGGAGATCCCCATTCTTCCCTGGCAGTGCCACCAATGCCACGTTTGCAAATGTGGCCTTTGAGAGGTGTTTCTCCTGGAGTTAGGCCTGAGGGGTCAGGATCTGAGTAAGGCTTCACCCACACGCTTGTGTAGCCGAGGGCCCACTGACAGGAGGAGGAAAGATGTCTGCTGCGGTGGCTGGCTCTGTCCTAGGTGGCTGGGAGCAGGATGGGAAGATGCCTGGCTCTGAGCCATGACCTGGGACAGACTGGTCCCCCAGTCTGGCATTCCTTGGTTAGCGAATGCCCAGGCTTTGCTGGAGCATCCCCGCCCCAGCATCCTGTTCTCTGCTTGGTCTCTAAAGACGCACTTGACACGTACTGGCCTGCAAGTACGTCACGGAAAAGTCGGCTCTGGGATTCTTTGTAGCCGAGCCAAAGATCTGAACTCTAGAAATCCCTTTCAGAGAACCTTTCAGTAAGACACTACTAGGGGGTCAGGCTGTGCAGCCTGACTTGGCGTGACCTCAGTAGGTTTGGTGTCCAGGCCTGGCCTCGCTGCCTCTCCAGGGTGAGCTGAGCGGAAACACGCAGAGTCAGCCTGCAGAAAATCCCACACCGCACTGCCTAAACTCACTGTCTGGAATTCTGTCTCACAGCTGAACCAGAGTTCTGATGACTTTGTTTTCAAAGGATTCTATTCCAAGTCCCGATATTTGTTTGTTTTGGGGATTTGGGGAGGAAGTTCATGGGTAATAGCAGTGGCAGGTGTTGGACTTCATTCTGAACTGTCTTTAGCAAATGCTTGGTGGGTTCCTGAAGGGCCAGGAGCCTGTCTTGGGGGTGCCTGGAGACACCGCCATGATGTGTCCAAAAGGACTAGGTATGACCACATGGACAGAGCTAGGTTAAAGCATTTTGTCTAGGGCTGACTTTGAACATAGAAATACCAATTTCCGATCACTTCACTTTTTAGAACATGCACCTCTTGAGGTTGTTTTCATTGACCCTGACTCACAGTTAGTTCAAAACAAAAAGGAGGACACTACTTGCTGGTTTATTCATGTAAGAAAATCTAAATATTCCCAGCAAGATAGCATTCTAGAGTTGGTTTCAGAGACTTCTTTCGTTGTTTTTTTTTTTTTTTTTTTTTTTTTTTTGCAGTTCAGGGATTAATCAGTTGGTTTTGAGATCACTTCTCTTCCTTAGTAACTCCGGCCATCATGCGTATTTTTGAATTAATTGAATGTCCCTTAACCTTGTGACCTCAGTGACATTTGCTGGAATATAACTGAGGATAGTGGATGATCCTACCTGAGGCCAGCAATGGGAATTTTGGGATTGTGCTTCTAAGTTAAACGTGTCACAAAGCCTGATTAGCAGAAGGGTAGAACCAGGGGAATCAGCTCAGGGAAGGGGTATATTTTCTGCTGCACCCTCCTAAGGTTAAAGCCATGCCCCGATCGCCAAAGACTTGTAGAGCAGTGCTTCTCCTATAGGTCATGTGGGGATCTTCTGAACATGACTTTTCAGATTCGGTAGGATGGGCTTGAAAATCTGCATTCCTAACAAGCTCCCTTGGTGATGTCGATGCTGCTGGTGGACCACACTTTGAGTGGCAAAGTTCTAGAACAATGGTTCCCCGCCCGCCCCCAGCACGGGGCTTGAACTCATGACCCTAAGATCAAGACCCCACTGAGACCAAGAGACAGTTGCTAAACCGACTGAGCCACCCAGGTACCCCCAGATGTGTTTCTTTAAATGTGGTGTACAGACCAGCAGCCACAGGGTTAGGAAGCATGTTAGAAATGCAAATTCTTGGGCCCCATTTCAGACCCATAGAATCAGAAATTCTGGAACTGGGGCCCAGGGACCTGGATTTAACAGGACCTGCATGTGATTCTGATGTCTGCTTAAGACTGAGAACCACCACTATTGTACAAAATGAATTACATGTCACCCTTTAGTGTAACACACTCCAATATTTAATAATCCTTTGCTGCTGGAAGGTCTCCCTTGGGTCTGGCCTCAAATAATTTTGCTTAATTACTCCAGGTCTTTTAGGCCTTCTTGAAGTAGTATGTTATAAGTCCTAATCATAGAATTTTAGGCCTAGAAGAACTTTAAGATGTGTTCTGATTCCTCTTCCCCAAGCTGCATGTACCCCTACGATCCTTGTCCACGTTTGAGCTTTTAAAGCAGCAGGCGGAAAGCATTAGAGTACAAGTTAAGTTGCAGAAATGTCTATAACCCACTTGTGATATTTTATCAGCGCCCATCACATCTTCTGTGTCAGAAGTTTGGGTCATTCTATTTATTTCAAGTTGGAGCTTAAGGAGCTTATTTTTATACTGCCTTACAGCTTTAAGTCCTATACTAATGTTATTTCAAATTTTTTTTTTCTAAAAAGGACAGCAATGGGAAAGACTAATTAAACTCTATAGGGGCTTTTAAACAGTTTTATTGGATTTGAAATTAAATAGAGGCTTGGGGAGGTTGTTCTGGGGACAATGAATGGATAGAAGTTAACAATTGTTATGGATTGCTACTGAGGGGGAGAGCACTGGATGCGTATGAGGGGCACATGTAGCTTTTCAGAAGGCGAGGGAAACAGAGAAGTTTCAGAGCCAGGCAATAATCCTTGCTGTTTTGAACTTTTCAAAACTAGACTGTATTTATGAATGCTGACTGTGGAGATCAAGGGTGTAAACTCCTCTCTCTTCCAAGATGTGAGTTTCTGGTGAATGGGGACACCCTAATAACTATATGACTGAATGAAAATAGGCAAATTCAATCCAAAAAACAGAGTAACTCTATTGCTGCAAGGCTTTCTGGTGGAGGGGCATTCAAGCAGTGGGTGCACGGACACCTTGGTACCTTAACCCAGAGGAGCCCAACCGAGTTTGTGATTTAGGCATTTGAAGCATCGTTCCCTAGTTCTGTGTCTTGATATTGATGTGAGAAATCTCCTCTACCCCCCAGTTCCTGAGAGCAGCTGGCTAACACAAGCATCTTCAAATGAAGGGTCGCTGACTCTTACAAGTCTGGAGTCTGGTGCAAGATTTTTTCCAGGTTCCACACTGTCCAGGCTTACCCGACATCAGCTTCTGATGTCCCACAGGCTTTTATAGATGGTCCTTGCAAATACACACAGAAATCCCCCCAAATTCCATTTCTTATTATTTATCCTAGTACAGAGTTTTCAGATTGAGCAAAAAGACCTATCTCCAGATAATTGTGAAAAAAAAAAAAAAAAAAAAAAAAAAAAAAAGCCCAGACAAATGCATAACTACAAAGAACCATAACCAGGAAACTCACAGTAGGAAAGAACATGGTCAGTGTTCACTCCAAAGGACTTAAGATGTATGAGTTTGGACAGACTGAATAACCTGCTGATTTTGACCTAAATAAATGACCCAATGGTAACAAAAGCTCTATCAAAGAAATTGGGCCACAGCCATCAATTGCTTAACCCATGAATTTGTAACATTAGAAACTTTTCATAGTGGAGTGTAGGATACAAAGAAAGAGAGATGAGGTGGCATTTTGATCCATGGAGGGCACATGCTAGTTAATAAGCGTGGAGGGTTCTTTCTAATCCATGGCCTTACATTACCGGTTGGCCACATTCTCCATCTTGAAGATACATCTCCGACAGAGTGAGAGCATTCAAGAAGCTTAGAGAATTTAGAGTCAACCTCTGGTTATTCAGGACTTGACCCTCACTTTTGGAAATCATTCAGGATCCTGGCTTGTCTTCTTACTGACACTTAATACATCTCCCTCCCCTACCCCCACCCCATCCCCCATCTCTTTTTGGATCTTTCCACAGCTCATTAGACAATTCACATAAAGGCTGGGCAAAAAATATGATGTGAAAAAAAATAGATGAAATGAAAATTTATAAAATTGACTCATTAATCCCGAATTTGGAATTGGCATGGGTAGGAAGAAATTGAGGTACTTGGCCAAACAACATTATTTTGGTTATCGATATACACCAACCAATGAATGGTTATTTGCTCATCAACACTTTGAGTAATGTAACGATTTGGCTTTTTTGTAATTATAAACGTTGTTAAGATATTAAGAATGTGCCATTGGTTGTCATTTTGATAGACAATAAATTTGTCCCAAGTGATCAGAACAGGCCATATCTGTTCCTACATGCCTAGCCACATGGATCATTCTCTCAACTCCTAAACCCTTAATGAATCAAAACAGTGACACTGTACCTGTCCTGCGGTGTCATACAGTCCGAGCAAGTGTTGCTTGCCTCCCACTGTCACGGTAACTAGGGGAAAAGAGAAGAGCAGAGTCCATAAATGCAAGTTTTCATCAGGAGGCTTCACATTTCTCCACGCTAGCATCTTTCTGGGTGATAAGGAGAAGCATATGCCTCACCCACGTATATTCTAAACCAAGCTGACCGCATGATTTCCAAATGAAAGGCAACCTTGGCCTGCAGTGAGAGCAGATGGGCTCAGCCAAGTTCCTAATTTTTCAGCTGAGATGAGTATTATTGGTGTCGCGAGGGCGCTCTGTAGGCTACTCATGGATCTCTATTAGGCCCTGGAATATCAAGCTCTTGAAAGGAAAAGGTTGCTGGAGCCTTTCTTGGTTTGGTTATTTTTTCCTTTTATTTCATTTGAGCCATGTTTCAGGATATAGAACTGTGTGAGCAACTTCTCTGTTTGAAATCTTTCTGCTATAGTCTGTCTCTGAAATGTTAATAAAACCATGAAAACCAAGACTAGTGACTCACCTATTTTATAGTCTATAAGGCAAAGCTAATAACGAAATGAGAAGGGCTTAACATTTATTTTTAAAAAGTTTTTTTTTTTTAAAGATTAAATAAGTGCTTTAGCCCATCTGATTTATTACAATATTGAATGTTAGGTGCAGGAGATGTTGTCTGGTTTTGCTTTCATAGACCTGAAGGGTGTACATAGAGTGGAAAGTTGACAGTTTGATTTACCTAGCAGGCTTACTGCCTTGCCAAGTAATTGTGCCCCAAAGGGAGAAGTAATAGAGGGATACAGACCACTCTGTACCTGTCTGGAAATGAAATAGAGTCCCAACTTGAAACTAAACCGAGACGGATCACATGGAATGCAAAAGAAATACAACCTCATGGTGAATAGAAAGAGTGAATTTAAGCGCCCCCTCTTTAATCTCTTTTTAGAAGAAGGAAGTAAAATGTGAGGGAGACTGTGATTTTTTTTTCGTAATCAAAAAATGTGCAAATACTGTATAAAAATGATTTTTGGTTCCTCCAACCATTAGCTATGCAGGATCTATGGCGGGGGAACCTTTGTCACCGGCTTCCCGCCCCTGCCCACCACCCTGTCCTCCAGCCTGTTTCAGAGCTGCTGATTCAGGACTGATTGGACCTGTATTGGTTCTCAGGTTCCTGGGCTACACGAAGGCTAAGTACCTCTCAAAGGCTCATCCTCTGAAAAGCATTGGTTTAAAAGCGCTGCCTCCCTAGACACCGGGATCGATGTTTCTCATCTACCCAGATCGACAAGTGTGCGGCTGGATAACAGGGCTGCAGCCGCTCGCCGGGAGCAGCTTTCAAATGTTGACCTGATGGACTCAGCTCCACGCAACGCCGGCGACCATGCTGACAGAAGAGGGGCTTCCCAACGTTTTGATTTCCTTTCCTATCAGGCGAGCAATGGGAATGAAGGTGAGACTGGGTCGCCCGAGCTCTGTCCGGACCCATTTCCCTCTCCCTGCATGCTTGGCGCGCGCTCAGATGTTCCTGAAGTCTGCCGAAGTGGTTTCTTTCATGACCAATTCGTTACCTAGTCATGGGTCAGGAATGAAGGGAAGAAATCCAACCATTACAGCATGGAATTTCCTGCTCTGGTGAGTCCAAGACAGGCGGGTCGGGGCTGGAGGGGGAGGGAAGGGCTGTTGTGGGGACCCTCCTGGCGCGTCCCGCGACCTGCAGGCCCAGGGCCATCTCCAGCGTGAGCACCAGATGCCAGGTCATCCTCACGGCCCCCGTGGGCGCTGCAGATGTTCCTCATCAACGGCTCTGACCTCTGTTGTAGGAGTGCTGCGGCTCGTCCCTCCGGCCCCGCTTCCCCCCGGCCCCACCCTTTGCTCCCCCTGCAGCCTTTGGGAGGACACTCCCGCAGAGTTGGCCCTCTGTCTGTCCTTCCCAGGGTTTACGGGGTTCCCGGACCGCACTCAGTGTTGGGACTACAAAGCCCAGCTAGAATCCCTCCTGTCCTGGAGGGTGGGGAGGAGGGGTTCACCCGCAAGGCCTGGTGGGGCACCGAGCCACGTGGTAAACACCCTGCCGGGGCAGCGTGGAGGGCTGTGGGAGCACACAGTAGGGCCATTGCTGTTTTACTGGGCATGCGCGCACGTGTGTGCGTGCCGGCGGGGGAGGGACCATGCGCCCCGCGCACACGTACACACGCATGCGCACACACGCAACGCGTGTCAGAGGAGGCTTTCGGGAGGACAGGTGTAAGCTGTGTTCCAGGGGTGGCCGTGAGTTGATCAGGGCACACTAGGGGAGGGACAGGGGTAGCTCACCAGCTACCCCGGGTTTACTGGGGGAGGTGGGGCCCAATAGGTGAGCGCACATCGCCCAGCGGTCCTGACGCACTAATTTAGACTTTCCCCCAAAGGCTTTGTAAAGCTACGGAAGTCCTGAATTCTTTCTCCCAAAGAAAGCGAAAGAGAAAGAATTGAAATGATTTCCTCGTATTAAGGGAAAAAAGGGGGGGGGTGCATTTTTCAGGTGAAAGTCTCATGGGCTTTCAGCTTTGTTGGGTAACGGCTATCTACTCTGTGTATTTGGCCAGCCCTGGTGGAGGGATCCCAAAAGGAGGGGCAGCGCTTGCTGGCAATCACTGTTGTTCTCTCTTTTCTGCTCTTTCAGTCTCCCATTTTATTGGAGGGAGATAAGTGGATCCCACGGATGATGCTAGGGAACACAGAGGGACAGAACCAGGCATTCATCATCACAGGCTGTCCAGAGTGCAAATGGCTTTATGAGTCCTTATCTTAAAGGAGCAGTGGAAGCCTTATGGCTTGCCAACCTGTGTCCTACAAAGTTCTTCAATTTGGAAACACATGACAGCACGAAAGGCCCTACGATGCTGATAGTAAATGTAGTGAGGATGAAAGAGCAGGATCTTCTAAGTCCCATGGTTCCGTGTTGGACACCTACTTTTGCTGTTCACCATTTGTGTGATCTTGGGAAAGTCACCTAACATCTCTGAGCCCCGCCTTTCTTATTTGTTAAAAATGGGAATAACATCACCTACCAAAGAGAGCACCTGTAAAGAGCATATTAAATGAGAAAATGCCTGGCACACAGCCTGGTCTGTAGGAAGCGCTGAACAATTGTTACCCTCCCCTCCTTCCCTTCAACAAAGGCTTCCTGAACCTTTAGTAAGGACAGGGACCTGTCTTGCTGTCCTCTGAATCCCCAGTGCCAATTAACTGGCACAAAATTTCATAGTATTTGTGAATTATTGATCACTTTTTTTTTTAACTTTATTTGAGAGACTGAGAGTCAGATCACAGAGGGAAAGGGAAAGGGAGAAGGAGAAGCAGACTCGCCACTGAGCAGGGAACCCAATACAGGGCCCCATCCCAGGACCCTGAGATCCTGACCTGAGCTAAAGGCAGAAGCTTAACCCACTGAGACACCCAGGCGCCCCTATCGGTCATTTTCTACCCCCAAATGTTAGCTATTTAGATCTCTGTCTTCTATCTCCTGCTGGATAGGAAGACCTTAGAGGAAGAATGTCCATACTTCCTATCCCACACAGTACACAGCATAGTTCCTAGTATACACAGTTGAGGCTGAGCACATGGTACAGAAATGGAATACCAGGGGCAACTCAGGTGGAAGAAGTCCTTCAAAATGCACCGAGCTGCAGCTAGAAGCACCCTGGCAGGACATGGACTGCTGGGAAGGTGCAGCCAGCTGATCTGCCTGGCAGACCACGGTCAGGCTACGGTCAGGCTACAATCCCAGAACACTGTCTATTCTTGGAGCTATTAGAGTTGTTTACTGAGTGTAGAGGGGTTTTAAAGAGAGTGTGTCAGATGACCTGATAATGGCTCTGTTGGTTCTCTCAGTAAAGTGTGAAAAGTTGCCAGGGACCTGTTAAGATGTAAAATGAAGGCCTTCTTCTCCAAATCCTTTAAGATCTTTGCTTCCTTGTGGTTCTTTGCACAGACAGGAGTGGTTAATTTTGTGAGCTGAACGAGGTGCTAATGAATTCGAAGTCGGGGGCGGGGGTGGGGGGGTGGGAGGGTGGGCTCTCTTGAGCATCACCCAGAAAGAAAATGTCCCGGGTGGGCTCGGAAGCTGCTCCCCTCGGCATTTCAGTCCCCTTGTGTCTGGCCCCGTGTGTCATTTGCAAACCTGGATGAGGAAGTGTTGGTCATTCCCTGAAAGCCAGGTCAGACCCTCAGCCCGGCTCATGAGCAGCACGAGGCACTTGATCCAAATCCCTCCCTTGTTTGGTGGTGGGCTGGCTGTCTCATCCTCCAGGAGCAGTCTTTGGAAGTCAACATGATGCATCAATGATGAAGCCAAAGAACCGCAATGGTGGAAATGCCCGGTCAGCCGGGTGGAAGCCGCCCTTTCCTTCCCAGCACCTAGCCAGCTGTCCGCATGGCTCGTGTGGAGTGTACTCTGGGAGGTAGGCTGAAGCAGACCCAACGAGGTGTGCGCATGTAATACCATAAAGGTGCTATTTTGGAGGAAGAAACACTAGGTGATATATCTAGCAAGAAATAGAATTTTAAAGAAGGTCAGAAACGTGGCTCTCAGGTAAATATAGGATGAAGATAGGTCAAAGATTTATTAACTTATTGATGAGGGAACCAGTAAGGTGACAAATCTTATGCAAGGAGCATTTTGAAGAACTGACATTTAGAGGTACTTAAAAAGAAGAGCCGTTGGAGGAAGTGACTAGGTTCAATGGGAAACTAGTTGTTGTTCTGTGGAAAAGATAACCTTCCACGTTGTCTTTTCTACTAAATGGGAATTCTTTGCATGTCCACCTGACAAGATTTGTAAGTTAACATGCACCTTCAGAAAGTCCCAAGTTTTTAGTTAGCAGAATCACACAAAGGTACATTCCCCTAGATTGTTAGTCCCTGGGGGGAGGGTTGCCCCTACAAGACAGCGAAAGGAGAGTTTCAAGCTCTTAGCCTTATATCCAAGTTTCAGATAATTTTTGTTCATGTCTGAATCCAAGTCCATGCTTTGTGACTCATTTGCTGAGATGTTGGGCAAGCCAGTAGGTCTCTCACCTGGGAAATAACAAATCATGTTTACCCTAAGGGGCCATAAAAACTCTTTCTAAGCTGTTCATAGTCAGGGGTAATCATCACAACAGTCTGTCTGTGTCTACGGGGCTGTAAGAAATGGAGAGTTTTAAATGAAAATTCTCGATCGTGACTTTGATCACGCCTAGCTGACTGGACACCTTCAGGAGCAGCCTCACCTTTCCCCTCTCTGAACTGACCCTCATCCTCTACTCTTCTTCCTTTCTGGAAGAGCCTGTCTGGGGCAGTGAGTTATCTAGCTTCCCTGGCCACTCTTAGGAGCTTCCTGTGTGTGTTTGTGACCTGGTTGAAGCCTCAGAGTGCACATGTCCCTTTTATAAGGGACCAGTTCAGAAGCATCTGAGACTTTCTTCAAATTAAAGTAAGTTAGGGCATGCCTGGGTGGCTCAGTTGGTTAAGTGTCTGCCTTTGGCTCAGGTCATGATCAGAGTCCTGGGATCAAGCCCTGTGTCTGGCTCCCTGTTCAGCGGGGAGCCTGCTTCTCCCTCTGCCTCTGCCCTTCCCCATTGCCCATGCTCTCTCTTTCTGACAAACAAATAAAAATCCTTAAAAAAAAAAAAAGTAGGTTAGAAAACTGTATGAAACTAGAAATAAAAGATACATTTTCCTAAATAGGAATGTTGGTGAATTCCTTCCTGGTCAGTTTCAAACTTCCAGCATTCACGATCCTCTTTGTTCATGTGGCGTGAAACCTTTTTCACCCGTCTACACTGGCCCACCCCAGCTAGCTCTTTCCCCTTCTTTGCTTCTTGTTTGCTGAGCAGCAGGCTCTCCCTTTCCCTCTACCCTTTTCCTCCCCTACTTACTCTCCAAATAAAAGTTGCCTGGGTATGTCTCTTATTTGATGTGCAGGTATGAGGTCTTGTTTCTGTAGAACACAGACCAAGGAGAAAACCCAACAGGCTACCCAAGAATCTGTTCGGATTCTGAGTTGAGGTCTTATTGTTGTTATTGTTGTTGTTGTCATTGTTGGGTCTGTATATGGGTCCTACAAAAATGAGAATTCCATGTGAACCAGCTACCACATATCTGCAGGCATCTTCCATCCCTGGTCATGTTTCTTTCTCTTTTAGGCATTTAGGAATCATGACAGGGGATTGGTTTGTATTTTTTTTGACATGTAACCGCCCTGGATTTTAGGTTGGAAGAACTGGTTGAAACTGTGGACTTACTGCAAATGAACTCTGGGAGCTTGAGCAAGCCACAGCTTCCCTAAGTCTTTATTTTTCTTATTGGAAGTTTGGGGAGCAAGAGAGAGTGTGGGTATGATGATTTCGTACAGCAGAGCTCACACAAGTGGAAGAAGGCATCACTGAACAAATGGCTTTTTAAAGAACAATTAACGTTGAGGACAGCGCTTGTGGGAACAAAGCTGCCTTGGTTCTGGGCGTGGAGTGCGCGTCAGGAAAGGTCTGCTCTTGTCAGTACTTGTCTGATGATGGAAGAGAAGGAGGAGGAGGAAGACGGGGCAGAGCTTGTTTAGTAGGACTCTTGGAGCCAACTGGGGATGAACACACTTATAGTATGTTCCTGTCAAGGGTTTTCAAGGAATTTCACAAAGCCATGATTCCATGACATCCACATCCTGGAATTTCGGAGTTCTGCTTGGCCTCACTTTTCCTTCCACGACATTCATCCTGCCAATTCTACCTGCTTGGCAGCTTGGGAATCTGAGTCCTCTTTATTATCCTTGCAGCTGTCCCAGTGCGGGCCTTACTTCCCAGGCTTGTCAATGGCCAAAGCTGCCTAATCCACATCCGGCCTCCAGACTCAGCTGCTGTGCTTTCCTTACTGCCACCAGAGTTCATGCAGCTGTGGCTCCCGGACATCTCCAAGATAAACTTCAAATACCTTCCAAGAGTTTACTGGCCCTGACTTACCCTTCCAACTCTCTTTTATTTTTTTACCCTCCAGTGATCCACAGTTCTTACAATCTAGTATACTCATGATGCCTTTGCTTAAGTTAGTCCCTCTGGAATTCTGGAAAAAGAAATTCTGGAATGCTCTCTCTGCACTTGTCAGTCTGGAAAACTCCCACAACCATAATACTCCCTTCCATAACTTTTTCTTGATTCCCTCCAAATACATTAAGCCTCTTTCTAGGCCTCCTTGCTCCTGGGTCATACAGCATTGCATATTGTTTATTCTCGTGTCTCAGAGTTCAGCGTGGGCCTGCCCTGTAACTCCACAAATGGTGGCTGAGTGACTGATAAGTGGAAGGTTTTCTCCGAGACATTTATTTTCTGTAGATGAGTCTTGGGCATTTCCCAGAGGGTCACCGTGAGCTTCTCTGTACAGTAATGGGCAGGATGGGGTCACCAGCAATGGCGTCCTCTGCTTGAGCTGGCCCACCTACTGTGAGAGATTGCCCTGGCAGTGGGGCTTTGCTGGCTGGGATCTGCGTTTGGAGCCCTCTGCCCCTTTTCCAGACAATTCTCACCAGCCTGGGGCTGCCGGATTCTAGGCCAGCCAAGGTGTCCTGAGGTTCACTGGGGCTGTGAAAGCCATAGTAGCCAGGCAGCTTGGCATTAGCCACAGAGTACAGGGGAGCTGTCTTTTAATGAAGACTTTGGGAAGAAGTGACTGAATGATAAGTGAAGCCTGGACACAGGGGCTTGTAGTGGAAAAGCAGAGCATGTTTTTTTGCAGGATCCCTGTATAAAGAGATACATTTAAAAAATGCCAGCTTCTTCATAAATTGCCTGAAGAACCCTCATAATTGTTGGGTTGGCCATGAAGTATGGTGGAATAGATGCCTAAGGTGGGTTCAATTATAGCCTTTTGACGCTGTGATCGAAATGTTTCGTGGCAGCCACCAGGGGGAGCCAGCTAAAAACACAGATTCCCTGGTTTCACATCCTGCCCCTAAGATTTTGACGGAATAGGTGTGCGACAGGACCCAGATGTTTGCTTTCTTTCTTTCTTTCTTTTTTTTAGTTTTTACAAAGATTTTATTTTTTCGTTTGTCGGGTAGGGGAGAGAGCACACAAGTAGGGGGAGTGGCAGAGGGAAAGGGAGAAGCACACTCCCTGCTAAGCAGAGATCTTGAAATGGGGCTCCATCCGAGGACCTGCGATCATGACCTGAGCTCAAGGCAGACAGACACTCAACCATCTGAGCCATGTAGGCACCCTGGATGTCTGCGTTTTAACCAAGCGCTTCAGGAGACTGATTGAGATCTGAACCTCTGTTTTCTCATCTTCCAGATGGGACTAATGACAACTTGATTATTCTAGAGTAATCCACTTCAGACAGGTGTTGTGAATATTAGATGAAATAATATGTGGGAAAATCGTAAAGTTTACCTAATGCTGCACAGATATCTTTTTGGCCATGTCTGACCTATATAATAGGGGAACCAGGCACTTTGGGCATAATGGCACTCTCCCCTCCTTGTTTAGAAATAGTCACTGTGGAAATGCAAAGATCGGGTGAAGATGAAGGTGGACTGGTGTGTTCCTGTGAAGAATTTTCGAAGAATTATTGGCCCATAAAAATTCCATCAGGTACCAGCTATAAGTACTTAGAAAATATGTTGGAAAGTATCCTTTTCAAAATGACAACAAAAACTATAAACTGCCTAGTAATGTGCAAGACCTTTCTGGAAAAAGCACTCTGCAGAGCAACATAAAAGAAGGGCATGGAGAAACACGGATCTGGACAAGAAACTCTGTATTAAAAAGATGTTAGGCCTCCTCAGTTTAATAAGTTTAAAATAATTCCAATAGGATTTTTGAACTGGGAGCCCTGCAGAGTGATTACAGTCATTATATGGAAAGTGAAATTGGTGAGGATAGCTAATAATTAAAAAATGATAGGATAAGTGGGTTAATATACATTAACATGTATTATAAGGTTATACTAATTAAAGAAGCATGGCACTGGCACGAGAATCAACGAAACGGAACAGGAATCTCAGCCACAGAGCTGATGCTACCTGCGTAAGAATTTAGTATATAAATGGCAGTGGAGAAAGATGAAGTAGTCAATACATTGTATTTAGACAGTTGGTTACTATTTGGAAATAAAACAGTAAGTGAAGAACACCATAAAGAAAATGATCAATACATTTGATTTGAAAAAAAGAAACATAAGTGTACTGGGAAAAAATAATCACGATACATGAAGGTTAAAGAAGGTTATCTTTGAAACATAGGGTATATTCTAATCAATAAGAATAATAACTGATCCAGAAGAAAAAAAAAAGAATATGTATAATTTACAAATAAATTAAGGGCCAGTGAATATTGGAGTGAAAATATTCAAGTTAAACAAGATAAAACCTCTGGCCTATCAAATTGACAAAAGGAAGAGAGTGGCACCCAGTGTTGGTGAATACAAGAATGTGGAGGAAATGTAAATTGGTTCAAGTTTTCTGGCAAGCCATTTTTCAGTATAGATCAAATGCTGAAACACGGGTCTGTCTCTGACTCAGCAATTCTATCTCTACGGTGTATCCCCGGGAATAATCATACATATGTACAACAATATATTTATATAAGACAATTGATCACCAAAGTATTTATAGTTGCTAACAGAAAACTAAAAGTGCAGTAATTGGGAATTGGGCCCCTTCAGTTATGGAGCAAACTTACATTGTAAACTTTTATTTTATTTTATATTTTTTAAAGACTTATGTATTTATATTAGAGTGAGAAAGAGCTCTGGGGAAGAGGGAGAGGGACAGAGAGAATCTCAAGCAATCTCCATGCTTCGCAAGGAGTCCAATGCGGGGCTGGATCTCATGACCCTGGGATCAGACTTGATCTGAAACCAAGAGTCTGACCCTCAAAGGACTGCCCCACCCAGGCAACCCCCAAATGTAACCTTTTAAACAATAGTGAGAAGTGAGGTAAAATAGTGAGGATATAATGTCTGATAGAAAGAGATAAAATTCTGTATTTCCTCTATAAAAACATTTACAGAAAATGCTTATTATTTTTTTCTGTACTTTGTTATCTTGAACACATAAGTCAGAAAAAAAAATGTTATTTGGGTGCTCCTCAGTTGTGGTTATCGTTTTATGATTATCACTGTTCTATACAGATTAGATTAAATGTCATCTGGGTTGTCTTCTTCTTGGTTGCTGATGCTTTCCTTGTCTACCACTCTGACTGTAAGTGAAAGATCAAGACACCAAAGTGGGATTCAATCATAAACCACAGCACTGCTTCTTAAATTCATCTTCTCAGTATTTTTCAGAGCCTACCAACAGCCTAGTAGCTTTGTCCCTGTGCCCCACTCTTCACCAGTGCTCCTTCCGTACATATTTTAGTCTTCTTTCTGCCCACACAAGGAAGCCCAAGGCTTGTGGGGTGCTCTCCATTGGGCTTTGGAGGGGAGGGAAGCTGAGTAGTTAGAGGTATTTTCTTTCTTCCATAGCAGTGGGGTTGGGGATAGGAAGAGAGGGAAGGGGAAGATAATAAACATTTATAACTTAATATCTTTTCTTGTATCCCTGATACATTTATAATGCAGCTGTTTGTTTTACAGGTCAGGGAGGTCACTTGTCGAACTCTGGTGTGATACTAACATCATGTCTTTCTCTTGAAATCCATAGATACTCAGGAGTTTAAACTACTATATTGTCAAGGACATCAGGGGTAGCTGGGATGGCAGTTTCTACCAGACCAGAAGGTTAAAGGCTCAAGGCTGAAAGGGGAATGAGAGATAAGATGATGGCACTCTTGAGTCGTCAGGAATCGGTCCAGAAGCAAAATGAGGTTGTGTTGGTGGGAGTCATGTGGACACAGGGTCAGGTGGTTGACGGGAATTTATGAATGGGAAAGGGTACTCTTCCAAAGAAATGCAAGAAGGAGCCAGGTCCAGCAGCTGGTGGGCTCCCTCTCACCTGCCCCCTCATTGGTCTTCAGGAATTAAGGGGTTGGTGGCATAAGCACGTTACTGGTCCTGCTAAGAGTGAGCCTCTGGAAATGGCTGTTGGTTTTCTTGATGGGATTTGAGGCTTGGAAGGAACTTGTGCCAAAAATGAGGATTGTATAAAGAGGAAATTATAAACAAGTAATCTTGAGGCTTGGAAAATGTTGTGTCATTCCCCTGGGTCATCACTGAGAGGAAATTGACCTCAAAATGTAAGAGCATGAGTAAGGGGAGGGAGGCAAGTGATTTGGGCAAATGAGACCATGAAAAGAACTGATTTGCTCAGTAATTTATTTCAGTATTTCAGTAGATTGTACCCTGGCAGCTTGGAGCATAGTAAACACCAGTGGGCTTTCTTGTATATGGGGATTTCTGAGTGTCTTTCTGAAGTTCTGTGATCTATTTTAAAAGAAAGTGTGTGTCCAGGGGCACCTGGATGGCTCAGTCTGTTAAATGTCTGCCTTCGACTCAGGTCATGACCCCAGGGTCCTGGGATTGAGCCCCACATCGGGCTCCCTGACCAGCAGGGAACCTGTTTCTCCCTCTGCCACTCCCTCTGCTGTGCCCTCCTGCTCTCTCTCTGTCAAATAAATAAATAAAATCTTAAAAAAAAAGTGTGCTTCTGGACCTGTGGAAGTATCTACTTTTGCTGCTGTCCGTCTGTCTATCCAGTGTAGGGGCTCATGCAGTCCTGGCTTTCAGAACCGCTGGTGGAGCTCATCCAGACATGTCTGATTTGTCTGGATGAGCTCCCCTCACCCCGTTTCCCCTCTCTGGCTCAGTAACTGGTGTGCTTCTCTCCCCATCTCCCTTACCAACATCTGTTGTCCTCTGTTTTCCCCACATACTGAGGTTCTACAAATGATTAATAACTGACTAGACTGTGAATTCCTTACAGGCAAAGACAAACTTCTAGGATCCAGCAGTGTCTTGGAAGTAATGGGTATTTAATAAATGGGTATTTGTTGAATGAATGGATAGCCTAAAATCCACCCTCCCAACCCCCGAAGAGAGCATACATTTTACAGATGATCACACCAAACTGATAAATCTCTAATAGGGATTTCAGGAGCTTCTGATAGGTTGGAGGAGAGTCTGCAGACTGCTTTCCTTATACTCAGGAAATCACAGTAGAGGGTCCTGGTGATACTTTCTGGTGTAGAGGCCAGGAGACATAATTGTTGAATTGAAATTGATCAATTCTAGAAAATAAGGAAAGCTGTTGAGCTCAAGGCTTGGGCTCACTCCAAGATAGACAGTGATGGCATATTTGGCTAGTTCCCAGCACTGACAGTTGAGACAACCCTGATTTGGTATTGTGTGATATAATGCAGCCCTTTAGGTCTTCAGTTTTAGGGCCTTGGGGGAGAAGCCCAAGCCCTTGACCTCAGCGGCTCCACCATCACTCGCCACCATGCTGCCTGGGAGCCCTGTGGGGGCCAGCGCCGGCTCCTCAGACTCTGCTTCCTGATTTTACTGCCCAGCCAAGAAGGAGAGAGAAAAATAACTGAACACATCTAATTATGCTCCAGATAGTTTTTTTTTTTTTTTTTTGGAAAATATAGAATTAGTGAGGGATAAATGAGCATTAACCATACTTCTTGAGACAAATTCATACTTCCTTTGTCTTTTAAAATCATCACATTGGCTGATTCTTCAACGGTCAGCAAGAACTTTTCTCTTTTCGACTTTGGTCTAAAGTCTATGAAGATCAGGTCTTCTGGCTCTCTGTGAGTATGTCATTGGTGACTGGTTGTTATATGCCCCCAGGAAGAGTGAGAAGAGGTCAGCCTTGCAAACCAGTAAGTCCTGCTCCACCTAAAAATAGAAATGGCTGGAGAAAAGCAGAGATAGACAAGAAGGGGGCAGTGGCCTCATCCAGTGAGAGAAAATACTAAAGAAATGATTTATGATATTATTTAAAGCCTATGTGCTTTTGAAGTATTCAGGTGAGTGTATTTTTAGCAGATGAGAGAATTAGGATTTGGCACTTGCAAGCAAATGGCAGCCAGACACTCGTGATTAATAACAAATATCTATTGGATGTCCCTTTGCATGTCATCACCCTGAATTCTGAAGGGTTTTCACCTTGAGAGTTATAGAGGCCTTGACCTTTTATTTAAGAGTAAGGAAAGGCAAGAGAATAAACTATACATAAAAAAATCCAGAGCCAGCAGCGGGGCTAGAAAGATTATCTAAAAATCCAGTCAGATTCTTCCTATAGAGTTGTGGGAATTTCCCAGTTACTCTGTCAAAGGTCTCATCTTCACATTCCTTTTCTTAGGAAATACTTCTTACCCCATCTCATGTCCCATTCTGATGCTGTTGTTTTTCTGGAAATGGGACTGGTGGAGTGAACTGGAGGGCAGGAAATCCTAGGAGTGGGGAGTGGAAGGGGTGGGAGGGTCTGGAGGACCCCAGAGACTGGTGAGAGTTCTAGGCGGTGGGTAGTGGGGGTCGGGGGGAGACTTGGGTGGGGCAGAATAACAAAATAGTTCTTTCCTCACAGCTGCATGTTGGAGGGCTACAGATTAGGAGGAAGGGATATTTTTGTGAGGGTTAAAATCAGCTTTAGAAATATTCCTTGACTACTTTTCCAGGGCCAAAAAGTATTTTTTGTATCATGTCTTTCGATGTAACTGTTGTAATAAAGGAATTGGTTTGAGTGGATGGTTCCAGATACGGGAGACAGTTCTTTGATATTGTTTTAATCCTATTCCAAATTCATACCTTGCCATATCCGCAGATGCCTGATTTAGTGCAGCAATGGTAAAGCAGAATAACGATCTTCCAAAGGTATCCACCTCCTAATTCCCTAATCCTGTCAATAGGTTACCTTATTTGTTAATGTGATTAAATTAAGGATCTTGAGCTGGGGAGATTTTCCTGGATTACCTGGTGGGCTCAATGTAGTCCCACATGTCCTTATAAGGGAAAGAGGGAGGTGGGGGGAGGGAAGTGGGGGGAGGGGGGTGGGCGGGATCAGAGTCAAACATGTCAGAGCTGGAGCAAAAGTTGGAGTGGTACGAAAGGGTCCACAGAAGCTAGAGAAGGCTGAGAATGGACTCTCCCCAGAGCCGGTAGGGATACAGCTCTGCCGACACCTTGATTGTAGCCTAGTGAGATACATCTTAAGAAATATAAGATGATAAGCTTGTAATTTGTTATGGCAGCAATAGAAAACAAATACAGTAATTATGTTGTAAAATAGCTACTAGTCAAATAAATGTTTGCAAGTCAGTGATGTTTGGGGAGAGAGGACATTCTTTCCCTTGACTTAATGTTTTCAGGTGAAGGGTTTAATAAGTGTTAAGGCTTGGCCTGACCACCCCCCGGGAAAGTGGAGAGAATCAGAATGATCTGATTGCTAAGTGTGGTAGCAACACCTGGGCATGCCTTGCTTCGTACTCCCCACTTCCCCTTTGGGATCCATCTGCCCAGAAAAGTAAAAGTTCTGCTTTCTCTTTGGATATAGAGGTCTTTGTTTTCCAATGTCTTTTTTTCTTTTTTTGTGATGGATTAAGAAGCCCACTGTTACCTATGCCTAAGCCCATTCTGGTCTTTTTCTGTTGGATTCTTCTTTCTTTTTTTTTTTTTTTTTTAAAGATTTTATTTATTTATGTATTTGACAGAGAGGACACGAGTAGTCAGAGAGGCAGGCAGAGTGGCAGAGAGGCGGGAAGCAGGCTCCCTGCTGAGCAGAGACCATGACCTGAACCAAATGCAGAGGCTTAACCCACTGAGCCACCCAGGCGCCCCGGATTCTTCTTTCTTAAGCAGGGAAAAGAGGTTTTATTTATTGAATCCACTGAAACAACTCATCACATAGGTACGCTTTTTCTCTTTTCCTTGAATAACCTGTCATTATTTAATTTAGTTATTATGTCTTGCTTAGTTCCAGAGAGTATTTAAGATGACTTATAATACATCATAATTAAAAAAGAGAAGCAGAGGGAAAATGAAGGAAGGTATGATGAGATGAAACTTGATTAGGGTTAGAATCATGAGAGTCTACCTCTGGGGCTTGCAAGGGTTAAGGCTGGGGAGGCTCGCAAATCTGACCCTGGGCTTCTTTTCGATCAAAGCAAAGAGGGCAGCCTAATTGGTTAATGATTTATAGAATCATTGTAGAATCAAAATTGAATGATTTATGGAATATGATAGCACAACACTAGCAGGTCACTCAAGAGAAACATAAGTATACATAGAACTGAGACTGTGGGAAAACTTCCTCTGGGGCTTCATAATGGGACTGCTTATTGGATGTAGGGGCAGGATTCTGAACACTGTGTTGAGTAAACATGGCTGTACACTTCATGATCTATTTTTTACAGTATCCCTCCGTGTAAGTAAATGGCACAATAAAACACACTTCTTTTACTTACATTGCATATGTACTAAGCATCTTCTATGGGTCAGAGAAAGTGGTGCTGGGTGACCAAAGCAGAACTGTCCTTGTCTTCAGGGAGTTTATGGTCTAGAGGGGGAGCCAGATACCCTAAAAGTAACCCCACACCAAGAAAGGTACAAAGTCAGGCACTGAGAGAGTTTAAAACACGGGACTCACTCTAGATTGGGGGTCAAGGACAGTCTCTTTGAGGAAGTGACTTTAAGCTGAGATAGCAGCAATGAGTAAAGTGAGCAAGGCAAGGAGTGTGTGTGTGTGTGTGCTGGGAAGAGATCGGGGTGTGTGTGTGTGTGTGTGTTTAAGGGAGAGAGAACAACACACACAGAAGCCCTGAGGTAGAAAAGATGTGCAGGAAATGAAAGGTCAAGGTGGTCAGCGTGTAGTAAATGAAGGGGGTGAGCAGACAATGGCCTGGAGAGCTTGTGTGTTTTGTAGCACGAGCAGTAGGAAGCCTTTGAAGGTTTTTGAGGAAGGAAGTGACATGTTCTTATTTATATTTTAAGAAGCTCACACCGGCTGCTGGCTGCTTTGTGCCGGCAGGCAAGAGAGAATAGGGGGCCTGTTCTAGTGGCCAAGGAAGATGGCGGTGGCTTGGCCCGGGTGATGGCAGCAGAGATGTGATGTGTCTGGGGTGGTAAGGGCAAAAGCATGCACAGATGAGTGGCTGGCTGTCGATCTAGAGAACATTTCTCTCTGAACTTAATTTAATCCTAGATCAATGTCGACTGTTTCTTGACTGATTGACTCTAGCATTTAAGTTAGTTATTTATGCAAATGAACATGTTTCCTAGGATACACTTCATCTACAACAAGGTTGTACTTAGCGCCTCCGTGGCCCTCAACCTTGCCCATGCCCTGGGCCAAAGCTCACAGGATCCCTGGGGCTGAGACCTAGGAATAGATATCTCTGAAACCTCCCCAAATGATCACACTGTGTGGCTGAGATTAAAAACCACTGACTTAGAGCATTTAGATTGATGATGAGGGGTAACACGTGGGCTGAGAATTAAATCTGATATATATATATAATGTTGTAAACAAGGTGGAGAATGGATATGTCTAGTAATGTGAGGTTTGGAACCAACTACTTGCAGTTTTCTCTAAGCAGCTCTACATGTAGAAATTTAATCATGATCAACAGAGGAAACTAACATCCTTGCAAACACTTTAACTTTCAGTAGCTCTTGTCAAATTCGTCTGAAGCCTTGAACTGATAAATAAAGGTGAATTCTTGGGCACTGCATGAATTGAAGTGTAGGCTAATTGGACATAAAAGGTTTTGCTTCTAAATCACTGCCAGAGGCCAGCAATTTTGAGCATATGGTGGCTTCCTGGTGGTGGTTTTTAACAGAAAAGTCAGCCTGAATTCTGTTGCTAGGGGAAAGTTTCCAGGCCTTCACACTTGTTAGCCCTCATGTATCAGAAATGATTCATGCATGCACTGAGTTGTGAGTTCCCATCATCCTGCCAGTTCTGCAGAGGCTATTAGCTCTGTAGGGACAGGGAGTGGAGTGGATGTATCTTGTTTCTTCCAGCATCAATTTCATACGTTCCTCCATTTCCTAAAAATGCCCTGAGAAGCATTATGCAGAGGGCTTTGACTGGTTGCAAGAGCGAGCTGGGATTACTGTAAGCCTGTCACATATTCTGGATCCCTATTTTGTTGAAGGGTTGGGAGTTAGCACATGACCCAAGTCAGACCAATTGGGACCCAAGACTAAATTCCAAGTCCTTTACTTGAGCTATAGGACTCCTTCTGGCTAGAAGGGAGTGGGTAAGGAGATAGCTCCAGGAGCTACTGGTAGCCATTTGGAACTCAGAAAAGAAATCTGACAGTGGAATCAGTGTTGAGAAGGCAGGATTGAAAGATGTTGTTTGAGTCGTGTATTCAGATTTCACTTAAAGCTAAGACCAGGCTGCCTGAGTGGCTCAGTTGGTTAATCCTCTGCCTTCGGCTCAGGTCATGATCCCAGGGTCCTGCTCTGTGGCGGAGTTTGCTTCTCCTTTTCATTTTCCCTCAGTGCTCTCCCAATCTCACTCTCTCAAATAAATAAATAAAATCTTAAAAAAAAAAAAAAAAAAAAAAGCTAGGATTCCTCCTTTAACTGGTAGTGTTGCAGGCCCTGTATCTCTTGTTCACTGTAGCTCCAGCTGGACAATAAATGTCTATTGAATGAATGAATGGTAAGCAGAAGAAAGAGAGCAAGATTAGGAGAGAAATCAGTATGGAATTTATCTAATTTAATAAGAAATTACATAAAAGGTCATTTTCAAAGACCCCAAATCTCATCATTTTTCTGACTCTGAAATCTCCTTGAATTAGCAAAGTATGGAATTTCCTTCTAATTACCTTACACTGACAAAGTGAGCTAAAATGGAAAAGAGTAGTAATACATAATAATCTGGCCATGAGGTGGATGGGAGCAAATCCTTTTTCCATAACTCTAGTATCAAGAGGAATCTGACTGAGTTTTAATGCATGTAAGTCAGTAAGTTCCCAAGCTGAAGTATTTTATTATTTCCTTAGCTTTACACATGGTTCCCTTCATCAAAATTGTGTCCATAAATGAATTTATAGAGCCACCATATCATGAAAGAAAATGTATTATTTACCTGTTTCAATACACTAATCAAAAGATAAATATACCTAGTCAGTGATCCACATCATATAATTTGTTACCTTATTGGAGTTATGAGGATACTTTATACAAGGAATCTATCCCATTTCACCTATGACATATAGGTAAGAAGAAGAAGGAAAAAGGAAAAAGATCTCCATGATGACCAGTGATCAAACCAGTGATGATTTTTTACCCAAGGACATATTCAAGTATGGGAGACAATACACTTTTATAAATGAGAAAAAAAAGGTAGTTTTGCATTTGCCAATAGAAGCTTATACTAGTGTCTTCCAGGACATTATGCAATGAAAAATTTCATCATTTCTTCCCTTCTTGATTTTTTTTCTCTATTTTTTCCCTAATCACTAGAGAAATCTAGATTCTGGGCCTATGGAAAAGGGTGAAGTAGATACAATGATAAACGAAGGTAGGGTCTGCGAAGGTTTTAATCTTAGATCTCATGCTTTGGGAATCCAGGCACACTTGGTGAGCAGGTTCTCACCACCTGGGACATCTCTGTAGAACTAGGTGCCGGCTCTAGGATGTCCCCTTCCAAGTCTCCTGCTGGATAGACTTGTTGAGGGTCTAAGGAGCCACTACAGCCCTGAGTGTCTACACTGAGAAAACCTCAATGTACTATTCTACCAGAGTGTACATGAATGACTCTTCAATCTCTCTACTCCATTCCTCACTTCATCTAACAATAAGGGCCCAAACCCATCAGTCCCTTGGGAGCCTCCCTGATCGGCTCTACTTCTTTCTGATCCCAGCCTTGTTCTCCATTCCCTTCCAGTTCTGTCTCCAGACCTGTGACGTGGAGCTGGGTAGGAACACAGGGAATAGTTAAAGGGAATTAATCAGCTAAGGGCTGACTCTAAAATCTCTTAGAAGCCAATAAACAGATTGTGGTCTGAAGTTTGTCCAGCTGAATTTGCAGCTTGGAACATAGTCTCCCCACCCCCTCAATGTTTAGGTTTCTAGACTAGCCCACAATAGCACACACTACAACTGACTTCTTATGAATTTATATGAAAAGAGTAGTAGAAAGTATTCTCACTCCACACACTGTTAAACAACAACAACAAAAATTTTTTAGAACTGTATCTTGAACCTTAGTGGTCAAAGGAAAGCCAGGTGCAAGAAGCAGGAGGAGGGAACTAATGGGATTAATAATAGCTGACAGTCACTGCATACTTGCCATGTGGACACTATGCTAAGTGCTTTATGGGAATCATCTCATTTAATTTCTCATTTTAAGAGTCAAGGGAAAGAAAGTCTCAGGTTATATGATTTTCCCCAAGAACACACTAGTAATAAGTCAGGATGCTTGTCTAATTTCTAAGCCCAGGCTTTACCCACTCTGTGGTTTTGGTAGAGAGTCTGAAGAAAGCTTCTGGAAACTTACCAGGCTCTTGATGTCACTGGCTTATTATTAAGGCCAATTTTCTTAAACTCAGACTCTTGAGTTTTTTATTGTATGTCATCCTTTTAGCTTACACATGAAATGAGGGAGGAGAGCCTGAAAGAGAAAGATTTTGAAGCCTAAGGTGAAAGGCGGGGGTTGAGATGAATGGAAGGAAGCAAGGACATGAGGAGAAGGAGCAGGGAGTGAGTGCTGGAGAAGGTAACGGGAAACAGGCGTGGGGGGAGCCCAGTTGCCTTGGTTGTTGCCAGGAGAGACCTGAAGTTGGGGGAGGGAAGGGTGAGACACTCCTAAGCTGGGTCTTTGAAATGGTAGGAGACCTTGCACTAACTCTGGAACCCCCTCCAGGGTTAGGAAGAGGTCATTAATCATCTAATAGTAACACCAGCTGCATGGGTAATAAGGGTCAAAATGAGGGTTAGGATCCAAGCCTGTTCGAATTCAAAGCCTGGACTCTAACCACTCTTTAGACATCTGATGTCTCAGATGGTCTGCACTACTGTGTGTGGCTGTGGGTATCTTCTGGGACGTCCCTGCCATTGGTGGTTATGGATTTTATGAGACTGACGCGCTGCCTACTGCACTAAGGAGGCAGGTGGTGGTTATGGATTTTAGAACTTTCCCGGACCCTTCAGGTTCTAAGCATTTGACGAAAAAGAGATCACAGTCCCAGATTTATCCACTGGCCTATGCTCAGATCAGATTTGGACATCTTAAGAAATATATATATTTTCTAAATATATCCTGTGTATTAATGCAGCCAATTGAATCTTCTGCCTTTCTTCTCAATGAAGCAAAACAATCTTGTACTTATTCCCATTATTGAGTTTACACCATGATGACTCATAGGTAAGACAAAGTGATGCTGAGGAATACCACGGAAAGATCTGCTTTACTACCTTAATGCACCCAGAGTCCTTTAGCACTAGATGGAAACACCTTGGATGTAACATTTCCATAGATGCGATTGAGCACATTTTTGGTTTTTTAGTTATTCAGTAACTTGATATGACTGGATTGATTATCAATAATTGATAAATTATTTACTTTGTTCTTTATGTTTTCAATATTATGCTTTTCCAGAAACTGTTTAAAGGGGGTTACTAAAACAGATGTAAGATTTTTGTAAAGTGAGGAAATCAGAGTGAAGAAAAATTAATGCAAGAAAAATTAAGTGATGACAAAGAAAATGTTACTATACAAAATAGTAGTCTAAGCTGTACACAGACTTGTGAGAAGTAGAACACAAATTTGGTTCCGCCATTTGTGCAGCCAGTGTGAGGGGGTCATGGGACAACTCACAATGTACATATGATCCATCTTATAGTTAAGGACACTGATGTGCAGAGAGGGTCAGAAAACCCTGGATTTGTATTTAAATTCATGTCTGGCTGACTCTAAGCTCATGCTGTTTTCAGTAGCCGTGCTGCTTTTGTGAATACCCCTATATGAGTGGACTCAGAGACCAGTTTAAAGCTTTGCTTACTTGAAAACTCCCTTATTTGTTGAAAATTAATTTTTATGTAGTTTGATGACCTTGGGAAAATTAATGGATTTGAGTCTCAGTTTTCTTGTTTTTTAAACTGGGATCTCAACCTTTAAGGAGTTGCAGTAAGGATTAGAGATAATGTGTAGACATCTCACTAATAAAATGCTTGGGATATGATAGGTGTTCAGAATGGTGACCGTTATCAATTTCCAAAGCATTTTCGAACAGATGTTTCCTCACTTTGATAACGTCCCTCCTAGCGTTACAAACAGAAAGTTAACATTTCTTTTCTTCTTGCAATGTGTGAACTGTCAAGCACTTTTTCTGAGCACCTTGTCTCTCACATATTCTGGGAGCCTGTGAAGTCAGAGCTCTATCATTCTCATCTTTGAGATGAGGAGACTGAAGATGAGAAGTAAATAAAACCATCTGTTTCAGAAATGATTGTGGTATACGTTGTGGGTAGGAATAGGTGTGTTGATCAATCTGTATTAGTTGTAGGACTTTATCTGTAAAATATGCTAGTCCTGGTGCCACCCTTTTAGCGACGTATCAGAGATGGGCCTGTTGTGCAACTGTGTCAATGACCTCCATTCGTCTTGGAAGAGTCTAGGACTCTGACAGCCTAATTCAAAAGAAAACCACTACTCCAAAGTAGTCACTGTTATTGATGTGTTTCCCATACCCCGTCTGAAGGAGTCAAGAGGGAAGCCTTCCTTAATGGTTGAGGGGTTATTTTATGGCAATATTTTTCAGGCTATTCTGGTCATTATTTAGGCAGAATATGGTGGGTAGGTCACTGTATGGGGCGTTGCATCAAATCCTTTGTTGGTGCATTAGAAATGGCAAGTTTTATGCAAGCATGTTACTCCAAAGAGCAGGAGCACGGAAGGAGCTAGTTTTGGTGCCGTGGGTGGATCATTTCAAGACACCAGTTAGTGATGCCATCTGGGTTACCGAGAGACAAACAAGGGGAGAAGTATTTTTCTCTCTGTGGCTTTTAGAAGGGCTTATTCACATCAGAAGTGGGGAGGGTCTGAAGGCATATTTTATCATTTTTTTTCTGCTGGGGTTTTTTCTTCAGTTAGTTTTTGGTATAAATTAAAACAATAATGAGAAGTTGCAAATACCGTAGTTCTCCACCTTGTCATTTTGAACACTACTGTGCTCACAATATTCTTTCCAGTGCCCCCCAGAATCTGGCAGGTTCCTTATATTTGATGATACGGATGACACAGCACATGCCCTCTATTGATTTGAGCTGTAAAACTCAGTAAGAGATGAGTGAGTTTCAAATGAGTTTGAATTATTTGCCAGAGATTTTTTTTTTAAGGTTTTATTTATTTGTCAGAGAGAGAGAGGGGGGGAGACTGCACACAAGGAGGGGGAGCAGCAGGCAGAGGGAGAGGGGGAAGCAGGCTCCCTGCTGAGCAGAGAGCCCAACATGGGGCTCGATCCCAGGACCGTGAGATCATGACCTGAGCCGAAGGCAGTTGCTTAACGACCAAGCCACCCAGGCGCCCCTACCAGAGGTTTTATTTCTATAAAAATACTGCATGCGGCAAACAATTGTGGCCATTTAATTTTAAATCTCTGAGTTACCTCTCTTGTATAACTATAAAACACAACTGCTTGTATAGGTCTGTTGACAGTTGCATTTGGTTTGGATAAGAGCTTATGGATTTTTCTCTCAAAATGACAGTGGAGAATGGCTTATTTAAGGAGAATTATGGCAAAGAAACTTATGGTGATTGCTAATGTTTGCCTTTTCATCAGCACCCAGCTTCTGAAAGTGAGTTTGAGTAACAGAGCAGAGAGAGAAAAGGGGTGCTCCTCCCTGTAACATCAGCTCCCAGTAAAACAGCCGAATGACAACACTCATTCTCACGCTAGAAAAAAGAAAGATATAATGGGACAGAATGCCAAATTCGTAAGGATATTAAGAACAAATCATGGAACTCCAAAGAAATTGTCTACCTGTCACTGCTGGGTACGCCCCTGACCCCATCGCTCCCTTCCTTCTGCTTCCACTATTTCCAAGTTGCTCCCCTTCCTTTGGGCTTACCACCAAAGGGTTTACTTTGCAGTCATTTCCACCCAAAGAGTACGTTTGGTAGAAACCTTTGAGAGGCACTGGTGATTCCACCAGGACCTTTGGATGCACTTGATGGTAATGTGGTCTTCAAGGTGGAATCCGTACATGGTGTATTCATTTATCTTCCTAACGAGGAATCTCCTGGCCTGAATATAAGTTAGCTTGACATTTAGCTACTGAATCAACCAGCACTGGAAGGGGCTGTGCTTCTGCAGACACCGCACAGGCCCCAGGCTGACGTCGCAGCGGACCCTGGGTGCCCAGCCTGCACTTTGTCCTCTTAAGTTCTTAACAGCGTAACGAACTGCTCTGCAAAGTTAACTGGATATTGATGTCCTTGTCATCTGCAAAGCTGCAGAAAACACATAAAGGTAGTTAATGTGAGTGTCTTTTGCTTGTACTTGCTTTTCTTTACGTCAATAAATCCTAAACCTTCCCTTGAAGTCACCAAAAGCTACTGGCAAGTCATTCCTCTGAATGTGTGCCCAGAGACAAGGGGAATAAGTATTTGTTTAAAATATAAAAATAAAGCCTACAAGTTGTGATGGGGCTAGAAATCTCTTCCTCTCTTCCTCTTTCTCGCTAGTGATTATGGCTGTATGAAAGACTTGGGGGGATACAAACATGCTTTTAGTCCCTGTTTTCCCGGAGAGCTTGGAGGATGGATGATCAATACTATTAGGATGGCGTTGCATTTTTGACTTGCTGTTTAAAATGAACACTTTTTAAAAAAACGCAGACCTCCAATGACTAGGGAATGAATGCGCGTATGGTGCGGCCTTCCAAGATCCAAAAGCTGTCCCCTGGGTAGCATTTACGAGCCACTCTAGGGAACGGATAATAACTGCAAAGGAACTTTGCTGTGCAGTCTCTGATATCTGGAATTTATATTAATCATTACTTCTCATGACTGCTCTGGGAAGAAAGCAAATGAAATATTGACGGAAGACCTGCCATGTGTTGAATTTGAAATCAAAAGCTTTCACAGATGGGAAAGCAAATACATTGGAATCCTGTTTTAAATGTCTTCGATGATCTGTGGGTTTTGTTTTGTTTTGCTTTGCTTGTCTGTTTTTAAGTAAACTCTGCCCCCAACTTGGGCTCGAGCTTAGAGCTGGGAAATCAAGAGTCACATGCCCTTCCAGCTGAGCCATCCAGGCACCCCTTAAATATTTTACTTACATCAAGTAAGTTGGATAATTTTCTTTCAAAAATCTAATTTCATGAAAACCCTGATATAACTTGATTTCATTATGTTCTTACTTACTCTGTAAAGTCAGTAGGTATTTATGCAGTATCCACTGTGAGACTTAATAATAAGATTATAAGGTGCTCCTGTAGTTTGTGGGCTTGGTTGTTTTTCTTGACATTTTGAGCTGGGCATCCATCATCTCCCTCCCTCCCTTACTGCTTTTGTCATGTATTCAATGTAAATATTCCAGTATCTTTCTATTTACCCACCATTTCTCTTCTGCTGCCTAAAACTCTCTACATCTTTAGCCATATCTTTTTTTTTTCCTCTGAGATCAATCAACCTGCAAGTATTTTATATTGTTGCTGTAACAGGGTTTGCAGGAATTAAGCTATAATTCCTAAAGGAATGGGGAAGATTTCTGTCCAAACTGCTCCATGTAACAACTAATAGAGTAATATTTCATGCCAAAAAGTACTTAATGGTTTTGATGACAGTAATAAATAAATACATTAGAAAAGAATGGGATCTTTACTCTCTATCTTTTAAACACAAGGAAACTTAGACTATTCCAGAAAGAAAGTATATTCTCTTATTAAGACTCTTTATGTTCTTGTGTGATCATGAGTCACCTCCCAGCCTTCGCTTCTTTCTATGAACCAAATCCAACTCCTTTAGGGTTTTGTCATGAGCCTTATTTTCAATAATATAAATTATTCAACTTATCACTCCACCATATTCACAGAGTATTTAATGTATAGAATAAAATGTAAAAGGCCATGACAATTTATAAAGGCAGCGCAGGTGAGGGCCATTGCCCCTGAGGGCTGGAAGTAGTGGGATTCAGAGAGCCACAAAGGTTTCTATTTCAGTTTTTCAGAATTTCATCTCTGGTCTTTTAGCCTGGAGTTGACTTGCAGGATGACCCTTTCCACTGCCCTTAAGTCCAGAAAATGTAACACATGGATTGGTGAAGAACCTTCTGTTTCTCTTCCTCTGCTCATCTTGAGAGAAGTCGGCTTTCATGTAATTTTGTCCTGCAGGTAGATAGCTGTGACCATCACAGAGTTACAGCCCATGCATCCTGACATGACTCTCTTAACCCCTGAAAATGCAGAAGAAACTCCTGACAGGGGCAGTTGGTCAGTCATGTCAGGGTCTGACAACTAAATGGGTGATTCTGGTCAAAGCAACTTTCAGAAACAACTAGAGGCCATTTTAATTTCCCAAAGATATCAGTAAAAATATTTGAACTGCTGACTTCTAATGTTCTAGAATGACCCAGGACCACAATGGGTCTATGAGGCCCACCTGAAGTCTCTCCGGTAATAAGGGTCAAATTTGTTGGATGGGCTCTCATTTCAATTTCCACTTTAAAATGATTTGTTGTTCATTCAAATAAGCTATGTTTAGCAGTATTTAATGACGTAGAAAGGTCACCGTATGGGTTTGGGCCCTCGTTCACCCAGTACCTAGCCTAGGGTATGATAAGGCAGTGTGGTTTTACCATTATGATCGTGGGTATGGGATGTCAGCTCTGCTTACTGGCTCATAGATGATACAACTGGGCACATTTCTTAATTGTCTTGCATTGTTCTCATCTCCAGAAATGGAGAAATCACAGTTGCCTCCCAGGATCACCATGAAGATGTACTGATAAATAAAAAAGTTCTCCTCCTGGTTCCTGAAGCGTGAATGGTGTACCATCAATTCCATGCTGACTGTGTTATTGTCCTAAGCATGACTATATGTACACAGCTTGAGACTTTCTCCGACCCTGATTTTTGGAAAGCTAACTTTAACCACCATGGTGATGACATCTGTTGCTTTAACTAATTTTTTTTTTTGAAGATTTTATTTTATTTTATTTTTATTTTTTATTTTTTTAAAGATTTTATTTATTTATTTGACAGACAGAGATCACAAGCAGGCAGAGAGGCAGGCAGAGAGAGAGAGAGGAGGAAGCAGGCTCCCTGCCGAGCAGAGAGCCCGATGCGGGACTCGATCCCAGGACCCCGAGATCATGACCTGAGCCGAAGGCAGCGGCTTAACCCACTGAGCCACCCAGGCGCCCCAGAAGATTTTATTTATTTATTAGACAGAGATCACAAGTAGGCAGAGAGGCAGACAGAGAGAGAGAGGAAGGCAAGCAGGCTCCCAGCCAAGCAGGGAGCCCGATGCAGGGCTCGATCCCGATCCCAGGACCCTGGGATCACCTGAGCCTAATGCAGAGGCTTTAACCCACTGAGCTACCCAGGCGCCCTGCTTTAACTAATTTTACAACTCTAAACATGGCCTAGTCTGACCTGAGTGAAACAAAGACACAAGCAAGCCAAGTATAGGAGCTACCTTTCATACCTCTAAGATGAGTCTGACTTCAGCTTTCTGAATAGACCTGAATTCTGTATCCACCCATCTCCATCCCCCATTCCCCATCTCTCACTTAGGAGTTACCAAGAAAAAAATTTTTCCATGAAAGATTTGCTAAGTTAGGCCATGATCTGCTGGTGGAAACCAAGGCCAAGAGGAGAACCCATTATACGAACTCTAAAGTGTGTTGAATGTGGTCTGAATCTTGGCAGTGCTTGGCAGCAGGGCAAAGCCAGGCTTACATGGCAAGGAGAATGCCTCTGACAACCTAAGTTGTACTTGCTAAAGAATGAGAAGCACATGAGAGATCCCTTGATCTCACTGTGCTGAGCTAACAAGACCAGGTGTGATGGAGATGGTCCGATGATACACATCAATTAATTCAGCCTCACCTTCAGATACAGTCGAATTTCATAATAAAATCGGACTTAAAAAATGAGTACCTAAATTTTCAACAGCATTTCTCAATTCTAGTTCTTTTTTTCTCTATATTTAGATACTATTTGGAAAACGGAACAAGAAATTACCCTTTGAAGCCATGACTAAACGGAAACCTAACTAGTGTTATTGGAGTTTTTGACTAATAGCTAGTAGATTGCTGTGTCCCACACCACTGTCCTGCTGTTGGCCTAAGGGAGACCAGGAGGATTTCAGAAATCATACTGACTGTCAAGAGCAGATGTATTTTAATATTTAAAATTAAATTTTCCAGGGATTGGTATTGATCTGACTGATATTGAATACCAGGGAGTGGTACTGAAGTATTCATACTGTTTCAAGTACTGTATAGTGCACTTGGAAATGAAAGACAATTATCTTTTTATGTTTGCAAGTTTTTTCTCATGGGATAAATTGAGCTGGTTAATGTTTTGTCAAATCATGCTTTCTAGGCTATGTCATTTTTTTTTCCTGCTAGCATCAAGCTCTTTTTTAACATTTGAGAAACTGATTTTTTTTCTCTTGCTCTTTTCTCTTATTTCTATAGGCAAACTATATCTCATAAAGTATCCTTTTTTTTTTGTCAGCTCAGGATCAGTTGACATAACGTTTCCCATAGTGTGTGTGTATTTCAATTCTTTGTAAAAAGTGAGAATTCTGGGGCCTTCAATGCTTCTTGGCCCCGAGAGAACATTCCATGCCACATACAGACATTGGAAAGAATATCCCAAAAGGCATTTAGTTGGAGCATTTACCATCGTGGTTCACATAGCAGATTTTGTCGACAAGACTTTGTTCAAATCAAAGGGACCATGCCAAGTGATTCACGACCCCTGTAGACTCTCCTAGATCCTTCAGCCTTTCTTGGAACTTGCTAGTCATTTAAGAGACTTTCTGGAGCCAGGGTAGGGAGATTGGGTGTAGAAGGGGAGACATGATATATGTAGAAAAATGCAGAAACAACTTAAAGTCTTTGTGAGAACTGCATTTAGCTTCAGAACATTGAAATAATGAAATTTATTTATAAAGGAGAATTTCTTCCATGTGTCCCACATGACTTTTTTTTCCCTGGGAAATATCCATCCAAGCAAAAAAATTATTTGTTAAAAAAAGTAATGAATTTGCATTTTGACATTTCCTCTCTGGGAGAAAATAATGCTAACTCCAGGTTTGGAAAGTTCTAGAGTAGGATTAATTAATTGACTCTTCTGATTTAAATACAATTCCAGAGTTAATCAGAAACAGGCGCTGCCATCTCTGTATCAGTTCCAATGGCAAATTTATATTTATTTTTTATATTTTAAAAAAGATTTTATTTGACAGAGACACAGTGAGATAAGGAAAACAAACATGGGGAGTCAGAGAGGGAGAAGTAGGCTTCCCACCAAGCAGGGAGCCCAATGTGGGGCTCGATTTGGGGCTCAATGCAGGGCTTAATCCCAGGACTCTGGGATCATGATCTGAGCCGAAGGCAGACTCCTAATGACTCAGCCACCCAGGCACCCCCGACTTATGTTTAACTGAACTTACTATCTCAATTTGAAAAAATGTATTGGCAGCGCAGGGCACAACTATGATTAAAAAAAAACAAAAACAACTTTCTTCAAAGTGGATTTTATCCTGATTTTTTGTTTTGAAAAATTGGAAACATACAGAGAAGTTGAAAGAATGATAAGAACACACTCTCCCTCCCAGCCTAGATTCAATAATGTGAATGTTTTACTGTGTATGCTATCTCCATGTTTATGATGCATACAGGTTTTCTCCCTGAACCCCCTGAATTGCAGATGTATGGGTGACATTTGACTCATAAGCACTTTAGCAAAAATAAGAACATCTCTTCCCAAACCACAATTCTGTTATTGTATGTAAGAAAATTAACATTAATTTCATAATTAATATAAATTATTGCATATTAAAATGTCCTTCATTGCCCACAACATATCTTCAGTAGCTTTTTTAAAAATTTTTTTGAAGTCAGGTTCCAATCAGGTTAAAACACAGTTTAATCAAGAACAGTCTCTCCTTTTTTCCTCCCTACATTGCTTTTCTTTCTTTCTTTATTTTGAAGACTCCAGACCAGTTTGCCTATGGAATGTATCATATTTGAAACTACTAATAGTTTTGGGGCGCCTGGGTGGCTCAGTGGGTTAAAGCCTCTGCCTTCGGCTCAGGTCATGATCCCAGGGTCCTGGGATCGAGCCCCGCATCAGGCTCTCTGCTCAGCGGGGAGCCTGCTTCCTCCTCTCTCTCTGCCTGCCTCTCTGCCTACTTGTGATCTCTGTCTGTCAAATAAATAAATAAAATATTAAAAAAAAAAGAAACTGGTAATAGTTTTGATATTCCTTCTGATCATTTAGAATCACAAAAACAGCAGTCCAAGACCTTAGTTTAATGTATTGGTAAATAAGAGTTACCAAAAAGCTCTTATATTAGTATAGAAGCCTTGGGAGATTTAGATTAGACAGAGTAAATTTGGCAGGAAACAAAATAGTATTTTGGGATCACAATGTTTCTAAGTTTACTGGTTTTTAAATATTCTAAAGTCAAAAGAGAGGGAAATGATCTCTTTAGCGGGCCATCATTCTTCAGTGGATATGTTTAGCAAATGGCGGGGAATGGCGGTTTGCAGCTCACAGGAGAAATTGCTGTTAGAGAAAACGAAGTTGTTTGTGTAACAGTGTGGCTTGGGAACTGTGGGCACAGGAGACTTCACATTTCCTTCCACATGTACAAGTTTATATATGTTTTTAAGAAAAGATATATGCGGGAAGTGAAATGTGAGAAAACCATCTTCTTTTTATAGTTTATTTAGTCTCTTCACATATGGAAGTATATATAATTATAAGTGTGTATACGCACTGCATATCTATATTGTTTAGATCTGAACAGCCAGAAAACAGCATTACTGTTACTAATACAAATAAAGTCTATCTCTTTGGAATCAGGTATTTTATATTGACGTGAAAGGGGGGTTCGTAAGTAATGTTGGCAACGTTCAAATAACCTCTTTAGTTCCCATTTTCATTTACTGATGGAATTATTTAGCACTTACAATGTACCAGGTAGTATACTTGAGGCAGGAATGCGAGATGAACAAAAGAACGTGATTCCTCTCCTTGAGGGATCCCAGTCTATGGGGAGGAGGCAGAAATGTACTAAGTTACAGCTGTACAAGACTTGGTATAATAAAGGGACATAAAAGGTGCTTGACCCACAGCAGAAACTCAAAAAATATATTTTTTAAAAATAAATGGATGAATGAATGAAGGAATCATAGAGTAGGAATCATCTAGTGATTCCTAGAACTGAAGAAATAAAAGATTATAAGGAGGAGGTAGAGTTTAAGCTGTGTCTTAAAGGCTGTACAGGAGTTTTCGAGAAGACAAGGATGGTTGAACATACCAGGTGGCTTGTACAAACATGGGAGGAAGAGTTTGGGAAACATGCGTAGTTCCGTTGGTCTAATGTCAAGGTTCCCATAGAGTGGTGGTAGGGGTTGTGGTTGAAAAGTGGTCGGAGCACAGACAATGAAGAATAGACAACTCTATTCTAGAAATGGTCGGAGGCCAGTGAAGAATCTTGAGTAGAAAATTGATGTACTTGGATTTTCTTTTTTAAACCTTTCTGATGGCGGCAGAGAATGAACTGAAGGAGGAAAGAAAGCGCTGATTAAGAAGCTCTTATAATAATTCCCGGAAAAGACAATGAATAAGTCAGTGACAGGAGGAACAGAGATGAGGACAGACTGAAGAGCAATTTGGCCTAGTAGTCAGTTGTTACTGTAGTTATTAGACAGGACTCTGCATATGCATTTAGTAACTGAGGACTTTGATAAATTTTTATAAGAGTTAGAAATGAAAATGTGTCATGTTATTTTAGTCTTTAGCTATTATCCAGTTTCTGTTAAACTTTTATAAGCAAAGAGATCTTCACTTTTCTTTCCAGTCCTGATTATTTTTACAGCTTTTAATATCGAGATATAATTCACATACCACATAATTTATCCATTCAAAGTGTACAGTTCTGTGGTTTTTTAGTATAATCACAGTTGTGCAGCTATCACCACAATCAATTTGAATGATTTTCATCACTCCCGAAAGAAACCTTGTATCCGTTAGCAGTCACTCCCCATTCACTCATTTCTTCAGTCCCTGGAAACCACTAATTTACTTTCTGTCCCTGTGGAGTGCCTTCGCTGGGCACTCTGTAAAACAAAATCCTACAGTATGTTTTGTGATTGGCTATGACCTTCAGTTTTGCTCACCATTAGAGCCAGGGAATTGGGAGGGGAATAAGAAATAGAGAAATCCTTTGAGAATCTGAGTTCAGACTGTATAGTCCAGACAAGAGATAGTTGTTCAGAGCTCTGTAAGAGGCCAGAGAGAGACAAAAAAAAAAAAAAATTTTCAGTAATGATGCTACTTCTAAATTGTCATTAAAATACATAATAATATTTCTATGCATTAAACACTTGTTAGATGCTTTATGTACATAGCTCATCTATTCCTTACAACATATTTATGAAGTAGTATTTCACTTTTTTACAGGGAAAGAAATTAAGGATTGGGCAAGAGGTTACCTATTTTGTATCTCACTTTGTATGAGCTCCAAAGCCATGCTCTCAATCACTGTTGGAGAAGATGAAGCACCCTGTTTTTTAAAATCTCCAGGTAAATTTTTCATTCCTTTTTTATATGCCACTTTTCATGATCTTTACATTTTCCTCGACTTGGAATAGCTCACCTATCCTTTGGCTACTGGCCTCACGTTTTGAAGCTTTAGGAAAACACATTAGAGGAATGAATAAAGAGGTTGTAGCATACACACACACACACACACACACACACACACACAAAATGAATATTACTCAGTCATAACAAATAGTATCTTGCCATTTGTGACAACATGGATGGATTTAGAGGGTATTATACTTGGTGAAATAAGTCAAACAGAGAAAGACAAGTGTAATATGATTTCACTTATTGTGGAATCTAATAAACAAAACAAATGAACAAACAAAAAGTGGGAGGTACAGGCTTCTAGTTATGGAATGAATAGGTCACAGGGATAAAAGGTACAGCATAAGGAATATAGTTAAAGGTGTGTAATAGTGTATGGTGACAGACGGTAGCTATGCTTGTGGTGGGCACGACATACTATATGGATTTCTCAGATCATTATGATGTACTCCTGACAGTAATGTGATATTCTGTGTTGGCTATACTTCAATTAAAAAAGAAAATAATAGCAACCAAATATACTATCTAAATTTTTAAAAATAAGCACAATGGGCATAGTGTATCACAGAAGCATAAAACTTCAATAGAGGACTATGGTATAAATATTGCAACAAACAAGAAAAAAGAAAACACACATAAAAATATGTCTTTCTTAAGAGATGGTAGGACTAAGAATCTCCCAATTTCCCCATCCTTAGATGGCGTTGGGAGAAAGCTCCATTGTGAAAGTGGGTCAGGGTGGTTCCTGTTTAATCACTCAGCCAAATGAGTAAGACCCCCTACTTGAAAAATACAGGTATTTATATAATGCTTATGATTACAGAAATCACATTTTATTTATTATTTCTTCTCAGTGTTTTGTGAGAAACATGATAATATGATTCAACATTAAACCAACTCTGGTTTATTGCTTGGATGTGGGCTGTGCCATGAAGACCCCATGGGGGTCAACTATGCATCAGCTGTCAGCTCTATATTCTAGCAAACCTCCTTGAGTGAAGTGGTTCTGAGAAATAGCTTGTCTTTATTTTCTTTCTTTCCCACTCCCCAGTACCCTAATTTACATTTCTCCCTTGTGCTGTTGTCTAAATATCCCTTGAGATTATTGTATCAGCCAAGTTTAGTTTTGGAAAGGTGAGATGGCTTTTCCCATCTTGAGTTTAATTTTAACAAGCATTGTGAAAATTAACCTTTTCAGGTATCAGAAGGGAGGAAGGTATGTGTGAATGCTGCAGAATGTAGGAATTTACTTGAGGTTGTCACTTAATGATTCTCTAGTTGAAGATGATTTGATGAGACCACAGTATGGGGGAGGATTTACCAAGGAAAATAAAATGCAGTTTTTGGAAGGACCCCAGAAAGTTGTTTCATGGAACCCACTGCCTCAGGCATCACAGTATCCTAGGCACTCAAGGACCATGAGTCTGTTCTCTTTATAAAGAGATCTTCATATATGTGACTTCATAAATCCTGTCCTTATTTCAATGTCTTGTGAACAAATCAGAGTATATTGAGTTAGTCTATGGAGACTTTGTGTTATTTACTCTTTCCTAAATGTTGGAAACTGACCATAGTCAGGGAAAATACAGTCTGTGAGGTCAGCTGTTATGGACAGACAAAGAAATTGGGACACATATCTCTCCCACATCAGCAAAAACAACAATAGCATTTATTCACCACTGATAAATATACTGACACATTGGCTCAGTTAATCTTCATATGTCCTAGATGAAGTAATTCCCATTATATCTTTGTTTGACATATAAAGACACTATAGATTATAGAGTTAAATAACTTGGCCAAAACCAAAATGACCACAGAATGATAGAACTGTGTGTCTAATTTAGGTACGTTTGATCGAGAGCACATCTTCTTTTGTTTTTAAGAGAATTGATTTATTTTTTAAATTTTTATTTATTTTCTAAAAGGACTTTATTTATTTATTTGTCAGAGAGAGAGAGAGAGAGAGAGTGCGTGAGTGAGTGCACAAGCAGGCAGAGTGGCAGGCAGAGACTTAGAGAGAAGCAGGCTCCCTGCCCAGCAAGGAGCCTGATGTGGGACTCAATTCCAGGACCCTGGGATCATGACCCAGAGCCAAAGGCAGTGGCTCAACCGACCAAGCCACCCAGGCGTCCCTAAAAAAACTTATTTTTAAGTAACCTCTACACCCAAG
Source organism: Mustela nivalis (assembly GCF_964662115.1). Classification (NCBI taxonomy): domain Eukaryota; kingdom Metazoa; phylum Chordata; class Mammalia; order Carnivora; family Mustelidae; genus Mustela; species Mustela nivalis. The sequence goes on from NC_139025.1 coordinate 37,323,449, forward strand.
GTGGGGCACAACCCTGAGATTGAGTTGCATGCTCCACTGTTGGAGCCAGCCAGGCATCCTGAAAACACATCTTCTTGTCCATTCTATATGTATATGCATCCATTCCTAACATGGCTATGCAACATAATGATATGGTTACATTTTGCAGAAGCATAGCTAGTTCTTTGCCCACATAACCAAAGAGAAGATAGTTCGAGCGTATCATGTTATAAAGAAAGTAATTTTTAAAAAAACATTTTATTTTTAAATTTTATTTTGAGAAAGAGTACATGAGTCGGGGACAGGGCAGTGGGAGAGAGAGAGAATCTTCAGTAAACTCTGTGCTGAGCGTGGAGCCCAACTTGGGACCTGATCCTAAGATGCTGAGATCATGACCTGAGCTGAAATCAAGAGTCGAACACTCAACTGACTGAGCCACCCAGGTACCCCTTAAGAAAGTAATTTTGATTTGACTAGCTGTTAATGTCACTCAGCAAGATGGTTGGGTTCACTGGATTATGGAACTGGTCAACTTCTCTGTGCCACACACTCTGCCTCATGATGGTAGAGGGACATATTTATAGAAGAAGGGGAGGAATTGACAATGGTTATCTTTAGAGGTTATCATACCATCAATTCCCTATTTTGCTGTTGTTATTAAATCAATTTTTGTTATTAATTTTTATAATGCTTTGTCAATCTCCATGAAGATGACCATACTATTTTTCTCCCTAGACCTATTGATGTGATGAATTTTATGGTTTTTTTTAAAAGATTTTATTTATTTATATGTCGGGGGTGGGGGGAGAGAGAGAGTGCGCGCACACAAATGGGGGGCGGCAGGCAGAGGGAGAAGCAGGCTCCTCACTGAGCAAGGAGCCTGGTGCAGGACTTAGTCCCAAGATCCTGGGATCATGACCTGAGCCGAAGGCAGATGTTTAACTGACTAGGTCACTCAGTGTCCCTGATGAATTTTATGAATAGACTTTCTAATTTTGAACTATCCTTAAATACTTGGAATAAATCTCTCTTGAACATGTCTTTATCTGTATGATTCTTCATGAGATCCTTAGCTTCTGGGATCTGAACCACATCTATGGAGGCTTGTAAAACCCCCTGATTACTCTCTTTTTTGCACTTCTTTACATACATGGGATGTAGTTTTTTTTCTTTTTTTATCCTTAACACAGTGTAGTAGGGGTCCCCCTACTTAAAAAGCTTAAAAAGCATATTTTTGTTTGCAGTTTTGGGACTTGTTACCACTGGACTGTGTCTCCTCAGTTTGTTTCTACTTCCTTCCTTTGTTTCTTCAGTGAGTTCTGTCATCCTGGTCATCCTTTTAAAAGTATTTTGGAATTTATGTCCAATTTTTACTGGAAACAGCTTATGTTTTTGTTTTCCATTTTTCTTTTGGATGATTTTCAGGAAGAAGAGAAAACTGAAATCATGGTCATATCAGAAGCCCCGATAGGGAAACAGAAAATTTTTATAGAAGTAAATATACAAGTATTAAGTTGATTTTCACAAGCTCTCAATAGGCATTTTAGAGTTGAAATTAAGAAGTGAAAGGTTTCATTGTTTATGAAAATATGGATGAGATTATTTTAAGTTACTTTTTAAATCTTTTTTTCTTTGGTAGCAAATACAGCTCTCTGGTGGAAAGCTTGAGGCAATTTATATTGCTCCAAGGGCAAAGTTTTCTCCTGTATCAACTCCCAATTGTATCTTAAAAATGTATAAATTATAGATGTTTAACTGATAAGGATTGTTTAAGTGACAGTTGGGTGCAATTGGGGAAAATGCTTTTTCTTGAAGATTAACCTCAATCACTTCCCAAATTGTGAGGGTCTGAAGAACAAGTCTGAGAGTTAGCAAGAGGCCTCCAGGGTGGAGGTACGGGAAAAGGAAATTTGCAAAATTGTCTTTAGGAGTCAGAGAACACTAGGGAAATCAAGAAGGAGACAAATGCAGTTTTCCAAACAGCTAACTTTTGGAACCATCTGAGTAGGGACTAATTGCAGTTATTAACTATTCTGCGATTTTGGTAGAGTAGGTCTGGATTTTTCACTAGGCAATAGATTTTTTGAGGTAAATTATCAACAGTAAACAGTACAATTACAATTATGTCTGTAGAATAGAGTGTTTTAATATCCAAATGTTCTTACTGTGAGTCTTTTTAAGGCCGTAAAAATGGATTTACATTTGATTAGAAACGATTCTTCTGGTGCCGGAGCTGGGTGATCTAGGCCGTGGAGACCCTCTCCCAGCCCCACCTTACACCTGCTGCTGAGATAATGCCCACAGTTCTTTTTTATTTATATATTTATTTATTTGACACAGAGAGATTACAAGTAGGCAGAGAGGCAGGCAGAGAGAGAGAGGAGGAGGAAGCAGGCTCCCCACCGAGCAGAGAGCCCAATGCGGGACTCGATCCCAGGACCCTGAGATCACGACCTGAGCTGAAGGCAGAGGCCTAACCCACTGAGCCACCCAGGCGCCCGATAATGCCCACAGTTCTGAGGCTTTTCTACCCCTAAGGGCAACAAGCAGGCTGTATGTACAAGTTACAGTATAGGAAGCAATACCACCGGTTCTGAGCCCTCTTATGGGCATTCACACATCCACATTGTGAACAAATGTGTGAAGGGACAAATCAGGATTAAATGCGTTCTTAGAGATGCAGTCCTGGAGAAAGAGGATGTATGTGCTTTTATGCTTTCAGTGTACTTTCTGGCTAATTATATCTTATGTCATTCTACACTTGCGGAGCATTTAATAAATAAAGTGATTTATTGCTAGTAGAAAATAATAACATTTGATAGTATTTTCCAGCATACAAAATGCTTTCATGGACATTATACAATTTGTGATTTCTTGGGAATGTTTAGTTAATATAGATTAGTTGCTTGGGGACCCCTACTACACTGTGTTATCAAGAAGACAGGTTACTTCATGGATATCTGGTTTCAATGCAATATTACATGTTAGAGAGAGTTATGGTGGTAATAAATTTACTCAAGATATTTTTAGAGGCTCTCATGGTGGAGTGAAATTGTATGATGAAAGGCGACTATAGACATTTCTAAGGAGCTTTTAAGGATAATACCATCTTTTCTTCTTCTGTTTAAGATTTTATTTATTTATTTGACAGAGAGAGAGAGTGAGAGAAAGCAGGGAGAGTGGCAGGCAGAGGGAGAGAGAGGGAGCCCGATATGTGGCTCAGTCCCAGGGCTCTGGGATCATGACCTGAGACAAAGGCAGATGCTTAAATATCTGAGCCATCTAGGTGCCCCTAATACCATCTTTTAAAAACAGACATGTTGAAGTTATCTTATAGAGACAAGATTGAAACCCAATCTGGAAAAGCAGAGCTGTGTAATGGGTACCTGAAGAATATGTTCATATATTTCCTTCTTTCTTTTTTCTACCAAGAGAGTTAGGGCTTCTCTATCTTTGTTTCTGTTTGTCTCTATCACACACACACACACACACACACACACACAGATACACACATTCGGTATCAACACTGAGTTGGAGTGTACTTGTATTTCAGTCTTCCAGAGATGTCCATGAAATTCAAGGGCGGAATGCTCGTATTTAAAACGTTGCTTCCAGCCTTGAGCTGATAAAATTGGTATGAAAGTTAGTCTCTGACTACTTCACAACTTTCTCATGAAACTCTGCAGATAGTAACCCCCCAGTGAGGAAAACACGGACTTGTGGATGACAGAATGAGGCCTTTGAGCAATAATCAATTCACTAAATGTGCTCCCTCTCCTGTGCACCTCTGTGGATGACCTAAGATGATGGTAGAGTAGGCCAACTGATAAAAACGTCATGCATAAATATAGAGCATGGATGAAAATGAGACCAAAAAAAAAAAAAATCCGTAACTCAAAGGAAGAACTTCTGTCAATGCTGGGAGTTCATTGCAGAGACACGCCTGGGGACCTAGAGACAGACAGGCAGAGCCACAGGGGCTCTTTCTTAGACTAATAGGTCCTACTCTACCAGTAGTCTCTACGGTTGAGCGTAATTCCCTTGTTTTCCACTATACATAGCAGTGTGGGTAACACTTGGAGGAAGTGACCCCAACATCTTCACAAGCGGCTTTCAGCTTTGAATTCCATGAGTAACAACCTTAAGGTCCATTCATCTGCCCACAAGCCCCAAATTCTACTATTACTCATTCTTGGTACTTGTCATCAACAATGATAAGTGAGTTTAGAGCATTAGGGGTCCCTCTGTGTCCTTCCTTCTCTCCTCCTTAGCTCCTTTTTGTTCTCCAGATACACAGAGGTGAGGAGAGCAAGAAACAAAACCCATTTTGATGTGGTGTTCCTTGACTTTGTTCTCTTGCATTCAGACCCAACACAATACAGGGCTGCTCCCATTTTGAAGTAGGTCCATTCGCACTGAAATTGTCTCAGATTCTTTGAAGGGGGAGATGCTAAAACCACTTTGGAAATGGCACAGCAATGTCATATTTAAACCTTTCTAGTCTAAATCCCTCATTTTATGGTTTAAAACAGTCATCTTTGGTGTCTATGATGATGTATGACGCACTTTTCATCACCAGGGCACCCATTGTGTTCCTGACCCCAGAAAAAGTGCCACATCCTTTCTTTGGTGTTGGAAATACAATCAGCATTTATAATCCAGTGCCTACTATAAGCCCATGTATGATGGGGGAAAGAGCCTTTTGGCTTAGTAAGAGGTCTAGCCTGGCAGAAGGGAGAAAAGCAGTTATTTTAAGGGGAGTATTCATGCTACAAACAAAGAGCAGAGAAGGAAGAGCAAAGCTTGGGGGTTTTTATTCCCTCAAGGGACCGAGCATGACAATAAAGATATTAGAGATAGGTGTAATACCAGATTCTTTAATAAAAAATTCCAATTCTTTTGAATTTCTGTGTCTTGGGTCATTGAGCAACAGTGTGCGTGAAGGAGGAAGGAGTTTGGCAGTCTTCTGTAGTTCGGACAACACTGGGATGTTTTCTAAGAACTGTGGCTCACACGTGACGCGGCTGCTCTGACTTAATAGAGCAAAACTCCAGGCATCCCCTGCTTTCAATAGAGCACCATACCTGGGGAGGGAGATGGGGTTACCCAGTCAGCGATTCTAGGGACCAGGCATTCCTGGGCTTGTCTTCATCCTTAGAACACCAGAAACTTTGCGTATCTGAGACTTAATGTTGAAACGAGGAAAGAGCAGATGGGGCGCCTGGAGGTCTCTACCGGCTGGCGTCTAGGTCTTGATTTCCGTGAACTCAGGTCATAATCTCAGGGTCATGAGATCAGGCCTGTGTTGGGTTCTGCGCTGGGTGTGGAGCCTGCTTAAGATTCTCTCCCTCCCTCTCCTTATGCCCCTCTCCCAGGACCCCTCTAAAAAAATGAGAAAAGAGCCAAAGTTTGGGGAATAATAGAGGAGGATCACCCTGTGTACTGAGGAAAGGATCCTAGTGGGTCTTAGTAGAAAAAGACTGGGGAGTTTGGGGCTAAAAAAGCCCTGTCCTTGAAGAATTATGGAGAAAAGTTTTACTCAGTTTTTCTCCTTCTATATATTGGATAGACATTGCTCGGGGGCAAACTTGCATTATTCCTTCTGAATTGCTGATTAACTTACCACAGCAGAGATACGCAGTGCTTCTTGACTTCTTTTACATCACAGTATCATTTCCATAACTGAATTTCTATGATTCTCACATATACCATTAAAATATTTCTCAAGTATTTTTTTCCTTAATAAAGGACAAAATTTAAATAATATTAGCATGAAATGTGGCCGATCAGAGGCTGCTCGTCAAGTTAATATATCGCGCAGCCTTTCTCTTCAAAGATGTACATCCCTTTCATGTAGAATTCACTAGATGAAGGTACGGCAGAGGAGGAGGGAAACTCTTAATGCCTACACTGCAGAAAGTTTGGGATCCTTTAGGAAAAAAGAAGTAGGAGAACATGGAAAGACTAAGTAAAAACAAAAACAGTCTTTATGAGGCTCTTTCTTGAGTATGCCATATATCTTTTGATGGCAGATTATTGATTTTTAAGAACCATGAAAAGAAAAAAAAATGTGCATTAAATCCTCTGAAGTCTCCATTTTTAGATACTTTGTTTAAAGGTTGTTGGTGTCCATTTACAAACAAATAGAAAAAATGGCAACAACTTTTAATGGACAAATAGATCATTTTGTGAGCTGATCCTTCTCACCCTTAAAACCCTTAAAATGCTTTTCTTGGTGCTTTTTCTCTGGGCTCTGAGTTAATTGCAGGGTTTGTGGGAATAACCATTGGCTATAAAATCAGAGGTAAGTGTCTCTGTCTCTGTCTCTGTCAGTTGAATAGAAACTATTTTCCTCACTTCACAGGGAACAGGCTTCTCAGCTGTTCACGAGGTGGTGAAAGATGGGGAGGCTGAGGCAGTGACATAATCAGAAAGGAAATCTGTGTGTGTGGGTTTCCTAGCTCCTTGTGACATTGAAGGCAAATAAAACGTGTTTTCCTGAATCTTCTGTGGATGCTTTGAAAGTTCTGTTCATCTATATTCCTGACCCCCTTCCACTGCTTCCCCATCACTATAAGATGTAACTGCAAAGTTTGGAAATCATTTGAGGACCCATGTATCAAACTAGGTGTGCTGTGAAGTAATTTCTTTTACTGTGTAAATTACTATACTTAAGGTTAGTTGATGATGTAGTAGGGTCCATGATCTTGTAGATACTCTAGAATTATAACTCATGATCTTGTAGATACTCTAGAATTCTTATAGGTTGGAGCCCAAGATTATTCTTGTATCCAGAAAAATCTGAGTTCTAGACTACCCTGGAATAAGATGTCTCTTGAGAAACTGATGTGAATTCAATCTGTGGTAATTGGTGAGGTTACCAAAGGATGTCTGGCTAAATAAACTTTTTTTTTGTTTTTTAAGATTTTATTTATTTCTTTGACAGAGAGAGATCAGAAGAAGGAAGAGAGGCAGACAGAGAGAGAGAGAGATTGGGGAGGAAGCAGGCTCCCCACTGAGCAGAGAGCCCGATGCGGGGCTCGATCCCAGGTCCCTGAGATCATGACCTGAGCTGAAGGTAGAGGCTTTAACCCACTGAGCCACCCAGGCGCCCATGGCTAAATAAACTTTTAATATTTTAATGGGTAGAAAGTGAATGAAGCATTAAAGTCATTCAGGATGATTTGTAGTCTACTGCATACTAAATCCTAGTCAGACAAGCCTATCTGTTACAATGATTGGATATTCAGTATTATAAAACACAGTGATCTGTGGTAACCACCAAGATGTTTCCTAGAATACCAAAAAATGTGTCAACCTACGGACCCAAGATTTATTCTGCGGTTTGAAGAAATCCCATGTTTTGAAAGCCTTAACATGATCTTGTAATGTGGATAAACCTGGGAACAACTTAATAGGGAACAGTAAAATGCTGGGGAAGAAATGTGGTTACTCTTCTATTGGCAACTTCAGTCCTGTACACCAGTCAGACTGACTTAACTTCAATAACAAGCAAAAAAGAAAACAAAAGACAGAAGTGCTTGAAAATATTATTTTGTTCAGATTTTTACATCCTGTTAATGATTGTACCTAACCATTTTGACGAAATGCCCATTCCTACCACACCATTACAAATGCTGTATGCCAGCTATGGGTTTGAACAGTAAGCTGTTCATGATTGACGGAAACTGAATTTGTGAGAAGCCACCCATGAAAAAATGGGGAAATACAAGGACAGATATCTATGAAGGGAGCTGGAAAGATCAGGGTGTATTGTCTGAAGACAAGGAGGAAATTTTCTGTCTTAAATACATTAAGGTTCATCATTCTGGGCACACCTGGGTGGCTCAGGCTTGGGTAATGATGCCAGGGTTCTGGGATCAAGCCCCACATTGGGCTTTCTACTTGGTGGGAAGCCTGCTACTCCCTCTCCCGCTCCCCCTGCTTGTGTTCCCTCACTAGCTGTGTCTCCCTGAGTCAAATAAATAAATAAAATAAAATAAATAAAATCCTCAAAAAAAAAAAAAAGAGTCGTCATTCTGAGGGTGATAATGAGTTCTGCATTTTTGCTGAGCTCAAGTGAGAGGAGCTAGCTTGGAACTTCTGCCTGATGAATTCCATTTATCTAAAAGGAAGGACTTAGTATGGAGAATTAGCAAGAGGGTAAATGAGTAGAATGAATAGAATAAAACCACTACAGCAAAGTTTGTGCCTAATATTGACACTTAAGATTTAATATTCATTCTCTCTTTTGAAAAGTTTGGCTAAAACTATGTCTACTATAGAAAATTCTTAAAAAAAAAATTATTTATTTGACAGAGAGAGAGCTCACCACAGGCACACAGCAGAGAGAGGGGTATAAGGAGTGGGAGAAGCAGATTTCTCTTACCCACCCCAGCCCCTGCTGAGCAGGGTTCCCGATGTGGGGCTTGATCCAGGACCCAGGGATCATGACCTGATCTGAAGGCAGATGCTTAATGACTGAGCCACCCCAGGCACCCCTACTATAGAAAATTCTTAAGGCTTTTATCTACCAGCTTGAACTATAACAAATGTTATGCGAAATTCATTTTAGTTGAGGGAAGAAGCATTTAGGGCTCATAATGCAAGCTTATCCAACACAAGCAGAAAGGAGTCTTGAGAGAAAGAGAAAGAGAAGCCAGTTTCCCTCTCATATCTCTTACTTTAGCAAGTATAAAGTGCCTCATTATTAATATTTATGCACATGTTCACTGCATTTCTTATAAGCATGCCAGCTGAAAATTAGCACATTTTCTAGCTAATGAATGCTTGTGTTTTATAAATATCACTCATAATTCCTAGGAGTTTTACACCTGTTATATATTAAGATGATTATTAACTTACTGTTTTTCCTCATAATTAATCTCACTATCTGAAAGAAAACTTATATGGCACATACTTTAAGGAATTAAGCTTTTCTTTTTGTCTCTATAACATCTGAAAAACAGATAAAATAGAACTCCTTTATATAATTAGGAAAACAACTTCTGCCTGATTAAATCACTTAGAACTCATAAGTTTGAAATTTGACTAGAACAAAATATTTTGGAATTTTTTCCCTAGAAAAATAAAATTGTTTTTGCAAGTTCTAAACCAAGCCAGTACTGTATTTCTGAATGTGTGTTTATGATGCTTAGGGGATATCCTTTTGAGATGTGGGAGGATCAGATTTCAACACAAGAAATCATCCTGACTATTCACATAGAATGCTAACTTCAGTGTAAGTGCAGTGGTTAAGGCTGTGAGACTCTCCAGTCTCGTTCGTTCATTCATTCATTCATCCGACATTTCTGAGTGTCTGTTGTAGCATAGTCTTATCCCCATTGGGGCATAAGAGAAAACAAGACAGAAGCTTGTCTTTGTGAAGTGTACACTCTCGAGGGAAGTAAGAAATGGACAATTAAATAAACAAATAAGACAGTAATTACAGAGGAAATAAATAGGTCTTGAAAGGAAGCCTTATTTAATCTGAGTGGTCTGGCCTCACTGACGAGATAACATTTGAGCTAATAGATTTGAATCTTTTCTGCCACTTCCCAGCCTTGTGATGTTGGACAGGTGACTTCTCTGAGTTTCAGTTTGCTCATCCATGAAATGAATGGGGAAATTATGGGGCTCAAAGAAGTAAGCAAAAGCAACACAGGGATTGACACATATTAAATATTTAGCTAAATAGTATTAATGAATTATGATTACTTTTTTAAACAGATTTTATTTATTTGTCAGGGAGAAAGAGAGAGAGAAAGAGAGAGAGAGAGAGAGAGAGAGAGAAAGAGCACAAGCAGGCAGAGGCAGAGAGAGAAGCAGCCTCCCTGCCGAGCAAGGAGCCCGATGCGGGACTTGATCCCAGAACCCTGAGATCATGACCCAGACCGAAGGCAGCTGCTTAACCAACTGAGCCACCTAGGTGTCCCTGATTATTATTATTTTTTTAAACATGGGGCTTGAACTTACAACTCTTAGATCAAGACCTGAGCTGAGATCGAAGAGTCAGAGGCTTAGATAACTGAGCCACTCAGGTGCCCTGCAAATTGTTATTTTTACTAATCAGCTGTAGGTATTCCTGCGAAAGGATCAGGAAGCAATTTTGTTCACTATGTTACGTTCTGCTCAGGCCACACAGAACATTGTTTCTCCCCTGTTGGCAAGCAGAATCACATTCTGAGGCTTGATTTGCTAATCTGTATTAAACAGCTGGAGAAACTCCAAAGGAAGGCTCAGTCCCCAATAGCAGGACTGTTTGTCAACCGGTTGGCCCCGTAAGGGTACCTGAGTCCCAGTTCTGAGATTTCTGCCTCCCCCAGAACTGACATGCTCTGTCTTTCAGGAACAAGATTCTAGCCCAAGGAGAAGCCTTTCAGGATGCTCAGTAACTGCATTTTAAGAGGTTTACGATCTTTGTTTCTCCCAAATGTAGGTCACAGTGTGAAGAACAGAAGGATTGGCTGAGGGGAAACAGATGTTTATGTTCATTTCGTAATCGTAGGACTGGGTGGATGTGGAACAGTACAGAGCATCCAAGACATCCAGAGCTACACCAAAACCATCCCAAGGGTCCCCAGCTCCTTCCTGTTTTTTGAGACTCCTTTGCTTCTTCCCCTGAGAGGAGGCGTTCTCCAGTTTCTCTCAGTGAAGGTCTCCCGGTCAGGCCAATGCTTGTTTTCCAGAAAGCAGGCTCCGTGAACAGAGAGATTCAGGTGTGGGCTTTTGTCAGTCACGGTCAAGGCTTTTCTCCCAGCAACTGGTGCTTGGGGCACCCTAATTTGCTTAGTTAGTCTCCTTTCTGCTCTCTTACACTTCCTGCTCCTCTGTGTTCTGAGCTCTGAGGCTTCCCTGCTCTCCCTGCCCCAGCCCTCTCTCAACACTTTGAGTCTCAGCCTTGTGCATTCTCTTTCTTCCAGGATCTCTCTACGCCCAGCCTTGACAGCAGATCTTTGATGAGAGCACTCTGGTCCTCAATTAGGAATTTGCTAGTTGTTTCTGAGAAGTTCTAAAGGCCTTTTCTGTTTTACACAACTTTCCTTGTCAAAAACTCCCAAGTCAAGAAATCATATATGTGGATATGTATTTTTAAAGTTGCTTTTTACTAGTTGATGTTTTATCATAGAACAATCCCTCTTGACTTGATTTATAGGCACCTTATAGTATAAAGAAAGGTTTTCTGAACTTGCTAAATTACTTTAGATTGAACTATATGACCTTATGATATCCAAAAGATTTTGAACTGTAAAATGGCTGTTTCATGGGTTCCATCTAATAAGAAACTCTTAGTATGCTTGTTGAAATTTAGATTTCTTGCTCTTTATCTCAGTGGCTTTGATATAGTAGACTAAGGCTATGGTGTGGACTAAAAAATATGCATTTTCAACAAGTAGGCTTTTCTTATGAGCAGGCAAGTTTGGGAAATAGAGGTATGTCATTTATAGCAGAATAGATACCTCATTTAATATGGTGTTTAGGGAAGTTAGTATCATTTATGTGGGTCTACTGTATTTGATATAAGAAATTTCAACTTAGTGATTATAGTAAAATTACTAGAGCCCATTAAAATCTGTTCACCTTTTATTTGCGCATAAAGCTAGATTCACCATTATGTGTGGCCTGAGGTCTAACTTTGCTATAATGAAGTGTGAACAGAAGTGATCCACATCACTTGTGGCTCTGGCCCACCCCGTGGCTCCTTTTCTTAATTCCTCCCTATTTTACCTTCCACTGTCTCAATACATGGCCCTATGAAGCCTCACGTAAAGAGCAGAATCACAAGGTGGAAAAAAGTCAATCCTTGAATGGCCACATGGAGCAGAACCATCTCATTAACACAAACATTTGCTTAGCCTTTTATATGAACAAGAAATAGAATTCTGATAGTTTGAATCATTACATCCTTGAGTCTATTTGTTACAGCCTCCTAGTCTATTGAGTGTGTTGTCATTATAAGAACCTAAAAAAACAAAAATCAAAAACAAAACTGTGCTGTTGATTTAGTTGTTCAGTGGCAAGTGGTAAAAAAACAGAACAGTCTGGAAAGATCAAGATTTATGCTTTCCTGTGGCAAGACTGGAGTTTTGCAAAACTGTTACCTGTGAAACCTGGAAGGTAAACTGAGTTCCTATAATGTCCATAGCACTCAAAGGAAAGCCTAGGGAAAACTGGAATGTTATTATATGTTAATTGTTACTTATTGTATTTAGCAAGGTGTTCTAAGAAAAAAAAGCTGAATTGGTTATTTTTTTAAAGCAGAGATTGATAGAACACAGGTATTGATGGACTTAGAGTTATAAAACTGATTATTTTTGGATTCCACAAATGGAGGATACTATTAAAAAAGGAGCCATGAATGTCCACTTCTCTGTTTAAGCAGGAGACAGTTCTGTGTCTGTGTCTGACAGTTCTGTATCAAAGATAAGATCACTTGCATCTAAGCCTACTGGTTCATATGGACTCTTGGTGGCTATTGTTAATTTGAGGGGGAAAGAAAGACATTGGGTAAAGGAGGCAGACAAAGTATGTTTAAGAAGTATGTCTAAGGGAGACATACTTTGGTCTTGGATGTGGTTTTTGGGCCATGGAATTTACCAGAAACCTGGTAAGTTTTTGAGGCTTGTGTTTCCACAGAAATGCCAGACTTGGACTGAATATGCTTATAGGTACAAAATAACACTGAGCCTAAATTGTAGAAAGCAAGAAGCAGGCTGTGAAAGTGTAGTCCCCAAGGAAAACATGCTCCCAAAGGCCTACTTGAGTTGTGTGTCATGGAGAGCAATGGATGAACAAGAAGCTCCCAGACCTGAGCCAGGAAACGCCAAGACTAATGGATGCAAAGTCAAGACTGAAGGAAGCCTGAATTTCTCCTCCTCTGGAGAAGAGCGTCTGGATCAATTCAAGAAACTTCTTCCATTGACAGCCCAGAGGGTCTTCCCAATGTTTGCTATCAGGATTCTGTTATTGCCCTGTACCCCCCATTCTTTCCTTTTCTGAAGGGTTTTTGGGTATTTTGGTTATTCCATCCCTGTTCTACCATTGTTTAAGGGGCAATTATGTAAATGGGGCAGATGGTGACTGTCCCAGCAGATCACCCGGAGCCACATCTCCATCAGATGGAAAGAGCTGTGCATCACCTGTAAACACTGGACTCTGACTGGATGTGGTGACAGAATGGGAGAAAGGGCAAGTTGGTTTCACATGGGGAAAAAGTGTAAGGGATATTTAGTGGCTGGAGAGCCTGATAGAAGCAGAGATGCCTGATCTCCACTGAAATCTGTTCTTCCCTCTGTGAGGCTTACGGGTGGGCTTCCTGTCCCAGCCTCTCTTAACTGAGGCATGGCCTTGGACTCATTTATAAGTCGTCTGGAGTGTGACTGGAAATGATGTCTGTCACTTCCAGGCATGGCCCATAAAACTTTCCATTCGAGTTGGTCTGTGCTCTTTCTCATTAGGCTGGTTGGATGCAGATAACTGTGAGATCCCAGGGGATGGCCGGGTCACAAGATGGAAGGAGCCCGGTTGTCTACATGACTAAATGGAGGGAAGCTGCTCCGTTGACTTGAATCCTTGCCCAGGACCATAACATTAGCAAGAAACACCCTGACATGCTGTTAATCCCTTACATGTTCAGGTTAGGTTAGTATACCCTAACAGTGGCTTTTTGATTAATGTTAATAGCTATAAAACTCTAGACTGCTTATGTTGTTTGTTTGCTGCTTCTTGGCCTCCATTTACTCCTTTGCAAGTCATTTAACAACCTTGGGCATATTCGTTAATATTTTTGTGCCTTTATTTCCTCATCAGTAAAATTGGGAAAAGAATACACCCACAAGATCTTTGTGAGGAAGCAGGGAATTGATGTATGAAAATACCTCAAACGTGCCTGAACCATAGCGAAGACTCTGGAAGGGTACAGCTACTGTCATTGTTGTTAATACATACACTAGTGAAACTAGAGTTTCATAATTAACACTACTGCACTGCTTGTTGGATCATACATGGCTGTAAGGAGAAAAGCAAGAGCTGTTGTTCACAACTGAGACAAAACCAGGTGGATACACATGAATCAGGTCCTTTTGTTTCATGAAAATTGGACACAATCAAGAAGCTGGTGGACTTCAGAGCTTTTAGGAACAATGCCAGGCCACACTCTGACTCACAGTTGGTCTCTATTGAATTCATGATGGAATGTATCCAGAGTGCATTACACCTGGGAAAATTAACTGTTTGGATTCTGCTGACTAACCCAGCAGGTAGCATGGATTTTTGTAGTGGGTAGGGTCTCCCTCATAGGCTCTTGTAATCTTGTGCTCAGGATTGATGAGGGAGACTGTTTCTCTTGATTTGTGTTACCTGTCCTTTCCCAAGGGGCCTTATATTCATTTGCCCATCTTCATGCTGCCTTAGTAAAACAAGCCAACTGTACCCAAAACATAAATGTCCAATGTGCTGGGCCACCCCTGAGCCAAATTTGCTATTTGTCTCACACTAAGAGGGAGAAATGGCAGATTTTGAAAAAGCTATTCCAGAAATAAAAGCCCAACCTCCTTGGGCAGGTCAGTAGTAAAATTTATTAAGGATTTCCTAGCCTGGCCGTGAAGGGAGTCAGGCCATGTGGAACTAAGAGTCTTGGTCACAGGGAGCCTGTCCACTGAAGCCTAAACTGGTCTCGTTCCTTGGTTTGCTGCCAGCTAAAACTGGAGTGCAAGATGGCTGGGAACTGCAGATGCTGTTTCTAGTCCTGGGAGCATGGTTGTTTTTGGGTCACAGATACTTAATTTTCTTTATCCCTCTTCTATTCTCCTTTCTTACTCCCAAGAGCTGCAGCTCACAATTCACCATCCCTAGAGTTTGCTTTGTCTTTGGGAGTGTAATTTATACCCTTGAAGCCTATGAATGTGCTTGCTTCCAGAAACATCTCAGGGTGGAAGGAACCGTGCATGTATTTCCTGCCACTGCACCGTTGGTGTGGCCTCCAAGGGTCCATAAAAAGCATCAGCCACACATTACGCCACCTCAAAAGGAGATATTGGGGGGGGGGGTTGGATACCTACAAGATTTTGTGTTTTTGAGCATCATTGCATTTAGAAGGAACAGAGTGACTGAGTCCACTGGTCCGTTCTTGTCTCCTCTTAGACAAACTTCTTTTATATTTTCGTCTAAGGTTAAAATCTGGTGATTTAGTTCGTAGACCCATGAGAGTTGTTTCAGGTTTCCTTTTGGCTTACAGAAAAGGAATCTCTTCCATTCTCTAGAGACTCTTCAGCTGTCTTTAGGAACAGCAAAAGAGAAACTGCTGAGTAAATATTCCCAAATGGGTAGAACTATGTCACAAACCTTTATAGGCTCGGGCTTGGTTTTATTCACTTTGTATTATTTTGTGTTATTCCCTCTCCTTCCCTTCCCTGGTGGTTGGACAGTTTCCCCTCCTGCTCTGGCCATTAAGGTTGTGATTAAGTCTACCTTGGACAGGTTACCATTTCATTAGGTGAAAAAGTTAGACTTGACTTTCAGCTCTCTGTGAAAACGACATCCTTTTACATCTCACTCAGCTGATAGAACTAGATTTTCTCCCCCCTTTCCATGAATCGTGTGAATTTCCTGCATAGGTGGCTGGATTTGCAAATAGTGACTTCAAAAATGGATTTTGAAACACATCGTTTTTTGACAAATTCTGCGAGGGGTGGTGATAGAAGAAAAAGCCACAGAAAAAATCAGTTCTAGGCCAGAGGCTGATGGAGGTGGTAAATGAGGTACACCGTGCACAGGTTGCTACTCGAACAGGCTTATCTGACCTACCTGTGTACGTGAACATACAAACCTCGGACATAATCTAACTTGACACACAAGCTAACAAAACACAAAATGGAAGTGCTATTCTGATGTCCTACGTTATGTGGAACATCACTGGATAGTATTTCATCAGCAGGGGGGTCTGTCACAAAACTCAAAGTTCAAGATAAGATAAAGATAGAAGACGTGTAATTGTTTTATGGGAAGTTGTCAAAGCTCTAAAGGTTCTCAGGGCATCCAGAGTCACCCAAGAAGGGAACAGGAAGCAGGGCCCAGTGAAGTTTCTCAGGCTCCCTTGTTGAAAGATGAGTGGCCCTACCTACTTTCATCTTGCTCTCCCCAATTTCTAGTCCTAGCCCTTGTTTGAACTTGGGGTCACTCTGAAGCATGCTCTGTATACAAGAGCTGTAAGTCTTTGAGGGGGCCTCTCAAAATTTTGGTAGGCTTTTGAATATAATGTTTATGGGGCAATTTGCAGCTCATCTGTTTCCAAATGAAATTTACATATTGCAGAGTTACTTTCATTCAACAGATGTGACATTGGCTGCTTGGGTCAAGAAAATTCAATGCTTTGTTACAATTCCACTAGAGATAAAATAATATTTGTGAACAAAATAGTTCCAAAATGCAATATATTTAATTCTAAACATATTCCTTCCTAAAGATTGGACCAGTAGCTTGTTCATTTTTTTAGCAATTTCAATGGACTAGAAATTACCTAAGCACAGGACAGGGACAATGATGATTAAGACATACCAATTTATTTTTTCAATAACTATCTATTAAGAGTCTACTGTATGTTGGAGTCTTTTTTAAAAGCTGGAGATAAAGCATTGAACAAGACAAAGTTCTTGTCCTCATGGAATTCACATTCAAGTGTGGAATAAAAATGGTAAGCAAATAAATAGAAGTATAATGCCAGCAGTGTGAAATGTTTCAGGTGGGTAGCAGGGTAAGTGGTTAAAGAGTGTGTGTGTGTTGGTGTTCTTGCGTGTGGATGTATTAAGTAATGTGGTCAGTTGAAGCTGAAGAGGCTCTGCGGGAACAGTGTCAGGCTGGGGGAGGGACCAGTGTGAAGTCTTCAAGGAAAGTGGGATATCAGTGTGTGTGAGGCATACCAAGTTGCCTGGTATGGCTTGAGCAGAATAACTGAAGAGGAGAGTTAGGAGATGGAGTTAGAAAGATGACAGGGACCAAGTCATGGAGGGCCTTGTAGACCATGATGAATGATGGAGTCTGAGTATGAAGGGATTAGAGGAATTGGGCTGTGAATAGCCCTTGCGCCAGCTGTATGGAGAACTGACTAAAGAGGGGCAAAGTTGGAAGCAGAGAAGTGAGAAGTGATTACAGTAGTTTAGATGAGACAGGGTGGTGATTTGGACAAGAGTGAAGCAATGTAGGTGGTGAGAAGTGAAGGGGTATTTTGAATGTTGCACTGCTCAGTAGCAGGAAGGAATAATAATGAATGGTTTGAATGGAGAGGCTGGGGGTATTGTCATAGGAAGAAAGGAGTCAAAGATAATACTGAAGTTTTTGTTCTAAGCAACTGGGTGCAACACGGTTGTCATGTACTTGTATGGGGAAGTCTAGGGGAGAACTAGAGTAGGAGAGTTAAAGAATTTTGTTTTAACAGGTTAAATTGGAGATGCCTATTAGATATTCAGATGGACAGTTGGATATATGAGGCTGGGTCTCAGGGGGAGTATTGGGACCAGAGATATAAATGTGTATATAAATAATAATTAAAGCCATGAGACTAAACACAACCAACTTGGGTATGAGTGTAAACTGAGAAGATAACTGAGGGAATGAACACTGAGGTTTACCAACGTATATTTGTTGGGAAGAGACAGAGTAGGCAGCAGAGGATATGGAGAGAGATATGCCAGCAAACAGCTAGGAGAAACTGTTATCCCAGAAACCACGCAAAGGAACAGTAATAAGCCATAAAAAAGCCGCCAAGCCATCCAGTAAGATGAGGGCTGAGAACTGACATGGGATTTGGCAAGACACAACCTTCTCCCTGAGCTCAGAGCACAGTGGGAGTGGGAAAAACAAGAAAACAAATAAATTGCTCTACATGGAGGAAGCTATCTTCTAGAAATGTAAAGAAATTTCTGGAGATGGGTTGAAGATGAAGCAAGGACCTCTCCTTATGGAGTCAAGGGGGCTTGGAGGGGAAGGATGCCTGGAGGAAAGATGCCTGCAGGAGATGTGCTTTTGGGCAGAAGGAAAAGAACTAAGATTCATAAAATTTCAATATTTTTTCTAGTTCATTCTTATTTATTTTTCTTACAATCACTCCTGCAAAACCGATATTTCCCCTCCCAGTTTAATATCCCTCTACTATTACTGCATGCATATTTGTCAATTATCAATACACGTGATTACTATATTATAAGGGCATTACATGAATTTCATCACTTCCTACTCCATTTGGAGGATATTCTTAGAATTGTATTTTTCTTTGTTGTAGTCTCTATCTTTTTATTTTGAGGAGGAGGGGCAAAGGAAGAGGGAGAGAGAGAATCTCAAGCAGGCTCCATGCTCAGTGTGGAGCCTGATGTGGTGCTTGATCTCACAACCCTGAGATCATGACCTCATCCAAAAATCAAGAGTTGGACGCTTAACTGGCTAAGCCACTCAGGCACCCCTGTAGTCTTTATCTTTTAATTACATTTTAATTTCCTTTCATGACTGTGTGCAAACATAGAAAATGTATTCTTAACAATAATAGCTGCTATGTACCTAATACTGACCATGTGTGAGGCACTGTTCTAAGAACTTCACATGTATTTATTTGTTCTTACAAACACTCCTGATACTTCTGTTGTTCTTGTTCTTCTTCTTTTTTTGTGTGTGTGATAACTGAGGGACAGAAAGATTAAGTAACTTATTCAAGGCCACACAGAGGTGGCAGTGCCAGTTTTGGGACTAAGCTCTCTGGCTTCAGAGCCCACCATCTTGAGCAATATGTCAAGTATGCTTCCATCCTTATTTTTGTTATAGCTCTACTTTCCTGGGATGGGCAGCTGTTCGGGAAAAATCTTCAAGGGATAGTCTCTTATAGACTTCGGCTGCAATTTCCTAAAGACTCAGGAATTCAGTTGCTGCTTGTGATTTCAGAATGTGCCAGTAGGACCCAGGGACTGGACACGGGATACTTGTCCACATCAGGGAAGAGAGGTAAAACCATAGAGTAGCCAAAATATTTAAGGTGCTTTGATTCTCAAATAGCAATAATATATACACAATTGAAATATAAGATAACTCCATCCTAGTGGAATCTAGGTGGTAGTTCAGCCTTTGTTTGATCTCAGGTATTTTTTATAGGCTGACCGAATCCCTGAGGATGGTTTTATCCTTTTTTTCTTATACTAGGCTGATAAGTGGTTCAACCAATAGGGGGGGATCAGGATACATCATTTCCAAAAGCACTTGAGGCTTCTCCCTTTAATAAATTTTGGGCCCCACCTTTGATCTAAAAGTTTTTGAAAGGGCGCCTGGGTGGCTCAGTTGGTTGGACGACTGCCTTCGGCTCAGGTCATGATCCTGGAGTCCCGGGATCGAGTCCCACATCGGGCTCCCAGCTCCATGGGGAGTCTGCTTCTCCCTCTGACCTTCTCCTCGCTCATGCTCTCTCTCACTGTCTCTCTCTCAAATAAATAAATAAAATCTTTAAAAAATAAATAAATAAATAAATAAATAAAAGTTTTTGAAATTAGGTAACAGCCAGTTTTCCTTTCCTGGCAGAAAGAGGGTGTAGAATAAATAACTTTTGCTAAGATGTTTCCATGTCAAGTATCTTAGTAACTTAAATTCCCAGACCTCTTAATCTTATTAGTTTTTTTGTTTTTTTTTTTCTCTCAGAGTGAAAATTTTCTGTTCTCTTAATTCTGTTCTCATTTAAATGTTCTTCTCCGGGCACAGTCATTATATTTTCAGAAAAGTTTAGAGCCAGACTTAAAATTTGCTCTTAGTTTTTACAAATATTAAAAAAAAAAAAAAATAACAAGCCCTGGAAAGTACATACTATTTTCACTGTGGTATGGTGGTACTCTCCCAATCTGCTCTGTAATATTGTCATAAAACATGTAACTATAGGAAAAGGAGGGGACTTAGGTGATTGTTTTGCTCTGGAAAAGAAGCTACTTCCTAACAGAGGGAGGATTTCAAATGGCCACATAGCAAAGCCAACATTCACACAGGTTTCCTGTGGGCCACTTCCCCTCTGCTGAACCTGACCCAAAGCCAAGGTAAAAGAAGGGAAAATTTTCTCTTATGAAATCTCAAATTTCTGATAACTCACCAAGCTGATCACTGTTAAAAAAAAGTTATAAAATTAGGTTACGATAAACTTGAAGAATTTCATGAATTTGTTTTTGAGGAACAATAAGATTTGCTTTGGAAATTGAGAGAAAAAGTAAGAATGAAAATGGAAAAATTGATGGGGCACCTGGGTGGCTCAGTTGGTGAAACATCTGCCTTTGGCTGAGGTCATGATCCTGGGGTCCTGGGATCCAGAAACCCCTCAGCTCCCTGCTCAGTGGGGAGTCTGTCTCTCTGTTCCTCTCCCTCTGCCCCCTCCCTGCCTGTGCTCTTTCACTCTCACTCTCTCAAATAAATAAGATCCTTAAAAGAAAGTGGACAAATTGAGATAAACTATAACATTGACAAGTACACCTACAAACTTTAGAACACTCAAAAAACACAAGTAACTGAAAGGAATAAGTTGTGACTACTGTATTTTAACTGTCATGCCTTAAAGTACTTTATACCCAATTCAATCCTCTTCTGGATATACTTTAAAATGATTCAAATTTTGTTTTAATCTTTATTTTTACTTAAAAAACACATTAATTAAAAATGTATCTTTGAATTCAAGATGCCTAATAGATACTTAAAACCTTTAGTACTCCCCCCACCCCAGCTACAGCCCCAGGAAAATAAAAGTACAGTAGTACAGCCACTGATTTTTATAGAAAAATGAGTGTTCTAGCGTTTGTTGATCTTACCATATTTCATTTATGAATGGTATGAGATAAATAAATGAAAAGCAGCAAAGATCTTTCTTTCAGTAGTTGTGTAGTGAGTGGTGCTTTTAAAAAATTGTGTTGCAGTTACACTACATTTTAGGATCTTCCCATAAAAAGTTACGAATCTTCCCAAGAACGTTGAGTGAGATCTCTGTCCCCAAAGCCCGGAGGGGCAGTTCAGGGTATTTCCCCAGTGTTAGTCATTTGATTTAAGGAAGAAAAAATGTGAGGATATCAATGGACGGACAAATTGTCCTAACCGTCCAGCAGAGACATTGGCTGTGTGTGTTCTGCTCTGTGACCTGGCAGCTGCCAGGCCTGCACCCGAGAAGGCTGCCCTGAGAACTAAAGCTGGGGTGTGGCCGCCCGCAGCGTGCACCCGGTCCCCCGCCGGGTTCTGCTCCTTCCCTTACCTGCATAGTGGTCAAACACAGTGGGCACGTACTCCTCTGGGAAAGCGTCGTTGGCGTAGCTCATCAGCAGGCAGGTTTTCCCCACGGCTCCGTCTCCCACTACCACACACTTCAGCATCTTCTTCTCCTCCGTGCCCCCGCAGCCACAGCTGCTGTCACCTCCCTCTGTGCAGCTCATCCGGGCGGCTCCAGCTGCTGGGACCGGGCAGTTGCTGTGGCTTCTCCTGCTTCTCCCCAAGCCCATGGAGCACGGGAAGCGAGTGAGCAGCGGGCTGGAGATCACTCTGCCTTCTTTGGGGTGCCTGGGGTCACAGGGACCTGTCCGAGGCAGCTGGCACATGCCCTCATGCTTACCATCCTGGTCAAGAAAGGTAGCACACATTTGGGAGAACGATTAAAAGCATCTGTCCCCTTTCCCCTCTAGTTTGAGTTAAGAAACCCTCATTTTTCTCTGAATTCTAGGGGCTTCCTGGCAGTCTAGAAATTTCAACAGCTCGAGGGTTTCGCTGTGCCCTTCCCCTCTCCAGCCTGGCTGAAGACACAGAATTCTGCTAAATCTTTCCTCTTTTCCACTTCACATCTAACATGGAGGGAAGCTGGGCTTTTTAATGGAGTTTTCCCTTGCTTCCTCCAGCTTGCCGAGTATCAGGAAATCATGGGTTTCCTGCTGCATTCCATATTAGGATCAGTGGGCTGGGGAAAGCTGCAACAATGGGAGCTCTGTGTGTGTGTGTGTGTGTGTGTGTGTGTGTGTGTGTGTGTGTGTGTTTGTACTTGTGGGGAACGCTGCCAGGGCATGGAGTGGGAAAACACTAGGGGTCCCACTGCAGACTCAAGCTGTCAGACTTCCTGTTTCATCTGCTGCTGGGGAGGCTGTTTGCCTGGGGCTGGCTGAGGAGAAGCTGACGACGGGATGGAAACTGGCGAGCGCTGTCTGCCACAGAAACCAGAGGGAATGGTTTAAGTGAGCAGAGAGAACCAGCCGTTGTAGGATAACATATGACATCATCCCTCCCTGAGTCACCAGTGAAAAGCTCTGCGAAGTAAAAATGGACAGTTCTTCACATACTTAAATGAGAAACTTTAGGCAATTCATCCAGGCGAGAGAGAGAGAGAGAGAGAGAGAGAGAGAGAGAGAGGAAAACCTTCCAGCATTACATTGTTTCGAAGGCATACATTCTTATAGATCATAAGTTTAACACACGTGGTCAGTTTATGAGCTGCCACATTTGGGCACAACACTCAGACGTGTACTGCAGACACAAACATCTTTATGGTCGAAGCACACAAGAAATCAACCAGACATGGGACGTTTGCATCTTCTTATTAGCGAATAAACACACTTGTGCTTGGCTCACGGTCTTGGAAATGAAAGTATGTGGAACGGCTGTGTTGGTTTGCTTCAGGTCCCCTAATGCTGCCTTTGTGATTTACTCCTATCCCCTTGGGTCAGCCTGGTCCTCTGCCATTACTAAGGGAGCCACTGGCAGCTAATTTATTTATCTCTTGGTTTGCTCAAAATGAAGTTCCTCTGAAGCCCTGTGTTTGAGTAATGCACTTGGTTGTGGAGAAGAAGTGGAACTCTGCAAGTGATTTTGACGAATGGATCAAGACTTTTTTGATAGGGGAGTCTCAGTTAATTTGAAGTTTGTGAGCACTTATTTTCAAGCATTTAGATTACCCAATTGATTTGAGGGGGTTTTCTTGTGTGTGGGGAGGAGATGGGGGAGATGTCTGTTTTAATAGGTGGCTAACAATAATATACATAATATAGTAATATACAATAATATAGGATATCAGTATTATGTATATATATAAAATGCTACATGCATATACATACATACATAACATATATATGCTACAGTGTAACAGATAGAACCCCAGATTTATTCTGTTTTAGATTATAGTAACAGATCACAGTAGTTCAGATCACAGAGAGAGTTTAGTTAGTTGAGATTATGTTAGCAGTACGGAAGTTGTGAATTCTTTATGGTTCATGTCATTCAGGAGCATTTGAAGGCACCTATGACTGCATGTGTTCTAGATAATTTTATTTTCATTTAGTCTACCTGAAATACTGGGAATATGTGATAATAAGATTGTAACTTGAAAATTTATGTTTTTCTTCTAGAAAAAACCCTCAAGTATGAAGGTGGCACAAATCTGGGCAGGTAGAGTGGTTGACAACGTCAGGAACCCCAAACTGAAGATGAAAAAGGCCACTTTGAGCACAGTGAGATGATAGGTGTTTGGCAGAACTTGGAAGGGGTTCTGACTTTGACCTTGTCCCTGAGGTCAGGCAGTAAATATGGAATGGAATGAATATTCCCTTCAAATATGGAGTTCTCAAGCAATGGCTGGCCCCACCTACACTCCTCCACCACAAATACACTTGAGCCCACTGAACACTTGGCCTAAGAAAAAACTGAGAAATTGGATTGGGTGAAATTTATCTACATCTGTGTCTAACCTAAATCGTGTGTCATCACATACAGATATTTAAGTCCATGCCAGTTGGTATGTGACTAGGGACAAGAAGAAACTGGAAGCATCCAGTGTGGTCCTTGACCTCTAACTCAGAGGACTGATACATTTGCCAGATCGGATTGTATGCAAAGATGGGCATGGCAGTTAAGAAGGTTGGCTCCATCTCTGGAAATAAACTTGTTTCATCACTGTTTACTGCTTCCCCCTGCCAGACTGAAGATTTATAAGAAAAAAAATGTTTAAGACATTCTATGGAAAATGGCAAAAGAGTTAAAATTTCAGTAGCCTGCTGATTCTGTGAATCACTTTGTCCATGTGAGAATAAATCTTTTTAAAAATTAAAAGATGGCTCAAGCCAGAGTAACAAAATTTAAAGAAAAAAAAAAGCGAAGATAGTTCAGTCTTATTTTTATAGGTCTCTGAATCCATGGAACTGTGACTGCTTCCTTGTCCAGGTAGAATAGTCAAGAATATGCTTTAATTCCAAAGATTTATAGTTAGGAATTTAGAAATAGTATGAAAACCATGTGTTGAACTAGTCTCAACCAGATGCCTGTATTTTAAGGATCTTGGGCCATTTGAATGATCGAGTGGTGGTTTTGTAGCCATTAATTATTGGTTTACCTCGAGCACCAAGTTTACACAAACTTACCAGTACGTGGTGAAATCTTGTTGGGTGATATTTCCTGCTTTTTTCTGAGATCTCAATTCCTTGGCTCCCTCCTGTCCTCTGAGCTCTGGTTTCACACGAATTTTCCCAAATGCCAAGAGAGCATTTTTGTATAAAATTCTGACTTGATTGCTTTCAGTTTTAGTATGACTTTATTAAAGAGCCCAGATTTTTCTCCTCTTTTTTTTTTTTTTCTTTTGTGCTTGAAACTAGAAGTTGCACAGGGAAATAAGGCAATTGAGTCAGATACTCTGATTCTGGATTAGCCTCTCCATAGGAGAATGTTTTGAATCCAGTCTTAGGAATGTGGGATGTGCTGTGGTTATGGTGATTCCAAAATGTTCAGCCCAGCCACGAGTCACTCCCTGTTCCATAGGAGGCCTTCTCTGGGGCTAAAGCGGAAGTCAGGCCTCTAGTGGAAGTGGGGAGGTGGGAGACGGAAAGGGGAAGCATAGTTCTAGGAGTTCTGACCCAAATCTCCCACTGGACCTAACCCTTAAGATCAGTTGGGACATTGCTAAAACTTGACAGGCTGTCCTAGGACTAGCCTGGTCTGGAACGGCTGCTCCCCCAGAGGGATGAGTCGTCATGATCACGAACACACATGTATCTGTGTTTTTTTAATCTGTCAGACTAGCTGTTCTCAGCCTCTGACTATTGCCCATGTTACAATCACATGTCATATGATACAGTGTGATAAGATATCATAATCATTTATCAGCCACATTTTCTTGGATATGCTCTTTTTATAGTTCTTGAAATGGCTTCCTTTTTCCTTGCTTGGAGGATTTTTTTCTTTCTTTGCCGAATCTTTTAATTCTGATAGACGTAGTCACTTGTGAATCTCAGGCAGATGGGGACTTCTTTCTGTCTAAGAAAGAAGAGGCTGATTTGGCTAGTAATGATTAAGGGGTGTGTAGGCATGTGTGTGTGTGTGTGTGTGTTTTCTGTATTTCACTGTAACAAACTGTAACAAACCAAAGCTTTGTCTCAGGCTTGTGGATAGTCTGACTATTAAAAATATTTTTTTGGTTCCCCTCCGTAGAAGCCCAGAGGTTAGGGATCTTTCAAGTTTCTCCTATCTGGAAGAGATAGGTAATAGTTTGGAAAGATTTTGGATTGATTCCTGATTTTCTAGGTTGAAGAGGTATGTTTTGGAAGGCAGATAAGTTTGAGGTTGAGGGGGGTGCTAAGTTGTTTTCTTTGTCAAGGCCTTGGAGCAGGAATAGCTTTCGGAAATAGCCATCTTCTAGTCAAACAAAGATCTTTGATGATTATTTCAACCTGTTAGTGATATGGTCCCCAGATTGGTCATTATCTGAGTGGGAAAGGATTAGTGTCACTGCCTCAGGCTGAACTTCTGTGGGCTCAGGGCCCTGCCACACCTTATTGCCCTTTTTACATGGGAGAATCTGTTGCTGAAAGTGAAAAAGACTGGTGTAAGTCTCTACCTCTGCTAGAAAAACAACTCCAAATGTGCCCTATGCTTAGGAGGCCTGGTTGTTACATGAAAAATTGATACAAAGATTGAGGAGTTGAAGGGCAGGGCACATGGGATGTGGCTTGTATATAAGGAAGTGTTTTGGTGGTTGTGACCAGATTAAACCCACAAATCAATCTTCCTGAGAGCCAGCAGGTTACTGACCAGCTCCTCGTTGGTGAGACACTAAACGGCGAGGGAAATGCAACTCTTCTCTGTGGACGTAATGTGTGTGATCACACCTCTTGAAGAAACCATTTGCTAATTAATTTGTGCCTAGAAATCACCTGCATCAGAATAAAGAGAGATATAAAGACTGCCAGTGCTTAAATGAGACCTCAGCTCTGATCTCAGATTTGGTGTTTATGCCTGACAGGGACTGAGGAAAGATCTGGAAACTAAATCCCAGGGGATAAGTGAAGAGTGAAGAAAAAGTAAACAGCTTCAAGCAAATCTATTAAAACCCCCAGGACAAAGGGAGGAAGACAAAGGCTTCTGTGATTGTAACCCCAGCAACCAAGGGCAGAAGGTAGGTGGAGTCATTCTGTGAAAGGACACAGGGCTTTCAGGTTGAGTGCCCTAGAAAAGACTCTCCTCTATTGTCAACAAGGAGAATTCTTGCAAAGTGTTTTATTTTCCATTCAATTTTATGAAATTTTCTTTTTTGTGAATTTTCTATTCACTATTGTGCTGACTTATTAAAAGTACTGTGAGTATTTCAACAATGCTAGTGGTTTTTAATTTGCTTCTTTTGTTTTTGATCACATTATATTTGGAAGTTATTTTGTACTTTTCCTTACTTTTTGGAAAATTGAAGAAATTGTAATCGATTTTGTGAGATGTATGTTTCTTTTGTCTACTCTGAAGTTCTGAAGGTAACTTCTTTAGACCATAGTTTTGTATGATAAAATAATATAATTTTTATTAACTTTATAATGAGAAAATTGGTAAAA
This sequence comes from Mustela nivalis, assembly GCF_964662115.1. NCBI lineage: Eukaryota > Metazoa > Chordata > Mammalia > Carnivora > Mustelidae > Mustela > Mustela nivalis. The sequence goes on from NC_139025.1 coordinate 37,350,265, forward strand.
TGGTTTTGTTTTTGTGAATTTCACTTACGCAAGCTTTTATCCAAACTTTATTTTTTTCTTTCATATTGAAAGGAAGGTGATCCTCCAACACTATGCACGTCTCCAAAGCATTCATGGCTAATTCCAATAATCTCAAATGCTCCGTACCATCGTTTATTTGTTTTCTCAAATGTGGAGACTTTGTGATAATTGTTGTCCATTCTGTAGATGCCCAAGGTTTTTTTCTGTTGTATTTTTATTTTTATTAGGTCTCAGAATTCTTCCAAACCTCAATTTCATTGAGTCTGGGAGGGAGTTTTTATAATCATTGAATACAACTTTTTAAACAATAAAGGAATTCTCTTTACAACGGGGCTCAGAGGCTATGCCCTTTTCATGAATACTGTTGTTCACTCTGTAAAATGGCAACTGCTATTATTTACTATTTGAATGATCACATTTGTTGCTTTTGTCAATCTTAGATATCTTTCATCTTTGGGGAATGGCACTCTAATTTTCCTTCTACCGTCTACCTATAGTCCAAGTTGTTCAGCTCAGGCTAATGCCACCCTCTAGGGTGGGATCAGGTACTTGATCTAGGTTTGGCAAATAAGAATGATTTCTGGGGCATCAGCTGTTGCTCTCTAGACATAGATGCTCTTCTCCCCTGGAATTTCTTTCACTAAGGATCACCAGGTGGAAGTATCCTACCTCATGTTGATCATAATGATAATGATAAAGTAGTTTAAAAAAATTTTTTTTAGGGTAGGTTCTTTACCCAGCATGGAGACCAACACAGGGCTCAAACTCACAACCCTGAGATCAAGTCCTGAGCTGAAATCAAGAGTGGGATGCTTAACTGACTGAGCCAGCTGGGTGCTCCCAGTAGCATACATTTTTAACTTATTTAATCTTCCCCCAAAACATATGAGGTGAGTATTATTATTTCCTCCATTTTCATGATAAAAAACTGAGGCTGAGTGAGGTCAGGTGATTTGGTTAATGTCAAACAGCTAGGAAGTGGTGAATTGGGATTCTCAATCTGGCAGCCTGCTTCTAGAGCTCATGCTTTTCCCATTATATTAAAGAAAAACATGGCTGTTAAGAGAGAAAAATGGATTCTTAATCACATAATTTGAGCTCTTGGATCAGACTCTTCCTAACAGAGGCCTGGGTTTCCCTTTTGAATGAACGGTTACATTATCTTTTTGGCTTACCTTAATCTGCGATGGATTTCTCTTACTTATACTTGGAAGAGCCCAAATTAGTGCCTGAAAGAGCAATGAGGAGATCTTGGATAAACTGCCACATGATATTTGAGACAAGGCATGTAGAGATGACTTGTTTAACAAAGCTGTGAAATGCTGGAGTATCATTTCCTGCATTTGTGATTATAATTTGAGTTGAGTTGCTCTTCAAATTTGGCTTTTGGGTTTACATGTTTGCATTCAGTATGGACTGAATGTTCTCAAATTCACATATAGAAACTCATTGTGATGGGATTAGGAGGTGGGACCTTTAGGAAGTGATTAGGTCATGAAGGTGGGGCCCTCATGGGATTAGTGCCCTTATACAGGAGACCTCTGCTCCCTAGCCCTTTCTACCACATGAGGACACAGAGAGAAGACCATGGCTCATGAATCAGGAAGCAGGTTTACAGATCCCAAACCTGCCAGCACCTTGATCTGGCTTCCCAGCCTCCAAGAGTGTGAACAGTACATTTCTGCTGTTTATAACATTTGTGGTATTCTGTGATAGCAGGCCAAGCGGACTAAGATACATGGTTAAGAACAGGATGCAAGACACTTAAACCCCCATTTGTGCAGACTGAGGGAAACATGAAATAATAATTCTCTGTCTTCTAAATGAAACGATATTAATAATAGCTCTATAAATGTAGTCATGAATATATAAAAGAGTCAAGAAACAAAATTCGATCCAAACTAGCTTGAGCTAAAAGAGGCTTATAATCACATAACTGAACATTCGGGGGAAGCTGGCTTTGGGTTTGGCTGACTTAGGGTTTATTGTTGCCACTAGGATTCATTCTTGGCTTCCTACTTCTGGGCGGGATCCATCTTCAGCATCTCCAGGATACTCCATAGCCACAAGTGAGGTGAGTTTCACTTCTTTAGCTAACTAGCCCGGTGGAAAGGACAGTGTGTGTCTCAGGATTTCCTACACAAGGGCCAGGTTTCTCTCTGATTTGGGTTCAGTGATAATATGCTAATTGGTTTATACCAATCAGGTCCACACCAGGAGCCCACCAGGTTGAAAATGGAAGATGATGTTCAGAGAGGAAACTACAGATCTGAGGAAGGGGAATAATAATAGTAGTATAATAGTAAGATATAGTAGTAATAATAGTACTATTTGTAGTTACAATGATAATAAGAGTCATGGCTAATAATACAGTACATAACATGTTGGTATTTATTAGTGTATTTAATCCTTACCGTAACTGTATAAGTACCACTAAATTCTCAACTTGCAGAAAAAACAAGGAAAAGCTTTAAAAATACATATTCCTTGGGACGCCTGGGTGGCTCAGTTGGTTAAGCGGCTGCCTTAGGCTCACGTCATGATCCCAGCGTCCTGAGATCGAGTCCCACATTGGGTTCCTTCTTGGCAGGGAGCCTGCTTCTCCCTGTGCTTCTGCCTGCCACTCTGTCTGCCTGTGCGCTCTCTCTCTCTGACAAATAAATAAATAAAATCTTTAAAAAAATAAAAAAATACCTATTCCTTAATTTTAACCATGTGTCTTATTGATTATCTTTTATTAAGTATATCCTATTGATAGGATATTTGTATGACTTCCTGAATGGGGGATGGGGAATAGATGTTAGTATATTACCCAGGAGCCAAACTTAAGGATCCTCTAGAGTTAAATGAAGATGTGTATTTATATTCCAAAATGTCTAAATATTACAAATGTATCTTCTCCTTTGTTTAAGCCGTAAAATATATTTTATTTGGAACGTACCAGTATTCTTGTAATAATATGTTTATAATATACACTGTGATAGTGAAAGAAAAATTCTCGTCTTATGGAAGAGGTAACCAAGACCCAGAGACAGGAAGTTTGCACAGCTAGGAGGTGGCAGAGTGGGGATTCCCACAGGCAGTCTGGCTAGGGAACCCACACTGTTTACCTGGCTATGTTAAGAATGGATCACCGGTGGTGAGTCTCAAACAAGGAGAGCCCTACACTCAACATCCACCCTCCAGTTAGATTCCTTGGCCTTTTAGGTGAGAGCTTATAAAGCTGTAGCTATGTTCAGTGCTGTGCTTTATAAGCGAAACCTCCTTTAGGCTGTTTGTGGTGAGCCTGTAAGCCATGTGGGGCAGCGGATCTGTTTCTGAACTCTTGTACTTTAGGTCATTGTCGATACTCCTCTGTTCTTACTGAAGGTGTTGATAAAGCACCACTTGTCCTTGTGAATCACCTCTGCAGCTGATTTCAGTTTTTTCCCCGAATCAAAGGTGACTGTCAAATACCCTTCTCCCCTGTTTGTCTTCACCGCTATCGTTTACCTAATCACAACAGGGTCATGACTGTGGGTAAGGGTGAAACTGCTTGGATGTTGTGATGCTATCTTTAGCTCCATGTTTCTTGATCTCAAATAGAATGAGAGCCATCTAACCTTTTGTTTGATTTAATGTTTGTTTCCTTTTTTTTCTCCAGTAGATAAATTTTGCACATAATAGGAAACATTTATTTCCTTCTCTTAGGTACTGAAGCTTATTTTCAGATAAGTTGCTGCCTTTGATACCAACTAGAAAAAAAAAAGAACTAAATATCATTTTGCCCATCCTCTTTCCTCCAGAATATATCTTGGCCATAACACATTTTTTAAAAAAAATTTAGCTATTACATTCTCTATGCCATGAAAATCTTAAGTTACTGTTACTAGGCCACACCAGCTTGATGAATAACATAACATCTTAGGAGAATAATTGTATTCATGTCTAATGTTCTTTTCTTCAGTTAACATCTGTCTCCTGCACTTTTCTTAATATTTTTTACACCACTGGAATCCATAAAATGCTTAATCTTGAGTTAGTCTGGATTGAAGATCTTTATAAAAAAAAGTCAAAATTTTCTCTATGTCATTGGGAAAAGTTCCCTTAGAGTAAATATGGACCTTCCAAATCTAGTTGAGGAGATGGGATTTGTGAAGCCTGATTAGCTGAACTTCTGCGCTTTTGGACCCTGAGTATACTGAAATATACTGAAAAAAGGAAGACTCCATAAAACGGAGTGACAGCTCAGATATCTTGATAAGCCTTCTGTAGAAATATAGATTTTCTGCTGTCTTTCCTTAAGCCTTCCCATAACCTAAGAAATAATTCTACACTTGATGCTGGATATAATATAGCTCCTCTCATAGTTCTGCTAGAAAAATCACACGAGCATTTTGAGAAATAGAGGGTTCTTCTGTGAGGCACTAGGGGAGACCATTAAAACCAGGATGATAGATTACACTTAGATACCACCATTCCCTCCCCTCCCTCAGTTCTTAGTTAGTTACCATCATGGTGCAAGTTCTAGCTGAATCTGAACTTTGGCCATCAAATCCTTCTCAACCCAGTGCTCCAGGCATATACCCTAAACTAAGTAGTATGTAAAGTGAAATCCTTTTCCAGCTCTGCTCAACCTATACCAGAACGAGCAAGTAACTCTTCCTATGATCAAGGAGGAAGGAGAAAAGGGAGATGGACCTTCTAACATTTGATGAACAACTATTACATGTTAAGCACTGTGTTGAGAAATTTTGCACATATCACATTTAATCCTTTCAAAGATCAGAGGTAGGTGATGTGATTTCCATTGTTATTAAATGGAAATGAAATCTTGGGCTCAAAGTCACAGAGCTGATAGGTTAAGTGATGTATCAGGGATTCAAGTCCAAGTCCAAATCTGAAGGCCATATCATACTTGCTCTTCAAAACTTTTCATTTTTTTTAAAATTTTTATGTTCAATTATAATTGAACATATAATGCAACATATAATACATCATTAGTTTTTGACATAGTGTTCAGCAATTCATTAGTTGTGTGCAGCGCCCAGTACTCATCACCACTTGTGCCCTCCTTAATACCCATCCTGGTTACCCCATGGCCTGTCCCCCCTCAGTTTGTTTCCCAGAATCTAGTGCCTCTCATTGTTTGTCTCCCTCTCTGATTTTTTCCCAGCTTTTCTTCCCTTCCCCTGTGTTCCTCGGTGCTACTCCTTATGTCCTGCATATGAGTGAAACCATATGATAATAATCAAACCTTTTTAGAATCATTGTTAATAATCAATTGTTTATATAATCTTCAATGTATAGTATTAGTCTGGCAAATCCAGTTTACCATGGATTTATTAATTATGGCAACAGATATTCATGGGGCACCTACCAGGTGCTAGGAATATTGTGGTGAACTACTCAGGTAAACACTATCATTGCCCTTGTGGAATTTACATTCTAGTGGAAGGAGGTAAATAATAAACAATGAACATAGCAAATATGTAAATTACCTTAATGGGTGATAAGTGCTATTGGAAAATAAGAAGACTATAGTAAATAAGAATCATTGGTCAGAAGAGGGGTGGAGCAGAAAGTAGTTCTCAAAGGTGAATGTTTAAGATTGGACAAGATATGTGAGGGAAGAATATTCTAGACAGAGGGACTTAGCCAGTGCAAAGCCCCAAATGTGTGAGAGTATCCTTGGAAAGTTTGAGTTCCAGTGTACCTGGAACAGAATAAGTGAGGAAACGGAGCAAAATGTCAGCTGTGGGACCTTTTAGGTCCTGGTATGGACTTTGGCCAAGTGTGATGAGGAGCCACTGAAAGGTTGGAACAGAATAGGGCTAAGATTGGGTTTATTTTAAAAGGATCACTCTGGCTTCTGTGAAAAATGTGGACTGGGATTGAGTGGGGGGTGAGGATGAAAGCAAGGAGATCCATTGTAATAATTCAAATGAAATATGGGTGGCTTGGACCAGAGTGGAAGTGAGAGAAGAGGTCATATTCTGGGTGTACCAGTCATCAGAAGGACTGGATGTACATTATCAGAGAATAAGAGGAATCAAGGATGAACTCTAAAGGTCTTGTTCTGAGCAATTGGGAAGAGGGAACTTCTATTACTTGAGATTGAGATTTTAGTTTGGGGGATGTTGTGTCTGTTAGACCAAGAGGACATAACACGGTCCTGGATTTTAGGAGAGAGCTAGGGCTAGAGATAGATGTGAACTTGCTTCTCTGGAAAAAGGAGAAAACTCTTGAGGTTCAAGGAGTAAAGGGATTGAGTAAAGGCAAATAGAGTGCTTCAAGAAGGAAGCTGCAAGCATGCAGTGTCCAGGAGACCAGGTAAGGTGTTTCCTAGAGGAGACAGTGATCACCAGTGCCAAATGCCGCTGATGCTCAGTGAGAGGAGAGCTGATACTGACCATGAGACTTTGGAATGTGAAGGTCACTGGTGATCTTGACAAGGATGATTTTGGTGGAGTTGATGAGAACAAAAACCTGACTGGAGAGGTTTAAGAGAGGGATTGGAGAAATCAGGGAATTTTTTTTTTTTTTTTTTAAGAATGAATAGCAACATAGTTTTTATGCTAATGGAAGTGAACTAATAAAAAGGACAAAATTGGTATAGGAGATAGAGAATTGTTGGTGAGAGGAAAGGTATTCACAAGCATCTGAATGAGAGAAGAGATAAAAATATTTCATCACGGGGCGCCTGGGTGGCTCAGTGGGTTAAGCCTCTGCCTTCGGCTCAGGTCATGATCCCAGGGTCCTGGGATCAAGCCCGGATCGGGCTCTCTGCTTGGCAGGGAGCCTGCTTCCTCCTCTCTCTCCGCCTGCCTCTCTGCCTACTTGTGATCTCTGTCGGTCAAATAAATAAATAAAATCTTAAAAAAAAATATTTCATCATGGTGATCTGATAATGACAGCTTTATGTCATTGCCATATGTTTTCTTTTTTTAAAAATTTTTCAATTAGATTTATTTATTTATTTATTTATTTGACAGAGCAAGAGAGAGATCACAAGTAGGCAGAGAGGCAGGCAGAGAGAGAGGGGGAAGCAGACTCCTCGCTGAGCAGAGAGCCCAATGTGGGGCTCAATCCCAGGACCCTGGGATCATGACCTGAGCCGAGCCAGACGCTTTAACTCATTGAGCCACCCAGGCGCCTCGACATATGTTTTCAAGTGATTTGCTCAAGTGGTGTATATTACTGATACCAGATTCTCAAACAGCCTAATCCATTATTTTGGCATACTGAGATTTTTAATGTTGAGAGTGAAAAATGACAGTTTATTTCTAAGGTTGACCTATGGTGAAAGAGCTCCATTGCTCCATTTTATTTTTCCCCGCACATGATGATGTCCGTCACTGATTCCAGGAAAAACTGGTTATGTATTATAGGGGTATATTTGAAAACCATATCTATATGCTACAGTAGAAACTGAAGAAATTCTGCAAGATTGCATTTTGTCAGAGTGGATTGGATCCAATTGCTAGCCTTTCTGCTTTTGTATGTGTTGGGTCCCTTGACTCAGCAGCATCTGACAGAGCTTTGAATAATCTTCAGTGAAAAATCATCCTATAACTTTTGGATCATCTGCTTAATTCCATTATGAGCTGTCTGAAGATCATTTCTAGATTGTCATTCCTGATGTCTACAACTGTAATTTAGGACTTTAAAGTTTACTAGAAACAGAATGTAAGAAAATAAGCCGCCTATATGTGGATGGAAACTGATCTAAGTTGACATAGAACTGGATGCCTTGGTGAAAAACTGCAAATAATGTTCTACCTCTCTCTTTCATGAGACCACTTTTATTTTTATTTTTAAATTATATTTTTATTATTTTGAATTGGATTGAGCCTTTGGTTCTTTTTTTAATCTAAAACTTATAGCACTGTGTCAACTGACTGTCCATCAAGTGGTCTTCAGCTGTCAAAGGTTGGAGAAACATTAGGCTAGATCATGCAGAAACACGTACGTTTTTGAAAAATGTTTGAATTGTGTTCAAGGGCAATAGGAAACCACTGAGACACATTAAACAGGGCAGTGAGATGCTTACAAGTGTTTTTTAATAAAGATCATCTAGTTCTTATATTGGTTAGGGAGGTGCAAATATCGAATTACAGAGATTAGCAAAAGGCTGGTGTACTTGAGGGGTGATGGTTGTTTGGACTCGAGTGTGGCAAAGAAGACAGTAGTATTTAACATTTATTGAGTACTTACTCCAAAAACTTTATGAAGTAGATAGTATTATTGGTCCCAGTTTTACAGATGAGAAAACTGAGGCAAAATGAGGCAATGTATCTTGTCCAAGGTTACACTAACTATGAATTTGGAGATTGGCTTTCAATCCAAGTAATCTGATTCCATAATTCATGATATTAATTAATAAACTAACTTCTCTTGAATGGAGATGAGAAAAGTTGATAAAGATATAGTTAGAGGTGAGGTCAGGAGGACTTGGTAACTGATTGGTTGTGGATATTTAGGTAGAAGATAAGATGGAAGATGCAGAGGTGACTCCCATCTTTCTCCCTGAATCTACTAGAAAGATTCAGTGTTCATTGACCCAAAGAAAGAATGGAGGATACAAAGATTTGGAGATCAAGTGTGCTGTTTGGCAGGTACATGTTAAGATGCCTTTGAGACATCCAAGTGAAGATGGCCCATGTAGAATTGCAGCTCAGGAGAGGTCTGGGTTGGAAAGATTCACATGGGAACTGGTGGTTCATTGGAAACTATGGTTGTGCTCTGAGTTGACCTATGAACAACACAGTACCTGGTACAAAACATGGGCCAGTAATGCTGAAGGATTCAATTTGTAGAGTAGCCATAGATCTTTGGATTTGGAGTGTACTATACATAGTACCAACTCGTGATATTCAAGGTTTTGCTTTCTGGATGTTAGATGGTTAACAATGTTCACTCATAACATTCTCAGATATTTCCCATGGAATGACTGTGAAAGAAGAACACTTAGAAAAATAACATTTTGAACACATACGTGAATACTTAAAACTATCTGCTTAATGAATAGATCTAATGATCTACGTTCTTAGTTTGCTAAGAGATAAGCTTTTTTATTTTTGTTCTAGAACTCACCAATATTATTAAACAAGATGGTGGGTATTGAAAACAGTGATAACTTTTCTTATCTTTCAAGTCTTAATAACCTCATGTTTTATTTATTTTTAAAAATAAGTTTATATTTTAAAAGAGTGAAGTTTAAACATTTTTAAATTTAAAATAACTATAAATCTAAAGAAAAGTTGCAAGAATAATACAAAGATCTCCAATAAATTCTTTTTTAAATTTTTGTAATATATCCAAGAATTTTATTTTACTTTCATTTTAATTTTTTAATTTAAATTCAATTAATTAACATTTAATATATTATTAGTTTCAGAGATAGAGATCAGGGATTCATTGGTCTTAAATAATACCCAGTGCTCATTATATCACTTGCCCTCTTTTTTTAAAAATAAAATTTATTTATTTATTTATTTATTTTATTTGACACAGAGAGATCACAAGTAGGCAGACAGGCAGGCAGAGAGAGAGGGGGAAGCAGGCTCCCCACCGAGCAGAGAGCCTGATGCAGGGCTCGATCCCAGGATCCTGGGATCTTGACCTGAGCCGAAGGCACAGGCTTTAACCCACTGAGCCACCCAGGTGCCCCACTAGCCCTCTTTAATGTCCATTATCCAGTTACTCCATCTCCCTGCCCCCTTCCCCTCCAGCAACGCTCAGTTTGTTTCCCATGATTAATTATCTTTTATGGTTTGTCTCGCTCTCTGATTTCATTTAATTTTTTCTTCTTTTCTCAAATGATCCTCTGTTTTGTTTCTTAAATTCTACATAAGAGTGAGGGCATATGATAATTGTCTTTCTGTGATTCTCTGATTTTACTTAACATAATACCTTCTAGTTCCATCCATGTCATTGCAAATGGCAAGATTTTGTTTTATTTTGATGGCTGAGTAGTATTCCACTGCATATAAGGACCACTTTGTCTTTACCCATTCATCTGTTGATGGATATCTGGGCTCTCTCCACAGTTTGGCTACTCTAGACTTGCTGCTATAAACACTGGAGTGCAGGTGCCCTTTTGGATCACTACATTTGTATCTTTTGGGTAAATCCCTAGTAGTGCAATTCCTGGGTCATAGGGTAGCTCTATTTTCAACTTTTTGAGGCACCTACATACTGTTTTCCAGAGTGGCTGTACCAGCTTGCATTCCTACCAACAGTGTAAGAGAGTTCCCCTTTCTCTGCATCCTCGCCAACATCTTTCGATTCTGGACTTGTTAATTTCAGCCATTTGATAGATGTGAGAGGTGGTATCTTATTGAGGTTTTGATTTGCATTTCCCTGATGCCAAGTGATACTGAGCACTTTTTCGTGTGTCTGTTGGCCATTTGGATATCTTCTTTGCAGAAATGTCTGTTCATGTCTTCTGCCCATTTCTTGATTGAATTATTTATTCTTTGGGTATTGAATTTGTTAGGTTCTTTATAGATTTTGGATACTAGCCCTTTATTTGATAAGACATTTGCAAATATCTTTTCTATTCTGTTGGTTGTCTTTTGGTTTTGTTGACTGTTTCCTTTGCTGTGCAAAAGTTTTTATCTTGGTGAAGTCCCAATAGTTCATTTTTGCCTTTGTTTCCCTTACCTTTGGAGACCTGTCTAGCAAGAAGTGCTATGGCCAATGTCATAGAGGTTGCTGCGCGTGTTCTCCTAGAATTTTGACGCATTTCTGCCTCACATTTAGGTCTTTCATCCATTTTCAGTCTATTTTTGTGTGGTGTAAGGAAATGGTCCAGTTTCATTCTTCTACATGTGGCTGTCTAATTTCCCAACACCATTTGTTAAAGAGAATGTCTTTTTTCCATTGGATATTATTTCTTGCTTTGTTGAAGATTATTTGACCATAGAGTTGAGGGTCCATTTCTGGGTTCTCTATTCTGTTCCATTGATCTACATGTCTGTTTTGTGCCAGTACCATACTGTCTTGATGATTACAACTTTTTTTTTTTTAATTTTTTTATTTTTTATAAGCATATATTTTTATCCCCAGGGGTACAGGTCTGTGAATCGCCAGGTTTACACACTTCACAGCACTCACCAAAGCACATACCCTCCCCAATGTCCATAACCCCACCCCCTTCTCTCAACCCCCCTCCCCCCAGCAACCCTCAGTTTGTTTTGTGAGATTAAGAGTCACTTATGGTTTGTCTCCCTCCCAATCCCATCTTGTTTCATTGATTCTTGTCCTACCCACTTAAGCCCCCACGTTGCATCACCACTTCCTCATATCAGGGAGATCATATGATAGTTGTCTTTCTCTGCTTGACTTATTTCACTAAGCATGATATGCTCTAGTTCCATCCATGTTGTCACAAATGGCAAGATTTCATTTCTTTTGATGGCTGCATAGTATTCCATTGTGTATATATACCACATCTTCTTGATCCATTCATCTGTTGATGGACATCTAGGTTCTTTCCGTAGTTTGGCTATTGTGGACATTGCTGCTATAAACATTCGGGTGCACGTGCCCCTTTGGATCACAACGTTTGTATCTTTAGGGTAAATACCCAGTAGTGCAATTGCTGGGTCATAGGGCAGTTCTATTTTCAACATTTTGAGGAACCTCCATGCTGTTTTCCAGAGTGGTTGCACCAGCTTGCATTCCCACCAACAGTGTAGGAGGGTTCCCCTTTCTCTGCATCCTCGCCAGCATCTGTCATTTCCTGACTTGTTGATTTTAGCCATTCTGACTGGTGTGAGGTGATATCCCATTGTGGTTTTGATTTGTATTTCCCTGATGCTGAGTGATATGGAGCACTTTTTCATGTGTTTGTTGGCCATCTGGATGTCTTCTTTGCAGAAATGTCTGTTCATGTCCTCTGCCCATTTCTTGATTGGATTATTTGTTCTTTGGGTGTTGAGTTTGCTAAGTTCTTTATAGATTTTGGACACTAGTCCTTTATCTGATATGTCGTTTGCAAATATCTTCTCCCATTCTGTCAGTTGTCTTTTGATTTTGTTAACTGTTTCCTTTGCTGTGCAAAAGATTGTGATCTTGATGAAATCCCAGATGATTACAACTTTTTAATAGAGCTTGAAGTCCGGCATTGTGATGCCACCAGGTTTGGTTTTCCTTTTTAACATTCCTTTGGCTCTCTGAGGTCTTTTCTGTTTACATAAAAATTTTAAGATTATTTGTCCCATCTCTGTGAAAAAAGTTGATGATATCATGTTATTTACAAGGAGTGAGAGTTTGATGTCTTCTTTGCTGATCCATGTGCCTTTTATTTCTTTTTGTTGTCTCATTGCTTAGGCTAGGACTGCTAGTACTATGCTGAACTACAGTGGTGAGAAGGATATCTGTGTCATGTTCCTGACCTTAAGGGGAAAGTTTTAGTTTTTCCCCATTGAGAATGATACTCATGGGGTTTTTCATAGATGGCTTTTATGACATTGAGGTATGTTCCCTCTACCCCTACACTGTGAAGAGTTTTAATCAAGAAAGGATGCGATACTTTGTCAAATGCTTTTTCTGCCTCTATTGAGAGGATCATATGGTTCTTGTCCTTTCTTTTATTAATGTATTGTTATCACATTGATTGATTTGTAGATGTTGAACCACCCTTGCAGCCCAGGAATAAATCCCTCTTGGTTGTGGTGAATAATCCTTTTAATGTACTGTTGGATTCTGTTGGCTAATATCTGGTGAGAATTTTGACATTTTTGTTCATCATGGATATTGGTCTGTAATTCTCCTTTTTGGTGGGGTCTTGGTCTGGTTTTGGGATCAAGGTAATGCTGACCTCATAGAATTTGTAAGTATTCCTTCATTTCTATTTTTTGAAACAGCTTCAGAAGAATAGGTACTAATTCTTCTTAAAATGTTTGGTAGCATTCCCCTAGGAAGCCATCTAGCCCTGGACTCTTGTTTGTTGAGATTTTTGATTACTGCTTCAATTTCCTTGCTTGTTATGGGTCTGTTAAGGTTTTTTATTTCTTCCTATTTCTGTTTGATTGTTTATATATTTCTAGGAATGCATCCATTTCTTCTAGATTGCCTAATTTGTTGGCATATAGTTGCTCATAATATATTCTTATAATTGTTTGTATCTCTTCAGTATTGGTTGTGATCTCTCCTCTTTCATTTGTGTTTTTATTTATTTGGGTCCTCTCTCTTTTCTTTTTGATAGGTCTGGCCAGGGATTTGTCAGTCTTCTTAATTCTTTCAAGGAACCAGCTCCTAGTTTCATTGATCTTTTCTACTGTTCTTTTGGTTTCTATTTCATTGATCTGCTCTAATCTTTATTAATTCTCTTCTCCTGCTGGATTTAGGATTTCTTTGCTGTTCTTTCTCCAGCTCCTTCACATGTGAGGTTAGATTGTGTATTTGAAACCTTTCTTACTTCTTGATAAAGGCTTGTATTGCTATATACTTCCCTCTTAGGACCACCTTGCTGCATCCCAAAGGTTTTGAACAGTTGTGTTTTCATTTTCATTTGTTTCTGTGAACTTTTAAAAATTAATTTCCTCATTGATCCCTTCATTCTTTAGTAGGATGCTCTTCAGCCTCCATGTATTTGAGTTCTTTCCAAATTTCCTCTTGTGATTGAGTTCAAGTTTCAAAGCATTGTGGTCTGAAAATATGCAGGGAATGATCCCTGTCTTTTGATGCCTGGTGAGACCTGATTTGTGACCCAGGATGTGATCTGTTCTAGAGAGTGTTCCATGTACACTTGAGAAGAATGTGTATTCTGTTGCTTTAAGATGGTATACTCTGAATATATCTGTGATGTCCATCTGGGCCAGTGTGTAATCCAAAGCCCTTGTTTCCTTGCTGATCTTCTGCTTAGATTATCTGTCCATTTCTGTGAGTGAAATATTAAAGTCTCCTACTATTATTATATTATTATCAATGTGTTTCTTTGATTTTATTATTAATTGGTTCATATAGTTGGCTGCTCTCATGTTAGGGGCATAAGTATAATTCTTAGATCTTCTTGTTGGACAGACCATTTAGGTATGATATAGTGTTCTTCCTCATCTCTTATTATAGTCTTTGCTTTAAAATCTGATTTGTCTGATAAAAGAATTGCCACCCAGCTCTTTTGATTTCCATTAACATGATAAATGGCTTTCCACCCCTTTACCTTCAGTCTGGAGGTGACTTTGAGTCTAAAACAAGTCGCTTGCAGACAGCATGTCAATGGGTCTTGCTTTTTTATCCAATCTGTTATTCTGGGTCTTTTGATGGGGCAGTTAGCTCATTACATTTGGAGTAACTATTGAAAAGTATGGATTTAGTGCCATCGAATGCCTGTAAGGTGACTGCTACTGTATATTGGCTCTTTTCCTTTCTGGTCTATGTTATGTTCGGACTCTCTCTTTGCTTAGAGGACCCCTTTCAATATTTCTTGTAGGGATGGTTTGGTAATCCCAAGTTCTTTTAGTTTCTGTTGGTCCTGGAAACTTTTTATCACTCCTTCTATTTTCAGTGACATCCTTGCTGGATTAAAGTATTCTTGGCTGCAATTTTTCTTATTTAGCACCCTGAATATATCATGCCAGTGCTTTCTGGCCTGCCAGGTCTTTGTGGATAAGTCTGTTGCCACTCTAATGTTTCTACCTGGTAGATTACAGACCTCTTGCCCTGAGCTGCTTTCAGGATTTTCTCTTTGTCTCTGAGGTTTTCAAGTTTCGCTATTATATGTCAAGGTGTTGACCTATTTTTGTTGATTTTGAGGGGGTTCTTTGTGTCTCCTGGATTTGAACACCTGTTTTCTTCCCCAATTTAGGGAATTTGTCTGCTATAATTTGCTTCAGTATACCTTCTGCCCCCCTCTCTCTTTTCTCTTTTTCTGGGATCCCAATTATTCAGTATTATTTCACTTCATGGTATCACTTTTCTCTCAAATTCTCCCCTAGTGATCCAGTAATTATTTCTCTCTATCTCAGCTTCTTTATTCTTCATCATTTTGTCTTCTATATCACTAATTCTCTCTTCTATCTTATTTATCCTGAACTCAGAGACTCCATGTTTGATTGTATCTCATTAATCGTCTTTTTTATTTCAACATGATTAGATTTTAGTTCTTTTATTTCTCCAGAAAGGGATTCTCTAGTGTCTTCTATGCTTTTTTCAAGCCAAGCTATTATCTTTATAATCATCATTCTGAACTCTTGCTCTGACATTTTACTTATATCCATTCCAATTAAGTCTCTGGTAGTCAGCAATGCCTCTTGTTCGCTTTTTTGAGGTGAGTTTTTCATCTTGTCGTTCTTGCAGAAAGTGGTTGCTTTTCTATTTCTAGAGTTGCAGCTATTATTTTCTTAGATCTCTGGTTGAGTTTGCAGGTTTTCAGAATGATTTGATAGTTATCTAGCTGAATTCCTGGGACCAGGGAAAACTAAGGTCTCCTACTCCTCCACCATCTTGGACTATCTCTATTCTTCCATAAAGTCTTAATCCAGAATCACCAATTATTAACATTTGCCACATTTGTTTTTAATCATGCCTTTTCCCTTTATATATAGTCTTTCCTGGCCCTTTTATACTATGTTGCAGGTATCATATTCCTTTAATTCTAAATATTTAAACATATATTTCCTAAGAATGAGCTCATTCTCATCTATAGCCACAGTATAATTTTCCAATTCAGGAAATATAACATCTTTGTAATATCACTTTATAATTTGCAGTCCATTTTCAAATTTCTTCATGGCAATTTTCCCTCCAATAGTGGATCCAACATCATTTAGTCATGATGTCTCTGTAAGTCTCTTTAGTTTGGACAATTACTTGGCCTTTGACTTTTAAGAGGTAGTTTTTGAAGAATATGTAAATCAGTGTTTTCAAATTCAGGAAATATAACATCTTTGTAATATCACTTTATGATTTGCAGTCCATTTTCAAATTTCTTCATGGCAATTTTCTTTCCAATAGTGGATCCAACATCATTTAGTCATGATGTCTCTGTAAGTCTCTTTTAGTTTGGACAATTACTTGGCCTTTGACTTTTAAGAGGTAGTTTTTGAAGAATATGTAAATCAATGTTTTGTAAAATGTTCCTCATTTTGGGTTAGTCTGATGTTTCCTCAGGATCAGATTCAGGTTATGTGTTTTTGGTAGAAATACAATAAAAGTTAGGGTTGTGTTCTTCCTAGTGTGCCATATCAGGAGGCAAATGATGTTGGTTCACCTGCTTATTGGTGGTGTTAACTTTGGTGTCTTGGTTACAGTGGTATTTGTTAGGTTTCCTTATGATAAGATTCTAATTTGTCCCTTTATAATATTAAGTAATCTGAAAGAATTAAATTTTAAGATAATAGATACTACATCTACAACTTAAAACCTGGTTTTTTCATTGCCAGATTCTTAGGTAGAAGATGCATTAGTAATCTAGAGGCCAGCTAATAGAATCTGCTTTGGGGACCCATGTTAATTTTCTCAGTTTCTAACATGCAACTTCTCATTTTATCTAAATCTCATAATCACACCATAGGGCTAAGTTGGGAAGGGGTAATATGTGACCATATTCATGATATGGTTCCAACCCATTCTGGTGGGTAGAAAACTTCTGGTCTCTGTACCATCCCTCCTTTCCCTCACAACTCACTACTGAAGAAAGGTTGCTTGATAATTATTCAATATACATCCAAACTATTTTACATAAATTACCACTGGCTTATCTCTCCATCCCCTCTTTATAAGGATTCTAATATTCCTAATATCCTAGAACTGGGTATTGGCTTTTTACATTGTCTCATTACCTATACTTATAAATATTAAGATGCCAAAATGAACCTTAAAATACTAAAAATCTACTCCTATAAATATGAAGAAGTGTATAACTGAGTATTTCATTTTATTCTTGAATTAAATGGCTATTTCCTTAGGCCTGTAATCATTAGTTTTAACCCAAATTCTGTAACAACCATAAAAAGATGAAAAAACAACATATTTGTATAAGGCTTTATGCATATTTTATCCATTTTTATTTTATAACTTCTAATGAGTCATCCAGTATGAATTTTGGCAGACTAGTGTAAAATAGTACAGTTCTATGATTTTTCAGACCCTGTTAACATTGGGTCACATTTTGCCTTTGTTTCATATCTGCTCAAAGCTTATAACAAATTTAACAAAATTCCTGCTGTATATGAACTGTTCTAAATGAAAGAGATTTCAGAGAATAATTCCTTTCAAGCATGAATATTTAAATAAGACATTTGTCCTTAACATCTTCCTGTGAAAATTGGCTTGTTAGCCTTGTTTCCAGTTATTTAACCCTCAGATGAATTCCAATGGGTTAAAGACA
Source organism: Mustela nivalis (assembly GCF_964662115.1). Classification (NCBI taxonomy): domain Eukaryota; kingdom Metazoa; phylum Chordata; class Mammalia; order Carnivora; family Mustelidae; genus Mustela; species Mustela nivalis. The sequence continues at coordinate 37,367,606 of NC_139025.1, forward strand.
ATAAGAAAAATTTATTCCATTCAATCATGTTGTCTCCATGATTGACCCCCAAGGTAATGAATGCACCACAAAATAGAAAAGAAAAGCACATCTTATGCTATTAAGTAGTGTGTCGAATCTGGTAAAAATCAATTGCCTCATTTACTATTAATAAATTTGAAACTATTGAATATCCAGGTTGAAACAGGAATCTCACTTCATTTGGTCAAGTATTGAAATTGGATATTGGAAAAAAAAAAAAAACACATTGCTAAGATGACCAACTAATCTTAGCCCGGTAATAGGCTGAATACATTGAATGCCTTTAGAATATTTTAAAGCTAATGTCAAAATTGTCAGAAATTTTTTTGTAGACTTAGTACATTGTACTTTATAATAAGTTATAAGACATTTTCTTTCTTTCTTTTTTTTTTAAAGATTTTATTTATTTGACAGACAGAGATCACAAGTAGGCAGAGAGGCAGGCAGAGATAGAGGAGGGGAAGCAGGCTCCCTGCTGAGCAGAGAGCCCGATGCAGGGCTCGAACCCAGGACCCTGGGATCATGACCCGAGCCGAAAGCAGAGGCTTTAACCCACTGAGCTAGCCAGGTGCCCCTATAAGACATTTTCTTGAACAGAATTTTTCAGACTGTCTTATAGTGTTCAATGCAGCAAGACATTTTTCCTGTAAGGGAATATTAAAAGACCCTAATAGTTTTATTATGATGTCCCTATCACCTTTGCTTCATGAAAAGAGTACCAAACAATTTCAAATTGACCTTAAGAATTATTTAAAGCTAAGGCATAGAGGGTATATTAGTTAGTATAAAAACTAAAATGCTATAACAAAGAAAATGAACAATATTGTAGCTTAAAGAACGCAGAAGCTTATTTCTCTCATGCTGTAGTCTAGTGAGTCTAGGCTGGGGAGGGGGTAGTGAGATCCATGGAGTCTTTCAGGGGACCACATTCCTTTCATCTTATTTCCCCACTATTTTCTCAGATGCCATCTTTGTCTAGAAGTTGAAACTAGGTTGTGGGCTAAGTTATGAAGCTAGGTTGCATTTTTTAAAAAGGGTGGGTTGTCTTTGGTGGAAGCTAGGTTGTGGGTACATGTATCTAGTTCTTCAGAAAGGGAAAGGAGCATGAAGAAATGCATGCCCAGTGTCTTAAGGTCCAGATCAAGAATTGATGCACATTTATTCAGTTCATGTTCCTTAGTCACGTGGTTACTAAATTAAGGGAGGCTGGGGAATGTAGTATAGCCGAGCAGTCATGTACCCAGTAAATATTGTGTTCCTATAGAAGAAGGGGTAGATGTTAACCTCCAGAGAGGTTGGATAATTAGCCTAAGGCCACATAGCTGGTAAGTGAAAGAGTGAGTAGGATTCATATCCAGACAATCTTGTTCTAAAAATAATGGCCTTTAAATATTGTTTCAGTTTTTGTTGCTTATAACAGCCATCCCCAAATGTAGCTATTTTTCATGCTTCTATGGGTTGGCCAGGTGGTTCTTCTGTTGCCTGGAGTCACTCATGTGGATACATTCAGCTGGCAGGATGGTTTAAGACTGGGTTCAACTGGAGCTGCAAGTAGGGCACCTTGATTCTTCTTCTTGTGGCTTCTTCACGTGACTGGCTTGGGCTTCCTTACAGTACTGCATTCTCAGGGCAACATTGTAAAAGGGAGTGTTTTATGAGCATAGAAATCGAAGTTACAAGGTTCTTATAAGCCTACCATTGGAACCACATATCTTTACTCTTAGTTCATTCTTTTGGTAAAATCAAGTCAGAGGGATAGTGCAGATTTAAGGAGAGCTTCCATAGCTTTATGCAAATAGTGGAAAACCCTAACTGCAAAGTGTTTATGGGATGGGAACTTTTGTGTCCATCTTTCTAAATTTACCACAAATACTAGGCAATTCTACTTCTAAAAATCTAGGAGTGGAGAATGCCTAGGGAAATCCAAGAGATGCTCTAGTCCAGGTTTGAAATTCACATAAGAGATATAGATATATGGAATCTGTGGTCTTCCATTTTCATTCTTCTCTAAGCAACGATCAGGACAGCAAGCATACCAGGATGGAACTAAGAGACTATGAAAGAATGTCTGGTTCTGAATGGGTGATATGTACCATTGGCTTTCCCATGGCATAATGTATTACATTTTGTGGTATGTTCAAGGAACAAGGAGGCTTGATGTGTGAATGCATGTTAGCTGTGTTCACTAGAGGACACCTTGTGTTGGTAATGACTTCATCTGGGGTATAATCAGGAGGAGATGTTCTCTGAATAAAAAGACCTGGATCTTGGGACCAGGCTGCCTCTGAATTGAGAGGGACAGTCTGTAAGAAGCAGGGAATCTAAGCTCTGTAGGGCAAGGTAGAGGGGCTAGTGTTGCTTCAAGTAGCAGTCAGGAATCTATAAGACAGTTGACAGTGGGAAATAAAGTTCAGTGGGATGATGGGTGAGGGGATCCAATGGGATTGGGAGCATGGAAGAGGAGGAGATTGGAAAGAGCTAAAACTTCAGATGGAAATCTGATAGAATTCATCCTGAACTCCTCAAGGGTAGGAAGCACATCCCATTTATTCTCACATCCCTTGTGGAAGCTGGTGTTAAATATGTGCTAGATACTTATAAATGTATATTTAAATAAAATAATTTTATACTGAAGCAGAAGTGAGAAAACTTCCAACAAATAAAGGGAAATAGTGAGTACTAACAAAAAGACCAGAAGGCTGGTTGGTAGCTGATGGTCAGATTTTGTGACTTTGAAAATCAAAATGGTATTTGTTTCTGCCTATTTTGTGGGAAGGGGCACTTAAGAGCCATCGTCTTTTTCTGCTGTGGTCTCTGATTTGATGGGAAATAAATCTCCACATGCCTATACTTTCTTAGGACATAATTTGACTTCCAACTAAACCCAAACTCATGAAATAGTAGAGCATTTTAAAGAAGTTTTCCTAAATTTTACAGCTAAATCACAGATTTTGAAGATGGGGGATCTCAGTTGTGCTGAATTATTGATTTTCAACTAGTTCAACATTTTTAAGTCTCTTTCAATCTGACAATATTAAAAAGGCTTTTTCTTACATTAATTCTGTAGTTTTTTCTGTCTTTAGTTTCAAGCATGCAATCAAATGTAACTTTTACATCTCTTTTTTTTCACTGAGGTTTATCATTCTAGGCAAAGTAAAAATTTCCATGGGTTTTAGTGAGTAGCACTGCTAGCAACTGTTAGTTGTCTCTTAACTGTACTGCCTAGCATTCAAGGTTGGTTGATTATATCCTGCTTCTGTATGTTTGAGCTGAATTTGGACACATACTCAAGAACAGTGGTGTAGCTCTGGAGTTTTTTGTATAAAATATTTTTGGAGTTCCTGTATGCTGTCTTGCAAGTGTATATACCAAAGTAAGAATAAAAAAACTTTCTACTTCTGCTTATGATATAGAAGAATAGAAAAAATATTTACTCTCCTGGTTCTAACAACTAAAAAGTCGATAAAATTAAAATAATTCTTTTCTATGGGCCTAGGGACGAAGAGTGAACAGGAAGCCTTGAAGAACCCAATTCTAGGTAAAAAGAGAAAGGGAGATAGAGAGAGAAAGAACAAAATCAGGCAAGCCAGCCTTCCCTGGATAACAGAGCAGTTTGATAGCTTCCATACATGGCACTGGTCACCCATACTCTGGCTTTGGGCAGACCTGCCATAGATGCAGAAATCCTGTAGGATGAGGATACATCAGCTGAGCCTTAGATGACTATGTGGGGTACTGAGATGGACTGACATCTGGAAGAGCTCTAGAGACAAAAGCAAATTGCATGATCCCCTAATCCTCCCTTTCTTACTATCCTTGAAGATTGTCGAGAAAGCTACAGTGGATGAGAAGCTGGAAAACAGAGAACAATCATTTTGTTTCACATATTCTTATAGGAGTGGATTCTATAGTTCTTCCAGAGTTAAATACAAAGATGAATTAACAAAAAAATCTGTCTCCAAAATCTTCCTAGCTTAAATGCTGGTCATCAAAGACTGAGATTTTTTTTTTTTAAGGTTTTTTTTTTTTTTAAGATTTTATTTATTTGTCAGAGAGAGAGCGCGAGCGAAAGTGAGCACAGGCAGACAGAGTGGAAGGCAGAGTCAGAGGGAGAAGCAGGCTCCCTGCGGAGCAAGGAGCCCGATGTGGGACTCGATCCCAGGACGCTGGGATCATGACCTGAGCCGAAGGCAGCTGCTTAAGCAACTGAGCCACCCAGGCATCCCAAAGACTGAGATTTTGCCATACTTGCAAGCTAATAGGTTAGACTGCCACAGGTTCATGGATGCTGGGAGAAGACACAAAACTCCCAGGTCAGAGATGAAGGATTGTTTATAGTTACAAAAATAGGAGTAGCCAGAGAATAAAAATATTTGCATTGGTTCCCCAAGCTCCAGTTCATAAATGGTGATACAGAGTGGGCCAGATGATTCCTGAGCATGCAGTGAGTTCTGGTACAGGAAAGTAAACCTGAGTTCAGAGAACCCACATATTTTATAATGGGTTGTAAGCCTAACTCTTCTTTGTTTCCATCCCTGTCTTCCAACATCCTTGTGCTGTCAGATATCCTTGAAAAGACAGTCTGGAAGACTGCCCCTCTGCATGATAGTCTGTGCCTTTCCTTGTAAAATGTGAAGAAGTATTAGAGACGTGCGAAAAGTGAAAAATTGTTTCCCTGTACCAATGACCAAACTTCAGAGCTTACAGAGCACTAGGGATTGGGGCTAATCACAGGTGAAGACAAACAAAATAAAGCTGTAGCCTAGCTTCAGCTTGATTGAATATGAACTCCTCAATTCAGCTGTCTGATGGAGAGTTTTTGTTTTCTGAAAAAACATTAAATCAAAACAAAACAAAAATATTGTATATAGTCATCACTGTTTTTTTTTTCTTTTATCTTTTTTTTTTAAGCGGAGGAGATGGAGAGGGAGAGAGAGACTCTTAAGCAGGCTCCATACCTAGTACAAGCCTGATGTGGGACTTGGTCTCACGACCCTGAGATTCATGACCTGAGCTGAAATCAAGAGTTGGACGCTTAACCAACTGAGCCACCCAGGCATCCCAGTCATCACTGTTTTTTATACATAATGTCTTTAATACAATAAAAATTGAGACATGAAAAAAAGCAGGAGTATTTGACCAATAACTAGAAGAAATCAGATCCACTAGATGCAGACTTGTAGATGACGCAATTATTGAAATTAGCAGGCAAAGACATTAAAACATCATGAAAATATGTTAAAATAATTTACGGGAAGGATGGTTATAATGTGTGAAGAGATAGGATATTTTAGGGGAAAAATAGAAATTTTAGGTAAGAACCAAATGAAGATTATCAAATTGAAAAATATAATTTCTGAAATAAAATCAAAACAATATATGGACATCAGCTAGATTGGGCACTGCAGAAGAAAAGATCAGTGCACTTAAAACCATATCAATAAACATTACCTAAATGAAATAGAAAGCTTAGGGCGCCTGGGTGGCTCAGTGGGTTAAGCCGCTGCCTTCGGCTCAGGTCATGATCTCAGGGTCCTGGGATCGAGTCCCGCATCGGGCTCTCTGCTCAGCAGGGAGCCTGCTTCCTCCTCTCTCTCTCCGCCTGCCTCTCTGCCTACTTGTGGTCTCTGTCTGTCAAATAAAAATAAATATAATCTTTAGAAATAGAAAGCTTAAAAGTCCATTTTCTAGGGGACTGAAATGCCCCATCTCTTGATTGGGATTAAATAGGCTTATAAAGTTGTTGATATTCATCAAACTCTATGCTTAATATCTGCGTATTTCACTGTAGATAAATGATAATTCAATTAAAAAAACAATCTTGATAAAGACTTGAAGGTTACAGAGAAAAATAAAATTGCCTTGTTTTAGCCCATGTTCTGCAATATTCTACAATGCAATGGATAAAATTTTCTTCATAATTGACCTGGACTGGTAATTCATTTAACAGTGTGTGATAAGGCATGTTCTAGGAATTTGGTGAATGGGCAAAAATGAGCTTGACTCGCATATGCTTTACATTTTAGGCAAGGTAAAAGGGTGTGTTCATGTGTGGGGGGAGAAGTAAACTATAAATAAATGACTTAATGGGTAAAATTATTTGAGATACGGGCTGAGGAAAACTGGCTGGAGAAGGAATAAGAGGAGAATTATATTAGGTCAGTTGATGAAGGAAGCCTTTTGAGTGGGTGACGTTTGAGCTGAATGATAAGAAAGATCCAGTCATGTGTACATCTGTGGAAAAGCATTCCAGGCAGATGGAATAGCCAGTATACAGGCTCTGTAGTGATAGTAAGCGTGGCCTGTTGTAAGGACCATCGTGAGCTTGGGTGTCAAGGGCATAGTGGGCAAGGGGGAAAAGACTAGAAGATAAGGGTCATCTTGTATCTGTTACGCATGCTATATGGATTCTCAGTGATTGTTTTGAACATAAATATTCCTGGCTAGTATCCAAATCATGTTACAGATGGAGAGTTTGCATGAGAATATGCTTTGTGAACTGAAAATAACTAAATGCATTCTGGTTATTATTGCTGTTATTTTAAATTTTTAAATATTTGTATGTTTTCATCAGTTAACCCTACTTTTAAAAACTCTGCTGTTTTTAACTGCTTAGTAATCTAAGTTATGGTGGAACAATTAGAAAACCACATATAATGCCAAAAGAATTAAAAAAAAACCCAACACTGTGGTCATGTTAGGTATATAATTCTGGATATAATCATGTACATTAACCAGCTGTGTTGTATTGTTCTGAAAATTGATCTCATTACTTCCATGTCACTTAATATGTGTTACAATATTATTTTAAAGGCTATATAGTGAACTGTCACAATCCTATAATCCTGTGATTTTGAATATTTAGTTTTTTTTCTATTCATCATGACAAATAATTGTGCATCTTTGTATTTATCCTTAATTATTTTTAGGGTAGATTTTTGGAATTGTTCCTTTTGACATATACTGACATTCCTAGTGTCTCTATCAATATAAAGAACTGTTTCAGTGTAATTATTTCCTTTACAAAAATTACCTGGAAAAAAATGATCATCTTTCTATTGTTTTGTAGGCACATTCTGAACCAGGAAATGTGCTGTTTCAGTTTTCAGAAAATCAAATCCAAGACAAAAGCTTTTTTGAAAAAAAAATAAGAAAGGTTATGGTCCAGTGGAAAAGTTATGGCTCACAGGTTGACCCATTACGCTTCCTTCTTCCTGTTTGGCTGATGTTACTGGAATCATTACGTGGTTATGTTATGAGAGGAAAGAATGAGAGGGAGATGATGGGTAATAGGATGAAGGGAATAGATGCAGACAGAATCAAGGACCAGGGCAGGTGAGATAGAAAGAGCCTCATTCAGGAGGAGAATAGTGACCCGCATAAGACATCCACGTCCTAATCCCCTGACCCTGTAAATATGTAGCTACAAAAGTAGTAGCTACGCAGGACAAATGGGACTTTGCCGATGTGATTAAGTTACAGATCTTGAGGTAGAGATTATCCTGGATTATCCAGGGGGGTTAATGTAATCACAGGGATCTTTATAAGTGAATGAAGAAGGCAGGAGAATCAGAGTCAGAGAAGATGTGACAACAGAATTAGGTGTCCGAGTGGTGCAGTTGGTGGCGAGAAGGGGGTAGCCCCTGTCAACTGGAGAGGTGAGGAAACCCACTTTCCCTCAGGAGCCTCTGAAGGGAATGCAGCCCTGCCAACATGTTGGTTTTAGCCAGCAAGGTCCATTTTGAACATCTTACCTCCAGAACTTTGAGAAAGTCAGTTGTTTTAAGGCACTAAGATTGTAGTAGTTAGTTACGGCAGCAGTGGGAGGGCAGGACAGGTGCTGAAGGTAATGGGGGAGTTAGGAAAAGGAGTTTGATGTTTGGGTGGGAGAGATGATGATGGAGAAAGGTGAGGTATGTGAGAACTGCAGGGAGGGGCAGAGCTGAAGAAGGGGGACTCCAAGATGAGTTTCTGACCCTCTGCGGGGTTTTCGCACCAGACACACTTTTCCTTCCTCCTACTGCTTCCTATATACACGTAATGATTTATTTGATCTGGGTCTTTCCCTCTAAAATGCAGATTCTGTGAGGGAGGGCAGGGACTGTCCGTTTTGATCATCATCATCTTCTGAGCAGGGTTCTAATAACTAATAAGGAACACATGAGCCTCATGAAGAAAAATTCAGTGAATGAACTGGGAGAGAAAGCTTTTGGGTAAATAGAAAATAATAGAAGATCCAGTAGGGAGGGAAGCCCGACACATAGCCAGTTTATAATAGATATAAACCTCTGTATACTGCCTATCATGATTTTTTAGTCAGTAGGGCTTACTGACAGATTCAGTTCTATAGGCAGAGTGATTGAGGAAGAATATGTGGGAAACTAGATTTCTTTGGTTCATATCCACATAGCTACACATACTGTTGTATTTAAGTATGTTCCAAGCATACTTAAATATGAGAAGCTGGGCTAAATACAGCAGAAGGCTCCATGCATCCTTGCATCCATCTGTTCAGTCTAGGCCTGTGGTTAGGAACACATGTGGTAGGGGTGCCTGGGTGGCTCAATCAGTTAAGTGGCTGCCTTTGGCTCAGATCATGATCCCAGGGCCCTATGATCAAGCCCTGCATCAGGCTCCGTGCCCAGCAGGGAGTCTTCTTGTCTTCCTCTCTCTTTGCCCCTCCCCCCCCGCTTATGTGTGCTCTCTTTCAGTCTCAAATAAACACGAGGGGAAAAAAAAAGACAACTGAGGAAGCCAGGGTTCAGTCTCAGCTCTTCAGTTACTATAGGATGCTGGGCAAGTTGCTTACAACTCAGTTGTTTGATCTGTAAAATGGGGGCACTAATAGGGCTGTTGTGAGAACTAGATGTAAAGCCATTAGAGTAATTGCTGGCACCTTGCTGGCATTGATAAATATTATTTATTATTATTATTAGTTGAAGAAGATGAATTTTGGTTAAACAGAAGCTGAGACCTAGTCTGCCACTAGACAACTGGGCGAGTGTGGAGAGACTCCGTATCTCTGGTTAGGGAGAGGAGCTGTTCTAAACCAGCGATTGCCAATCTCTGACGTGTGTGTGCACTGCTCGGAGGCCCTGGAAAATGCAAACTCGGCTTCAGTGGGTCTGGGTGGAGGCCGGGGTTCTGCATCTAACAGGCTCTCAGGAAATGTGACACGGCTGGTCAGTGCACCACACTCTGAGCGGGGTCCTCCTAGTTACAATACTTCTGCTGTTTGTGTCAGCAGCCTTCTAGTTTCGCAGGCTGGGGAAACCTCGCACTTTCCTTCCACTTTTTCTTCTCTCTCATTGCCTCTTCCAATCTGACTCTTTGCTGAGTCAGTTCATCTTTTAAAAATGTCTCTTTGGTGTCCACAGAGCCTAAATTGTGAGAGAATGATTTAGAAAATTGATATAACCGCTCTGTAGCTACTAAAATGGTGAGGACCATGAACTTGGCAAAATTTGTGTAATTCGGTATCATGAATATGAAAACATACATCATGTATGATTAACTCTAGGATACTCCCAACCCCAGCCTTCTATATACAGAGGGAAAAGCGTAGGAAGCGAATATCCAAATGGGCTGAGTTTGGATGGTGGAAACATGGTCCTCTCCAGGTGTGTATTTTTTTTTTCTTTTCCTGTAGCTCCTTTAATGAGTATTAGTATTTAAAAAATGAGACATTGTTTTCAAAGAATTGCCGGACCAGAGTTCTTCCGGTGCAAAGGTATTTCTGGAACCTTTAGGGACGGCTGCACTTTTTTCTAAGTATCTTTATCGGCTTTTCTTTCTCCTCATTCTTTGTCTTCAGGCTTCACTGACAGAAAAGGCCCCACTCTCCAAAAAGATTTTTCATGTCCCATTTCATGGGAGTGGAAGGAAATTCATCCCCTCCGTTCTCCAGGTTCTGCCTAATGGAGGAGATTAGCCTCTTTCCTAAACCGTAAGATGGTACAGGATGCGGGTCCCCACATAGCCAGGTCTAACTTTCAGGCCCAGAGGGCTGATGCCATCCAGAATCTCACCCTGACCCCTTTGGGGTCTGCTCTGTGTCAGAGGACAGGGAGGGGATGGAAGGGCGAAGTCACATGCAGCCCGGCCACAGCTGACGCCCGCAGCAACTTGGGATGCGGCCCCACAGCTGTGAAGCTGGCCAAGCAGCCAGCCACGTCCACAGCCGTGGAGCCTCCAAGGGAAAAAGCACCATCGAGCCAGATGTTATTTCTAGAAAAAAATTGCTGTGGAACTTGGCCTCAGAATGGTGCATCTGTCCAACTTATCTCTGCTTGGTCATAGATGATGAAAACTCTGCTAGGAAGCCTGGAAAAAAACAAGGAAGAAGCACAACTTGACTTTGAAAAGAAAGTCATGAAAAAGATGTTTTTGCCAAAGCATTTATGTTGGGGTTTCTCATATTTCTTAGCTTGAGTTCATATTGAAATGTCCTTTCTGGGAAGAAAAAAGGTCTGTTAATCAGCTGCTGATAAACATTCTGCTTGATTCTACTTTTTATGTCCCAAAGGGTATGAGGAGGACACTTGGTTATACCTCAGAGGAGAGAAGGAAAACCCTTGCCTTGCCCTCGATTCTAGGCCTTTCTGGAAGAAACCTCCTACATTAAGCCACTGTGCTTTCCAGGACTTCTGGGTATGGTTGGATGGATTGCTCACTGCCCAAGAGTGCCCAGTTGAGGAACCCAGAAGGGGGTTAGAATGTAGCCTGTGCTCCACACAGAAGGCTGTGCCCTGCACAGGTTTGTGTCCAGCTGGGCGGGGTGTGTTTTTATTGATAACACAATGATGCTGTCCACTTGCCGAGCGCTGTGCCTACACATTTACCTCCATGTGGACAGGATACGGTTTCCTAGTTAGCATAAAGGGTTAAGTGGGCGTATAGCCCAACCTGACACCATCTCAGACCTTCAAACTGAGACCACTGCTCTCTTGGTTGCTGAGCCAGCAGCAGGCAAGTCTCCATCCTGATTGCAAACCAGAGAACTTGTTGGACTCTGTCCAGGGGCCAGAGCATTGGGCTCTGAATTTGTGTCTCCATTCTGATCTGGGAGGTTTTATCTGGAAGTCAAGGCTCTCCACTTATATTTAAGAGAAGGATTCTTGTCTTGTTTCTGAGCCAAGTTGATATTTCAGAGACATGCCTAGTGTTTTGGTTCCTTTGGAGCTAAGGACCTGTCTTGGTCTGGCCATTCGCAGGCCAGGGATTTGAACAGAGTTTTGGTCCCCAGCCTGCCTATGGCTCCTAGTTTCCCCAGTGGTCCTTTAGATCTTGGCATATGACCTGCTTTAGAGTGAATTTCTTTATTCTTCCACTTACCTGTGTAGATGCTCCTACCAATTTGTGTTATACTTCTGAAGTTGACAGCTCCCCGGACTACTTCCTTTCTCTTTTGCCTTAAATGGCTGGACATGGTATTCTAAACTTTTCATTGAGGCCTGGCTCTCTCTGTTGGGTGGGTCTGGTTCGATGTCTGTTCTTTCCTAAGCCGCCTCATTCTGCTTTAGGGAGGAGGGCCATACTTGGCTATCCTCTGAGATGTGGAACTTAGCTCGGGGAAAGGCTGACTTTATATGAGCAACTAATCACTTAAATATTATAACGAATACTCCTTCCTACCAGGTGTGCAGTGTCTGAAATTCTGTCAAAGGCCCTTATCTCTTCAGGAGGGACAGGGTGGGGGACAGTGAGTTACAAATACTTATGGCCATTAGTTAGTAATATCATCATCTTTCTTAGCTATAGAATCCAGGGTAGCAGGCAGACATAGGAGGTCCAGGGAGAACAAAGAGAGACTTATACAGAGAACAAATTAGGGAGACATTGAGGACAACTCTTCCCTAATCTGGTCCCAGTCTTTGATAGAATTTGGATGCTGAGAATATATTGGGTAAAAATATTGTCCTTTAAGGTCAGTGGAGAAAGAAACAGAAACAGGATTCGGCTATTATTTGAAAGGAGGCAGAAAAGCTGAGGAACGAACCATAACTGCACCATGCAATAGATGATAACATAAAATAAGGACAAAAAATGGTTAGTGTCAGGAATGAGTTAGGGATAGAAGCCGAGGAATGATTGTGGGATCACAGACAAGAGGACTAGCAGTTAGACCTCCTGTCATCAACATTAAACCTTGAATGTGATGTACACACTCAGATGCTCACGTGAACACTCACTCCTCTGGGACAGGCTGGGGCACCTTTCTTCCTCCAGGGGAATAAGGGCAGTAGAGGCCCAGAAGGAAAGAGCTGAATATGCGATTGAGAGGTCACTAAGCAGGAACTTAAGAACGTCTTGTGATTTTCCTGAAGTATTAGTGTTACGGCATGGAAACTCACCCACCTGTGGGAGGGGTGGTCTGGAGTGGCGGGGCGGGGGCTTTGGTGTCAGTGGAGATGGGACTCTCTAGTCCTAGCTCAACCACTTATTTGTTGTCTATGCTTGAACACTTAACCTAAGTCCCCCCTTTCCTCCTCTAGGAACTGGGTACGATAATAGTGCCTGTATCAGAGGGTATTGTGGGGATTACATGGGATTGTATGGAATCGTATGTTCTTACACCACATGATATTACAAACCTCCAAATAGAATGTCTGGCAGGGGGTGAATGTTTAGGAACGGTACCTCGGTTTTGGAGGAATGTCCTATTTTCCCACAAAACAACCTGGTATTCCTATCAGCAGAGTTCCCAGATGTCTAGAGAGGTCAGAGCACTTCCATTTTTCGAGTCTTCTGGTGCATGGAGAAGATTTATAATTTACATAACTGCATTTAAAATACCAATGCTGTTGGGGCGCTTGGGTGGCTCAGTGGGTTAAAGCCTCTGCTTTAGGTCATGATCCCAGGGTCCTGGGATTGAGCCCCGCACTAGGCTCTCTGCTCAGCAGGGAGCCTGCTTCCTCCTCTCTCTCTGCCTGCCTCTCTGCCTACTTATGATCTCTGTCTGTCAAATAAATAAAATAAATAAAAACAACAACAATAAAAAAACGTGCACACATCGCATTGTGCAACATGGTTATGTTAGTCATATGATCCTGGTGGGCCTGAAAGAGCTCCAGGTTTAAAGTTGTATGGGGGAATGTCTTTCGGTTCTGTTCGGGTGTTTCTGGAACTGAATGTTTAACCTTATTGTGGGTTAAGGTGAAAAGTCTAAATTTGAGGCTCGGGCTGATGGTCCTTCTAGCCCCTTATGTGATAAGCCTCAATGAAAGAGAAATCTGAGCTGTACAGACCATGTATTCTGTTTGTGTCTGCGGGTAGTAAAGTGTCCGCTTTTCTCTGGTCAAGGTAACAGATACACACGGTTTCGGTTCAACTTGTCTTTATTTCAGGAAAATCATTATGTGGGACAGGCACTGGACTAGGTATGAGGAGCTCTGTGTTAAGGTTTGAATCCATCCACCAGCAACAGGAAATGTGGATGAAGGTGCTTCTCTTCCTCAGGTCCAGCGTCCTGTCATTCAAATGATGGGGCTAGGATTCCATTTTCCAAAGGTCTAGGCTTTAGGTGTCTGTGATCCTGAGTGTGAGTGGAGTTTGCACACATGCAGGGGGCACACTCTCTTAAAGGCTGAAAGAATCAAGCAGATAAAAGATTTGACCTTGTACTTTTCAGACCAAATTAATTATGAAATGTAAATTAAGTAATTAATTGCTAAGTTAATTAAAGTCATTTCTTCTTGGAATAATCAAAGTTAATGGTATCTTTAGATTTTGGGGTATCTTTGCAAGATTTAAACATCAGGGAGAACAGTGAATCTGAAGATAAAAGGAGTAAGGCATCAAATATGAAAGGGACCATCCTAGAGTAAAAAATTACCACCACCAACTTCTGCAGATACAACACCAGGATCCCAACAGACATTTTTCCATTCAATCCTCACTTTTTTTTTTTTTTAACTTAAATTCAGTTAGCTAAAATATAGTACATACTTAGTTTCTGATGTAGTGTTCAGTAATTTATCAGTTGCGTATAACACAGTGCTCATCACATCACATGCCCTATTTATTTTTTATTTTTTTTAAAAGATTTTATTTATTTATTGAACAGAGAGAGAGATCACAAGTAGGCAGAGAGGCAGGCAGAGAGAGAGGGGGAAGCAGGCTCCCCACTGAGCAGAGAGCCCAGTGTGGGTCTCGATCCCAGGCCCCTGGGATCATGACCTGAGCCAAAGGCAGAGGCTTAATTCACTGAGCCATCCAGGTGCCCCACATGCCCTCTTTAATACCCATCACCCAATTACCCCATCCTCCTACCTACCTCCCCTTCTTCAACCCTCAGTTTGTTTTCTGTAGGTTAGAGTCTCTCATCATTTTCTCTCTCTCTCTGATGACTTCTCATTCAGTTTTTCCTCCCTTATCCCATGATCCTCTGCACTGTTTCTTATATTTTACATACGAGTGAAACATATGATAATTGTCTTTCTCTGATTCAGGCCTCACTTCTTTCATTTTCTCAACTGAGTTTCTTTTTAGCTTTATGATCTCCAAGTATCTTTGTCTAGTGTATTCCACTTTTATCCTTTCATTTTTAAAATAAGTTTAGATATATGGCATAATGACTTGACTGATATGTATCATGAAATTATTACTACAGTAAGTTTATTTAACATCCATCGCCTCATTCAGATAAAAAAAAAGTTTTTGCACTTGTGGTAAGAACTCATAGGATCTACTCTTCTACATTTAAAAAATGTATAAGGTTTAAAGTGGCAGAATCTGGAATATTTGTGAGCAAAAGGAAAATCATCTGTGAAACAACTCTGACTTCCTATTTTTTCTCTCTGCCAACAATGATCAGTTGGAAAGTAGGAAAACATTTTCCAGTAAATAACTCACATATTTGGACATGCCTAAGTGTTTAGATGAGCGATGAGAAAATAAATGTATAACTTTATTTGAAGAGAAAGTTAAAAGCCTATATTTGAGGTCTTTTGTGAAAGTGATTAAAGCATTAAAAATAGGAGAGATGTGTATTTAGAAGAAAACAGTATAAAGAAAAAGAACAAAAATTATGCTGTGAATTAAAATGTTTGAGAGATAAAGGGTATAGCAAAAGGCATTTAATGGAGTTGATTTATATATTTGAATAAAAATGTCTTTTGACTGGAGAAATAGATTTCCTTATAAAATTCTATTCACATAAGTTTTTCAAGGATAATGGGAAATTTACTACAATTCCAGATCAAGACAGATCTTAGGGTGGGTTATGGGTTTAACAGTTGTTCTCAAATTTCACCCTTAGGGGTTTTATTCCTTTGGATTCTGAGAATCATCTGTCCCTCCAAGGCCCCCAGGAAAAAGGGAAATATTTCTGGAGAGTATGGTTGTAATCTTTGATGTTTTTTTGAAGTTAAGGATGCTATCTGAGTGTGTCCCCGGGACTGGAGGAGGAGACAAAGGGACATAATCCCTTCTATTTCACAGATCAAGCAAGAGCTGTGTTACCCGGAGCTATGTGGAAGGCTAAAGGCTGAGAATCAGAACAATGACTTGTTAATTCAAATTCTGAGGATTATCTTGATCAGAAGGGCAGGGACCTCATTCTTGGAAAGTGAGTGCATGGATTCCAAGGGAAAGAGTAATGACCTCTAAGTGCATGGAATACTTGGGATCGCCCTTCATAGAGGTTTCTTTTGTTCACAACTGAACCCAACCTACTGTCCTGCGAAGTCGCTAAAGCAATCTTAGAAACTAAAAATTCAGTTTATGCCTTTGCCTAGGGGGTCACTGAGTATCTTTCTCCACCTAGTGGCCAGCGCCTCCCAACCACAAAACTAAAAGACAGTTGGTTATTATAGCAGCGAAACAAGTGAGGTTTCTTGTTTTGTAATACCAGGCTAGTGAATCCTAGAGTGAAGAAGATATTTAAGCATATGTTTGGAAAAGCCAGTGGGCGTATTAATAATTAGGTTGGCTTGCAAAGCTTCCATTGTTCAGATGACATGCTTTGCATTCTAGTGGAGAAGGAGCAGTTGGGAATGCTTGCTGATCAAATAATGCACACGAGTGGAGTTAAAAGCTTGAGGCCAATTTTATAATATGAAGTGTTCACATTATAAAACCCACTTTCCAAGGACAGAAGAAGATGAGAAGAAGAGATTTAAAGAACCTCTAATTATTACTTTTTGGTGATTTTTGGATAATCTGTCTTAGTTATGCTCTGAGCATACTATAGGAACTCAATAAAAGCCTTCTGCATTTAATTGAATTTTATAGATCCTTCTGTGCCTCAATTCTTAAATTGTTCTTGTTATTTCTGCTTCTCCCACCTAAAATCCTATTCCACTAAAAACAAATACA
Organism: Mustela nivalis; assembly: GCF_964662115.1. Classification (NCBI taxonomy): domain Eukaryota; kingdom Metazoa; phylum Chordata; class Mammalia; order Carnivora; family Mustelidae; genus Mustela; species Mustela nivalis. The sequence goes on from NC_139025.1 coordinate 37,383,944, forward strand.
TCTTCTGAAATATGCACATAAGGAGGATTTTCCAGTTGTTTTCACGTTGGTCTTGGCAGAATTTGACACTGTTGAGTACTCTGTCCTCCTGGAAACACTTGTCTTCTTCTCTGCTCTGGTTTCCATGACACCATCCTCTTCTGCTTGCCTCCTACTTCCCTGGCAGGATTATTTTTTTGTTTGTTTGTTACCTAGTGTCACCCTCATTTCTTGGTCTCTTAAGTACTCTTGAGGTTTTATTCTTAGATCTCTTTTCTTCTTACAGCTTGTTGTCCTCCATGGTCACGTATCACCATTTGAATTCTGATGTCCACACTGGTGGTTTCCAGTCACTGGCTTCAGCTCCACCCAGTTTCTCCCGAGCTCTAGACTGAGTTCTGGTCTGTCTGTTAGATCCTTCCACCACAACATCCTGCAGCCACCTAGAACACTAGGAAGTCCTAAATGAGCTCATCCTTTTCTGGCCTTCCTACTTGAACCTTTGCCTACGTTATCTATCTGGGTATGTGACATTGTTATTCAGTATTCAGAACCCAGAGGATGAATGGTGTTGGCTTTATATTAACAATAAGAACAATGATTCATTAAACAGTTAGAATTTTCCATATCCTGTACTTAGCATTTCATAAATTGTGCCAGATAGATTCTGAACCCACAACATATGGCCCATATCAGCTTGATTTTAGTGCAGCTATGGTGAAAAGTTCTGTGCTGTTTGCCATTACCCCACCCCAAGGACATGCCTTAGGACTTCCTCTGAAGCTGGGGAGGGCTGCCTAGCCAGTGAACAAGCCATCCAGGAAGTAAGGGGAAGATTAAAACTTCTTAGCAAATGAGGAGTGGGAGTTAGTGGATAATCATGTCCTAGCTTCCTATCCTGCAGAAGTATACTTTTGAGGGCCATTCTACAAGGTTCCTCCAAAGTCCAGCTTGGCTTTCCTCCTTTTCTTGCCTTACCCTCCCAGCTCCTGGGGAGCACCTCCTAAAACAGAATTCTGAACCTGAGTTCTGTCTCAGGCTCTACTTTTGGGAAAATTCAAATTGAGACACACACCTTTAATCCTCACAATAGGTCTTCCTGTGAGATTATGGTATGATTAGCCCCATTATAAAGATGAGGAAACTGACACACAAAGGAGGTAAGTAGATTTACCCAGGGTTATTTAGCCTTCTGGTTGAAGAGCTGGGATTTGAACACAGGCAGTTTGACTCCCAAACCTTTTTCCTGCCAAAACAGTGGCCTGATGGGCACGGGAGAGAATACCTGAGCAGTTAGACTTGACTGGCTCTAATAGCCATATGTCATTTTCCCTTCAATGTCAAGAGATTCTTTTTTTTTTCTCAGTGTTTTTCAGTTCTGTGTTGAGAATTCTCAGGAGATTTTTGGTTTGATGTTGAATAGAATAGAAATATTTACAGTTAAAGAACTGTATGTCTAAAAGAGAAAACAAAGTACGCTTATATTTTTGGACAACTCTAAAGGATATTAATATTTTACATGGGAAAATATTCATGATTGCTGAAACTTTTTGGCACTTTGCACACTTGAAGTGAATGTTTGGATGTTCTTGTGAATCTCTCTGCTCTTTGTTTCTCTTAAATGAGTATGTACCTTCACTGATAAAAGGCATTTTAAATGTAGATAAAAATGTGATAATGTTATACTAACACATGGTAAGAATTTTAGAAACATTAGTGGTTCCTTGTATAATCATAGATTCAGACAAAAGGAAAAATAAAATGTGAGAATTCATCTGAATTTAGAGTAGCGGTAGATTTTGAAACATTTTTTCAAATTGGAAATAGGATGAGGAAAAGGAACCATGTGTTTCCCTACGTGCTTGAGATACATGATCTCCTTTTACTTTCCATCAATCCTGCAAATATTCTTGTCATTTTTCTTATTTTATGGTTGAGGGATTAAGTTTAAAGGATCTCACAAACTCCCTTCAAACCACACAGTTATGAAGTGGCAAAACTGGGATTCACACCTGTTTTGGGTAACTCTTGTTACTGTGCCTGGGCGATAGAATGTATGATCAGGATGAAAGGATTTTGTAGTCACACATTTATAATATGTATGTCTTTCCTGGTTACACAACATGTCACACCAATGGTGTGGTGTAGGATATGCACAAATACAAGTTCGGTGGACCTTAAATTAATGCAAACAGTGACCTCCCTTGGAATAGCAACCTCCACATTTCCTCAGACAATGTTCTCAGGAGAAGTCAAGAATTTTACATATAATATAAACTCAAAAGTATTCTAATTTATTAAACTACCAATCCTGGCTAACCCACCTCACCAAAAAGAATTAATTTGCATCACTCTTTTACCAGAAAAATGTCCACTGTGGGATGTTATCTTTTATACCAGGGGTTGGCCCACTGACCAGCTTGCCACCTGTTTTTGTTCAGCCTGTGAATTAAGGGTTTTTACATCATTAAATGTTTTTCTAAAAAAACCAAAGGAAAAGGAATATTTCATAACATGAAAATTATATGAAATTTAAGTTTAATGTGTTTAATAAATAATAAATAATAAAGTTAATAAATAACATGAAAATTGTATGAAATTTAAGTTTAATGTGCTTAATAAATCATAATAAAGTTAATAAATAAGTTTAATAAATAAACTTTTATTGGAACACAGCCCTACTCATTTGTTTGCATGTTGTGTATAGCTGTTTTGGCACATCTGAGTTGAATAGTTGTGACAGAGAGCATATGGCTCTCAAAATCTAAAAGATTTACTATCTGGTACTTTACAGAACAAGTTTGCTGACCCTGTTCTACACTATTTGGTGGCTAGAAGTGAAACTAGGAGCATTGGCTTTCTATGGCTTTGTTTTATAAAAACCATTAAAATCCAATGCAAATAAGATGTACACTCAAATACTAATGTGCATTTATGCCTTGTTTGTACCTGCTAGATTATCTTCTCTACTTTTAAAATAACACTGTCTTGAAACTTATTTTTCCAGTGTTTGTTCCAGTAATAAACAGACAAAGGGGTGCAAGAAGCGAATTCATATTGGGACCGAGTTATTCTTTGGAAAGCAATTTTCCAGGTAGGATATTAGTAGAGTAATGGTGATCTAGGAGTGTACAGTTTAGAAATCACTATTGTACACCAAGTCACATTTAATCTTGATTTAATTTAACTTTTTGAGATCATATTATTATTATTCTCTTTTGATTGCACATAGGAAACTGAGGGTGTGTGAGATTCTTTGACTTGTTCAAGATCCCCAAATCAGTAACGATCAGAACCCAGACTCAGACACTGTGGTTACTTCCTTTCCTTTTTCTTTTTTTGGGGGGAGAGGAGAAACTTCATTGTTAAAAGGAGACATTTATGTTTTTACATCTATGAGCAATACAAATATTTTTGGTATCAGAAAAGTGATGGAAATTTACTTAAAATAACAGCTTTTAGAATTTTGATTTTATTTTTGGATGTTTTTGTTTACAGTGTTTTTTTTTTTTGAAGCAACATCCTTTTATCACCATAATTGCCAATATTTCCTTGTTGCCAGTTAAATTGTCAGCACTGAAATAGATTTTGCAGGTAGTGGCATATGTGAGTGTATACTAAAATGATTTTTACTTATACAGGTAATATAACTATGAACAAATATGTTCATTTGATTATAGAAAAATGCCCATTTCAGTATTTTTCTGAATGAAAACCAATATTTTAAATGAACAAAATATATTAAAAAGAAAAAAATGTCGCAAGACATATGATTGAATTTAACAGGGTCCTAATAAGTGCTTTGTTTGGATTTGTAGTTTACTTAAATCCTATAAAGTTATTTATTTTTCCCACTCAAAAATATTAATACTGAATAGATGCAAGCACTGTGTCAGGTATTGGTGATGGGAGGTTATCCTGTGCTTTTATTAAGTTCATGGTATATGCACAGGAGCTAATAATTACAATATAATTCAGGTTGATATGTGCCACCATGGAAATCTATGTGAAAATGCTATGGCTACTAATTAAGTCTGATTAGAAAACAAGAATACTGTCAGAGGGTCAGTGGAAACATTGGGTGAATGGATGGTTCCATCTAGGTAGAAAATGTAGAAGAGAATATAAAAGGGAAGTTTAGGTGATTGAAAGCAAAAAAACAGATGAGAGAGTTGGGGTGTGGAGAAGTTAGTGAGTTTGGTTTGGACAAGTTGAACCACTAATTGTCTGGTGAGAGCTAATATAAGAAAACATGGTTGCAGTATTTTGTGACAAGTATTGTGATCAGTAGCATGGTGTACCAACAGGAAACAGAAGATGGGCACTAACTTTTACCAAGTGAGGAAATCCAGAAGAGATTCCTGAAAGAAGTCACCTCTGCAGAGATACTTGAAAAAAAGAGTTATCTGGATAAGATGGGGAGACAAGAACCATCATATGTGACTTTGTAGATGCTATATGACTCTAGGGGATTCTGTTCACATAGACTCAGATGTGAATGGAGTTCCCCTGGAGTTCTTCAGTGCTTATCCTGTGCAACCATACATACATGCTGGTCCTACATGGGAATGGATATTTGGTGTTCTGTAGAAAGGAATGGGAGAGTGTGTGTGTGTTCCTGGAAGACTAGGCCACAAGAGAAGATAAGGGCTCTGAGGAAGGAGAAAGCATGATATGGTCAAGCAGTGAAAAATAGATTTTAGTTTCTGTCATAGAGTGAAAGAATGTGGTGGTGAAGTAGGGGAGAAAGGACCAGAACTAAAGCTACAGTGGTAAGTATGGACTAATCACCCAGAGAGTTGAAGTCAAATAGGATGTTGGGGCTAGAGATGGAGAGAAGTGAATAAACAAATATAGCAGGAACAGATATAGGAGACAGGCTTGAGATGCTTATAGGAAATTCTAGAAAGTGATATCTAATTAAAAAAATAAGAGCAAACACTTTGTGTTTATTATGTTTCAGGGACCGTTCTAAAAACTTTACATATATTATATAAAAAAACCCTTTATATATACTAAAGCATTTAATTGGAAAAAGAATCCTATGGAGTAGGTAATGTTATTTACCAACCCCCTCCCCCAATTTTACAGATAAAACTGTAAGACAGAGAGAGCTTAGGTGACTTCCCCAAGATCATCCAGCCCAGGTTTTCTGGTTCAAGTCCATGCTCTTAACTATCACGTTCCTCTGCCTTACAATAAGAAGTCAAAATAATAGAACTGACTGGAGATCAGGCATGAGGGGGCTGTAGGTATAAATCTGGAAATCATCAGTGGAGAGAAAGGAAAGACTCAGAGAGTCTGGTGCCCTGCAAGTGAAGGGAAAAGCTTTATAATAGGAACCAGTGGACAACCTCAAGGGCAGCACAGTATTCTATTTAAAGAAGTTACTGGTCTTCACAGGCTTTAATAATAGAGGTAGAAGACCTTAGTAGAAGCAATCTTAGAAGGATGATGGGGGCAGATGTTAGCACATACCGGATTGAAAAGTGGATGTGCGCTAGAAGTAATTGAGGGAGTCAAGATAGATGTTGATGGAAGTAGAAGAGGGGGCATTATCTAGAGGAAGGTTGGTCAAAAAGGGGGGCAGATATCTATCCTATCTATCTATCTATCTATCTATCTATCTACCTATCATTTATCTCAAGGTGATATGCCACCACAGTTTGTGCATCAACAGGTGGGGTACTTTTGATACTGGCTATATATTAGTTTCATCATAGTGCCATCTTTCTGATGTGCCAGTCAGAAATGAAGGGTCTTTCTGCTTTAACTACTTCTAGCATACCCACCTCATGCATGGAATGGAGAGTAGTGCCTAGAGAGCTGTGCAAAGTCCCCAAGTTTGCTTAGAGTTCCTTCTTCCTTTTGCTTTTAAAGGTCTACCTCATATCAGTTCCTACTGCTATTCCCTCTTCACTTGGCTCCCTTTTCTCATTTTGTTCCATATGCACAGTTGACTCTGGAACCAACTTGGTAACTCTGTAGGGTACACTGCTTTTGGCTGTGGCCCCTTGGCACTACCTGTCCTACAAAAGGTCCTCCTAGTACTACTGGTAAAGCTCACAATAGTCCTCACAAAGAAAGTGATGAGTCACTGGAGTAATTTCTAGGCATGCTTAGAGATTGAGGGGAAAAACCCCGTAGGATGGAGGTATTTTGTCTACTTGATTACTGAATTCATATCCAGGGCCTTCTCAAATCTTTACTTTTTTTTTCTCTTACTTATAAAATTTATGTTGTTGACTCCTATTCTTTCAATCAATGGAAAAATAAAACATGAATGAAAAAGTTACATCTTTCTTAAACACTATGTCTGGCTTGTCTATGTATGTATGTATGTGTGTGTGTATCTGTCTGTCTAATCTATTAATGTGTGATCATCATCTACCAGTCTATCAGTCAGTCAGCTGTCTATCTCATGTTAAGTTATTGGAAAGTAGGAGCTTTTTTTCCCTTGAGTAGTCACTGATAAATTGTGTTTTTAGGAACATGCTTTTGTTCCACAAATTTTAACTGTTGATGTAAAAAGAAAAGAGATTTATAACCAGAGCCTGTGATTCTGTTAGTCTAGAAAGGTCCATGTTAAGGTTGAAAAAATTATCTCAACAATGTTTTACAGTGACAGTCAAAAGCAAAGAGATACCTTCTGCACTGTGAAAGTTTTCAGTTGTGAATGATCAATATTGGATATTTGTGAAATGTATCTATGAAGAAAAATTTAATTGGCAAAACTCTCTGAAGTCTTACTATTTTTTAAATGTATATTTTCGAGGTGCCTGGGTGGCTAAGTCAGTTGGAAGGCTGCCATGTCCTGATCTCAGGGCTCAGGTCACAATCTTAGGGTCCTGGGATCGAACCCTGCATTGGGCTCCTTACGCAACAGGGAGACTGCTTCCGGATTTTCTCTTTCCATCTCTCCATCTCTCTCTCAAGTAAATAAATACATCTTAAAAAAATAAATATATTTTTAGTGTAGTCCTTTTTCCCCCCACTCTGCATTTTATTTGATTTTCTTGCCTCTATCTTCTACATCTTTATTGTGCTTTTTCTGTTGCCTCTTCCTCCTTGTGTTCTTTGTAATTTAGTTTTCATTTCCGAAATGGCTTTGTTGTTTTCTTTTTCTTTTCTTTTTTTTGGGGGGGGAGGGATCCTGTGTGCTGTCAGTTCTTGTTGCATGCTATCACTTCCTCTCATCTGGCCATCTGCTCGCTGAGTTTGGGTATTTCTCCTTTATAGTTTCAACTGCTACATAAAAATTTAAGACTCTCAGTTGGAATGTTAGATTATACTTCTTATCTATTTTGAGTCCGTGTTTTTCTGGTGTTTTCACTGTAAAGGAGCTATTTTACTCTTTTCTATCTTTTAAATTTTTCTCATAGGATCTTGGTGTGAATGTAGAGCATATTGCTTTGTTGTTAATCATATTTTAATGAGATAGATTTTTGTGCTATCTACAGGAGGTTCCTGTGGAGGCATAAGGCCAGGGTGGATCCCTGGGCTTCCCAGCTCAAAGTCATCCTCCTCTGTGACCCTAATGCAAAACCTCAAATCTGGCCTTCCTGTGTGGTTCCAACTTTTAAAATTATTGTGTTTTTATTCAAGTATAATTAACATACAGCATTATATTAGTTTTGGGTAGACAATGTAATGATTCAACACTTCCATTCATCACTGGGCGCTCATTGTGGTAAGTGTATTTTAATCCCTTTCACTCCTCCTCTTCCTCCTCCTCCCCTCTGGTCACCACCAGTTTGTTCTCTGAAGGTAAGTCTGCTTTTTTGTCTCCTTTTTTCTTTGCCGATTTGTTTTGTCTCTTAATTTCCACCTATGAGTGAAATCATATGGTATTTGTCTTTCTCCGACTCTTTATTCTTTCTACCCCATCACTGGGCAGCAATTATTTGAAGTTTTCTAATTTTCTGTTTCCTGGTTTCCCTGAGAATAAAGTTTACATGTTTATTCTCCTTGCTGTTCTTTGTGATGGGCAGATTCAGTGCTATGCTGCTCCTGTGTTCCCACCAGAATCAAATCAGTGTAATGTAGTGCTTGTTAGTCCTCAAATTTATTTGGGCCCCAAACTTGATTCTCCATTTCCCAGATCTGCAAACTTGTTCCCAAGCCACAACTAAGGTGATAAATAACACTTAGTTTGAAGAAATATGGGGATAAATATGGAGATTAAAACAGATTGTTTTTTATTTTATGTTTGTATCTCTTTTCTCCTATGTGAAAAATATTACTTCCTAATGACATTTCCTATTTACTGTATTTTAAAAGTAGCAGTCACAATATTTCTACTAAAAATAATATAGCTGAATGCAGCTTGTGATTTCGTGGCAGTTCTTTTGTCTTTTATATACATTCCCAGAGGAAGATACATTTGAAATATAATATTTTAACAGTCACTTGATGGGATTCTTCTCCATGTAATCATACCATCAATTTGATACACTATTAAATACATCTGTTTCAGATTGTTCTCTTTATAGAGTATTCCTTTTAAAATCTATTTGTTTTAAGTTACATAAAAACATTTATATGGTTCCAAAATTAGAAGAGTAAACAAAGTATATTCAGAGACACAGCTTTCACCTTTGTTGCCTGTACCCTATTCTTTTCCTCTCCACTTTATTCATTTTTGGTTTATTCACCAATTTCTGCTCTTTGGTAAATAAACATATTTACATCTTCCTACCTCCATTCTTAGATAAAAGCTGTCATATAATAAATACTGTCCTGGGTTTTGATTTTCCACTTGACACTATATCCTGGAAATCATATCCTCACATAAAAGCAGTGTATAAAGTTCTCTCTCCCTCTGTTCTTCTCCCTGTCCCTCTCTTCTGCTTTTCTTCTCTCCCTTCCTCCCTCTACTTTCTTTTTCTTTTCTTCTTTCTTTTTTAAAACTGAGGTATAATAACATATATACAGCAAGGTGCACAAATCCAAATTGTTCAATTCTGGGAATTTTTTACTATGTGATCACTACCAGATCAAGATACAGAAATTTATCCCCATCCAAAATGCTCCCTTTTGTTACTTCCCAGTCAGTATTTTGCAAAGGAAACCACTTCCTGATGTCTATTTTCGTGGATTGGTTTTGCCTAATGTAGACATTTGAATAAAAAGTCTTTTATGTCTGGTTTCTAACATCATGGCTGTGAATTTATTCGTTCTCTTCCGGTGTTGTGTCATATTTGATAGTATGATTACACAACAACTTATTATTCAGTCTGTTATTGATAGAAAAATTTTTCTAAATTTCTGAGAATATTTTAGTTTCATATGCATGTCTATTTTTTTTTTTTTTTAAAGACTAGGTCTTCATGCACTGAATTGCATAAACATCTTGTGAAATATATATCCATGAATGTATTTCTAGAACCTTTACTCTGTTAGGCTGGCTTGTGTCTACGCTTCCACTGCTTTACTTCTTGAATACTAAAGCTTCAGATTATCTTGAAGTCAGGTAAAGGAATCCCCAGCTTTGCTCCTTAAAAAAGAAAATTGTTTTGACTCTTTTCCTATAAATGTTAGAAATAGTGTGTTGTTTATTAAAAAATGCTAGGATTTTTTACTAGGATTGTATTGAATCTACAGAGCAGTTTGGGGAAAACTGACAGCACTATATTGAGTCTTCTAATCCACAAACACTGTATATCTTTCCATTTATTTAGGTCTTTGACCCAATTGTTACTGCTTTGTTAAGGGCACATATTTTGCTCAAGTTGTACCTGAGGTGTTATTATAAGTAGTACATTTTTAAATTTTTCAATTTCCAGTTTTTAATTGTGTGTTCAAATACAATTGACTTTTGAACATGGATCTTCTATCTTATGATCTTGCTAAGCTCAGTTCTTAGTTCCAGGGTTGTTTTTTCCCCAGATTCAGTGGGATTTCCACTCTGACAATCATGTTGTCTGAGCATAGGTCACAATCTGTATGGCTGTATTTCTTTCTTGCTTATTGAATTGGCCAGGAATTACCTCTTTTATGCTCATACTTTTCATGTGTAATTTAGGTGTTGATCAACGATTGAGGAAAATTTACATGCAGATCATGGGCTTTCTTTCCCAGGGCTCCCTTCTCTTTGTGCTTTTAATCTAAAAGTTTTAATCTAAAAGCTCCTGTGGTTGCCCAGATACCAGACTCTCTCTCCATAGTCCATTAAGACCAGTGTATTTCTGGCAGAGGTCTAATCCTCTGCTTACCGGAAACTGGAAAGCAACCGCAGGGCAAGGGCCAGATGAAAAGGATAAAGCTTACTACCTGTACCTTCTTTTCCACGTGCATCACAGCACTTCAAATCCTTGCCTGCACTCATTCCCCCTCAATTCTTGCAGTGACTTTAACATATTTTGTCCAGGTTTTGTAATTTTTTCAGTGGGATGGATTAGTTTGCTATCAGCTACTTCATTACGACGGATACCAGAAGCTTTTAAGTGTACTTTTATGTGAAAGAAAGAAGGAAGATAGTAAAGCTGGTATTAAGGATTTATTTATACAAATGACTTGCAGCCTTTTCCTTTTCTGTAGGAATCAGGCTGTGACTATTGAAAGTGTTTGGAAACACCAGCCAGGCTGAGGTGTGGCTGATTTGGTATCTGCGGCATGGACATTGTTTGTCACCATGGTACGGTGGTTACAGTTTCCAAAGTGGAACCCTAAATAAGACTACGTACACAAGATACACCACTCTAGTTTTTTCCTTGAATTCCTTGAATTTCCTGATAACATGTGTGCTTGGTGTCACCACCTTTATCTTGCTCTTAAGAGTCCAGGACAGGCACTTTGGGGATCCCTGCCAACACCCCACTCTTTTATTGCCCTAGGCAGTGACTCAAGAAGTATTAATCAGAATGATTCTTACAAAATGTTGCTGATTCCTCTCTATCTGAAATGTCTATTGCCATTTAAAATTTTTATTTCTAACCTTGAGGCTCTCACCATTTCTACTATGCCAGCAAGTGTTATCCTTTGATGCACTTTCCCCCTAACCAAGCTCCTCTGAGTTTCGATCAGGACATGTTTAACACTTTCTGATTTGTTTCACGCCTTTCTTTGATAGACTCAGCATTTACATTTTCAGTTTGATTTCAGACTGGTTTCTCCCTTTCCTTGCTAAATTACTATGTTACCTCCCATGCTCTGGGCCCCAGGTAGAGTATAAATTCTTTTAAGAAAAGGACTTTGTCTTCTATATATTTTGTGCCTACCTCAGATCTTGACAGAATCTGTTGTTTCACAGCTGTTCCATAAATATGCTCACCAGCTAAATTACAGTTTTACATAACATTAACTTTAGTTGCTATAAGTATAGGTTTTCAAGGTTATTTTTTCAGATGTTATTGATGTTCCTAAAATTAAACAGTAAACGATTGAAGCGTAAGAGCTGCTCCAAGGAAACCACAAATATCATTGATATCCGTTGTTCATGTAGTGCTAGAGGACAGATATTACTAATATTTTTCAATGATTCTTAACTTCAGGGATTTATAATTGCAACAGTGAAATAGAATGTACATGAAATTTCAGGAACGTACAACACCAAGCTGTTTCAGAAACAGAGTTAGTGGTGCAGTGTGTCTGCTGCAATTTCTTGTAGGATTGCTGGGCACTTGGGTCATGTTGTGTCATGACGGAAGGAATGCTCATTGTCTTTCTGACATGCCCAGCAGCCCTTGCTTGTGATCCTTTAATCTTCTGCTGTTGGCCTCGTGGGCAGATAAATTATAGTAGAAGAGTATAGACATTTATAATGAGACTCAATTTGCTCTGAAAATGAAGACCATAAGTGAATGTTTTTCTTCTTGTATTTCCTGATAGGACTTCAAATCGAGAGACAAAATAAATGTTAGAAACATCTAGAAGTTAGTCAAAGAAATTGAAAGTGATCACAAGCTCTTTGAATTACATCTGTGTTAACATTGAGGCCTGTTCCTTATTCTCTCCATGCTGAGACTTCATTTTTTTTGTCAGAGATTAATGTTCCCTCTTTCTTCATACAGAAGATTAAAGAGGGCATATGAATATGAAACATGTGCTTTTCATTAATCAAGGTTTTAATTCATCTTCTTTAGACATCAAAAGGCATAAATCATGGTGTGGAGTGTTAGAATTATATAATACAACTAGTATGAAGTGGGTAGCTTTATTTGCAATTTATTAAATGTATTTGGAAGAAATGCATTTCTTCTCATAGTCTATGAGGAGTTTGGTGATGGGTGATGATACTTACCCAACAGGAATTATTTGGTTTCTTTTAATAGAGGCCTAAACTTTCCTTTTCTTGGGAAAAACAGAGAGTTTGGTGGGAGGAAGCAGTGGCCATGTGGAGGGAAGAAGGTGTGCCAGGTGAAGGAAAATGTAGCTAATTTATTGTGTAATACAGTTAGAATTGTAGTGCTATAAATGATAAGAGAGATGATCTACTCCTGATCTTTGTGTTCCAGATGAAGAAAACTGATGTTTAGAGTAGAATTGGTGGGGTGGGTTTGGGGGGTGCCTGGGTGGCTCAGTTAGTTAAGTGTCTGCCTTCGGCTCAGGTCATGATCCTGGAGTCCTGGAATCGAGTCCCGCATTGGGCTCCCTGCTCAGTGGGGAGTCTGTTTCTCCCTCTGACCCTTTCCCCACTCATGCTCTCTCTCTCTCACTCTCTCTGTCAAATAAGTAAATAAAATATTAAAAAAAAAATAGAGTAGAAGTGGACTTGCATGAGATCACACCTCAGCCAGGTAAAGTGTTCTTTATCACCCCAGAACTGTCACAACCCACACTCAGTACTCAGGCTGCTCTTCAAGAGTAGGGAGTTTCCGCAGCCCCCCAGAATACAAAGAATAGCTTCATGGGAGGAGTTCCTGCTGAGGGTATTTGTTCCATGAGCTAGGGGAACAAGAACATTCATACTTAGTTTTTAAAGGTCTTTATGACAAGGTCAAGCAGGGTCAAATGAACACTATCAAGGAGCCTCATTCTCATGCAAGCTGTCTGCCAGCTCCCTTCTAGCTACCTGTTCTCATACCTGGTGAGCTAGTTCCCTTCTGCTAAACCAGCAGCACAGCTCCTGTGAGATTGCTCAGAGGGAAAAGTGAAGGTAAATACAATAGCAATTCTAACACTGCTGAATTTTGCTGACTAGGGCCAGGTGGTTTTGACATTGTAAATAAAGGCAAAGTCGTTTAAATTTTTACAATGTCTGGTATTTTGAAAATCTGTGGTAATTACAAAAACAACACCAGACCAAACCAGAAATGGTTGAAAAATATTTAAATGTCACCAAAGGAATCTTCTCTCACTCCACCCTTCCTTTTTCTGCTCCATGGTACCACCGGTATCTGATTAATAAGATTCCAGCTCTTTTGCTGTGTGTACATAAACAAAAGAATGACGATTTTACTCTGTTTTTATAAAAATGAAGCTGTACCTATTACACTTGATTTTTAACCTCAGTAATATTCTTGGATTGCAGCACATATCAAGAACTAACTATATACGATTCCATAGTAAGATTAGTCTATTATGCATTATAACATTTCTGTGTTGGAGAACATAAAACTTGGCTTTGGTTTTTTTACTTACCAGAAATACTGGACTGAATATTCTATACCTATCTCTGTGAACATGTGTGATCATTTCCTTAAGCTAAGTCTGTACAGGTTGACTTTTTTTGTTAATACATTAAGGCATTGAAAATTTTTCTAGGTCAAGTCAGTTCATCTTGGGGATTTGCTATAGAGGTGAGAACCAGGGTAAAAAGATAGATCTATGTAGAAGTCCTAAGTGTTCTCTGTTCCAAAAATCTACAGGGATAAAGAAACGAAAATAATGAGTTTCTCTTACTCATTTTGGTGTTCACTCAAAGTGGCTCTGAGCCAGGGCTTGTCAAGATAATAATAAGACTTGATGATTAGCTAAAAGGACTTAACAGGATTTAGAAAAACTGTTACACTCACAGTTATGGTTTATTGTAGCGAAAGGATACAGATTAAAATTAGCAAATGTGAAAGGTGAGTGGATGAAGTTCAGGAGAAACCAGACATAAGCTTGTAGGTGTCTTCAGCGCAGTCACATGGGTTTGCCTCATCTCCCCAGTGATGATGTGTGACAACACGTAGGAAGTATTGTCAACCAGAGGAGCTGGCCAGAGTTATGGTGTCTAGAGTTTTTACCTTTATAATGTTTCAGGTTAGTTTTATAGGCATGTAGCACCCATGTGATTAACCTTAGCTACGCAGTTCTAACTCTCCAGAGGTAAAACTATTACAGCATAACCTAGGACCTCAGGCATACAAAAACAGGCATTTACTGCAAGTCACATCATTAGCTAGCATAAACCATCTGGTCAAATGGACACAGCCTGACCAAGGCCTTGGGAATATAGGACACTTTTACCAAGTAGGATATTCCAAGGACCCAGAGGTTATCTCCTGGGAGCTGGCCAAAGCCCGATCCTCCTAGGTCAGGCCTTTCTTTGGAATGTGCAAGGCTGGGGCAACAGGGCCTGAGTTAAACCTTTACTGCACCGTTGCCATATACTTTACCAGAGTAATTTTGTGACTGTATGTCTTGATCCACTTGAAAGGAAGGAGATATTAGGACTATTTGGAATATGTTTATCATTTATTCATTTTAGAACTAAGCAATTTCTATTACTTCATATAATGGAGGCATAATGTGTATGGTAGAACCAGTGTTTGACTAGGCTGACATGACTTGATTTGAGTCTTAGTATAAGCAAGTCATGAATTTGAGTCTGAGAGACTCATCATCCCAATAAAGATCAGTGGTTTGTATGTGGAAGCAAAGTAGGACCTTCCAGAGATGAAAAGGCAGTGATGGGAGTTTGAAAAAAGATGGACTTTTGAGGTATTGGTCTTGGTTTGGAGGGAAAGAAGTGACATTAGCAAATGTTCAATGTCCGATACCAATTAATGTTTATTTAAAAACCACAAACATTTCCTTTATACTTACTATATGCAGGTACCATGATGTTCAAGTAGGGACAAGACCAACAACTGGTAGAGTTTCAAGGGAGCAGGTGTTTTAACATTATACAACTTTGGCAACTCTATCAGTGACCCAGTTCTAAGGAGAGTGATGCTTCTGGATAAGAATATGATTTCTTGGTTACATTGATAGATAGCAGACAGAGAATGCAGAAATTGTAAATCCTACTCTTAAAGGGAAAAAAAAAAGGATCTAGCTATGAAGTGGTAGACTATAAAGTAGAAACTTAGATGAAGAATAATAAGAAGAGAAGGTAAAGTTTTAATCACAGGAGGCTGGGTCACAAGACAGGGAATTAAACTACTGACAAGCTGAACTTTTCTATTAGCATGGAACCAGAAATAAGCTTGAGTCCAGACTCTTCTATTCGCTGTATAGGGAACAGTTTGGTCTCAGAGTCTGGGAGGGACTTAGTGGCTCCATTTGTAGATTGGAGCTATTCAGGGACCAAATGTGAATGACTTTCAGGATGGTGAATTTGCTTTTGTTTTATGAAAAAGAAATGAATGCTTTACTTATTAAGTGACTAAAAATAAAAAAAAATGGGAGATAGGAAAATATAGATCCAGTTGACTTATGGAAGGAAGGGAGGTTGGTGGTGTGAGTTGATCGGTGATAAAATGGAAAACAGGAAAAAAGAGTTTCCTTAAGTGTGGTAATTTTAGGTGGCTTGTTAAAGAGAGAAGCTCTGCTCAGTGGACAGCAAGCAGTCCCAATTCTATTCTCGTTTATTTTCAGAAAGATCCATTTCTCCTGTTATGGGTTGAACTTAGTCTCCCTCCCTGAAAAATGAAGAAAGATGTATTGGAGTCCTAATCCTTAGTGTCACAGAATGTGACCTTATTTAGAAATAGGGTCTTCACGGAGGTAATCAAGTTAAAATGAGGTCATTGGAATGGGCCCTAACCCAATGTGACTGGCATCCTTATAAAAAGGAAGGAAGATGAGGTGAAGAAAGAGGGAGAAGATGGCCATCTACAAGCCAGAGGGAAATGTCTGGAACGAATCTGCCCTCAAAGCCCTCAGAAGGAAACAGTCCTACTGACACCTTGATTTGGGACTTTGGGATTCCAGAAATGTAAGAACGTGAGGCAATGCATCTCTGTTGTTCAAGCTGCCCAGTCTTTGCTACTTGTTATGACCCCATCAGACTAGAGTACTTCCCTTAGCTGCTTCTATTGCCTTTCTTATCCCTGACCTTTAACACCAAGGGCAGATTTTCTATCTTGAATCTTTGTCATATCTATCAGGCCCCTTTAAAATAAATGTTTTTGAGTCAATACAATAGATCAAAAAGATGTCATATTGGGTAGGTGGCAGGTAAAATATGCCCTAGGGGTCAATGAAGAAGAAAAATTAAGAATACATTAAGTTAAAGAAAAAAAAGAATATATTAAGTAGAACAAAGACCATTCTGAAAACACAGAACCATTCAAGGCTTTTCAATTTTAAGTAGGTTGCTGGTTGGGATAATAACAAAGAAGGAGAAAGAGAGAAGTGATTTTAAAATCTTTGTCCTGGAGTAGTTTGTTCCTTTACTGAATAAATGACTGAAACAGTCCTCTATTATATTAGCAATACATTACTGATAAGTTTTGACATGTAGTGATTTTAGTTTTGTTATTGTCAATCTGAAATAATATTTTTGAACAATTTTCCTTCTTATTTACAGTAGTTCTTGCTTTATATAGTTCACTTGTAAAAATTTATGGTGGTTTGTTCCTTTTTGTCAACATAAATTTCTCTCTTTGTGCTGTTTAAGTCTTTGTGTGTAATTGGTATGTGTCCCTTGGTTACTTTTTATTTCTGTATACCTGATAAATATACCACCATCCTCTTGTTTTTGACATGAAGTGCTCCCCGCTTGATTCCTAGTGTCTGGTAGACATTCATGTGGTGTGGCCCTGCCTGGTTGACGCAAGAGCTTATTGTTTTCCCACTGCCTCTGACTCTATGAATCATTGTGGCACATGGAAAATTATAATCCCCAGCCTTGACTTCACCCCGTGCTCTTCCTCCCTTCAAGAGTTTACACTGACGACAGGACCTCTCAGGGTGAAATGCACTGGCTTTCTTCCTCAGGCTCCTTCTCCCACCTTCCTGGTTTGGGGTTTCCTTGAAGTTGCAGCCTTTTGATAGGTGTAGGTAGAAATATGGTACTGTTCAAGCCATCTGGGAAGTGGTGGCTCAGAATGGATTGTTGACATGGGAGAGGGACTGTTGCCAGTTTTCCATTAGTGTGGACTCTGACTTTCTGACCCGAGGGTGACAAAGCTATAATGGACATGATTTTTGTCCCCCTCCATGCATCCTTCTTTTCCAGGTACTCAACTCAGTTTTTCTTTCAGAGAAATATTCCTTCTCTTGCCTGGAGCTGATACAGGGTGGGGATGTGGAAGGAAATGATTCACTGGAGCATCATATTTTCCCAATGTGATGCCTTCGCAAAAACGTCGGTCCACTGAGTCAACAGCCAAGGTATAGCTTTGTATGTCCTTATTCTCCCCAATAGGGGATGTGGCTCTACTCAGTCCCTATAGTGTTGAAGGGGCTCCTCCCCTAGTTCAAGGGAGGAGGCAGATGACTCTGGCACGGCCAATAAGAGGACTGCAGGTTCCCCTGGTCACGGTGACTCATATAAGGTTGGGAGGTGACCCAGGCAGAGCCAATGACACATAGTGGTCTTAGGCTGAGAACAGATAAATGTTCTTCTGCTTTTGAGCCCAGGAGAATAGGACCCTGGAGCTGCTGGGGGCTATGCCTTG
Organism: Mustela nivalis; assembly: GCF_964662115.1. Taxonomy (NCBI): domain Eukaryota; kingdom Metazoa; phylum Chordata; class Mammalia; order Carnivora; family Mustelidae; genus Mustela; species Mustela nivalis. Next base: position 37,401,697 of record NC_139025.1, read on the forward strand.
AAGCCTGAGATGTATTCAATTCAGCCAACGCCAGAAAACACAACACATGAAGGGGATCTGAGTCTTAGTCATATACAAGCTTCTCCATTAGTCTCTGCCTGAACTTTATGGGAATTTGAGTTGGGTTTCTATTATTTAGAAACAAAGAGGTATTGGCCAGTATAGTGGAAGTGGGATATATATATTGTCTCTCTACCTTTTTTTAGGGCTCGTCACTTATGCCTCTGGTAGCAAAGAGTGACCCATGGGTCAATAATTATTTCTCATTCCTATTTTAACAACATTAGTTGAAATTCCTTCTTGGCTCATCGAATGCATTAATAGTAAGCTCTGCTTTTCTCTTTCTGGTCCTTATAAATGTTTAGTGAAAGATTGAGGGAGAGTTAGTGAAGGACTCTTAGATACTCTTTAAACTGGAAATGGTAATGGTGATGGCTGAGCTCTATCATATTCTCATTTGACAATCTTTCCCAGTCATCTCATGCTGATCCTTATTAATTAGCCTTCTTTAGTTTAGCTGCAGATAGCAAAAAATACTAGTGAGAATAGATTAATCTAATTATGATCAATTGATTAAAATTTTTTTCTTCCAAATTTTTACTTAAATTCCAGTTAGTCAACATATTAACATTAGTTAATGTTAACTAGTGTAACATTAGTTTCAAGAGTAAAATTTAGTTATTTATCACTTATATACAACACCCCATGCTCATCATAAGTGCCCTCCTTAATACCCATCACCTAACTGGCCCATCCCTCACTCATCTCCTGCCATCAACCCTCGGTTTGTTTTCTGTCATTAAGAGTATTGTATGGTTTGCTTCTCTCTCATTCTCTCTCTCATTCTTTTTTTTCCTTCCCATATGTACATTTGTTTTGTTTCCTGAATTCCACATATGAGTTAGATCATATGGTATTTGTTTTTCTCTGACTGACTTATTTTGCTTAAGCATAATACATTCTAGCTCTATCCATGTCCTTGCAAGTGGCAAGATTTCATTCTTTTTGATGATTGAGTAATATTTCATCATATATATATATATATATATATATATATATATATATATATACCACCTCTTCTTTATCCACTCATAAGTCAATGGACGTTTAAGCACTCTCCATAGTTTGGCTATTGTAGACATTGCTGCTATAAACATGGGGGTGACTGTACCCCTTCAAATCTGTATTTCTTTTCTCTTTTATGTAAGTATCTAGGAGTGTAATTGCTGAATCATAGGGTAGTTCTATTTTTAACTTTTTAAGGAATCTCCATACTGTTTTCCAGAGTGGCTGCACCAGTTTGCATTCCCACCAACAGTATAAGAGGGTCCCCCTTTCTCTGCATCCTCGCCAACATCTGTGGATTCCTGACTTGTTAATTTTAGCCATTCTGACAGGTGTGAGGTGATGTCTCATCAAGATTTTGATTTGTATTTCCTGATGATAAGCATCTTTTCATGTTGTCTGTTAGCCAATTGGATATCTTCTTTGGAAAAATGTCTTCTTATGTCTTCTCCCCATTTCTTGATTGGATTATTTGTCCTTTGGGTGTTGAGTTTGATAAGTTCTAACCCTTGGACACTAACCCTCTATCTGTTATGTCATTTGCAAATATGTTCTTCTCAATTTTCCCTCATGTAATGAGGGTTGGAGTAGGCGATGTCAAGATGGAAGGGTTCTTTATAATGTCATCAGGGAACTGACTTTTATATTTCTGCTCAAATACCTCAAGCATGGATTTTTAGTTTTAAATTTTCAGGGCATTAACACAGAGTTCTAGATAGGGGAGAGAAAGACCAAGGAAAAAACGTGCCAATTGAATGAATCCCTTTGGAGAGCCTTCTTGGAAGCCCTACTGAGTAATTTCTATTTATTTCTCATTGGGTCAAACTGCCACATGGCTTCCTCTAGCTGCAAAGGAGGCTGGAAAGTATAATTATTTAACTGGGAACATAGGTGCTCCAAATAATAACAGTGTTGTTTTGGTAAGAAGAAAGGAAAGAATGTCTATTGGATGGATAGCTTTTCAAGTTTCTTGTATAAGAAGGGACACCTGAATTGCTCAGTCGGTTAATTGTCTGCCTTTGGCTCAGGTCATGATCATGGGGTCCTGAGACTGAGTCTTGCATTGGGTTCCCTGCTCAGCTGGGAGGCTGCTTCTCCCTCAGTCTCTCCCCCTGCTCGTGCTCTTTCTCTCTCACACAAATAAATAAATAAAATCTTTAAAAATACAAGTTTTCTTTATAAGAAGAGTAGACATTGATTAGAAAGGTCGTTGGAAACCTCATCTTACATACTCACTGCTTTGTATCTATTCTTGTATTTTTTGGTTATTATAAATATTCTACACATTTTTGTTATTGTTGTTAGCCTTGTGTCTCTTTTCCACGGTGCTATGTTCTTTGAAGTATCTGAAGCCACCTACAGTCATATGTTAAAGGATACTAGTAGATCACATATTACTATTCTTCAGGTTATCATCTTACATATTTAAACCATGGTTGGAACAGGATGTGCTGGAGCTAGCTCTACTGTCTCTAAGAGTGGGTTGTTAAATTTTCAGGTATTTTCCTAGGCCGGTTGTTAAACATAGCCATCATTAAAAATGTAAATTCTAAAAACTTACCCTGAAATAAATATATTAAATACAAAAGAAAAAATGCCCTAAACTCATCACTTCTTAATTATTTTACTCTATAATTATTATCTATGCTTTGAGGTTATTTATGTTTATTTCATCTACATGGTAGATTAGATGCTAACATGTCTCTGTGTATCTCTTCTCAGTTCTGCATTCTATGATATCATGTTGGTAGCTGGAAGGGGCCAGATTAGGGCTTGAGTTACTGTTTTGTTGATTGTCCACCTAGACTGAAGAAAGTGATAGAGACAATGTTAATAATACAGATTAAACTTAGGTGTGAGGTGTCTAGGTGTTTTATTGTGAATAGCACCAAAAAATTGCGAAAATATTCTTCCAGCATTAGGAAATTATTATCTGACTCAGTAGAGTTGTTCACATGAATGACAAACTGGTGAAGTTTCAAACATCTTAGTAGTTTCACATTTGCCATACTTATTCAAGTCAGAATATTCATATCAGAACTATAGGCAGATAGCCAGTTGCTAATGATTCACCAGCATATCCTGGCTGGAGCTTAATGGGGAAGAAAGTCATGTTCTTGATATCTAAACTAGAGTTGATTTATGTTGGAAAGAAACATCAAAGAACTCGGTTTTTTCATGGTTCAAGGGTCAACACAGCCTATGAGACCCATACTCTAGCTTCTGCCTGCCTCTTATGCTCAAATTGCTTAGGTTCAGACTGCTTCTATAATACTCTGTACTTCGTGAATGGTTTTCTTAAATCAAGTTATTCTTATTTACTACTTCAAGTATTATATGGCTGGCAGATTATATTTAACCATCTGTCCAGTGTGCTGTGGGCTTTTTGGACAATCACTGGTGCCCCCACACTCTGAATCTCCCAAGTCCTTTGCTCTTCAACTACTTACTGGGAGGAGGCTGGGATTTGCAGAGCTTGTCCTCAGCTAAATTTTCAGATGCTCTAGAGAAACCAGGCAAATTTATACTATATCCACCATATTAAGCTGTTTCCTATTGCAGTGTACCTGACTTCTCCAGGTTCTCAAAGATTTATCACTCTAAGGAAAAGTATTCAAAGTAAGCTGAAGTTTGTAGTTAGCTATTTTGAAAATCAGAGAGGCAGTAGGAATCTTTATAACACTGGGCAAAATGAAATTGAACATGGTCCATCAGCTCAGTAAGATAATTTTACTGAATCACTTTTTCTTGCCAGCCATGACATTGTTGGATACTAAGCTGGTGATATTTTTCAAATAAATAGAGAAGAATGTCATCAATTTAGTTTGTCACTCATGTATAATTTGAACAAAGGCTGGTTTGGAGTTTTTCTGTATATTTTTCATGTTGAATAAAGACGACTAAATGAATAGTCAAACAAGAAGAGAGAAGCAAGAGTACAAAGATTTTCAAGTACTTTAGTAGAGCATTTGTAAATGGTTTTGTTTGCCAGTGTTGCTAATTAGTTAACCATTAATGCTGATCTTGTAGGCCTTCACTTGGCAGAGCTCTGTCAGTCACCAGGTGTGTTCGGCTTACTAAAAGCAGTGTAATTGCATAACCTTAAAAATCAGCTGTGATTAAGATTTTTCACTAATTGGATTGGCATTTTTCAAGTAGACTCAATTAGGTATCATGGTATAAATAGATGTAGGCACAATTCTCAAATATTACTCAGTTAAGTTGCATACATGCCTTTTGGAGTGCATTTTTCAGTTATCAAAATATTAGTATTTTACTTCCTTTGAGAGTCATCATCCATTAGTATCTTTGTGCAGTTGTGTTTGCGTGTGTATGTGTGTGTGTGTGTATGTTAGAGGAGGAAATATACTTGGATCTCCTCTTCCTGTATTCGCTAGATCACTGCTCCTTTGAGTCTTGTCTTCTCACCCACTGCTCTTTGCTCTACCACCAGACAAGGCGGTCTTTGCTGAAAGCTGAATCCAGCAGCAAAGTCCATAGTTCTTCCAAGGCAATATAGTTCCTATCTGAAGGACCGTTATGGAGAGGGTTGGTGGAGAACATGGTGGAGGTCTTAAACACATGACGGGGCTTACTTTGTGCTCTTCCTCACTTCCTTTCAAGACTTCACTAAGCTAAGTTCTACAAACAAGAAATTATATTAAGGGAAGACTTTTAAAACTTCCTTCAGAATGCTAACTTTTCTATGGCTCAAAAGAAATAGAAATAGATCCAAGAGTTTCAACCTTGGTCAAATAGGTCCTTTGTGAGTCATCAGTGTTCCCCTGTAACATTTTCTAACCTTATTCCTATGTCCTCAGGTTTACCTTCTCTTTTCATTTCCTCAAGGTGAATCTCTGCTCATCTTCTAGATACCCTTTCCACATGACCAAGTACAGCCTCAGGTCCATTTCTCTTACCCAGTAGTGTATTCCTCAAAGTTTGAGTAATGTAGTCTAGAAATGCACTTTTGAGCCTCGGGAGGATAGGGTAGGATGGTCTCTGAAAGTACTCCAATCTAGGCTAGACTTGAGTCCTCAGAGTTTTCCCCCCTTCACTTTTCTAAAATAAGATGTGGATAGGCCCCTTAATACTATTCTCTTTCTCTGTTTCTTTCTCTCTCTCTCTCTCTCTCTCACACACACACACATAGATGTAGACAATAACACACACCCTCCCAGGACACATATAAATTCTCAGTGATGTGTAGTGTGGTGTAGTATAGTATAAACTCACAAGATGAAGAATATTCCCAACTACATTATAATTTCTGAGGTTATTTATTTCAAAATATACATTTCATAGTATTATACAGAGCATAGTTCGTTCATCTTCATTCATTCCTCTCCATTCCCTCCATTGTGCCCCTTCAGTCCCATTGAAGATAAAAACCAACCAAATGATATATGCCTCTTAAAGAAAGCAATCAGTGACACAAAGCCCTAGCTTGTAAGAGCTTCATTAAACTTTCAGATGAGTTATCAACCACTTCTTTGGGTTCTGTCTGAGCTGGAGAAGTTTAGTTTTTCTGTTTACACCACTCTTCCCCACCAAGCTATCTCCTACTTATTCTTTATACCCACATATTGGAAGCTTTTTGCCAACTCCAAAAATGATCAGTCACTCACTTCTTTGCTCCCATGTTACTTTATACATATCTCAATGGTCCTGTTCACCTGATAATTATTTATTTATGTGTTGGTCTAGATTGTGCTGTCACTAAGCACATGAGGCTATTTAAATTTAAATTCATTAGAATTAAATAAAATTCAATATTTATTTCATGAGTTGCATGAATAACATTCTGAGGGCTCCATAGCTATATCTGGCCAGTTGCTACAATATCAGTCAGAGAAGGTACAGAACATTTTCATAATCACAGAAAGTTCTATGAGATAGTGCTGGTCCGTGAACTCTTATCTTACTAATCATTGTATTCTTACAAACCCTTACAATAGTGTCTATAATAGGTGCTCACCAAATGCTTTTTGGATAAGTAGAAGAATAAATGAATGATGGAGAATCCCTTTATGTTGGCTCTGCAGTCTTAAATATGTTTTCTGCAAATCTTAAGTCTCTTTTGTTCTTATTGAAATGGAGGATCAAGAGTTTGTTTCTGAAATTTTTTAAGAGATTTCTTTCTTTATTTTAGAGAGAGAGAGAGAGAAAGTGTGTGCATGCACATGAGTAGAGGGAAGGGCAGAGGAATAGGAGAGAGAGCTTCTCCAGCAGACTCCCCGCTGAGCACGCAGCCCAATGCAATATTCTTTCTTTAAGACCCCGAGCTTATAACCTGAGTAGAAATCAAGAGTCAGATGCTCAGCCACCTAAGCCCCCCAGGGGTCCCTGTTTCTGAAGTTTTAGGAGTCCAGTAGAAGTGACTTTTGAATGGGGAGGACTTTGCCTGAGAAACAAAATAGGGAAGGTGATTTGAGGAAGAGGCATAGGGATAGGAACAAAAACATCATGTTCAAAGAGATGGCTGAGATGGTTGGTACAGGAGATGGTAACTATTATTGGGCATTTATTGTTTCCCAGGCACTGTTCTGCACACTTGACCTATATTATCTCACTTAATTTTCAGGGAATATTATTATCTCCATTTTATGAATGGGAAGACAGAGGCACAGAGATATTAAATAACTTCACACACAACTCAGCAAATGAGAGAGCCAAAATTCAAACTCAGGCAGTCTGACTTCAAAGCCTGGGCTTTAAATCACCTTTAAGACCACCTTTCCCCATGAGTAGAAAAGGCTCAGGAATTAGGCTGGAGAGGAAGGAAGCCAAATCACGATGGGGTTTTGGGGCCCTCTGAGGATTTGAACTTTATTCTGTAGCTCCAGAATATAAATTGTTAAGAAAGAAAATTACTTTGCATGTTTGTTTTAGAAATATCATTATGGTTATAGAACAGGGGATGGACTTGAGGGGAAGAGGGACCATCAGGGGACTTACTACAAAAAAACTAGAAAAGAAACAGTGAGGGTTGTGTGCAAGGGGTAGAATGAAAAGGAGCTTGTCTGAGAGAGAGGTAGGTATTGAAAGTGACAATCCTGACAACTTTTGATGTGCAGGTGAGAAAAAGAGGGTTGAACGTGACAGGCCAGCTTTCTGGCCTGGTTCTTCTCACATGGGGAGACATTTTACTGGCACTGGGACCACTTGAGGAAGAGCACACACAGATGGGGAATGAGGGGTCACAAGGTGTCAGGTGTAAGTTTTAAATGTGTAGATTTGGAGGTGTTTGCGGGATATTTAATTGGGGATGGCCAGTGAGTGATTATAAATTCAAATTTGGAGCTGGGGAGAGAAGTGCTGGAATAGAAATTTCTGTTCATCAGAGAAAACTTGGTAGTTGAAACTGAAGAAAAAAACAGGTGAGGCAAGAACTAGAGGAGAATGTGGTCCATTAACTTTTAAGGAGCACGTGAAAGAGGAGGCCTCGGAGAGAAGGAGGAAGGATGTTAGAAAGAGGAGGGACAATTGCTGTTTATCTCAACCCTCAAACACTCCCCTCTGATCAGGTGTTATCTGCACTTGGAAGGCCAACACCAGCGATCCTAAACATTCGAACCCAAGCACACTGTTACCGAGTATCCTCTCCTTTGTTATTGGCATCTTGAATCTGGTCTGTTTCTTTCCTCTGGGACTTGGGTCCCTGTAGATGTCCTGTTTTACGAGGCCATTTAGCCAGTATGTGACTTAAACTAATTATATCATCTCTCTGGGACTCACTTGCTCATTTGGAAAATATCAGATTAGGAATTTTCAAATTCCTTCTAGTAGCTGTGGAACCCTTTTCTCAAATAAGATCTTTCATGGAGCTTCACTGTATCAAACAAACAAAATAAATGTATAGAGGCTATGGTTGAGGTTGGATCAGAGGTCACCAGACCCTGTGATCTTACTTATCATGCTCTGTACCTCAACCAATGGTTTTAGATCTAAGCTTACGTCTTTGCATATAGACCCAAGTCCTATTAACTGACTTAAATAGAGGAAGTCTATTTTGGCTGATAATATTTGTGAATTTTGATAATGATGATGTTCTTTTGGGGCACTTTTGGTGGCCTGTCAATAGCCTTTTCGATGTCAATTTCATTTCTCATTTCTCCTTGTCCCTCAACTTTTCGTTGTTGGCAGAGCTCTGATTTTGTTTTATTGTTTTCCTCTGACTGCTTAAGGAAAGTAAACTTTATTCCAGCTCCAAGGGATAACTGATAATTGGTCTAATTGTGATGGTCTTAAACTCTTTTCCAGTGATTTCATTAGGAATGGGTAGGGTATGTATCTCAATCTTGGCCTAGGGCATGTATCTCAATCTTGGCCTATAGAATTGAGGGTGATTCTGCTGAGGAGTTTCAAGGAAAGGTTTTTCTCACTAATAAAAAGAGCTGAATGGAGGAAACACTCCTGTTGTTAGACGTTGTCATCCATCTGGGATATCTGAAAGGCTCTAGTCCTCTTATGACCATAAGGGGATGGTCCCATTCATGCACATTGAGTTTGCAGAGCAGAGAGAAGAAAAGGAACATTACTTGTAGCTAAAACAATTATAATGGGTTCACCTGCTCTTCTGGCATAAAGGTGATAATCTTTAAAACCTGTTCGTTCTATTACATATTCAATAAATATTAATTAAACACGTATGTGCCAAGCATTGCCTAGGTGTTGATGATACCACAGAAAAGAGCACAGATACGGAGCTGACATCTTGCAAAGATGTAAAAACAGAGAGAAGCTTAATGTGGCTGGAGCACAGAGACCAAATTATACAGGGTGTTATAAGCCAAGTTGAGGATTTATAAATTTTATTTGAAGAGGGGTAGAAAGTTTGAAGAATTTAAAATGAAGGAGACATAATCAGATTTGTGTTTTTAAGAAGACATGCTGGCTTATGAATAGAAAACACACCACACAAAGTCTGGAGTAGACACAGGAAGGACATTTACTTACTGTGGTCCCTTGAGAGAGGAAGTTAGTTTGAACTAGGATAATAACCTTAGAAAAGGAGATTCATATTTCAAGTTGTAACTTAATGGAATCATTAGCTTGTCCTGATCAATTGGATCTGGGTGGTGAGGGGGAGATCATTGTCAAAGTTGGCTCCCAAGTTTCTGGCATTGCATGGAGAACGGTGTGTTTTTTGAGCTAGGGAATGCTGGAGAAGGAGCAGGCTGAGGTAGCCTAGGAGGTTGGAGTTCAGTTTTGGCCATGTTAAGCATGAGATAACTGTGAGACGTTTAAGTGGTCCTTTTAAGGAGGAAGGTGGAGATGGAAGCCTGCATATTCAACAAGGTGTCTCTGAGGGGAGGAAGAATTTAAATAATTGGATATTCCACTAGTGATGATAGATTTATATAATCAAACTCTGTGCTTGACAGCCAAACACATGCTGCTGCCAGGTATCTGCTCACAGGGTCCTTAATCAGCAGCTCTTTAACCATAAAGAGGAGCAAAATTAATAAGGAGCTGAGTCCAGCTCCTTCTAATAATGTGAACTAATCTGCATTTATATGTTATAGACACTATTGACGCAACCCTCAAAGTATGCCCCAAACTCTGCCTCTGTTGCCCATCTTCATTGGTACAGTCCTAATCTGGACCACTATGCACTATAATATTTCATCTGGACCAGTGCCACAGGCTTCTGATATCTCTCTGTGAAGATGTCAGCAAGGCAGTTCGATTATGGTTTTGGGGTCAGGAAAGAATCTGGGGTTAACGAGGTAAATTTAGAGTCCTTGAAATGAGGTAGGAGTTAGACAAGCAATCAGGGCAGGGAATATTGTAAGCATAAAGAGAAAATGCAAAAGCACAGAGAAATAAGCTAGTATTTGTTTAGGGAACTCAAAGTTAAAAGAGGAAACTGATGTTAAGTATAATTAGTCACTGAGATAAACACTTATATTGTGGAGAGAATTAGTAATCTGCTTAAGGTTATATAATTTTTTCTTTTAAAATAATATGGTACATTGTATGGGTTTGTCACACAATTCATGTGGATTGGAGAGATTCATGCTTAGAAGTAAGGCTGATACAGGGCAAGTACATGGTCAGTCTCTTGTACTACACAAGGTATTGAGATTTTGTGCTGTAACTCAGTTTGCTTGAACCCTTATCAGAGGAGGCTTGGTTGATGATGAGAAAAACACATTAGTTCAGATTCAACAAATAATTATTAAGAAGACTATTGTATAAGCTCTGGGTCATACAAAGGGAGGTCAGACATGGCTCTGACCTTTGAGATGATCATCTGGGAGGGAAATGAGACATGCAAGCTCATAACTACATTACAAGAAGGAATGTGAAGCCAGACGGCTTTAAAAAGTCAGGGAATGTGGAAGTGAAGGTGTTCCAGGGAAGGCGCGTGAAGCCTGAAAGGGAAAGACAAAGCTTTTTTAAATTTGCAAGTGAGTTTGCTGTCTGTACAAAAGAAGAGGAAAGGACTGATAGCCCATGGCTCATGGTGGGTTCAGAAAGGGATGAAGACCAAAGCTCTGTGTCAATGCGTCCCTTGAAGAAACCCAACAAATAACGATCCAGATTTAAGACAGATCAGTTAGAGTAGGGTTAACGATGTTACCAAATAATATTTGGTCTTATAAAAGAATTTGCCATGGAATAAGGAAGCAGTGCTGTCTGCAAAGACAAGGGAGAATTTTGTTTAAAATGTTTTCTTTCTACAAGTCTCCAGCTCTCACACTGCACACATAGTCCATACAGCCACCAGCACTTTCTTCCCTTTGGTGCGTGGGGTGATGCTGCCGTGGCTCATTTCCTGACCGTGTAACTGCTTCAACCCAATGGCAACTGGGGCACATGTAGAATAGAATAAAATCATAGGTAATGAAAAGACATTAATAGCCTGAGCAGGTAGTTGGGTGGCTCTTTGAGGGAAGCCGATCACTTTGCTTGATAGGATAAGGTCATTGTGATAATGTTGGTCAAAATCTGCCCAAGGGCAACCAACTGCTTTTATCTGCACTGCTGTGGGTTGTCAAACCATTAGACTGATTTTTGGGTTTGTTTGTTTGTTAATTCTCCCTTAAATCTGGATAATACTATAAGCATAAAGCAGCAAGCTTAAAATTAGAAAAATTTTTGGATTTGGTCTGAAATAATGGTAATATATTGCAAAGGAGAAGAAAAACCAAAATGGAGTTCGTCAAAGCTAGACCTTTTTTTCTGGAAAAAAAAAATGAAGAGATTCATAAGGCAAGACAAAAAAGTTCTATTTTGACAGTCTGCAATTCAGAACCAACAGGGGGAGAAAGAAATTCTAAAGATCTTAATACCCATTTAATAACAAGTTTGGTGTCTGTTTTAAACATTTGCAGAATTAAGACTTCCATTGAGAAGTTGTGTGTTTTTTGGGAGCCTGGCCCCTGTGACCATGCGTTTCATTGATTGGAGGTGCATTATATCATGTGTGGACATGTGTGTGTTTAAAGCTCTTGCTAAATTGGATTTTTTTGGTACCGATCTTACAGGAGGATTTGTGGAATCCTTTCCAGATATGATATTACATTATTGTAAAAGCTTTATTCCTCTTATCTTTGTGGGCAGAGGGTCAAAATGGATTGCATACAAGGATTAATACCAGCCTTCGGTGGAACAGAATAAACTGGGATGGATTGCACAAGACATTTTAACAAATGCTAGAGGTCCTGGCTTGCCTTTATCTTTTCCCTCTGAGATTTCAGAAACTGTTTCAAGAACATCATTTGGAGGAAAGCAGAAGTCAGAAATACAAAATTCCAGCAGAAACAAAGGCTAAACTTAGGTAAAACATCAATCTTAGTTTCATCAAACACTTAAATGGTTAAAAAAATAATAGTAGAAATATTCTTAGCTCTTCCTGCCTTGATGAAATAGGACACCCCAAGGCTCTACCTTATGCTCTGCTCTCTCCTGCCCTTCTCCAAGGAGCCTATTTCCCTTCTCTGGTTTTCTTTGTAACCTGCAAGTGAAGATCTGGCCAGTGTCCAGCCATACTTCTGAGCAGACCTCTCATCCTGGGGCTGTCCTACTGCCTGACATGTTTTTTTAAAAATATTTCTTCTTTGTATTTTTTTTTTAAAGATTTTATTTATTTATTTGACAGACAGAGATCACAAGTAGGCAGAGACACAGGCAGAGAGGAGGAAGCAGGCCCCTTGCCGAGCAGAGAGCCCGATGTGGGGCTCCATCCCAGGACCCTGAGATCATGACCTGAGCCGAAGGCAGAGGATTAACCCACTGAGCCACCCAGGCGCCCCTTTTCTTAGTATTTTTTTAAAGATTTCACTCATTCATTTGACAGAGAGATCACAAGTAGGCAGAGCCGTAGGCAGAGAGAGAGGGGGAAGCAGGCTCCCCACTGAGCAGAGAGCCCTATGAGGGGCTCAATCCCAGGACCCTGAGATCATGACCTGAGCTGAAGCAAAGGCTTTAACCCACTGAGCCACCCAGACGCCCCTGCCGGACATGTTTTAAATGAAAGTTTTATGTGGCTGATATATAGACCAGTCCCTTTGTTACGGAATTGTTATCACTAAAGCTTTTGTGGGAAAGTATTAACTCAAGAGAGTATTAAGAGCATGGTCTAGGATTAATCCTTTTTCTTCTCAAATGTTACAGTTTAAGAAATGTATAGCCTGCCCTTGCCCCAGAGGACTAGCAAGAGCACCCCTTGCTACCTCCCTTTGAAGAGACAGATGTTTTCTATGCAATTAAAGTGTAAGTAAGTTATAATTAATTAAGGTGTCCATGAGAGACTTAAAAAAAACAAACCTGAAATTACAGTGAACAGCAGGTGACTTTTAATGTGGGTAGAACAGCTAACAAAGGTGAGAGTAATCTCTGCGTGGGAGCTGATGGGTGTAAGGGAAAGAAAAGAGAAAAAAATGGGCCTCTGTCCTGTTCTTCTGGATATTTAAGTCAAGAAAGCCAGAGAAACTGATCCATTATTGAGCAAAGCACACTAATAAATCCCAGAATATCAATGATATGCCCAAGCCAAGCCACAGGGAGCAGAGAGCCAAAGTGTTGTGCAAATTAAAGACAGGATTGAGTTTTCAGAGGATTGGGGCGGGTGGTGGGGGGAGCGAGCCTGAGAAGCAGAGATGCAGGAAGTCTTCAGGGAATATCTATTGTTGAAGGTTTACTTGTTTATTTTTGTTCGGTTCATGGTATTCAACCATCATGCCTTGTTTTTTGGGTAGAAATCAAACCAAAGGGGTGGTGTTCTTTCTCTGACACAGAAATGGGAAGACAGAGTTAAGTGTGACTAGAAGGGAGAAGAGCAGCTTCTTTCCTACTCGCCCCCCCCCACCCCCCAGTCCTGCCTCCCATTGGGGGAAGCCCCTGGAGGATGAGCAAGTTGGCCCACTTCCTCTGCATGGGGGATGGTGGCCGGAAAAGTGTCTTCCTAATCTCAAAAGGCAGCTGCCTTACACTCAGCTCTAGATGCCTGCTTGTTAAGCATTTTCTTTTTTCTTTTTTCTCTCTCTCTCTCTCTTTCTCTCTCTCTCTTTTTTTTTTTTAGATTTTATCTATTCATCTGACTGAGAGAGACACAGCAAGAGAGAGAACGAGAGAACGCAAGCAGGGGGAGTGGGAGAGGAAGAAGCAGGCTTCCTGCAGAGCAGGGAGCCAGATGTGGGATTCCATCCCAGGCTCCTGCGATCATGACCTGAGCCAGAGGCAGGCGCTTAAGGGCTGAGCCACGCAGGCGCCCTTGTTAAGCATTTTCAAAGGGAATTCTAGAAGTGGTAGTGGAAAGCATTCTTAGAGAATCATCTCTGGAGCCACCATGACCTGGGTTTGACTCTTGCATCTGACAATATAAAATCTGTACATATATGGACAAATTTTAAGACTTTTAAAAAAATGTTTGCCTCCATCTTTGGATTCGTATTGTACTAAACTACATAATACTTGTCAAGCAAGTGGCACTGGGCCTGATGCCTGATAGGTATGTGAAACATGGTATTTTCTATTAATGTCAGTGGATTGGGTCTCTGTAATGAAACCTTAAGATGAACTAAAGCTGAGGCCAGAAGACATAGGAAGAAGGCTCACCTATTTCTTCTCTCCTCTCCCTCTTTTTTTTTTTTTTTTTGCCTTCCCTATCATCTATTCCTGCTCGGAGCTATCATCTATTCTGTGCTGAGGTGATGCAAGAGTTAGATCGGGAGATAATTCCAGGTGGCTAAGGAGTTACTAGCAGACAGAAAAGAGGAGCTCAACATGGGTGCTTAACAGCAGAGAGGAATTTCATTGGTTTTCTGGTCAAGACAGCACTTCTGTGCTCACTTGGCTGACAAGGAGAGATGCTCTCCTCTTCCTGACCACATGCCAAGCCACCCTCACCCTTAGGGGCACCTCCTGGTAACTTTGTCTCCCCTGCATGGTGCTTGTCAAGGAGGGGCCTCCCACTGTTGTCATCACCGAGCTTGGTTGGATAAAGGTGGTGTGAGGAAGTGGTCCATCCTTGTTTGGTCCTTGCTGCAACTGGCTGATGACAGGTTGGTCTGTGATTTAACATACAGAGCATATCAGGAGGGAAAATGTCTTCTCAGAGTCTATTTTCTGTCCATGGTGTGTGGCCCTCTTCTGTTCTCAGCTACCTTTTTTCTTTCTTTCTTTTTTTCTTTTTCTTTTTTTTTTTTTTTTTTTGCCTCCCCTAGGCCCTGAATTCTACCCAGGGGTTTCTCATGGATTTTAGTCTTCTGAGTTCTGTTATTTTCTTCCCGGGCATCTGCACGGCTCAGTTCAGGGGTGAGAAAGCCAACACTCTGTGTGGGTCATCCTTTTCCCTAGCTCTCTCTGGAAATATTTTTTTTCATATCTTTAATTCTGCTTGGATGTTACTCAGCCCATGAGAGAGTTTAATGTTATAATATTACAAATCAGATCTTCTGAATCTGAAGGAGTCTACTCAGTATTATGGAACCTTGGTTACACTGCTTAGTAAGTAAGAAGGGAGGGTGACTTTGAGTTCAGAGGAGACACTCCTTTACGTGCTCATCCCGTAGCTGGGACAGATGCTTTATAATTTGTTAGATGAATAATTTAAAAAATGGTTGTGAATTGTCCTACAGTATAATTTGAGAAAATGTCAGTGTCAGGCTTATCACTAAACTCTGTAAGATGGGTGCTAGCAGAATCATACAGTAGAGATATTATGTCTTTTATCGTAAGATCACAATAAAGTATTCTAGGTTCAAATAGCATAAGAGCAGGGCACTTGGGTGGCTCAGTGAGTTAAGCCTCTGCCTTCAGCTCAGGTTGTGATCTCAGGGTCCTGGGATTGAGCCCTGCATCGGGCTCTTTGCTCAGTGGGGAGCCTGTCCGACCCCCCAATCCCCCGCCTGCCTCTCTTCCTACTTGTGCTCTCTCTCTGTCAAATAAATAAATAATGATACTAATTTTAAAAATAGGATAAGAGCTAATAAGGGCCTTTATTGCAACATGCAAATAAGCTGTCTTGAATGGTGGCAGAGGTGAAGAATGTTGACCGTTTGGTTGATTTCCCTTCCTTTCTTGAGGGGAAGATTTGATCATCTAAAGATATTGTATGAAAGAAAACATTGTAACTGCAAATCATGTCTTTACAAGAAACAATGAAAAACCTATTAAAATTGGCTTACTTGCTACATCAGCTTCTCTGTGCTGTGGAACTACAAAATGTAATTACTAGGCTGAGCAAAGACAACGAATTAAAAAAAAAAAGGCCCTACAACCAAGATAAGCACACTCCCCAGTGTTTCTTCGGTTATGTGTAATCTCCATGGCTTCCACACTATAAACAATCCTTTGCGTATTCTAAAGCTTTATTAATATTACAGTAAATTAAATATCCTCAGAGAATGATTATTTTCTCGTAATGAGTAATAATAATTGTTCTGTGCTGACCTTCCATGGCTACATTTCTCCAAAGAACTGATGATCCTTGTATTTTCGTTATACTTTTGTGTTTATATTTGTGGTTTTTATTTTTATCCTAGGATATTTTAAATTGAGATTGTTACATATGCCATATCTATGCCATTCAAGAGAATCTGTGAGACTAGAGAAAATAACATTAAACATTAGCTGGACCATGGCTGTACTGTCTTGGGCAGGTTAAGTAACATCTTGAATTTCCATTTCTTCATCTGTATAATAGGAATAATATACTTAATGCATGGAGTTTTTAGAAGGTTTAAAAGAGATTATGAATGTGAAAGTAGTTTTTAAAGCATGATGCAAAATATAGTTATTAGTTGTTCTAATTATTCGCAATAAGATAGTAATTACTATCATTTGAGAAACATGTTCCTATCATTTACTGAATACTCTGATTTTTAGAGCATTTCTGCCTGGACTCAACAGAATCTTGGTATCAAAATGCATAGTGGTGAAAGTCCTTGTTTCTACTTTGAGCTTTCATAGTTAGATTCTTTTTCATTGCTCAGAGGTATATCTCACCAGTGCAGGGACTAAGGGAAACTTTGACACTACCCCACAGACCCCATGACCCATCCTTGTTAGATCAGTCTTTTAAGGTACACAGATCTATGAGAATATTTTTCTTCATAAGCACCAGCAATTCATGCCAATGGTTTGTTTACTTTTATGAGATTTATCCAATCTAGTTGATTGATTTGTCATCAAGACTCCAACTTGGGCTTTAGATCTTATGTCCACTGATAGTTTGGGAAACTTATTTTATCACATCCTTGGGTTCTGCATTCATGGTTTGTGTTCTTCAAGTGGCTCCCCATGGAGCATATTTGCTTTTACCTGTGGTCACTGTATAAAGCAAGCACACCAAAGACTTAATAGAGTCAGTTGTCTGCCTAGAAGGTTAAAGTTGCTTTACTCCTTGCATTTGTTTGCAAGACAAATGGACTTTCAAAGATGTCTGTACCAGTACCAGTTGTTTGCTTGCATTAGACTGACCTCCCCCAAGTTCAAGCAACCTTCAGGAAGCTTGTTCCATGAATTTTGTTGCAATGATTTAGGTTTGTGAACTCTAGAATTCTAACAATGCTTTTTAAGAAATGGTACAGGACCCATCTATCTGACATGGTTTAAGTCACTCCAAACCTGAGTGCGGTGAGATTCACAGTGTCCTAGACACAGTGCCTGGGCTAATAGTTCTGTGAATCTCTAAAGAATGTCATAATTAACTGGAAAATGAGATATTTCATGGCAGCTTCATACCCTTTCATAGCTTTCTTCTTTCTTCCATATCGTAACTTTGTATAACAGCTTCTCTCTTTGATCTGTATGTACAAAGTGTTTACATACAGAGAGATTCCATGTATTCATTTTGAATTTAACAGGTCCTTATACTACAGGTTTCAAGTTGGTGGAATACAAATGTTTTAAATAAATGCCTTAAAGCAAAATGTCTCAAAGAGATAGTTTCCTAGGACAGAGATACCCCAAACTGAAACAATTCATTTTCATAAGAAGAGAGCCTGGGATTATTTCAACTTCAGATCATCTTACTTGGAATTCCTCAATCTTCTCTGTGGTTTTCCAGGCACTTGTTATATGTTCTTGCCTCTAGATATTCTTTGGTATCATTTCAAATATGAGTTGGTGGCCCTCTCACCTTTTGTGAAGTCAAATTGTTGTAAACTTAATAGTGGCTTCCATTCTTCTTAGACAAAGTAGCCTAGCAATCATTCAGTACTAGGTTCTAGGTATTATGCTATATGTATTACCAACATTATCTCATTTAATCTACAGAGAAATATTGTGAAGAAATGTGTTATTGTCCCTTTTATATGAATGAAAAACAGAAGGGCTCCCTGTTCAGTGGGGTGTCTGCTTCTCCCTCTACCCCTCTCCAAACTCCCTCCCCCTCTGCCTTCCCCCTGACCCCGCCACTGGCTCATGCTGTCTTAGGCTTTCTCTCTCTCAAATAAATAAATCTTCCAAAAAAAGAGAAAGAAATAAATCATGAAGTTATAGTAAATTATGCCAGTGTGCATCAATCTAATGTATGTGTCAATTACAGCCTGTATGTGTTAATTACAGCCTGTCTACTTGCAAGTAAAGATTTGAAGTATCTGGAGATCACAGTATGTCTCATGCTCACTGCTGTAGAACCCACACATGGACATGACATGATTGCCTCACATGACTTTGAGAACAGAGATCTCACCTTGGGGTGTTTCCTTCTGTTGACATCTAATGCAAGGGTATCACTGTTAATAAATGCAAAATGAACTTAGAAATCTCTAAACTACCATGAAATTCGGTGCTGCCCTGCTGGTGTGACTTTTTAATTCCAATGTGACCTAAAGGATGCAAATTAATTAGCACGTAGTTAGCATGAGATGAATCCAGTGGTCTAGTTATAGACAGCTTTAGAAAGTGGCACCCTTGGGGCGCTTGGGTGGCTCAGGTGTTAAGCATTTGCCTTCAGCTCGAGTCATGATCCCGGGGTCCTGGAATCAAGCCCCACATTGGGCTCCCTGCTTGGCAGGGAGCCTGTTTCTCCCTCTCTTACTCTTCCTGCTTCTGTTCCCTCTCTTGCTGTCTCTCTCTGTCAAATAAATAAATAAAATCTTAAAAAAAATAATGAAACACTTAATAAAAATAAATAAAGTGGCACCCAGGGCCCAGTACTGGCAGTGGTCCACACTTCCTTTCTCTTGGAAGGAATAGGAATCATCAGTGCTGAACACTGGCAGGATTGGGTCTTTTCACGCTGACTCAGATTTTATATGGAAGAGAATTTTAGTCCCCCAGATGAACAGAGACTTGAGAAATGGTGGATTTTTCATGGATCTAAATTAGTAAAATGACAAAATAACCTGGATAATACATGGCGCTATAAAGTTATTAAGTATCTACCTTTGCTTGAATGAGGAGGAACTGATCATGTAAAGTGTAGTAACTTCTTATGTAGAGGAAATTGTAGATGTAGATAGTAGGGTAGATCCATTGATCCATAGAGCCATTGATCCATCCATTGATCAATTGATTGCTGCACCCATCTGTCCATCCATGTGTAACATAGCACACGTTAAAGTAGATAATGAGGCTTAAGTAATTTTTTCTCCTGTGGTCAATTGTAACAGTAAAATGGAATCAGTAATGCTACTATCTGGGTAAGGAACTCAAGACATGCAATGACTCCAGTAAGGAATTATCCTGGCCTTAGCTTCTTTTGTGCTTATGTATCTTCATTAGCGAACAATGGTATCCATATCTTTACAACTATCAAAGAGTCAGGAATCAGAAACTGTACTTTAACTCTTTATTTTCCCCACATGTAAAATGAAAGGGCAAATTAGATGATCTCGAAGATCCTTGTAAACATTACAGGATAAGTGGAAAGAATTGGTTTTTAAATTTGACTTGTGTTGGAATCCTGGCTTCATTCCTTTCTAGTTATATAACTCCTCTGTGCCTTAGCTTCCCCCCCCCCCCCTGTAAAATGAGAGTGTAATATTATTTCATATGGTTAATGGGAATATTAAATTACAATAACAAAAAGAGCTTAGCACATTATAGATAAGCAAGGGATATTTTCCCTCACTTCGTAGGACTATAGGGACTGATTGAGATACTAAAAGTTAGCTATTATTCTTGCTCTTGATTTTAATGGTTCGGATGAAACTGTTAAAAACGTATGAGATTACATGAGTCAATAGGCAGTTGCATTCCTATAAGCCATGGTTAGGAGAGAAATAACTCACACAGCTGCTGTGGAAATTAAATAAATGAGATATTTTAAAGTGATTTATTGATTCCTCCATATCTGTGTGCTGACATTGTTCTGGGTGTATACTGATGGGCAAACCCAGATGAGGCTCCTGCCATCAGGAGAGTGGGGAGACCATTATTATTCTAGGAAACACACTGAAGGAACACTATGTAAAGTGAAGTGCCTTTGATGCAGGAAACTGGAGTCCACACAAGGTTCTTTTCACCCCAGTTTATCACGAAGATATCTGTGAGCTGATAAAATAAAGAAGCCAAGAACTAAGAGATTTGGGGAGACTCTGCTTCCTTGTGGGCTGCCATGGTCTCTTTGCTTGTAGTGTCTTGTTTCTCTCTGTGAGATTTTTGCCTCGTAATGTTTGATTTCCATGACCTACCGTGGCCCTGACAATATATCATGGTTTGGTTTCAGCTTCTGCTCACCAGCCACTTCATTATCTTCTTAAGGCCTAATTAAATTTTCCAAAGGAGTCAACTTGGATTATCTCTCCTTTTTGCTCCAAGTCATACCAAAGTCCCTGACCAGTGTGGACACTGCTCCTGAGTTGGGTGCCCATTCTTCATCCTATCAGTTGTGGCCAGAGCTGCTGGACTGACTTTCAGCAGGAGTAGTGAGTAGTAGAGGCCCTGGGTAGAGGGCGGGTGGGGGAGGGGGTGTGTCCACTGTGATTTATCAAGACTCAGCATAGAGCTTGGATAAAATATTTGTTCAGACCATCTGATTTCTACACTCCCCGAACAGCCTTCTGTTAACTTGCATGTCTTTTCAGGCATCTACCTGACTTTGGGAACACCTACCTGACTTTGAAAACATTATGAATTGAATGGTTGTTGGAACGTAATGGTCACTTTGTTGGAAATCAGTACATGGGTATTTGATCTGTAGTTTCATCTCTTGTTGGTCAGTGACCACCAATCTGATCCACTTCATGTGAATATGTAACACCTGTTAGAATGGCAAAAATTAAAAAAAAAAAAAAAAAAACAAGAAGCAACAAGTGTTGATAAGGATGTGGAGAAAAAAATGAAACCTTGTGCACTGATGGTGGGAATGCAAATTGATGGAGCCACTGTGGAAAACATTTTGGAGGCTCAAAAAGATATATGCACCTCTTTGTTTATTGCAGCATTATGTGCAATTGCCAAGATGTGGAAGCTACCCAAGTATCCCTTAATAGATGCATGGATGCAGAAGATGTGGTATATATACAATGGAATATTACTCAGCCATAAAAGGAAGGAAATCTTGCTATCTGTAACAACATGGATGGACCTAGAGGGTATAATGCTAAGTGCAATAAGTCAGAGAAAGACAAATACCATAATACTTCGCTCATATGTGGAATTTAAGAAACAAATGAACAAACAAACTGGAAAAGAAATAAACAAACAAAAAAACACACTCCAATGCAGAGAACAAACTGGTGGTTTCCAGAGGGGATTAAGAGTACACTTACCTTGATGAGCACTAAGATATGTACAGGATTGTTGAATCATTATATTATATACTTGAAACTATATAACACTGTATGTTAGTAATAGTTGAATAAAAAAAATTTTTTTTTTAAAGATTTTATTTATTTATATGACAGATAGAGATCACAAGTAGGCAGAGAGGCAGGCAGAGAGAGAGGAGGAAGCAGGCTCCCTGCTGAGCACAGAGCCCGATGTGGGACTTGATCCCAGGATCATGACCTGAGCTGAAGGCAGAGGCTTTAACCCACTGAGCCACCCAGGCGCCCAAGAATAAAAAAAATTTTTAAAAAGAAGCACCCAAATGTATAAAGTGGAAGACAACATGCTGGGATGGTAACTTCTCTAAGAACCAGATTCACTGCTGGAATCTTAAGTCTTTAACCTCCAGTATTAGAGTATGGGCACACAATTTCAGTTCAAATTTGAGAATTAATTTGTTGGTATATAATGCCCAAAATTATTTCCTTATTAAAAATAGTACAGAATAGACAGATAAAATATAGAAAATAAAAATAGCTATAAAACTGTTCCTGATCAATAGCCAATGTTTAAATTTTTAAGTACATCCCTCCCAAAAGGGGATAAGAAAGTGTGCAAAATATATGTAATGCTACATTTATAAAAATGGGATTATACTGTTCATACTTTTGTAGTCTGTTCACCTTACAATATTTTTAAATTTTATTTCCATTTCTCTAAATGGTCTTCTACCATATATGTAATGACATCCTTCCATATAAACAAAACACATACCTCCTAAATTGTTGGGCCATTAATTGTTATTACAGACAATATCACAGTGAACTGTTTTAGCTAAATATCTGCCACTCTCCACAAGGACTCCTTTGGGGGCACCTAGTTGATTTGGTTGATGCCCTGCCCAGACTTCTTTTCCTAGACCAATGCATCTGTCCCCCAGCTGCTGCATTTTTGACTGCTAATGACTCACATCTGCTCCCTTTCACCAGCTAGATAACAGCTCCCAGATAATGGGAACCTACTTGTCAAGGTTACAACTCCAGGGCTGGAGGCAGCTGCAGTCTAAGATCAACTAAGACCATCCTTCTTGATTCCCGGTAGGGACGATTCTGCAGGGGCAATTTAGGCTCTTGCTTGACTCTTTTCTCCTCTAGAACTACAGTCTCATTTCCTTAAAGGTTTTCCTGAAGAGCACTTCCTCAATATATTATATGCACTAGAATCCAAGACTCTGGGGAATATGGCTTGAGAAAATGATGACAACCTATGTGGAACGTATAAAGTAGGGCATATGGACAGGACCACTGATTTTTTGGAATGACATCTTTATTGAGAATGAAATTCACACACCGTACAATCCATCCTTTTAAAAGGAAAAGAAAAAAAAACCCAAGGGTTCAAAAATATTCACAGATATATGTGCCCATCAAGACAATTTGAGAACATTTCCTCACCCTAGAAAGAAACCTCTTACACTTTAGCTGCACCCTCTACTCAATCATCCCTTCACTCCGGCCCCAGGCAAGCACCAATCTCTCTGCAGCCTCTGCAGCTTTGTCTTACTTGGATATGCCACATAGATGGAATAATATGATAGGTGGTCTTTTGTGACTGGCTTCTATCACTTAGCGTAATGTTTTCTCTTTTCAAGGTTCATCCATGTTCATATTAAAATTTCATCAGTTGCCCGGTATTGATCTTCATAGCTATGTTTTCTTCATTCTAATCCAGATTCATGCAGTGCATTTACACATTTAGGGTTGCTGTGATTTCTTGGCAAATTGATCTGTTTAACATTATGGAATGTTCCTCAAATTCATATATTTTAAAAAGTTATTATATATTGTTATTGAATTTAGAAGCTCCATATATTACTCTGGATGCAAGTTCTTTGTCAGAAATACGTCTTGCAAATGTTGTTTTCTAGCATATGGCTTGTCTATTCATTTTCTTGATAGTATTTTAATTTTATTTTTTTAAGACTTATTTACTTATTTGAGAGAGATTGAAATTGAGTGTGGGGAGGAGCAGAAGGAGAGGGACAAGTAGTCTCTGTGCTCACAGGGCTCAGTCTCAGGACCCTGAGATCATGACCCGAGCCAAAACCAAGATTCAGATGCTTAACCGAATGAGCCGCTGAGGTGCCCTGAAAGTATCTTATTTTAAAGTTTTTATTTTAATTCCAGTTAACGTTCTTGATAGTATCTTTTGATGAGAAATACTTTTAACATGATAAAAGTAAAGACTTTTGCTTTATCATATATATTTTAGAAAGAGCTCATTGGTTTCTGCAAAACACCTGCTGGAATTATAATTGAATATCTAGATCAATTTGGATATAATCGACATCTTAACAACATTATTTCTAATACCTGAACGTGATATCTTGCTCTATTTATTTAGGTCTTCCTTAATCTCAGCATTATTTTTGAAAAGATTTTATGTATGTATGTATGTATCTTTTTAGAGCGCAAGGCAGGGAAGGGGCAAAAGGAGAGGGAGGGAAAGACTCTCCAGGAGACACTGTGTTGAGCATGGAGCCTGATAGGAAGCTCAGTCTCATGACCCCGAGATCACGGCTGAGCCAAGTCCGTGGCTTAATTGACTGCGCCACCCAGGCACCCCAATCTCAGCCTTCTTTTAAGTTCTCCTTGTAGTATTTTGTTAAATACATTTCTAATTGTTGATTTTTGAATGTTATTGTGATACTAAAAAAAATTTCCCAATGGTTTGCTGCTAGCATATTCATCTTATTTTTGTATACGGACACTCTATCCAGAGGCCTTACTGAATTCATTTAGGATCTAAGGATTTTTTACCTAACTAGTCATGTAATCTGTGAAGAGAGAATGTTTTACTTCTTTCCTTCCAAACTTTATGCTTTGTATTTTTTTTTTATGTCTTTTTTCTCTGGTTAGGACCTTCATAAAATGTTGAATAGATGTGGTCAGAATGGACATCCTTGTCTTAGTCTTGAACTTGGAGAGAAAATATTCAATATTTTGCAATGACATCCGATGTTAGATGTCTCAGGTTCCCCTCAATAAGTTAACTTATTAATAAAAGAAATCTCTGTTACCAGGACAGACAATAAAGAAAAAGCCCTCAAGTGGTAGTTTCATTCTGTGTGAATTTAATCTGTATGACAATTTGCCTTTGTTTTTCTTTATGTATAAATACATACAAGTTGTCAAAACTTTCAACAATATTCTTAAATTACTTTGAAAAAAGGATTATTTATTTTTTAAAGTTAAATATATTAATAGCTATGGTTTCTTATTTTAAAATATTGCATGTAATTATTTCTTGTCTTTGGATATTAATGACTTATATGCTCTTATCATTTCTAAAAAGTCTTTGCCTTTCTCTAAATCAATCAAATTTATAATAAGATTATTAAGGTGACCTTTATGTTTGGATAATCTGTTGAGTTTTCTGGTATGGCCACCAGGAAACTCAGAGATTTCCTTCTCCTCTATACATAAAAAAAAAAAAAAAGTGAATAGAAAGAATTATTTCTTGGTGTTCTCTATATTTTAATTAATTGAAAATGTTGTGAGAGTTCTTTTGTTTACCAAACATAGAATAAAAGAATGATACAGGGAATCAACTCAAAAGAAAATTTTGGTCTTCTTAGGCTATCTATGTTGATATAAATAGATCTTGGTGACCATATCTTTCATACTGAAAGAAACATCATGTTCATGTACAAAAACTGACAGTATTTACAGAATGTTTTATTTCTCAGTTTTAATACTCTTGCCAATCAGGGACAATCATAATATAGTTGTATGGGATAAATTAACGGCTTAGGGATTTGTCAATTTTCTCACCTTTCATAATATATCATCTTTCTCCCAGCATAATCAGTGCCTAAATCTTTACAAAATTGATTATGTGTTATAGCTTAGTGGAAGGTTCCATTCTCTTCCATTTAGTATTGTTAGTTATTGTAATAAGTTAACAGATAATTTGTTTTTGTCATTCACAGGGGCTTCTCCTGCTTCTTTATATTCATCTAACTGCCTCTGAAGTAAGGTCAAGACCTGGAATGTGTCTTCTGGAAGGAACACCAAAAGAATCTGACTAAGGGACTGTAACAGGTGTTCTTTCTCTTTTCCCTCCCTTTTAAGATATTCACTCTTGGACAAACTATGACCATGTTGTGAGGAAGTTGGGCCATATAGGTGTTCTGGTCAGCATCTGCAGCTAGGGTCTCAGCCCAAGGCCAGCATTAACCACTGGGCAAGTGAATGAGCAAGCCTTCAAATGATCCCAATCCCAGTCCTTCAAGTCGTCTCAGCTAATGACCAGTAAAGCGGAGATGAGTTGTCTTTACCAAGGCCTGTTCAGATTTCAGGTTCATGAGGAAACTAGGTATCATTTTGAGCCACTTCATTTTGGAATAATTTGTTATGCTATCATCATAGCTGGAATTGATTTTAGTTCTGGAACACAGTAACTGGAACAGTTAATATAGGGGATACATTTATAGGTATCGCTGAAATCACCACCACCAACAGTGACTGGGAGTCAAGATTTCCAGAACTATTTGGGTTCAGAAGCAGAAAACAATAGCTACAGGTTGCTTTCTTCCCAGATCATTGACATAAGTCTCCCAGATTCCAAGAGCCAATGCTCTTTGCACATTTTTATGTTTTATCCTCTTTTTTTTTTAATTATCATACCTTTGTAGAAAAATCTGTTCTTTAGTTACAGTACTCCCAAATTGTTTATCTTTGGCAAATATGAGATATGTGACCAATTTTTCAAATGCAGCAAAGTTATCCTGGGATTAGATATTTTCTACTGGGAATTTAAAATGAATCATCTGTAAGTTGATTGAAAGTTGGACATCTAGATAAAGAGCTGGGAATTAGAACTTTTGGATAGGGGCGCCTGGGTGGCTCAGTGGGTTTAGCTGTTGCCTTTGGCTCAGGTCATGATCCCAGGGTTCTGGGATCGAGCCCTGCATTGGGCTCTCCCCTCAGGAGGGAGCCTACTTCCTCCTCCTCTCTCTCTGCCTGCTTGTCATCTCCTTCTGTCAAATAAATAAATAAAACCTTAAAAAAAAAACAAAAAAAAACCTTTTGGATAGATTTATCTTAATTTTCTCTTGTGGAGGAAAAGGGAGGATTTTTTTCCCTATATATTTATGTGACAGATTATAATCTTGTTCACAGTATATGAATGTAGAGTATACCTGTAGCAATCTTTGTCTTGTGTGGCTGGTTTATCACTTCTTTCATTCAGTGTTTTCACTGCATAAGAAATCTTTTGGTTGCAAGTGACAGAAAATATAATTCAAACTATCTTAAACAATCAAGGCAATGATAGGTTACCCTAACAGATAATCAGATCTAGAACTTAAGAATGCATGTGTTCCAGTCCAGTTGGAAGCTCTATCGACCCATTATAGCTCCAGGCTCTGCCTTCTAGGTACCAAATGGCTGTTTTAATTCTAGGTTTCCTAACCTAGAATTAGATTCTAATTCTAGAATTAGAATTCTACCAATTCTAGGTATTCGTTCATACCTAGAATTCATGATCTACCAACTAGGGTGAGAGAGAGAAAGCTTCTACTTCCCAGGAGTGTTTGATAAAATCCTTTTACATCTCTTTGGTTCTAAGTAACGTGGTCATATTTATTTATTTATTTTTTAAAGATTTTAAAAATTTATTTGACAGAGAGAGATCACAAGCAGGCAGAGAGGCAGGCAGAGAGGAGGAAGCAGGCTCCCTGCTGAGCAGAGAGCCCGATGCGGGACTCGATCCCAGGACTCTGAGATCATGACCTGAGCCGAAGGCAGCGGCTTAACCCACTGAGCCACCCAGGTGCCCCTTTGTGGTCATATTTAAACCAATCACTGTGGACAAAGTGATTGTGGATGCTAATTGACTTAAGCCTAGTAGACTCCTCTCCTGGAATTGGTAGTGCATTGGGGTCAAGGCCTCTGCACCATGTGACTGAGACTGGGAGATGGAGGCTGTCAACGGGACTTCGGGGCTACCAAGGATTACATTTTCAGAGAGGGAGCAAACAAATGTCTAGACATCTACTGAGTATTTACCCTATACCTGGCACTATGGTGCTAAATGCTCTTTGTGTGGCAGTCCTACTGGCTCTTTTCCTGTTTTACAGGTGGAATCTTGCAAAAAGAGAACGCAGGCAAGGTAGGAAGGGCATATTCTTGTATGCATGTGCGTATTGATGTAGGTATGTATTATTTCTTTATTATTTGTCTGAGTCTGCTAAGAAAGACATGTTGCTAACATTATCCTGAGTATTGTTGAGAAGAAATAAGCTTGCTTGTAATTTAGAATAGAGTCTTTTTACTTCACTTTTGTTACCATGGGCAGCTGCCTTATGTTAGGTGTTTGCTCAGTTAAGTCCCTTGGGAAGCCACCTTTTCTTTAGTTAGGTGGTGCTGCTTCCTTCCATATGAAGTATAGTTTAAGGGAGAATGGATTTCAAGCATGTCTCAAAGTGAGAAATTTTGAATGTGACATACAGGAAAATGTTTTTTATTATTATTACTTTTAATTTAAATTCGATTTGCCAATGTATAATACATCCTTGTTTTTTGGTGTAGTGTTCAGTAATTCATTAGTTGTGTGTAACATCCAGTGCTCATCATGTCACGTAAAATATTTTTTAGATCTTGTAGGTGATATTAGCTTTTTAATCCCTTATTTTATTCGAGCCTGATTTACCTCATTGCATATAAGACAAAGTGATTTGAGAATATATTAATAGATTATAATGCTCTATTATGTTATAAATAAAAATCTCACTTTCTGGAAATTTTATTTTGAATACTCATTTCTGGATTGCATAGGTACTAAACTGAAGATATCATAGTTTCTTTGCTTCATTTTGGTCAATTTATATATATTTTGAATATAAAGCATAAAAGTAAACATGTCATGCGGTATTAATCATTTTATAAGACAAGTACTCTTCTTTATATGATTATTCTTATAAGTATTTGGTAAGATATTTCTGAATACCTGGTTCATATTTTACAAAGGAAATTTAAGAAGCATCAATAATAAATCACAAAATAAATAGGAATCTTATCACTGACATTTTAATCTGTGGATCTTATGATAGACTGAATTGTGTCCCCTCAAAACTCACACGTTGAAGTTCCTAAGAACTCACACACCCAGTTCCTAAGAATATGACTGTGTGTAGAGCTAGGCCCTTTGAAAAGGTGATGAAGTGAAATGAGGCTTTGTATGGTGGGCCCTCAAGTAATCAGACTGGTATCTACACAGAGACAACAGGGATGCCTGCACAGAGGAAACACCATGTGACGATGTGACAGACAGACGCCCATCAGCAAGCCCAGTCGAGAGGCCTCAGGAGGAGCCAAACCTGCCGACTGACACCTTGATCTCGGATTGCCAGCCTCCAGAATTATGAGCAAATAAATTTCTGTTATTTAAGCTTCTCAGTCTGTGGTACTTTATTGTGGCAGCTCTAGCAAAGGATTATAATCTTCTATAAATGTGTGTGGAAAGCCAGGTCAGGGAGTAAGATGGGTTCATCGATGCCTCCTCATCATCTGACTAGAATCTGGCCCGGAGAAGGTGCACGGGAAGGGTTTGTGGAGTTGACATGAGTAAACACACACTGTTTTGATCGTGTCAGAGGCAGAGCAGCTGGCTGCCAGCCTGGCACTTTCTGGCTTCCACCTGAAATTTCCAGACTGTTGTTTGGTTCTTCCTAAGTGAAAGTGGCTGTTTTTGTTCTTTCTGATTATAAAGAAAGATGTAAAAACATACACATATAGAAACGCATGTTCACTGTAAAAATAATCTATTGATGGGCTAAAGTATGAAAAAGAAAGTAAAATTCACTGAGAATTCCCCCAGTCAAAGTACCACTATTTAAACTTTGATATATGTACATTTCTCAAGACTTTTTTTGGGGGAAGGCAGGGAGCCAGTATTGTTGTTAATTTTTCTCTCTCTCTGACAAGTACATGATATGATTATATAGTGTGTGTTGTTTTGTAAAATCCTTTTTCCATATAATTTGAATATCTTTCATACTAGAAAATAAATGTAGATTTATAGTAGCAATTTCTAGGGGGTGACTTATATTTCACTTAAGGAATGTGTAATAGCTTCTTTAAGTCTAGTCCCAACTATGGATAGTTAGCTTGTTTCTGGTGTTTTCCTCCCGTGAATAGAGCTGTGAGGATTTAGTCTTTTTGCTGTGGTTCTTATCTCATTTTCCCTCCTTCTACTTGCCAACTCTTTACTTGCCAAGGACAGGAAGGAAATAGAACATCATGCCATTCAACCCTTGTGGGGAATTGTGGAACTAGTAACGTAGAGGCAGAGGTCACGTAGACACCTTTAGAGGAAATCCTTGCAGAATTCCCTCGCTTGGGAAATCTCCATCTGCTCTCCGGAACCCAAACCTCTCCGGCGAGCTCCAGACTTGGCACAGCACATCGCCTCCCTGACGTCTGCACCTTGGTTATATTAACTTCAGAATGTCCACAACAGATTTCTCTCTCAGATCACATCTTTCACGGACAGATCTTCCCCTTCTCAGGCAATAGTACCGTTGTTCACCCAGGGGCTGACGTCCGGAACAGAGGGTGTTCCTGTCCTCACCTTCCACATCCATCCCATTGAGGAGTCTCCGCTGATTTTCTCTTCCAGCTCCCCTCCACCCTGCCCCCGTCCTTTCACCACTGTTCATTTTTGCAGCACACTCTTCCCTCTTGCCTGGATTATGATATCAGCCTTCTTGCTGGGCTCACGCCCTCCTCTCCTGCTTCTTCCTGAGCCTGAGTGATCACACCACGCCCCACCTGTAAATGCCTCAGTGGCTCCCCTTTATACACTGCAAGGAAAAGTTCTAACTCCTTGCCTTTGTCTGCAAACCAAATGTGATTGCATTTCTTCATGTTCAACATCACTTTGCATCCCTCTTCCCCTTATTACGTTGCTCCAGCCCCACTTTTTTATGGTTTCTATAAGGTCCCCCTCTTTTTTTTTTTTTCACCTGAGGCCTGGGACAAGAGCTGTTTCCTCTTCCCGGACTGCTCTTCCTTCTACCCTGTTGGGTTTAGCTCTTTTCCGTCCCCTAATCTGCTTCAATGTGACCTCTACAGGGAAAGATTTTTCTGAGCATTTAATCTAAAGTGTGTTCCCCTCTACTTGATTCTTTTTAACTTAATTAACCTTTGACCTTTGGCAAGTTATTGCTTTCTCTGTGTGTCAGTTTCACCATCTGTAATGTGGGGATAGATAATATCTGTCTTGAAAGGTTTTTTTTTTTAAAGGTTTTATTTTTGACAGAGAGAGAGAGATCGCAAGTAAGCAGAGAGGCAGGCAGAGAGAGAGGGGGAAGCAGGCTCCCTGCTGAGCAGAGAGCCCAATGCGGGGCTTGATCCCAGGACCCTCAGATCATGACCCGAGCCAAAGGCAGAAGCTTAACCTACTGAGCCACCGAAATGCCCCATGTCTTGAAAGGTTTTGAGGGTTAGTGACTGCCTATGACAAATAGCTGCTGCAGGGCGTGGCATACAGCTGATACCCAAGCCCCATTCCCCAAGTCCCCTTTCCTAGCTTCTTTCTCCCATCCTCCTAGCGCATGATGCTGATTCTGGCCTATACTTGCATGGGCTATTGTAGGCTCTTCTTTCTTTCCTGATCTGGGCTGACTTCTTTAGCTTTCTGTTTTCTTTTTGGCCCATATCCTTTAAACAAAAAACTCTTTTAACTGCCTCTGGTTTACACATCTGAGCCACTTTGATCTATTTCTTTCTAGCATAAGAGACATTTGTTCACTTTTGTAAGTAAGGTGCATGCCATAGTTTTTTTTTTTTTTTTTCCCAAAGACCCCTATAGTTCTTTCTAGAGAAGATGCTTGCCTGATCTCTCCAAAGATAGTGTACAAGGTGGATGGCTTTCATTCTGTCCACATGCAAAGGACGTTTTTATAATAAGGGACATTTCTTGCCCAATTTTGAGGCTTTAACATTGTTTTATACTGCAAATGGAATATAGCATAATGGCCCTCTGTGTTAAGAATCTTTTTTTGCAATGACTTTTTAAATGCACCATCTATTTTTTCCAAGGTTACAATTAGAATTACATGACCATAGGACTTTTCTGGAAGGCATAAAGCTGTTCTCTGGAGCCCAGCCCCCTCAGACACCTTGGCATGAATAATTTGAAGAATGGCTGGGATCCCATATGTTTCTTCATTCCTCCTAGACAGCGCTGACATTTGGGAATTTATTCTTAGAGTTTGCTTCTTTGAACATGTTTGGTTCAATTAGTCTACTGAAGCTGAGGTGGCATAAACTGTTTTTTAAAGAAGTGGTGCCGTATTCAGAGCAGGATGTTTGAGACACAACAGATGGGCTTGTGATCAGGCTAGATTGCCATTTATCAAGTTTAGAGTAAACTCAGTGGATCCACAGCACCTAACCCAGTTCTCGAAGAAGTAGAAGCTCAAGAAATGCTGATCAGAAGAAAGAATGAATCATAAACCACTAACGGCTGGAACTCTATTGATGCCTTGGGGAAAGGAGAAAATTTAAATGAGTTGGAGAATATTTATGTGTCAGATGTACTACAGAGTGAGTAACTTGCTAATTTTCTTTCCTGAGATTAAAAGGTCAGAACTGCTTTCCATGATAGTAACTACCATTTGCTGAGGACCTACTATAATGGGTATCTACTGTTTCTGTTTGTCCAGCGTCTCTATTCCTTTTGGGGTACTGCGCCTATCCCGATAGTCAGTGAGATGATCAAACATGGTCTTGCCCAGCACGCGTCCCAGGCTGAGCCAGTTCCTCTACCCCATCCCCAATGCAATTGTTCTTGGTGCCACAGGTAAGGCCTGCTGGGGGACTGGTGTTGAGCTATTCAGAGTAAAGTTTTCTATTTGAACTGGGATTGCTAAACTCAGAACTGGTGAGTCTAAGTACTAGGATGTGGGTAACTGTTTAATGGCAAACTCTGGTTGACTTTTACAAATGTGTAAACACACACACACACACACACACACACACACACACACATGTATTTTAAATTTTATATACATCCTGTTGATATCAAATATGTGTAGCATATAATTTTCAAGTAATATTAAAATGTTCAGCACTTTAAAAAAAAAGTATATTTAATTATTTGAACAGAGATCACAAGTAGGCA
The DNA here is from genome assembly GCF_964662115.1 of Mustela nivalis. Taxonomy (NCBI): domain Eukaryota; kingdom Metazoa; phylum Chordata; class Mammalia; order Carnivora; family Mustelidae; genus Mustela; species Mustela nivalis. Next base: position 37,434,124 of record NC_139025.1, read on the forward strand.
GAGAGGGAGGCAGAGAGAGAGGGAAGCAGTTTCCCCTCTGAGCAGAGAGCCCGATGTTGGGCTTGATCCCAGGACCCTGAGATCATGACCTGAGCCAAAGGCAGAGGCTTAACCCCCTGAGCCACCCAGGAGCCCCCAGATGTTCAGCACTTTTTATTGTAAATTCCATGTAACCTGTGGATTCTCACAGGATGCTTGCGTGGATTTTTGCTTAACTTTTGAGTGTGTGGTTGGCCTATGATGTCGTTGATGATAGTTCCAACATCAATATCGGTTGGTATTTTCCTTTATCTTGGTGAAAAAGAAATAGATATAAGCTAAAATTTATATGCTTGCCAATGATGTGACTATCCTGCTGAAGGTGGAGGAAGCCAGTGAATAGAGTTCTTTTTTCTTTAGGTCAAAAGCTTAGTCATTGTACAGAGGCTGATCTATTCGCTACTAAGTATTCCTATACTTGCTAAGAATGCAGGCTGAGGAAGTCATACAGATCTCGGCTTGAATCCTACCTTAGGGCAAATCACTTTGACATCTGGTTTATTAGAAAAACGAGAACAAAGAACAACAGGCATCCAGGCATCTCTTAGGTTTTTCTGAGGGTTAAATGAGATGATATTTAACAACCAAACACTTAACCTATAAAATGAAGACAGTAGCCTCTGTGTGCAGCCATTTTAAGAAATGGAAGTAAGAAAGTGCCAGAAATAAGCAGGGTCCTCCACATGTTAGAACTGTTTGGTGGCTATAAAAACTCAGGTCCCTCCATCTAGCTAGAGCAAAAAAGAAAACAGAAAATCCCTGGGCAGAATCTCTTCTGTTGATCCCTGCTTGTTTCCCTGGCAAATGGTTTTTATTCTGCAGACAGGTCCTCTCCATTCAGGGGGGGAAACATCCCCCTAGCAACAGCCCTGTGTTCTGTGGTATGCTGGAACCAGCTTGCACCTGCTTGCGAGAGCCAACTTTTAAAATTTCAGGGTGTGAAACGTAGTCACTAATAAAGATTAAATTATATTAATTTGCAATTAGTTAAGTTATATTAAAAGTAAACACCATCAATGCCCCAAACTCATCACTTCCTAAATTATGTTACTGCATTTTACTATTATCTATATTCTTGACATTATTTATAACTATTCTATCTGTAAGGTGGAAATTCTGTGTAATGGCATGCTAGTGTGCATCACTTTCCAACCCCATGTTTAGTGATGTCACATTAGAAACTTGGTCAGCTATGGAAATCAGCTAATGCTACAAATCAGTGTTTGATTTATTGCTTTGTCGATTGCATAAACTTAACAGAGTGATGGAGAAAATGCAGATTATAAATAATGCAGATTAAATTTAAAAGTGTTTATGTCTTCAGAGATCACACTGTAAGTAGCAACAAAACATTTGAGGATATAATCTTCCAGTAGTCTCAGTCATATGAATTATGAATAATTCCTCTCATTCCTTTAAATTCTTCTTCAACTACATTATGCTTTTTGTGTGTGTGCAGGTGAGAGACTTTTGATGTTCTCAGAACTGCTTTACCTTGTTATGTATAATTTCCTATGTTTCAAAAATAATTTAGAAACCTATTTTAAATAATTGTTGCATGTTTAACTTAGTAGCATATTTGGAATTTATTGTGGTGTATGTTGTGAAAGTGTGGGTAGAAATTAAAAATTTTAATTTTACACTAAATTTTTCCGAACAACATTGAATAATTAACAGATCATGTAGTTTGTAGCCTGAATGTTCTAGGCACTGAATCAGAGCTAAAGAAACATATGTGCAGGAGACTTGATCTCTGACATTAAGGAGTTCACAATGTGGTGAGGGAGACAAGTAGGTAAAACCAACACTCTAAGTGATTTAATTTTTGTGGGTTTTACTTTCTCTGCTGTCTGGGTGACCTTCTAGTGAATGCAAGAATCATTCCACTGTGTTCAAGTCCACACACATCCACCATGGGGAACTTCCCTGTGCTAATTAAGATCCTATCTCTTGAGCCACCCAATTCAGCCATCTCCTTTCCAGGGACTTGTTGCTTCTCTAGAGTTCTACCCAGGAGAGGGGCAGATCATCTCTGTCTTGACACGCATAGACTTATTGGGGTTTTTTGTTATTTCCTTTAGAAATTCAGGGCTCTGTTCACATTGCAGTAGAGACAGGACTTTCTTACTCCTTGCTTTCTCTCCAGCTTGTTTCCCTTCTTTTAGCATGGGGGAATTTTTTCTCATCTAGGCTGGAAGTGGGAACACATGAGGTAGCTGGTTCTTGTTAGTTATTTTCCAAATCTTTTGGGAAATAGTATAGTGCCATGATTAAATGGAAGGGTTAAGAATTTGGACTTTGAAAACAGAATACCTAGGTGCATAGTCCTGGCTCTAACACATACTGGTTTGGAGACCTTGTGCAAGTTACTTGACTCCTCTGTGCATCAGTATCATTGCTGATTCAGTGGGGATAATGTAAACACCTACTCTTGTGCCTGGTGCATAAATGTTCAATAAATATTTGTTGGATTAGATGAAATTCTGTTTTACTCTATTAGAATTAAATGAGATTAGGGGGCACCTGGTGTTCCAGTTGGTTGAGCATGGGACTCTTGGTTTTGGCTCACAGGCCATGGTCTGGGTTATTGGGATTGAGCCCTGCCTCAGGGTCCATGCTCAGAAGTCAGCTTGGGCTTCTCTCTCATCCTCTTCTTCTGCTTCCTCTCCCCCAATTTGCACATTTCTCTCTCTCTCTCTCTCTCTCTCTCTAAATATCATCTAAAAAAAAAGCATTAAATGAGATTAATGAGAGAATGCATAAAAATTACTTAGGGCAGTCTATTGCCTGGTAAGACTACACATAGCCTTTACTATAACATTTTATGTATTGCATTTCTGTTTCTCCAATGCTTAGGCTTTGGAAATCCAAAAGCCAGGAAAAGATGAGCTGTTTGAGGAGTGACAGTGTAGTGATAGCAGGAGAGTATCAGTAAATATGGAGATTCAGGGGGAGATAACTTATTAATGTATCAAAAATATCATATCCTCATATGCAGGTGTCTCTCATACAATTTCTCCAGTCATGGTCTTTTCTCTCTCCAAAGCATCTTTTTAAAGGATAATCAAAATATAACCAATATGTATATATTAGTTTCAGATATTTAACATAATGACTCAAATTTGTGCATATTGCAAAATGATCACTACAATGTCTAGTTAACATCCGTCACCATATGGAGTTACAGAAATTGTTTTGGTGATCAGTCCCCAAAGCATCTTGCACACTGGTTGCATACAGATTCCTTCTCCTAAATACTATGTCACTTCTTTACTCAAAACATGTCTTTACTTGCCCACAGGATAAGCTCAAACTTAAAGTGGCCCAATGAATCCATAACTGTGCCTCTAATTCTATCTCCCATTTCTCTTTGTTAATTCTGAATTATTTACTTTTTGTCACACATCCTAGGCTTTCCTTTTTTTCTAGTTCTCTCACTTAGAAAGCCTCCCTCCTCTTCTCACTGAGGCTGCCCATCAGGGGTGAAATCCAGCTCATAATCATCTCACCAACTGGTGTGTTTTCCTTAGTCCTGTGACTGCCCCCAGGAGGCTCCTTTCCCTCATTCTTCCTAAGAGAGACCTCCCAAAGCGGCTGGCCAGTAGCAGCACTGGCCAGTAGCAGAGACTTAGGGTTTCATCTGTAATCATTTGTAATCTTTTCTCTACTATAGCAAGACAACACTGCTGCAAAGAAAGTGTATGGTGGCACAAGAAGACACAGGAAGGGCCCTTTTCCCTGTCTTGGAAGTCAAAGAGACCTTTCGGAAGAAACAATATCTACGAGCTGAAGGAATTATGTCTGGTGATACAGGACACAGGTGAAGGAAGAAAGAGAGAGCATGGTAAGTACGAGGAATGAAAAGGGCGTGTAGGGAACAAGGAAGTATGCGATGGGGTGGCAATGGGAGATGAGGAGTTGACAATCAATACATAAACAGGAATCAGACCGGGATGATTAGAAGAAGCCTAGCTAAGGGCTTTGGACTTTCACCTGAGGGTAAGGGGGGACTTAGAAAGGCAACATAAATAGATTTCAGGAAGTACAGGGTGAAAAGTGAATTGGGGTGGAGCTCGGAGTTGGGAATGGAGCTGAGTAAGGCAGGAAAAGTCATGAAGCATGGGGACAAGGTTAGACCATCACAGCAATGCAACTGCAGGATGAATTCTGGTATTGTTTGTTACTGCACCATAACCTAGTCTGTCCTGATTGATGCAGTTATGAATTTGCTTTCTTTTATTTATTTATTTTTTAAAGATTTCATTTATTTATTTGACAGAGAGAGACAGCCAGAGAGGGAACACAAGCAGGGGGAGTGGGAGAGGGAGAGAGAGAAGCAGGCTTCGGGCCAAGCAGAAAGCCGAATGCGAATGAGAATGCGGGGCTCCATCCCAGGACCCTGGAATCATGACTTGAGCAGAAGGCAGTTGCTTAACAGACTGAGCCATCTAGGTGCCCCTGCACTTGTTTTAGGTACAAGAAATTAGGGGAACAGTTCTCGCTTCAGTAGCACGTATACAAAAAATGGAATGATACAGAGAAGATTAGCATGGCCCCTGCTCAAGTATGATATGCAAATTCATGAAGCGTTCCATATTTTTCTGCCTCTCTGTATACTTGTGATCTCTGTCTGTCAAATAAATTTAAAAAAAATATTAGGGGAACAATAATTCTCAACCCTGACTGCATAGGTGGTGCCCTGATCACAAACAGTGCCAGGAATGATAGTGGACAGTGAATACTTTTAAGAGATGTATGGGAGGCAGAATGAGCAGCATTGGAGGTGGGGGATAGGGATAGAGAAGGGTTAATGGGACAGCCTGGGTGGGTGGAGGGAGCACTTCTGAGATTGGAAACTCTGGAGAGGGAAGGAAGTTTGTATATGTTGAATTAGGGATCCCTGAGGAATTGCCACCCAGAGAGAAGCAGTTGGCACGCAGGTATGCGTGTCTAGAGTTTCAGGAATGAATCTGTGTCTTGGAAGTAAGAAATCTGTGGATTTCTGTACATTTGTATCTACCATATCAGAGTTAGGGACAGCAATCCCTATGATCAAACACATTAATATCTATACAGCAAAACATGTCAATATTCACAATGAGTGGGTACGGATAGCCTCCTGACTGGTCATGTCAGGATTTTCTGGCAAACAATTTTGTGAAAAAACAAGTTTAGGATTTCAAACTTTTTCGTTTCAGAAATGTGGATACAAGATTGTACCTGTACCATCTCATTTAATTCTTATATCGACCGTATGAGGTAGGCACCATTACAATTCCATTTTTACAGATGAAGACACTCATGCACAGATAGGTTAATTAAAATGCTGAGGTCAACACAATCAGTGCTCCAAACCAGTCAGTCTAAGCTAAGAGAATGTTTCGAGAAGAGAGGCATGGGGGCACCTGTGTGGCTTCTCAGTTAAGCAGCTGCCTTCAGCTCAGGGTTCTGGGATCGAGACCCACATCAGGCTACCTGCTCAGCAGAGAGCCTGCTTCTCTCTCTCCCTCTGCCTGGCGCTCTGCCTACTTGTGCTCTCTCTCTATCTCTCTGTCAAGTAAATAAAATCTTCAAAAAAAAATAAAAGGAAAGAAAAAAGTAAGTTTCTTTAGAATGCTTTAAAAAAGAAGAGAGGAGTGGTAACAGGGCAATATGTCATAGGCAGGTAAAGTAAAATTAAAACAAAATTGCCTCATGGGGTTTGGCAATTTGAAAATGGTCTTTGGGAAGGCAGTTTGAGGGAAGTAGTGGGGTGGTGGTCAATCTACAGTGGGTAAAGGAGTGGACAGGAGGCACAGAAGTCCTTATGTCCATCCTTCCTTACTACAGAGTCCTTCCTTAATATAGAGCACCCCTTTGAGCCATTGACACGAAGGGATAGGAGCACAGGTAGTAAAGTGAGATCCCTCCAGAGGCATACTCACGGGACTAAGAACACTGGGGGAGGGATGGAGAAGGAAATCACTTCCTAATTCACCCAGTAGAAAGGAGAAACGGAAGAGAGAGAGGCAAAGCAGGAAATCTGAGGATGGACAGCATGACCTGTTCTCTGTGAGTCATCTTCTGAGACTGAGAGGTGAGAGGGTGACACCTGAAGTGTGAAGACAGAGGAGAAGCTCTGAAAAAGTTCCTGCAGAGAACAGAAGGGATGGTTGAGGAATGCGTAGAAGGACAGGGCTACATCTGAGAAGGCAAGTGGTTTGGAGGCTTGGATTTATGGTGGTGTCAGTCTTGGAGATTTCTCTTCCAAGGTGCCTGGTAGCTACCGTGATGGAGAAACTCACAGTTAGGGCTGGGTCTTTGCTGAGTGTGTATAACTGCAGGCCGGGTCCCTGGGAGCTGAGAATCTGGACACAAAATCTCAATTTTGGAGATTCCTGCAGAGTACAGCATTGCTCTGAGACCGTGGTTCTCAACCTTGGTGCACACTGAAATCACCTGGGGAACTTTGAAACTGCTGAGGGCTGAGTCTCATGCTCAGAAATTCTGATTTACCTGGTCTGGGAGCTAACTGTGCCTTAGACGTTGGGATTTTGAGAAACTCACGGGTGTTTCTAATGTGCAGTCTAGGAATCATTGTTCCCCTAATTTCCTGCACCGAAAGCAAGCTCACAATCTGTATGAGTCAGGGTAGTTTAGGGTATGGCATAGTAACAAACAATGCCAGAATTTCTGGGTCTTAGTTAACCAGAGCTTATTTCCTACTTATGATGTCACCACAGGTCTAGGTGACTCTTCTGGGCAGCCATTTTCTGTGTGTCACTTGGCTTTCCATTGCCAATAAGGCAGAGGAAGAGGAGCATCGAGAATTGAGTTCTAGCTCTTAACCTGTTTTCACCAGGAAGTAACCTGCATCCCCTCCATTCACATCCCATTGATCAGAACTAGTTTGTGGCTGCAACTAGTTCCAAGAAGGTGGAGAAGGCAACAGGGTCCAGTGAACCTTAGAAATGATCACCACCTAGAGCTTTTACTGTTAATGAAAGCCGAAGGGGATAAAAACATTTTAGTTTAAAAATACTCTATAGTACTTATAAGCTAGATATTATTTAAATGGATTTCAAATAGGAATCATTTAGCCCTCATAACAGCCCTATTAAATAGCTCATTTTTACCCCCATTTGACAGAAGGGGAAATCAAGGCTATATTATTTACTCTAGGTCATATATTATAGGTCATGAGGCAAGCCAAGGACCCAAGCAGTCTCAGTCCAGAGTCTAAGCACTGAACCTCTATATAATACTCTGCTTTCTATTCGGCTGTCTATTCTGCTTTTTCTCAACTTAGATTGGGGAAGGGGTGGGAGAAGAGGAGGAGGGGGAGGTTATAAGTAGAAGTGTGGGACTTTGTGCACCCAAAGGAATCAAATGATAGTGTTTGGGTATTACATTGCTAGAGCTGGGGCAGGGCTCTGGGGGAAGCAGAGAGTGACACTTGGGGAATGGGTGTGGGAGCAGGAAATGGTTTGGACTTTCACTGCGGCTAAGGCGACCAACCCTGGAGGCCAAGTTGGAGAGCAGCCTCTGGCCCTTTTCTTTCTTCTTTGCTCCAGTTCCTCCATCTGAGTTATCCCTTCAGCATCTGCAAATCCAAGTTTAGGCCTATGCCAAAGTTATCTCAGAAACAAATTGGAGATGGGGAGAAAAATCATTTTCCTAGAGAGGAGTAGGTAAGCAGTTTTCAAGAAGGGGTCTAATGTTAAGTCAGACTGGACCTTTTTCTAATGCATTTCTGAGAGTTTACATATAATTACACTCCTGTCAAATAAACTACATTTTAGAAATCTTCCAAGAAGAGGTGCTTGATAAAAGAATCCTTCAGTGAACTACAGTAGTAATTACAAACTACCACTTCCTAATATGTCAGATTTCCAAGTTTTCGCTTTTATATTGGTTGCTGTTAAACCAGAATGAACCTGCAGTTCAACTAATATCCATTCATTTCCAAGCTGTGATTTGGGCATCAGCGAACACTTCTGGGTATTGGAACTCTTGGTTCTCACAGACAACACCACTCTAATGACAACGCCTCAAGAAAGAAGAAATGGACAAATGATTCTGCTTTAAAATGGAATCCTTGCAATGAAACAAACAAGAAGAAGCCCTCTGTGTGACATTGAAGCTTTTTGATTCCTATCTCTCTCACCTGTTCAATCCTGCAGTTTGGTTACAACATATGGACTCTGTCTGCAAAACACTTAAAATGCTGTATTGGCACCTTGCTGCAATCTGCCAGCACATTCCTTAGGGCTAGTCAGTCCATCCGGTGCCACTCTATTTTCCTTAACTCCATTTTGATTAGAAGCTGTTGCAAATTGTTGCCAGGGGTTTCTCTTCTCTCCAGTGCTGCAAAATCAGTTATGGCAAGAGAGATCACTGGATGTTGCTGGTTGTTACCAGCATTTAGGCAACGTCAGATTATTTCTCTTTACAGGAGCTCTTACTACAGGGTCAGAAGATTTGATTCTAGGTTCAGTGCAGCCTCTGAAAGTACTGTGTCATCTTGGACTAGGCACTTCATCTCTCTGGGTCTCGGTTTCTTCCACTATAAAATGAAAATTTAAACTCAAAGATTAAGAAGAGTGTGGAAACCAAAAGTTTGACACTTTATAACTACCAGTTATTTTTACAATGATTAAAATAATCCAAAAGTTATAATGCTATACAGTTAAGGACAAAGAAGAAAAGATGAATGTCATTTTAATTAAATCCACAGATGGAAATAAACGGGGAAATTCTAGCAGTAATTGTGTGACTGTGTCTTAATGGAGTCCCAAAGAGTTTCCTCTTTGAGAAGTGTTAGCTAATACACCCACAGAGGAGTGATTAGGAACAGAGATATTTATACTAGAAGGGAAATGCTGGGAAACAGAGATTTTATATCAATACCCAGAGGCGAGATGTGGGGCAGCTGATGATGTGCAGAAGAACATACAGATCTGAAGTATTTCCTGCTAATGACGATGATGGATTTATCATGTTAGAAGTCTAGGACAGCAACCCATGAAATATATATATTTTTACATACGTGTATATGTATATTTATATTAATGTGTATATATGTGTGTATTTATTGCTGTTGATGATGATGGATTTATCATGTTAGAAATCTAGAAGAGCAATCTATGAAATATACATATTTTAAATATATATATACATATATATGTATATATATATTTACCAGTCTGTCTGTTACCACCCCAGTCTGTGAATGGCTCATTAGTCTAGGACCATGGTGTGTCTGTACATTAGGTTAGTCCCTATAAACACAGTTATGTAAGACCCATGGGGGAGAGAGGAATCCAATCCTGTGTGTTTTAGAACTGCCTTTCCACTGCGCCCCGCCCCTAACCCACCCCCAGTCGCCTGCAGGGAGGGAGGTGGAACCTCAGCCACATCTCTAACTCCTGTCGGTGGCTGGCAGATTAGATGGATCCAATGCGTGCCTGAGTCCCTTGTTATTTAACTAAATACACCCCAATGTATTTAGAAGACGTTCTAGCTGTAGGGGAATTAACTTGCACCACCAGCAGTACTCGAGTAGAAAGCTAAAATAGCTTAGTGTTATTCCAGAGTCTCTTGATTTTTTTTCTTTCTTTCTTTTTTTTTTTTTTTTTTTTGCAGAAGGAATCCTAGCCCAGCAAACTGGTCTCTGCCTTACGTCAACCTTCAGGGTTTACTCAGCCACCCAAGGTCTGGGTAAATGGGTGGAAATTTCAGAAACGAGAGGAGGGAAAATGCCCTAGGCTAAAACCTGGATCCTGGTTGTGTATTTATGTGTCTCTCGGTCACAGGCAGTGCCTTTCCTCCCTCCCCCGGGTGCGCTGGAGAGACAGTGATCGAGAGTCGAGGCCAGTGGTTGGTAATCTAGGGGTTTCTAAACGAAGTCTGACATCTTCCCTCTTTCCTTCCTGCCCAAGGCAGGAACTGAGTAGATGTTTCCTAGGACCCCAGCTTGAGGATTCAAGTTGCTTTAGAGCAACTTAGCCTTGACCATTTCTAACAAGGGTAACCTAGCATTTTATGACCTCAGCAAAAGGGGACGCCCCCATACAACTGTCCTTCGCTTCGACTTCTGGCCGTGCTGCAACGCGCACTTTTTGTCCTTAGTCCTTGAACCTGCTTAGCAGTCATTCTTTCTGGATAGGCCCAGTGGAGCCTCCCGAGGAGAAGCTTTAGATCCGTGCTTCTGCTACTTGAGCGAAAATGCATCCTATTTACCTGGAGGGCTTGTTAAAACAGATGATTGGCCCACGACCCAAGTGTTACTAGTTACCTAGCTTTGAGGTAGAGCCCGATATTTTGCATTTCTAGAAAGTTCTTAGGAGATGCTGCCAGTTCGGGACCACCTTGAGAACCACTGCCTTAGATAAAAGAAGGTGCCTTGGCGTGAGCTCCCCCTTTTCCTTCCATCCCTCCACGCTACATTCGCATTTATGCCATTTCCCCTTCTCCGGGTAGTTTCCGGCTTTTGGACTCTATTCTAACGGTTCCACTCCGGTTCTGAGCGGATGGAGCGTTCTTAGAGAAGATTCCTGCCCGCCTCCCCTTGCCGCTACGTCCCCACCACCTTTAATGGTTTTCCACCACAAATGCCGCACTCCCTCTCTCTGGTGTGAATTATTCACCCACTTCCTCTCTCTACTTGCATTAAGTGCAACCTTTCCCGCAACTTAACCCGGGTAGCGGGACTCGCCGCTCGCCTCCCGCGCTCCGCAGCCCTGGGGAGGCTCCCCGCGCACCAGCTCCAGCCGGAGGCGCAGGGGCCATTCCCGCGCTCTCTGCGCGCAGACCCTAACCGGCCCCTGCTCCTGGGCGTGGGGCAGGGCGGGTGCCTGCAGCTCTTCTGTTGAGCCTCGGGCGCCAAAGCCCGGAGGGGGGCGGTAGCAGCGTCAGGTGGCTGCTCTGCGTCCCCGCGCGCCTCCCAGTCAGTCCCTGCTCGGCGCTCAGCCTCTGCTGGAGCGGGAGCTGCTCGACACCTTCGCCCTGACAGCCGCGTCTTCGGGAGCAGCCGGGGCTCGCGACCCCGGCGGGAGGAGCTGAGATGTAAGCCTTCCAACTACCCATTGCTCTCTTTGGCATCCTGCTCGCTTTTCACTTCCTCTCCCGCTCCGTGGCCCCATTGGACAGCGAACGTTTGCCTGGATCTCCGGGGACAGAGGAGCGGCCACCGGGCGCACAGCCGGGCAGAAGTTGGACTCGGCTGGGCAGCGGTGATCCAGCTGCGCGGGAGGGGTGGGCAAGGGCAGGAGGAGAGGAAGGCTCGGCAAAGGGGTCCGGATCTGGACTGAGAGGGACTGGGAGCGAGGGCTTGAGTTGACACTTCCCGCTCCCCGGCCCCGGGGCGCGGGGCAGCGGGAGAAATGCTGAGTCCGCGCCCCGGCGACCGCCGCCGCGACAGCAGCCTCAGCAGCAGCTTCAGCATCAGCACCGGCGGGACAGCGACAGCGGGGGCGGCGCAGGCGCACTGTGCCCCGCGGAGCCTGCAGTTCTCGAGCCCCGTGTGCGGCACCGCCACAGTCTGGGCAGCGGCGGCCGGGGGAGCGCTACTACCATGAACTGCCTGGTCCTCCTCCCTAGAGCTGCTCATCCGGGTCGGGCTGGAGACACAGTCAGGGGACCCCGCCGCCGCCGCCGCGTCCCCACTTCTTTCGGCTCGATCTTCTCCACCTTTTTCTCCTCTTCCTCTACCTTCTCTTCCTGCATCCCCCCCTCCCCCGCCGCGGATCCTGGCCGCCGCTCTCCAGACCCAGGATGCCGGGGGGCAAGAGAGGGCTGGTGGCACCGCAGAACACATTTTTGGAGAACATCGTCAGGCGCTCCAGCGGTAAGAAGAGTTGCAGTTCAGAACACCCCCACCTCCCTCCTGCCCACGCGCGCCCCCCATCCTCCCCTATCCCAGCCCTCTTCTAAGGGGGAGAGGGATGCAGACCGCCCTACCTGGGTGGCTTCAGTTACTAATTGGATCTGATTTGGGGTGGGGAGCGGAATAAGGTGGTGGAGGAAAGTTAGTTACATCCCCTCTCCAAGACATACTCATTTTCCTCCCACCTGTCCAGAGCCCAGAAAGGGAGGAAGGGAAGAGAGAGCTGGTGGGGTGTAGGTTCATCTGGAGAATAAAGTTGAGTTTTGCCTTGATGAGGGATATATTTCTCGTTCATCCTTTCCCCACATTTTTTCCCCCAAATCGACTTCAGGGACTGGTCAAATTCGTAGAGTTAATCTTAGTGGAAGGGTTTCCCTCAAGTTGGGAATGGCTGTGAAAGTGGTTACTTAATAAGATTTAAGTCTCTGGAATGGCTTTTGGGCCCAGTGAGCACTGCTGAAAGGAACCTTGTGCTGGGGAGAGTAGTTGGAGTTGAACCTAATAGAGTCGGTGCTTGAAAAATGGGAAGGCAATTTCTATGGTTAAGTTTGTGTTTCAAGTTTCTTCATTTAATTTTTTTTCATTGTGCATTGGTCTATGTTAATTTATATGATATATTTGATTTGACTTAAACAGGAGAAATGTAAAAAGGAAGGAATACCTACTGTGCTTTTAAAGTAACCAGAGAAAGAATTCTTAGACATGCCGTTCTACTTTGCTACTGATTGTAAGGTTTTCTTGCCCTAAGGTGTCTTTAAAATCCCATACATTTATAAATCCATTTCCTCCAAATTATTCTGAATCAGGATCATTATATAGATCACATTTTAAGACCCTCTAAACTTTGTGTGTTACTAAAATCTCCATTTTTCATGTCTTTTTAGTTCTTGTATATAATTTCCAATTTTATAAGCAAGATATATAAAGCATCCTTTAAAGTTTTTTGTTTTTCTTTTAGAGGCCTGTTATTTTATTTTGAGGTCTCTTATTTGGACACTTATGAGAAAGGTATCTCTGCATATTGATTACAGTAGAACAATGGAAATACTGTATGCAGTTCCATAATTCATTGTTGACTCATTCATTGAAACACTATTTATTTGGGTGCCATATACAACAGACACTCTCCAGGGTCCTTGGATAAAAGAAATGGTGAAAACACTTCTGTACTCAAGTGGGTAAGAGAGGATCACACTAAAAAGATAATACAAAAAAATACAATTATACTTTCCCTGAATTGGTTGACTAGATTATACTAATTCTTAGATTAGGATCTCTTCTAAAACTAGGGTTGCAGATATCTCCCTTGATTTGGGGACTATCTGTATTTTAGTGTCCCAAGGTATTTTTCATAAATCTCTGCCATGATATTTGGTTTCAATTTGAAACTTGTGACCTTATTACTTCCACTTTGGTCAACACCTGATATTATACAAGTCTAGAGCAGACTTTTTGGTTGAAAAAGTAGCTAATAGTCTCAGTCTAATTTAAAAAAATCTATAATATTTTTAGCCATTCCAGTATGATCTCAATGTTTTTGATTTTTTATGATAATACACAAAACGAATTCATAACAGTAGGCAATTTCTGTGTTTATACATGACCTTTATGTATATTAAGCGAAGACTTAGAGTACAAGGGGATGATACTATTTAAACAATCCATTTGGGAAATCTTAAGTTTATTGGGATCAACTAATCAAGATACAACCATTTTATTTGAGCTTTCTTATCTTCTTGGGTTATTTCAATTCCACGCAGTTTGGTCTGTGAGAGGACTTTTCAGAGAAGGCCTTAAAAAATAAAACCTACAGACTCTCTGTTCCTCTGCATGATAACCAGAAAGAAGATGAGAATTCCTTGACTGAAGTTGACTAATATAGCATCTTTGGTTGAAACTTCCACAGATTGGAACCATGAGCCAGTTTTTAGAATATCTTTTTTTGCAGATATATAAGAAATTAACGCTTTATCTTAATGTGGCTTAGAAATATCTGCTTCTGGGGCACCTGGGTGGCTCAGTTATTAAGCATCTGCCTTCAGTTCAGGTCATGATCCCAGGGTCCTGGGATCGAGCCCCTGCATCAGGCTCCCTGCTCAGTGGGAAGCCTGCTTCTCCTTCTCCCTCTTGCCCTGCTTGCATTCCCTCTCACTGTCTCTCTTTCTGTCAAATAAATAGATAAAATCTTTAAAAAAAAAAAAAAGAAAAGAAATGTCTGTTTCTGTTTTACATTTGCCATCCAAATTAATGAATGTCCTATCTTTTTGACACCTCACCTGTATAAGTGCTTCATTGGTTTAATGTTTCTTTCTGTGGGTAGCAATACCAAGTGCAAATGAAACCGATCTGTTTTGGCATTTAAAATATCACTTTTCATTGCTTATGGCTAACTTTTGATACCACTACTCAAAACCTCTGAGCTTCGTTTGAAATGTGTTGGACATGTGAGCTAAGTATATGCACATGTGTAGGTAGTAAAAACTAGAAAGTCTCAGTTCTACTTTTATAAGAAGAACCCCAGAAATTGAGAATTACAGTATTAAATTGGTCTGCACATTCATGTGGGAGTATCCCACAGTTGTTGCCATTTCTATATGATTTGGCAGAGAAATAGAAAATTCATTCTGAGAAATTGTTTAATTGAGACTAACAGAGAAAACTCCCTTCAGGATTCTCATAGATGAATGAGGTTTGTGACACTGAAGATTTCATTATTCACTAACTTAACCATATTGAAAGTGAAGTATTGGCAGAGCTTTAGTGGAAAAGAAAGAAATTGAAGAAAGATAGGCTGAGGTTGCCTACTTACCTTTACCCCATGAAATACTTCTCTTTCTGATATATCGTGTTCTTCTTATGAAAAGATCAGATCTTTTAATGAGTGTCAGATGAATCAGAAACTTATACAGAGAGACATATGGAGATAAACACACCACCATTCATTCAGATGCAAAGATGGAGGTACCAGAAAAAAAACTCTCTCTTTCTCTCACATACACACACACAAAGAGGAAAAGAGAGATGTGGAAAGTAACAGAAATACAGAAAGAGAGATACAGAAGTAGGGGAGGATATTAGATTGGAAAGACTATTAGACGCAAAGAAAAAACATCAAACACTTATTTGTCCATGGCTATTACTAATGAACTGAAATCTCAGCCAATTAGCCATCCATCAGAGAACTTCTTGATGACGTGGAACAAAAGAGCATAAAGTGTGGTCTATTTGGTCGTAGCTTTGAAACCAGAGCACTTCCTAATGAAGTTCCTGACTCTTCAGTTGCAGTTTCCTGGATGAACAGTGTCGTGTTCGGTGTCCTACAGTGATTCTTGCTTCTGTTTGCTGATTCTTTACACCTCTTGAGATAGGATTTTTATTTTCCTTACTTGGTTGACTCAGTTTGTTATGGGGAAGCATTTCAAATTGTTACTAGTGATTCAAAGTCTATAAAATAAAATAATGAGGGCTATTGAGTAGGATGGATACAAACATACTTTATGGCCAAATTCCAAAATGGTACTAGTAGGGAATTCCTCTTTCTAATTTTAAGATAAAGGACAAGATCAGTTTTAGATAAATAAAAGGAACTATAATAATTCTTAATATATGACTTTAGCGGATATCGTCTAAGAAGTTGCAAAGGTCAAAAGTATAAGTGTATTAATAAGGTTTAGATACATTTTGACCAGGAGGTTCAAAATGAATTTCTAGGAACAGAAAGTTTGGAACTAGTTCATTACATCTGTGAAATAGCTCATAGAAGACCTCAGCCCAATGTACTTATTGATTGAACCCATATCTGATACATTATTAGACTGTCTTCCCTTATTTAAATTTCAATTATGCACACTATTCATCAGTGTACATCGGGAGCAGTAAACCTGTGCGTAGAGGGTAAACACCTGAAAGAAAGCCAGGGGTATTTAAGAGTTGTAGGTGAAATTTTAGATTCAAACAAAGCAAAGCAAAACAAAACAAAACATTTCCAAGGCCTTCAACATATATCTTTGGGCAGCACATTTTATTTGTAAGTTGTCTTTGGTTCCTTCACAAATAAGCGGAAATGATTAGTGTCTATGACAGTGAACTAGGATGCCATTTTGAAATATTATACATCCCAAATTTAATATCTTTTAATTAGAATTTGATTATTGTTCTTTAATATTTTAAGCATTATACAAAACTAAAAACGTTTTTCTCTTTAGAGGAAAAAAAGGAGTTCAGGAAAGAAGAACACAGGAACAGTCGTATTTTGTCAACCACTTATGCTGCAAGAGAAGAAGTTCAATATATTCGATTTGCCATTACAGCTTGAGATGTTTATGTTGTACAAGCACTTTCTTGACTCAGTCACCTTTTACAGAATATCTGAAATTATTTTTTTGCTATAATTAACACTTGTAAAAACTAAGATCTTTAAAGGGAAACTATAGGAGAAGAAATAGAGAACTAGTGATTTAAAAAAACAAAAAAGGGTATCACACCTTTTTAGTAGTGTCCAATGTAAAAAATGGTGAAGACATGATATATATATATATTTTTGCTATAATGTTCATGATTTTTTTGAAAGATTTTCTTTAATATTTAAGCTGCTATTCGGGAGATAGTGACAACCGCGTAGTGTCTGAGGTATTGACTAACCCAGGTCTTACAATGTATCACTTGTGCTTTTAATACATCATAGAGGTTAAAATTATACTGACCACTCCCTGAATCATATTTATAAATAAGATAGCGGATTGTCTCTGGCTCTAGAGCCCACACCCTGTTATGTAACAAATAATGCTTTGCTGACCAGAACGCTGCTAATCCCAGTTCACTCTTGTCTTCTTCAAAGAAATTGTCCTCTTTGTCTGTCTTTTGATTGATTCCAGGAGTAGGGGTGTGTAAGAATCCCATGTCCCCAGCTATCCTTTAACTGTCTTATTGAAGAACCACGTAAGACACTATATTTTTTAATAGAAGAAAACAACTATGAATATTTTCATTGAAAACGACCGAGGAGACTTCCAACAAGAAACCCTTTAGTTTAGTTTAGTTTAGTTAGTATTTTTTAGTAATAGTTATATTACTATTAGTATTACTTCCACTGTTAGTGATGGGTGTTTGCTAGCCCAGAGGAACAATGCTTCTCCGTTCTCCAGTGACTGGCCTAGGAAAAGGTATTGTTCTCCAAAGCTCTGTGGATAGTATTTACCACAAGAGGTCACTAGAGGTTCTGGCACAGGTGAACGAATTGCATGTCTTACTTTTTATGTTTTGGTGATTTTTCCCTCCAGTTTGATTGGAGGTTAAAACCAATATAGTTAATCGTTACTCTTGGAAGAAGATATCTAAAATATAACACGTATAGGGAAGTGAAATGCAAAAAAAAGTATGCATTTCTTTTAATTATTATAGTCTTATTTTAGTTGATGACGACCAACATTTTGTGACTAAATAAATTGGTTATTAATAAAAACAGTGTATGTAAAGGAATATATTTAAATATACTTTAGACTAGTATAATATTTACTTTAGCAGATGAACAAAGCTTTATTGTAATAAACCATTTTACTGTGGTGGTAATATACATGAAATTAAAAGTTTTGCAGAAAAATGCCATATAAAAAATGTCCATATATATTTTCTGTTTCAACAAAATTTTTCCTCTGCCAGATGTCCTGATAGAATTCATATTAAATCAGTGAAGTAGAATCAGTTCCTGACAGTGCTTTGATTTTACTGAAAGATAGTTCATAGATTTGTAGTTATTTTCCTAGGATATTGTAGGATTCTAATATTTTGATGTTATCCAAACTTTTAAAAGAAAATACAGAGCTAGATCAAATATTCTCTGAAGTTTCCAAACTTACTAAACTTTTCCCAGAATATGGTGGGGGATAATACTACTTTAAGAGGTTTTGTTTCTTGACAGTCAGCAAGTCTGAATCTTGGTTTCAGGAATTTCTTTTTCTTTTTGGTTGGGTTAGAAACAAAATATTGGGAGGGGCTTCAAAATGTCCCAAACGAGATTCGATTTAATTGGAAAATTAAAATATTTCATACAGCACTTTTATGAATAAAAGAGATATGTTGTGAAATCAAGTAAACATGAATAACAAGTTACAAACCAGTGGAAATCATTATTGTGGAAACTGAAGTCAAAGACAGTGGTTTGATGTGCTCTAAGAAATGGACATTTATAAAACATTTTCCTTTACCAATAACGGAGTAGTATTTTTAAAAATTCCACCTTAGGTTCTTGTCACACACACAAAGGAAAAAGAAAAAAGTATGTGAGGTGATGAATATGTTAATTAAGTTGATTGTGATAATCACCTCACCATGTAGACATTTGTGAAACCATCAAGTTGTATGCCTTAGATACATGCAATTTTTATTTGTCTATACCTCAATAAAGTTGAAATAAATCCTCATTATGTTTCACCAAATACTCTCATTTAATAACAGATATGACATGACTATTTGTCATCACTAAAGAATGACTAAAAGGAATCATGGAAATATTCTCATTTTGTAAAATATACAAGTTAATATTGGAAATGCTTAGTCTTGGACTATTTAATTGGATGGTGGAAGTGATACTATTGAGTGTGTATTTTAGGCATTATTTTAGCTTTTGGTTGTATGTGGTACTATTACTAATAAAGAGACATTTGTATATATTTTAGGTAGTTTTGTGATACATTAAGTTTTCACATGGAAAAGGTAGAAAAATTGATTAAAGATCAATAAAAACCTTAGAAAGGAAGAGAGGTTGAAAAGCTATTTGAAATTTTGTTGAAATAGATTTCTTTGTTTCTCAGGGTCTGGTGCCATTAGAAAAATACAAATACTAAGTATGAAGTCCTATTGATTTCAAAAGGTTTGGGACTTGAGGTCTGAGCTTAGGTACACAGTTATGGCAGTTTCTAGAGACAATGACATATAATTAGAAAGTCACGAACGTGTTGCTCCTTAATGATGTGGGTCATACCTCACACGTACTTTTACATTGTCCACTGTGAAGAGCACATAGCACCAGATACCGGTTGCTTTTTGACTTTGTCTCCTAAATAGAACAAGTCTATAATTCATTTTTCCCAGAACAGTGCTGATTACATCTATTAAGTAAGCTTGTTTAAGTGACTGCATAGTTCAAAATATTTAGACAGTGGGTATATCTGAAAGCAGAAATTGCCTTGTGTAGGGCAAATCACTTGGGGCTCATGAGAACCGAACACGTAAGGGATCTCACGTTCCTCTCCTATTCCAACTTGACGTACAGCTAAAATATTTCCTACTGCTTTTGTTCTACTCTCTATGGGTTTAAAAGCTAGACTGTTTTGTGCCAGAAAATAATATAGAGATTTTTAGATTCTAGTTAAATTTTTAAAAAAATAATTTCACAGGGGTGCCTGGGTGGTTCAGTGGGTTGAAGCCTCTGCCTTCAGCTCAGGTCATGCTCCCAAGGTCCTGGGATGGAGCCCTGCATCGGGCTGTCTGCTCAGTGAAGAGCCTGTTTCCTCCTCTCTCTACCTGCCTCTCTGCCTACCTGTGATCTCTGTCTGTCAAATAAATAAAATTAAAAAAAAATAATTTCACAGTTAGGAGATGGCAAGTTTTATCCTTGGGAATCGATCCTTACCAGTTTAAGTATCTTGAGTATCCTTGAGCAGCAGCTTGTAGTTCTGGACAGTGTCCCACAGATGAGAGAAAGTGGAGTTTGGCTTTTTAGAGATGGCAGGGCCCGCCTCAGATCACCAAGTTTGACTGAAAATCAAACAACTCACTTGGGTTGAGGGGAGAAGTTAATCTTTATTCTAATTTTTTTCTGTAAGCCTTTTCTGTCTGCTGGCATATTTTGGGAGGGGGTGGCAAGTTAAAGCACAACAAGTTTAGATTCTTTTATTTATAGCATTAGGGGATAGAAAAATTCTTCTACAAGGGTTGAATCGCCTGACAATAAAGTGCCTGCAAAACAGCTCCCATGTTTTTGCTTGACCCTCATATACTCGTTTTAGTTACTAATTCATTAGTGAAACAAAAATGTATTGAGTGTCTCCTATGAGCTGGGCATTGATGTACTGGGGAGTATAATAAATACAATGATAAAAATAATGCTTTTTTTTTTTTTTTTTTCCTGTGAGAGGCAGCGTGTTCATTGGTTAGGAGCCACAGGCTTGCACAAAAGTCTTGGCTTCAATGCATACTAGCTCTGTGACTTATTCATAGCTAGTTTTCTCCTCTGTAAAATACACATAAGGAGTACCTAGTTTATGGTGTTGGAGTGAGGATTAAAGGAGGTAATACATACTTAGTAGTGAGATAAGTGTCTGGCACATAACAAAGACTTTGTCAGTATCAGTGTCTTTAGTTATTACTACCATTTAGAAGTTTTAAATCTTTGAAAGCACCATCTGTAGTGGATGTCTTTAATTCTTAGTCACCGTTTCCTTTTGCACCTCTTTCAAGTAATTTCAGTCTGTACCGTGATGTCAGAATGTCCTAGAAGATTCCAAATGAGTATTCCTGTGACTCCAAAGGCCTTTCATTCGTCCATATTTTCTGACTTTGCAGGATTTGAGACTATGTTCCACCACGCTCTCCCCATGCTTGTTTGTCTTTTGGATTTCATGACTTTGCACTTTCTCTCGTCCTTTTTCCTGGTTTCTCTTTCTAGTTCCTTCCTATTCCTTTCCTGTTCCCGCTCTCCTCTCTCCCTTGCACTGTCCCTCGCTTCCCCTCCCCTCCCCTCTCCTGAAGAGCACGCGGTCTTGCAGTTCAAACGTCAACCATCTTTCTTACACATCTTCACCATGCTGTTCAGAGCAAGCTTTCCTCTGTCATAATGGAAACGGTATCCTCTCTGTGTCCCAGTTCTACATTTCCAGTGGCCTACAGAAGGCCTCTTCTTGTATTTCTCTCAAGCAATCTAAACCCCAGTGGTGGCCAGAATTGACGTTATCATTAGTTTTGGCTTCAAACAGACTAACTCACTTTGCTGTCTCCCTGTCTCTGTCAAAGGTGGCTTTAATAGTTTAGTCTTTCAGCAGGACCAGACCTGTAAATTAATAGAGAACAAACTGGGGGTTGCTGGAAGGAAGGGGGATGGAAAGATGGCAGCATGGGTAAAGGGGAGCGGGAGATACAGGCTTCTACTTAGTGAATGAAGAAGTCATGGGAGTAAAAGTTACAGAATAAGGAATAAGAATAAGAATAAGGAATACAGAATAAGTTACAGTCAATGGCATTGTAACAGTGTTACATGGGGACACCACACTTGTGGTGGGCACAGTGAAACTTACAGAGAGGTTGAATCACTAAATTGTACACCTGAAACTAATGCAACGTTGTGTGTCAGCTATACTCAAAACAAATTTAAAATGTTAGTCTTTTAGTCTAGAAATCTGAGGGTCTTTTTTGGCTTCTCACTCAGTAGAAATGAGTAGAAGTTATGGGTCTTCCTAATCCAATGATCAATCCTTGGAGGTAAGACTTTTCCCATATACTTCTTTTGTACCTCCTGTAGGTTCTGTGTGCAGAGTAAATTCATGCTGGTTAACTATACGGATTGGTGGAAGGGCATGAAACATGTTCACAGCTGACATCATATGCAGCCAATATATACAAACAGGATGGACCAAAGAAGGAATTATAGGTGGAAAGGAAAGCATTGCTTCATCAATTGGGCTCAGACACCAAATATCTTATCTCTATATGAGGAATGAAAGGTGTGATACATTCTCCTTATTCGTTTCTAAAGCAGTCTTTCTCTCTCCTAGAGCAACCACAGTCAGAGTAACTAGCAATCTTTCTGAGTCTGTGGGAGCATTTCTAAGGCTCAGAGAACAGAGCTCTCCACAGAGCAAAGGCATTTCCATCTTGATAACACAGACTCCTGTCCTGGCTCTAGCCCTTACCCACGGTGAAACACTGGGCCTCTCTAGGGTTATAAGTATTACCTTGAAAGTCAGTGGAAAGACTCGGCAAAGCCATAAATGTAATGGATCTTGCACTGTACCTCATCATAGTAAGAGCTTAATAAATATTCCCCTTTCCCTATTTTCTCTAGATAAGGGAAGGTAAGGGAAATTTTTTTTTTTTAACTTGGAGAAAGCAAAGAATTAAGTCATTGACATTTTAAGTCATAAACTAATGAGTCTGAGCTTAAAACATTTGGACTCATTTGACCAACGGCTTATTTAATTTGGAGGAAAAAAACCCAAAAAACTCCAAAAAAAAAAAAAAAACCACCACTCCTCCCTTCAACAAATAACTACTATTTAGAGCCAAAGAAACATCAGTTCTCTTTAGCTCAGTAACTGGCAGTGTTTACGGAGGCTGAAGAAGAAGGTAGGAATGTCAGCTTCTTTGCAACTGGCCCTGTGAAATCTGACCAAAGGAGAGAAAGGATTTGAATTTGTGATTTGTATCTTTCCCTTGCACAATTAGCTCCTATTGCCTAGATAGTAGGAAAAAAGTAGAACAATGCTTTAGAAAATTAATTAGGTTGTAAATGCATTCAGAAAAGCCTCACTTCTGTATTTCTATCAGGTGTGCAAGTTGGTCTCATCTCTTAATTGAAATTCTTCATTAGTTATCTAGCCATTAGTGTTGATTACCTTAAAAGGTTAACTTCAAAGAAAATATGTAATCCCTTCAGAACAGATGCAAATCATTTGCAAAAACAAGGTTTGTTCATTTGATGGATTGAAAAATGCTTAAACATTAAGTATCTAATACTTTTTCCCCCTGATAAACACATTTTGACTGCTTTAGCTTTTGTCCAAGATTATGTAACTAGTGCATGGCTTATGGCTTCAAGTATTTTAAGAAATTCCACTGTAATAAAATTCAGTTAAAGTTTGTCACTCTCTATATCAGGGTGAAGGTTTTCTATTGTATTCCAAGAATATGAGTCCTACAGGTTATTACTGCAGTTACATTTTGCTTCTAATAATTCTGAATGGTATACTTTTTAGATGCTCATCTTCTCATAAACAAAATACCAACTATTAAAGTAGAAATTTTGAATTGTTGAACATTCCTTTTTTGTGCACAGAGAAATATTTTCTACAGCACAATTGCTATTATTCCTATCATTAGAATTTCAGAACTATGTGTTAAAGAATCTCATGCATTCTAAACCACTTTGGCTAGTTGGAAAAACGTTGAAGTTAATGCCATCAAAGAAACACAGAAACTTTAAAATGTACCTTTGATCTTGAAGGAGATGAAAAGTGGAGGCATATTTTTATCTTTGATGACAGCTGAACAAGTTTGAATAAATTAACAGATATTTTTTGCATATTTCAAACTCCCACAGTGATGGTCTGCTTAATGTTGCCAATATTATTATATAATAATTAGTCTCATTGTGGAAGGTACAAAGTGTATGCATCTACACTACATGCCCACACACACACACACACACACACACTCTACCTTGTTCTAGAGCTGTAGGGTAAAGGTGTATTTGTAAGAATAGAAAGATACCAGCCTTATATTCTGTTATTGCATAGTGGAAGTAGAGCAATGCATCTACCAGAAATCGATATCGTGGACATGGGCTTGACATATAAGTTATTTATGTTCTTGTTTAACCATCTGTGCCAGGATTTTATTTAACCCAAACAGCATGTGCTATATATGCTTTAGGGATTGTTCTGCTGTTCTATGAAGCTTAAATATATCTACAGATACCACTCACCCAGAAGACAAGTTTAAAAAATAGTATAGACACCATGATTTAAATTTACAAGTTGCCAGAGTGTGGGGAAATCTGCTTGGGAACCCCCGATCTTTTTTTTTTTTTTTTTTCCTTCATAGAATTGTCTGTTCTTTGAAGAAAACTACCTCGCACAGTCCTTATCTATAACTCTCGATAATATCTAGCATTGTTTTAACAAGTATTGATTATACGACTTTAAATAAGAATTGAAATTTCTATATTTGATTTTGATCATTTGGCAAACACTGGTGGGGATACGATGATGAACAAACAGATGTGGTCTCTGACTGCATGGAACTTGGAGTCTGGCAGGGGAATAGGAATTCAACAAACCCACTTCCCCACATATAACTGCAAATCGCGGTAAGCGTCATGAAGAAAAAGAAATTGTTGTGACTATGAGTGAGAGGGATTAATTTCGATTTGGAGGTGGTGTCAGGGAAGGTCTTTCGAAGGCAGTAGTCCAAAATGGAGACCTAAAGTAGGAGGTGGTTAGATGATAAGTGGTCGGAACAGTGTTTCAGGTGAAGAGAAAATAGGTGAACAGTCCTAAAGAGAGACCGAGAAAATGAGTAGCTAAGTTTGTGAAATTTAAAGGCCAGTGTAGATGGATTGCAGTAAGCAAGAAAAGAGAAAGCTGGGGCCCGATTATTCAGGGTGAGGCTCTTGCATTGTATTCCAAGTGCAGTGGACAAATCTCCTGGCCGCAGGGATTATTTGTTGTGTAACAAGTTTGGTCAGAAGGAGGAGAATCCATGGTAGGGGACCAGCTGGAGGATTGTTGCAGTAGTCTAGGCAAGAGATGATGGTGGCCTGGGCTGGGCTGGGATTGATAGAGATGGAGAGAAGTGTATGCATCAGACATGTTTCTTTGGTAGAATTATTAGGGCTTAGTGATGAATCAGATGGTATAAATGAAGAGGTGTGAAGGGTGCCTTTCTGGTCTTTGGCGCAAACATCTGGGTCTAGATAGAAGTAGTGAAGATTTGCCTACGAGCTGGGTTTGGAGTGAAGCCTTGGACATCACCTGCATCATCCCTTTGTTTTCTAGCTTCCTTTCATTCCCTTAAAGTGAAGAGAATGCAGCCAAAGGAAGCTTAGTTCAGTGATTGTGTGCACAGGGGACTCCTGCATTCTTTTTACAGAAGTTCAGGAAAGAGTTCCACAGGCTAGGTAATTAGCTTGGTCAGTCTGGCTGTTCTTGTGGACTAGAAACATGTAGCTTCATATTTTAATAAGAGGCTGATTCATACCAGAAACAAAGTACATTTTTTAATAAAGCCAAAATTTCAAACCCAAACCTCAATTCTATAATAAATATTTGACAAATAGCATTGTGGAAATGCCCTTTAACCAAACCCTTTTGGAAAACATTAGCAATTACTACATGAATTTTACTGCGTTGCTTTTAAGCTTCAAATTTTCCTTGTTGGTCACTGTTTTTTTTTTTTTTTAATCTAAATTTTAGTTACTTAACATACAGTACAATATTGGTTTCAGGAGTAGAATTCAGTGATTCATCACTTACATATGACTCCCAGGGCTCATCACAACAAGGGCCCTCTTTAATCCCCGTCACGCATCTAGCCCATCTTCCCCCCTCCCACTATCAGCCCCCTCAGTTTGCTCTCCATCATTAAGAGTCTTTAATGGTTTATTTCCCTCTCTCAATTTTTTCTTTCCCCCCTTCCCCTAGGTTCATCTGTTCTTGTTCTTAAATACCACAAATGAGTAAGGTGATGCGGTATTTGTCTTTCTCTGGCTGACTTATTTCACTTAGGATAATACACATTAGCTCCATCCACATCATCGCAAATGGCGAGATTTCCTTCTTTTTAATGGCTGAGTAATATTCTATTGTGTCTATAATACATACATATACATACACATACCCCATCTTCTTCATCCACTCATCAGCTGATGGACATTTGGGCTCTCTCCATAGTTTGGTGATTGTTGATAAAGCTGCTATAAACATTGGGGTGTATGTACCCCTTTGAATCAGTATTTTTGTATCTTTTGGGTAAGTGTCTAGTAGTGCAGTTGCTGGATCGTAGGGTGGTTCTACCTCTAATTTTTTGAGAGACCTGTATACTATCCAGACTAGCTGTACTAGTTTGCATTCCCAGCAACAGTAAGAATATTCCCCTTTCTCTGAATCCTCACCAACACCTGTTGTTTCCTGTTTTGTTAATTTCAGCTATTCTGACAGGTGTGAGGTGGTCTCTCATCATGGTTTTGATTTGTATTCCCTGATCATGAGTGATGTTGAACATCTTTTCATGTGCCTGTTGGCTATCTGGATGTCTTCTTTGGAAAAATGTCTATTCTTGTCTTCTGCCTCTTTCTTAACTGGATTTTTTTTTGGGGGGGGTGGTGGTGTTGAGTTTGATACAATTTCTTAAAAGATTTTGGATTCTAACCCCTTATCCAATATGTCATTTGCAAATATCTTCTCCCATTCCCTAGGCTGCCTTTCAGTTTTGTCAATTGTTTCATTTGCTGTGCAGAAGCTTTTAATCTTGATGATGTCCCAATCATTCATTTTTGCTTTTGATTCCCTTGCCTCTGGTGATGTGTCTAGAAAGAAGTTTCTATGGCTGAGGTAGAAGAGGTTTCTGCCTGTGTTCTTCTCTAGAATTTTGATGGTTTCCTGTCTCACATTTAGATCTTTCATCCATTTTGAATTTATTTCTGTGTACGGTGTAAGAAAGTGGTCCAGTTTCGTTCTTCTGTATGTTGCTGTCTAGTTTTTCCAACACTGTGTGTTGAAGAGACTATCTTTTTTCCATTGATGTTTTTTGCTGCTTTGTCAAAGATTAATTAGTTAAGCATATAGTTGTGGGCCCATTTCTGGGTTCTCTATTCTGATCCATTGATCCATGTGTCTGTTTTTGTGCCAGTATCATACTGTCTTGATGACTGCAGCATTGTAAGTTAACTTGAAATCCAGAATTGTGATGCTTCCAGTTTTGTTTTTCTTTTTCAGGAGTGCTTTGGCTCTTTGGGATTTTTTTTTTTTTTTTTGGCTCCATTCGAATTTTAGGACTGTTTGTTCTAGTTTTGTGAAAAATGCTGGGGGTATTTTGATAGGAATTGCATTAAATGTGTAGATTGCTTTGAGTAGCATGACATTTTACAATGTTCTTCCAATCCATAAGCATAGAATGCTTTCCCATTTCTTTGAGATCACTGATTTTTGGAATGTACATTCTTTAGCTCTTTGAATCAGAAGATTTGGAGGGTGAGGTCCTACTTGGAGCTATGAGTACCTGTACTCAGCCCTTCTTCACAAAGGCCCAGGGGTTCTGGAGAGCAGCTTGAAATAGAACTCAGCCAGCTTTTGGAGCTTCCACCTGCAACTGAACCTCTGTTGGAGGATCCCTGTCCTGGGGTTATAAGGCTTTCCGAATAACCGTGCTGGTTTCTGGGTATTGTGCTTCTCCAAAGTTAGGATGATACGAACATAGAAAATCCAGTTGATTGTCCTCAGAGGCGACACTAGACCTTGGAAAAACTATACATTAAGGAAAGTGTTTCATTCGGTGTTCTGGATTCCTTTTGTGAAGTGCTTTCCCTTTCTCACCCCCACTTGATATCTTCTCTCCTCCTTCGTACTCTAGAATTCTCTTGTGTGTTTTATCACCTCCTTAAAAATCTAAAAACTTCTCTGTGTTAGCACGCTGAAACTCAGCTCTTTCGGGTAACTTGCATAAGGAAGTTGAGGGAGAGGGAGGAAGGGAATGAAAGAGAAAGAGAGAGAGAGAGTTAATCCACCCAAATGTGTTTCACCTTGTTAATGTCCATGGAATCTCTGGACCACAGAAGGGTATAGTTTTCATAAAAACAAGGTAAAACAAAAAATTTTTAAAAAACTATCTCATCATGCCAGATGCAGTGTGGCAACAGCTCAGAGGAAAAGACTTCTTCCCAGAATTGCTATAGAAAGGGAAGGAACATCTCTCATGCTTTTATATTGTCGTTGACTGACTGCAACTTCTCCTTGAGAAATGTTTATCAGTCAGGACTATCGACCTCATAGTTCTGTATGATCTCCTTTAAGAATGGGATTAATATGCAGGGACATAGAATATGGATATTTTCCTGTTACCTGAAAAAAGGGCATTTTAAAGAGGAAGTCCTTCTTTTATATTCAGACACAGCAAAACAAAAATTTAGATAGTAATTCAGAAATACACTTTGATAGGATAGAATGTCTTAGACAGTGAGGGCTGGCTGGGTGTTTATCTTTCACCAGACACTCTTTTCCTGTGTGTGCCAGGTCCTGTAACTTTCTGGGCTCTGCTTTCCCGTCCATGAAAAGAAAGGAAGAATGTGTAAAATGAGTGCATTTGTGGGCTTGAGGATGACCTGATGATCTTGTTAACAGGCAGGTTCTGATTCATCAGGTCTGTGGGGGTTCCCAGAGTCTGTCTTGCTAGCAGACATCCAGGTGGGAGTGGTCCACACTTGGAGTAGTGAAGTACAAGGTCAGTTCCCCAAACTTGGTTGAGCTTGGGATTTTCCTTCAGAGGCTGTATTTTTGCATTCCATCTCGAGGGATTCTGTTCAGTGTGTCTGCATTAGAATTTAGCAGTCAGTATTTTTTGACAGTTTTGACACTCATGGCAGGATTCTATTGCAGCCACCAGTATTTGGGGTACTGCAATAGATTAGTGCTTCTCCACTCTGGCTGCACATTAGAACCACCTCCGAAGGTTTAAAAACAAACACTGATGCCTGGATCTCACCCCAGATCTATTAAAACAGAATCTTTGAGGGGTAAGTCCTGGAATGAGTAACTCCTGGGGCCCCTTCCAATGCTCCTCAATCTCCGTCTCAATGAAATGGGCAGTCAAAATTGGGAGAAACACGTAATGATCCTACTGGATTATTTTTGAATCAGGATCTTGTGATTTATTTTTTGACCTTCGAATCCATGAGGGAAGAGTGCTTGATTTGTTTCATGTCCATTTCTGAGAAAATACTGGAAGGTCTTGGTAGAACAGGAAGTGTTTCAAGACTTAGCCTCTTTGCAGAAATTCATTCAAGATTCTGCTTGTGTATGGGGCACCTGGGTGACCCAGTTGGTTAAGCATCAAACTCTTGATTTCAGGCTCAGGTCATGGTCTCAGGGTCCTGAGATCAAGTCCCCCATCAGGCTCAGTGTTAAGCATAGTGTTTGCTTGTCCCTCTCCCTCTGCTCTTCGCCCTGCTTTTTCTCTCTCTCTGGAATAAATAAAGAAAATCTAAAAAAAAAAAAAAAAAAAAGAAAAGAAAAGAAAAGAAAAGAATGTACTCTGTAGAATTGCATTTCCAAAATATCGTACTAGACTTCTAACACCAAATAGGGATTATGACCTGATTTTTAGGCCCCTCATGCAGGATCATACTGTGTATTTGAATCATTTGGAAGGAAATACTTGCAAACATCTTCAAGGACTGAAATAGCCTGGATCCCAAGGAGGTTGAATTTCTCAGAATTCACGGCTCTTGGTGTGCTAGGAACTGTGAGGACAAATCAGAACTGGTTTCCCTGTCAGGATTAGTTGAGGAATGTCTTAATCTATCTGGACTACTACAACAAAATAGCATAAATTGAATGGTTTCTAAACAACAGAAATCTATTTGTATCAATCTTGGAAGTCCAAGATCAAGGTGCCAGGACAGTTGGGTTCTGGTGAGAACCCTTTTCCTGGATGTGGACAGCGAGCTTCTTGTTGTTTCCTCACATGGTAGAGAGCAGAGCAGAGGAGGCAAACCGTTTTGTGACACTTACAGGGGCACTATTCCCATTCGTGCAGGACTTCACCCTCATGACCTCATTGACTCCTAACCATGTCCCAAAGGCTCTACCTTCCAATGCATGAGAGGTAGGGTTTTAACGTATGAGTTTTAGGAGGACACAAATATTTAGTTCAGAACAGTAACGATGGTAGCAGTCACTAAGAATTCTGGGCAATTTCCTTAATAGCTTTATGTTTCCAAAACTTCTGAACTGATCTCACGTTCAAGATTTGCAACTCACCGGATGCCTGGGTGGCTCAGTGGGTTAAAGCCTCTGCCTTCCACTCAGGTCATGATCTCAGGGTCCTGGGATCAAGCCCTGCATTGGGCTCTCTGCTCAACAGGGAGCCTGCTTCATCCTCTCTCTCTCTCTCTCTGCCTGACTTGTGATCTCTGCCAACTTGTGATCTCTGTCTGTCACATAAAGAAATTAAAAAATTTCTTAAAAAAAAAAAAGAAAAAGATTTGCAACTCTCCTCCTTTGCAGAGAAGTTATCTCTCAGTAGGCAGACTGCTTTTCCTCACCATGTTTGAAAGCCAAAGGAAATTAAAATTTTCCAGGAAACAATTTTAATTAATTTGCTATCCTGTTCTTAATGTTTGTTAATAATACCAGATTTCACATTCACCGAAAGAGTAATTTTCATGACTACAGGGAAATGGAACAGTTGTATGAATATTTCAAATCCACAAATTGTGTTTCAGTTAACAAACAGACAAATATCCAAAGGAAAATCCTGGACTGTCTATTTAGTATTTATCAGTTTTCATCTAATTTAGCCTTTGGCATGAAAAGGAAATCTGTTTCTCCTTCTTCATGACCCCCCCCAACAGTTTATTTTGTAGTTCAGCTTTCAGTGACAAATACAATTTTATAGGTTTTGATTTGCAGGATCAACATTTAAATATTTTTTTCTAGTTCTTTGCTTGTACATACACATAGAGAACTCACACATAGAAAACTCTCTCTGCATAAATGACATAGTTGTACAAGAATCTTGTGCATAATAAATAATAACAGTTATTAGTTTACTAAGACTTCTTTAAAATATAAATTCAATTAGCCAATTTATAGTACACCATTAGTTTCAGATGTAGTTCAATAATTTATCAATTGCATATAACACCCATTGCTATAAAGACCTTTTGCTCTAATAGTTGATTTATAAAGATTTTGCTTGGATTACTCTATTTCATCTCCATAAATTACCCAGAATGGTAGATACTGGTATCTCTAGTTTGTGTGTGAGGAAAACAATAACCTAACTATAACTCCCTAGGTGTTTCAGAGTAGCTCCCTTGGGAGTATATTGATAGGGGATCCAAGTACTGGCAGATAGTTGGCGGACAGGGCTCTTTGTGGTAATTTGATTGTTATGAATATTTACCGGTAGATGATTTGTTATATGAAGTCCCTGGCACTGTGGCTAATTTTCTCAATTACAGCTTTATAAAGCATTCAGAAGTGATAAAAGCAGTTCTTATGCTTGTCCTCCATAAACCAAGAGCAGATATAATTGTTAGGATCTTGAAGTAAGACCTAGTGAACACGTAGTCACTTCACTCTCTGGTGGTCTAAATGAATAAAATCCAACTTGAAACATAAAGATGAATGGACACCCTATTTCCTGGACTATTTGTTTAATCTTTAATTTGGTTTAAGAAACTCTCTTCTGAGTTCCTAGGTCTGATTGAACCTGTCAGAAAATACTCTAGTATGTAGCTGGTAAATATCTGAATAGTCCATACTCTATGATTATTGGCTAAAATCAAGTATATTTTGAAAAAAGGGATTGATTCCAACTGTATTTTTTCCCCCACCAAACAACTCTGCCTCCAAGCTAATACGAGAATTAATTTTGCCTACATTGTGTTGCTTTAGGACTTCTTCACTCTTTGACTACCTACTTTTCCATCACAAGAAAAAAAAAGACATAATTTCACCTAGAAAATGTTTGAATTTGTAGATATCTCAGTCAAGAATTAGAATTTAGGGAACCTGTGGTCTAGTCACTGTTTCTAGGAAATCTGGGCTTGGTGAGTTTGACTCACTGCAGAATGGAGTTGTTTTCCAGATTAGAGATAATAGATATGACATCTGTCCCAATGCCTAGCACAGAATTTGGGCTAATGGTTGCTTTAATTTTGTTATTATATAGCATACATTACGTATTACATAGTTATTACATAATATATCAACAATAAATGAATAATCATAGTTGGGCCCTACTGAGCTGGAGGCTTGATTTTCTTATTGTAGCATTATTGAAAATGGTATGGTGGGAGCAGTTTAATATTTTTAATAACAGAATTAACTAGGAGCAGTTAAAGCTCCTGATCCAAATCCTAATAAATGTCTTGAAAACAAGTCTTTTTATGACAGGGGTAAGTCAGTAAGAATTTGGGGATGTTCAGGATTTTGTGAGATATAACCCTTACTTTGGTGTATAAAATTGATTTAATGGGTCTTGACTAGCACATCAAAAAATTGAAATAGAATAAAAAAAGAGGATCTCATATAGTAAGTATTGTTTGAGATTTTTTTTAGTTGTGTATTTGTATAGGTATGTGTGTATATCTGTGCAAATACATTTTTGAGGTACTATATAAAATTAATTTCTTACTATGAGTTTCAACTTAAAACAAGTTTGAAAACACTGGTTTGCTTAGTTTCTGGGGGAGAGAAAACCTCCTTCATTAGGGCCTTTTTTAGAATATTTGTTTTCTATTTCCTGGGTTAGAAGCAGTTATTTCAATCAATAAGTAATTACTATATTGCAACTCTTCTAGGCACAGCAGGCAAAAAATTCATAATCCCAAGGACTATATTATCTGAGAAGTTAAAAATAGCATATATATGAAGTATTTAGAGAGGCATCGCATATTAAATTTTATGATATTACATATATAAAGAGAGATCCCTGCAGGACTACATTAACTCATTTGTTTATTGATACAGTCAACCAAGAAGCAAGCATCTACTATGGGCCAGACACTGTGTTAGGTACAGGGGGGTCAAATAGGACCAAACTGGGTATAGGCTCTGTCTTACAGAACTTACAGTCCAACAGGCAGATATGCATTCATCATATCATAACACAAATAGGTGTAAAATTGTAACTGTGTTAAGGGCTGTGTGGAAGAGGTGGGTGATGTCTAAAATTATTAGGTATGACCTGGCCAGAAGGTCAGGGAAAGATTTACAGAGGTCATGACAGTTAAAATCTAAGTAACTGCAAGTGTCAATCAGATAAGTAAGGAAAAGAACAACAAGTAAAAAGGTCCTATGTTGGGAGAGAGCTTGAAGCTTACAAAAATATAAGAAAAATTTGGCTGTGGTTGATTTGACAAACTTTGAAGTCATTACAGGTCATGTCAAGGATCTGAGCATTCTGAGAGCCATTATAAGCAACTTACTGGGAGGGAACATGATTCAATTGGAAATTTGGAAAGACCTCTCTGGCTTCAGTGTGGACAATGCACTGAAAAAACCCCAGAGAGGACTGGTACAAATCAATGAGATAACTGTTGGAGTGATCTGGGGGAGAGGTCTTAGAAGTTTGGATTTGGATGATGATAGTGAGGATCCAGAGAAATGGAGAAATTTGAAAGATTGAGGGGACAAAATTTATAGGATTATGTAATGGAATAGATATAATAATAATGAGAAGGATATTGAATGATGTCTCCCAGATTTCTGGCTTACATAACTGCATGGATGGTAATCCCATTCTCTAAGATATTGAGGTCCATTTGAGATATCTAAGAGGATATCTAGGTCAATGGGAATATCAAGATCTAGAGTTTATAAAAGAGGTCTGGTTTGGAGATATAAAGTTACCACCTAGTGAATCTATGGGGACAGGTGAAGTATAAGAGGAACTGATGTGGAGAAACTCTAATATATACTCACTGGACAAAGAATATTGATCCTTCAAAGGAAATGGAGGGCTGTTGAAAGAACTGAAGGAAGGCCATTTTATGAAAGCTAAGGGTCGAGAAATTTTAGGGAGGCAGTGGTTAACAGTGCTTCTGAATTGTCAAGTGAGATCGGTAAAAGGCATCCTTTGGGTTTGGGGACATGGAG
The DNA here is from genome assembly GCF_964662115.1 of Mustela nivalis. NCBI lineage: Eukaryota > Metazoa > Chordata > Mammalia > Carnivora > Mustelidae > Mustela > Mustela nivalis. The sequence continues at coordinate 37,467,619 of NC_139025.1, forward strand.
AGGTTATTGGTGATCTTGGTTGTCCTGGAGTGGTAAGGAACAAACCAGATAGGAGTGAGTCAAGTGAACAGGAGCTGAGAAGATGGAACTAATGAGAGTAGACATCTTTTATGCAAAATTTGTCCAGTGAAGGGTTGGAGAAACATATGGTGGTATCCAGGGGGGATTATGCTGAGTGGTACTCATTGAATGTGTCATGCAGAAGGTAGAGTGACCTGGTTCTGAAATGTTTGATAGGTAAAGGGATGGGGGAAAAGCATCTCAAGTGGACAGTAGGCATCATGGATGAGTATATTTTGGGGCCATGATGAGAAAACGGACTTAACTGCAATAGTGTGGACTTTAGAAGTAGTGAGAAATATGTTTGTGTAAGTAGGGAGAGTGAAGTTCTCTAAGCTTTCTAAGTCTGGGAGAGAATCAGATAGTGTAAGCACTTGGGGGAGTCTTGATCTGGAGGAGGAGTGGTAAGATGGAGGCTGGGATTTGGGGGGACAAGTGAACATTAGTGTGACAAACAAGACCAGTTGAGGCAGGGAGACCATGTAGCTGAATGGACTGCCACAGCGGCCCACTCATGAAGTGGAGAGCATATGGATTAGCAGGAGTAAACTGAGTAGAACCCAACCTGGGCTAAGAGGAGAAAAGTTAATCTTTGATAATCACACTATAATTTTTATTTTTGATGTATACATAAATGAAAATGTCATATACTTATAGAGGAATTTATACTTTATGAAGCATTTTTTATGGGATGCTCATTTTATTTATTTATTTTTGTTTGTTTTATTTTTTAAAATTAACATATAATGTATTGTTTGCTTCAGGGGTACAGATCTGTGAATCATCAGTCTTATACAACTCACAGCTTTCACCATAGCACACACTCTCCTCAGTGTTCATTGACCAGCTACACTATCCTTACCCACTTCCCCACAGCAACCCTCAGTTTGTTTCTTGAGATTAAAAGTCTCTTATGGTTTGTCTCCCTCTCTGGTTCCATCTCATTTCATTTTTCCCTTCACTACCCCCCCACGACTCCCTGCCCTGCCTCTTAAATTCCTCATACCAGAGAGATCATATGATAATTTTCTTTCTCTGATTGACTTATTTCACTTAGCTTAATACCCTCTAGTTCCATCCACATCATTGCAAACGGCAAGATTTTGGGGTTTTTGATGGCTGCATAGTATTCCATCATATATATGAAAAACAGAAAAACAGATAAAGAAGATGTATACATATATTCATATATACATCTTCTTTATCTGTTTTTCTGTTGCTGGATTCAACAGTCCAACTGTCCAACAGTTCTTTCCATAGTTTGGCTATTATGGACATTGCTGCTATAAACGTTTGGGTGCATGTGCCCCTTCGGATCACTACATTTGGATCTTTAGGGTAAATACATAGCAGTGTGATTGCTGGGTCATAGGGTAGCACTATTTTCAACTTTTTGAGGAACCTCCATGCTGTTTTCCAGAGTGGCTGCACCAGCATACATTCCCACCAACAGTGTAGGAGGGTTCCCCTTTCTCTGGGGGTGCTCATTTTAATCTCTACTTTAACCACTCTATGTACCAAGAAAAGGTGGTATTACCATTCTTGTCACTAAGGTTCATTTCAAATGTCACAGCTTTCCTAAAACTTCTGAGTCTCTGGTCTTTTGTCTTCCTTGTGTTTTCTTTTAAATTTGATGTAATTAAAATACACAGATTTTAAGTGTTCAGTTGGTTTTGACAAATGTATACATTTGTGTGACTTATACCTCTATAAGAGAACAATGACCTTCACCAGAAAGTTTCTTTTTTGTCTTTCCTGCCAGTTCTCCTACTCCTTCCCTTTAGCCATAATTGTTCTGATCTCTATCACCATAGATTAACTTTGCCTGTATTTGAACTTCATATAAATGAAATTATAGCTTCTGACTTCTTTCAATCATTGTAATGTTTATCAGATTCATCTGTGTTGTTGCATGTATGAGACATTTGTTCCATTTTAGAGCTGACTAGATTTTCTTGTACGAATATGTAAAATTTTTAATCTGTTCTCTTGTTGATGGACATTTGCAAATGTTTTCAGTTTTTGGCTACTATGAGTAAATGTGATGTGAACATTTTCTACAAGTCTTATTGTTAACATATGTTTTCTTTTCACTGAGTAAATGCCTAAAAATGAAATCTCTGGGTCATAGTTAAATATTTAACTGTGCAAGAAACTCTTTTTCAAACTGATTGTTCCATTTTATATTCTCATTATTAATTTTATAAAGAGTTTTAGTTGTTTCACATTCTTATCAACATTTTGTATTATTAATCTTTATAGCCACCCCAGTGGCTGAGAAGTGATATATCATTGTGCTTTGAATTTGTATTCCCTGATGCCCGATGATGGTGAACATCTTTTTTTTATTAATTAAATTTATTTATTTTCAGCATAACAGCATTCATTATTTTTGCACCACACCCAGTGCTCCATGCAATCTGTGCCCTCTATAATACCCACCACCTGGTACCCCAGGTGGACTCTTAATCTCACAAAACAAACTGAGGGTTGCTGGGGGGAGGGGGATTGGGAGAAGAGGGGTGGGATTATGGACATTGGGGAGGGTATGTGCTTTGGTGAGTGCTGTGAAGTGTGTAAACCTGGTGATTCACAGACCTGTACCCCTGGGGATAAAAATATATGTTTATTAAAAAAAAAAAAAAAAGAAGGGAATCTTTCTGCCCTTCAAAAGACGAATGGATAAGGAAAATGTGGTTCATATACACTATGGAGTATTATGCCTCCATCAGAAAGGATGAATATCCAACTTTTGTAGCAACATGGATGGGACTGGAAAAGATTATGCTGAGGGAAATAAGTCAAGCAGAGAGAGTCAATTATCATATGGTTTCACTTACTTGTGGAGCATAACAAATATCATGGAGGACATGATGGTGAACATCTTATTCTTGTGGTTATTGGCCATTGTATATCTTCTTTTGGGAAGTGTCTGTTTGAGTCATTTGCCCATTTTGTTCATTGGGTCATTTGTCTCTCTGTAGGAATTTTGGGTATGTTCTGGATAGGAGGGCTTTCTCAAATATCTGTATTGTAAGTATTTTTTCCTCAGTCTGTGGATTTCCTTTTCACTTTTTTGACAGTGTCCTTGAATGAGCAGCTGATTTTAATTTGATATGTCTAATTTATTTATCAACACTTACTTTTTTTAATGTTTTTATTTTTAAAATATTTTATTTATTTATTTGACAGAAAGAGAGACCACAAGTAGGCAGAGGCAGGCAGAGAGAGAGGAGGAAGCAGGCTCCCTGCTGAGCAGAGAGCCCGATGTGGGCTCGATCCCAGGACCCTGGGATCATGACCCGAGCTGCAGGCAGAGGCTTTAACCCCCTGAGCCACTCAGGTGCCCCTCAACACTTACTTTTATGGTGGTTGCTATAGAAGTCTTACCTAAGAAATTCTTGTCTTCCTTAAAGTGGCAAAGATTTTCTCCCACGTTTTCTTTTTAGTTTTCACTTTTCTATTTAGGTTGATCACCCATTTAAAATTTTTGTGTGCATGTACGTGTGTGGTGTGAGGTAGTAGTCATGGTTCAGTTTTTGCTCATGTAGATATATAGTTGTTTTAGCACAGTTCATTGAAAAGACTTTTCTTTACCCATTAAACTTCCTTGGCATCTATGCAAAAAATCAATAGACCATTTTTGTGAGGTTCTATATCTGAACTATTTAACCTGGTTGTATGTTTCTCCAACTTGGATCTTCTTTCTCAGATTTTATTTTGGATTATTTTAGGTAATTTGTACTTTCATAAACATTTTATGATTACTTTGCTAGTTACTTCAGAAAAGCCCATTTATATGCTCATTGGGATTGTGTTGAATCTATAGATCAATTTACAGAGAATTGATGTCTTAAAAATATTGTTTACATTCATGTGTGTGGCATAGTTCATTTTTTGTCTAGGTGTTTCTTAATTTACTTAACCAGAGTTTTTTTAGCTTTCACTCTAGAGGTCCTGCACATCTTCTGATAAATTTATTCTTAAGTATTTTATATTTTTGTATCATTCTAAGTGAAATTGTTTTTATTTTCCAGTTGTTTAATGTTAGTATATAGAAACAAAATTGACTTTTATATTAACTTTATATCCTGCAACCTTGCCAGATTCACTTAATTTTAGGTGTTCCTTTGAATATTTCTTAATGCCTTAATTACTTAATGCCATCTGCAAGTAGAAAACAATTTTATCTTCCTTTCCAATATTTATGTCCTTTGTGGTTTTTTTTTTCCTTTTGGTTTATTGGTTGGGCCACCAATAAAAAGTTAAGCATAAGGGTAGAGAATATATATCCTTAAATTTTTCCTGATCTTGGGGGGAAGTTATTCAATATTTTACTTTTACAAATAATGTTAGCAATAGATTTTTTTAGTAGGTATCTTCAGTTTGAGAAGTTTCCTTCTTTTCAGGTTTTCTCAGAGATTTTAATCATTAATAAGTGTGTCAAATTTTTTTTCTACATCTATTGGGATATGATTTTTCTGTTGATATAATTGATTACATTGGTTGATCTCATAATGATAAATCATCCTTACATTGATAACATAACCCTACTTGGTTATATATAATATATATATTGCTATTTGTATTTGCTAACCTCATAAAACAAGTTCAGAAATGTTCCTCATATATTTTCTGAGAGTTTGTATAATATTTATTTTATGTTTTATTTAAATATTTGAAGATTTCACTGAGCCTGGAGTCATCTGACTCTTTAGTTTTCATTAATAGATATTGAGAGAATTATGTCTTCTTAATGAATTGACCCTTTTGTTATTGTTAATTGCTGCTTTTATCTCTGTTATCCTTGTCTTTAAGACTGCTTTATTTTGCATTAATGTAGCTACATTTACTTTCTTATGCTTAGTGTTAATGTAGTGTGTTTCACCACACTTTCACTTTCAATGTGTCTCTGTCTTTATACTTTAAGTGGCTTTCTTAGAAATAGTAAACTATCAGTTTCTTTGTTTTAAAATCCAATCTGGAAATTTTTGTCTTTTAATTAGTCTATTTATTCCATTTACATTTAATGTAATGCTTGATATGGTTGGATTTAGGGCTACCATCCCATGGTTTTACTTTTTTTTTTTTTTTTAAAGATTTATTTATTTATTTTACAGAGAGAAAGATAGAGAGAGCATGGGGGTAGGGGCAAACAGAGAGGGAGAGCAAGAATCTCAAGGAGACTCCCCACTGAGTGTGGAGCCCAGTGCAGGGCTCTATCCCATTGACCTTGAGATCATGATCTTGAGATCATAACCTGAGCCAAAATCAAGAATTATACATTCAACCTACTGAGCCACGTAGGTACCCTCAGTGGTTTTGTTTTCTGTTTGTCCCACCAGTTGTTTGTTTTTACCTTCTTGACTTTTTTTGTGAGGGTCATCATTATTATTATTTTGATTCTTTTTTCCTTTCAACTAAAACTCCTGCCACGTTTGTATTGCTGTGATTTTGCTGGCAATGAATTCTTCCTGTTTTGTTTCTGAATGTGTCTTTATTTTGCCTTTATTTTGAAGGATACTTTACTCTAGATGAAAATCTAGGTTGATAAATATTTTCCTTTCAATATTTTAAAGATGTCATTTCATTGTTTTTTGGTCATCTTTGTATTTCAGGATTTGTATGCTATAATTATTATCTCTCCCATGGCCCCCCCCCCCATATTTAAATAATCTTCTTTCTTTGGGTGTTTAAAAGACTTTTCGCCTTATTTTTTATTTTCAGTTTTGCTGTTACCCATCTTTGTACTGTGGCTTTGCTTGCATTTATCTTGCTTGAGGTTTACTGAACTAAGATCTCTACGTTGTTATTTTTCATGTAATTTGAGAAATTTTAGTTATCCTTTATTCATATGACATTTGTGCCCAATTCTGTCTTTTTTATTTTTCTCCCATACTCAACTACATATGTTTTAGACTGCTTGATATTGTCCTGTGGAACATCTTTTAATCTCTTTTTCTTTTTGCTTCAGTTTGGAATCATTTGCATTGATATGTTTTTAAACTGTTAATTCTTAGTGTTCATTATACTGTTAAACCTATTCAATGAATTTTTTTTAAGATTTAAAAAAAATTTATTTATTTGACAGACAGAGAGCACAAGCAGGCAGAGAGGCAGGCAGAGAGAGAGGGGGAAGCAGGCTCCCCACCGAGCAGAGCCTGATGCGGGGCTTGATCCCAGGACCCTGGGATCATGACCTGAGCCAAAGGAAGAGGCTTTAACCCACTGAGCTACCCAAGCACCCCTGAATTTTTTATTCCAGAAGTTGTATTGTTTATTTCTGTTCCCATATTGACATCTCTTTCTATTACTTATTTTTCCCCTCAATTATCATAAAAATTTTCTCTTTCTTTGCCTGTTTAATAGTTTTTAAGTGTATACTGGACATTGTGTTCATACATTGTAAAGAGCAGATAAATTATGGGGGGGTTTCCTTGATTATGATTTTAGCTTTGTGTGAGTGTGTGTGTAAGTGTACACTCCACATTTTTAATGTTAGTCCCAGTTTATAACCCATTATTCTAGGACTTGTTTCTTATTCCTAAAGGATGACATTTTTGTGGCTTAAATGGAGAACTTATCTACCAAGCTTATCTAACTTGATAGGACTTGAACTTAAAAATTTGTCTTCTAGCCTTGAGAGCTGGTGAAATTTCTGCTTACTTCTTGCCTTGTAGTCATTGCTGAAGTAGACAGGTTTCTTGTAGTCTCATTTTGTGCATGCATAGTTGAGATTGCAGAGATTTGAGGAAGATTTATATTCAGGTTTATGGCTCCATATGTTAAAGGATCTCCCCCTCAACTTCAAGCTGCTCTGGTAGCCCCAAATTGTGACTGTTGACTATTTAGTCCCATAAGACTTTTTCTGCTTGAACTATAAAACCAATGAACTGTATAAACTGGAAATTTGCTCTCTTGATGAATGACAATTAAATGAATATCTTATTTAATGTATCTCTTTTTTTTTCAAGGTTTTGTCTTTTTTTTTTTTTTTTTTTAGTTTGTCTACTTTTGTTTGTTTTTAGTGCCTTGAAACAAATTTTTGTCATATTTTATCCAATGCTTCTAGATTTAGCATGTATTCTGATAAATTGTAATTGGTTGTTACATATTTATTTTTCTTAGCATGTAAGTTTTTTTTGAGAGTAAAGGGTATGTTTTATTGATCGTTATTCTATCCCATTGTTTGACCAAGAGTAGTGCCTTTTACTTAGCAGCTTCTTAGTAAATGTTGAATTGCACTGTTATTTTTATGAAGACAAACTTTGAGTCAGGATTTAAACTTAAAGTCTTAAACTCATAAGGTAATTTCCCTTTTAGGACACTATTTTGAATATGAGTTCAAAGGAGATTTTTTTGGCAGATATTTTGAATTTTTGAAGTATAGTATTCCCTTAAAATTTACTTTTTTAAAATATTAGATTTTTAATCAGGGGTGATATCAAAAGATATTATTTTTGTATTAATTTTTTTCACTTAAATTCAAGTTGATTAACATATAGTATTGGTTTCAGGAGTAAAATTTAGTGATTTATTACTTATATATAACCCCCAGTTCTCATCCCAGCAATGCCCTTTTTAATCCCCATTACCCATTTAGCCCATTATCCCCACCTACCTCCCCTCCAGCAATCCTCGGTTTGTTCTCTATTTTTAAGATTCTCTTATGGTTTACCTCCTTCTCTGTTTTTATCTTATTTTATTTTATACCTAAAGCAAAATCACTTCTCCTTGCAAAATAGACCAGAGATGTTCCTTTTATTTACAATAATCATAGTGTCCAAATTTGGTGTAGAATGTGGTTGAAAATAATATATTTGAATAATTTTATTTAAAAAAAGGAATCTTCAAAGTTATTTTAAATTTCTTTTAAAGATTTTATTTAATTGAAAGAGCAAGTGAGCATGCATGTGTGTGTGTGTGCAAGTGAGTGGAGGGGCAGAGGGAGAGAATCTCAAGCACACTCCCCACTGAGCATAGAGCCCTCTGTGGGGCTTGATCTCATGACCCAGGAGATCATGAGCTGAGCTAAAACCAAGAGTTCAAAGCTTAACCAACTGAGCCACCCAAACACCCTCTTCAATGTTATTTTAAATTAAACATCTCAAGATCAATCTAATGGACAATTTGTCCCATCATGTCAGAATTATAATAATAGAATTTTTGGATCAGTCCTACAAATTTGCCTTAATATTATCAAGTTTAGTTTTCTCAATTAGTGGAGAAGTGACTCTAGCCTTAATCTCAATAAATTAATCTGTGTTTCAGTGTAATTATTATAGTCATTAACATTTACTTAATATCAACCATACTTGTTTTCATAGATTAGAATATACTCAAATGCAAAGAGGTATTATAAACCGGCTTTTTTTCAGTGGAATTTTAAATTTGTATGCAAATCTTGTACTTACTGCAGATCGCATTTGATAATCGTGTTAAACTGATTATGTCAATCTCAAGAATAGGCTTTATTTTTTGTATCATAACAAACCATAGTTGTATTTGTCTTAAATTTGTCTTTTTGTTTCCTTGAAAGAAGTACATTGTTAAATGAAGATTAAAAAACTTCGTTTTCCTTCTTTCTTCTTTAGAATCGAGTTTCTTACTGGGAAATGCCCAGATTGTGGATTGGCCTGTAGTTTATAGTAATGACGGTTTTTGCAAACTCTCTGGGTATCATCGAGCTGACGTCATGCAGAAAAGCAGCACTTGCAGGTAGGTAATAGAACAGCTCAGGAATCTTTTCTGAAATTTAAGTATATGCTGAATGTGGTTAAAGGCTAAACTTAAAATAGTCTCCTACTTGACCTAGGTTTTGCTTCTTTGTGGTTTTTTGCTTTCTGCGGTTTTTTCCCTGTGGTCTCATGCTTTCAGTAGTTTGTTACCCACAGTTTACCACTTCCAGGAGCAGATGTTTCTCTTCTGATGCCTACATCGTTCACCTCACTTCCTCTCATTTCTTATGAAATGCTTTGCTATTTTGCATTTTCTCATTTCACATCTTCTCAAGAAAGGTGAGTACAATCTAGTAAAATGCTTAAAGAGACCACACTCACATAACTTTTATTACAGTATATTGTTATGATTGTTCTATTTTATTATTAGTTATTATTGTTAATCTCATTTGCCTAATTTATAAATGAACTTTATCATAGGTATGCATGTATAGGAAAAAAACCAGTTTAAACAGTGTTAGGAATTATCTGTGATTTCAGACATCCACGGGTGTGTGTGTGTGTGTGTGTGTGTGTGTGAGGGGGTGGGGGTTTGGAGGGAGTGGGTCTTAGAACAGATCCTCCCCAGATGAGGGGAAATTCCTGTACTTATACTCTCTGTGATATTGGGATTTATTTGTAATAAGAAACACGTATTTGATTTTTGACATGGCTCCTGGCATGGTCTCTGAAAACCCTCAGAATTTCCTGTGATAAGAACAATAAGTGTGCCTTTTATTATGTTAATGGTGACTTTGGAAAGCCCTTAAGTAACCTTAGTAAGGAGGCTATTGCCAGGGGAACCATCCAGGCGTTTGGAGGGTTGAAACTTTCTGTACTCCAGCTCCTCAACCTCCCAACCTCTAGGGAAGGAAGGGAGCTGCAGGTTGAATTAATTGCCAGTTGTCAAGGATTTAATCAATCACGACTATGTAGTGAAGCCTCCATAAAAACACCAAAGGGCAGAGTTCAGGGAGCTTCAGGGCTGGGGAGCCTGTGGAGGTGTTGGGAGAGTGGAACACCTGGGGACAGCATGGAACTCTGTGCTTTCCCCCCATGCCTTGCCTGTGCATCTATCCCTTCGCTCTAGCTATGCCTGAGTTGTATCCTTTTCTAATAAACCAGGATCTAGTAAGAAAAATATTTCTTTGAGCTCTGTGTGCAGCCCTAGCAAATTAAGCAAAACCTCTGGTCTGTAGTTGTGTTAGGTCTGAAGTACAAATAACAACTTGTGTTTTCAAATGGTGTCTGGAGTGGAGGAGTGGGGGATGGGGGGTGGTCTTGTAGGACAGACTCTTGACCTCTGGAATTATGCTATCTCCCCATAGGCAGTGTCAGAATTCAGTTGAACTGTACGACAACTGTGACCTAACCGGTGTAAGCTCATTCTTTAGTGAGTCAGAAACTGCACCAGGTGGTGCAGACCACGTGCAAACAAAGAAAACTTTATTTGCAGCAAATAAAGTCATTATGAGGAATGGCTTCCAAAGCCGTGATTCCCCTGAGCAGGAGTGGATGGGTTCTTTTTATTTAGGGTTAAGATGAATATTTAGATAGGGAAGCTTCATCTGTAGAGGAGGGCATCAACAGTGTATGTTACGTAAATGAGGCTCCTCCAGGGGCGGAGATTTTAGTATGGTAATAAGGTGAAGGTAGTTGTCCGCCATTCTAGAGGACGCCCCCCCCCCCCCCTCATGGCCCTTCTGCTCAGGTGCGAGTCAGGGGTTACCAGCGGGCTGGAGGTCTTGTCAGCTCCACTGTTTTCGCTGGAGGGGGGGTTTCGCTCTCTACCCGAGTTAAGAGGTAAGCTGCAAAGAAGAGCTTAAGGAAAAGTGTGGAAGAAAAGTCGGTGAGCACAAGCAGGTAGGAGGTAAAGGTCATGTCCTGGGGTCTAGCAGGTGATACACCCAGCTGGTGTCACAAGAATTGCTTGTTGATATGGCTATAGTCGCCCATCCCGCCTTGGTATCAGAATCTATTAACTTGTATATAAAAACTGTAGAGTAAAAATTACATTAGAATATTAAAGAGACTAAATTGTCAATGGGAATAGTTTGAGAGCCGTTGGGGGGAACTTGTGCAAAGGAAAAGATTTTTGCCCATTTGTAAATCTATTCATTCATTCCATATATATTTTTTGACCATCTGCAATGAACCATGAACTATTCTAGGTGCCAAGTGATCAAAGGAGCCTCCTATATCCGAGAACCACTGATGGCATCAGCACTTTTGAGCTGCTAAAACTGTCTCTAACAGAGTAAACAGCCCCCAACCAAGTAGGACATAATTCAGGAACCTTTAAAGAACGTCAAGATGACGTTTTTACATCCTGTGTAAATCATATGTACTTTGTGATGTTGATACATTGTAACTTTGCTATTTTGTTTGGTGTATGTAAAACAGAATCTGGCATTTACATTATTTATAACAATTCTTTCTTAAGTATGCCGTATCTGTGAGTTTAAAGAGAGTATTATGAAAAAAGATCATATAAAAGAAAAGCAAGTTCTATAAAGGGACCAATTTAGATCCGAAAACTTTTTCACAATATTTCAGTAAGGCCAGATGGGATGTTTTTTTCCTTGAGTTAATTTTTCTTCAAAGCTCTCACTTAACTAAGCACAAAATCATGTTATTTTGGAACTATAAGGGATCTAAATTATTTTCTACTCCAAATCCTTTGTTTTTCAGAGCAGAAAACTGAGGTAATGTTTACGGACTTGCCCAGGGAAATACAGTGATTTATTTGTCTTTTACATATTTATGCTGAAAAAATACATACATATATTCTACATCTTTATGGAAGCTAGGGATTTCATTCTATACAAGTGAGTCTAGACCTGATCACACATAGGAATCACTTGGAGAGGTTTTGTACCACATAGATTCCCAGACCTCACTTTTGGGAATCACCTGTTCAATCAGACTCACCCAAGGTAGGAGCTGGGGGCAGGTATCCGTACCTTTACCCATTGGCTTCAGATGATTCTGATGTTAGATAGGTGTGAGCAGTAGTTTGTTCAAACATCTTCTTCCTTCACTTATCTGGTCCCCACAATCCTCCTTTTTCTAAAGTTATTTTCAGGTTCAATCTTTATTCCTAGGTCTGAAATTGGTAAGCAAGAGTGATGGAAAACCGTGGCCTGCCCTTATTGAGAAACTGCCTTTGGTAGCGTTGATGTCTTTGTGCCTTTTTCTTCCACTGGGTGAATGTTAGCTCCCAGGCTGGCGCTGCCACTGAGGTGTGTGTTCTCAGTTCTGGGAGGTTAAGGTCTGTATCGAGCTTCTCTTTTCTCTTATATCTCAGCAGGCTTTAGGTTAGGAAAAGGTTAGCTTTATGGTAGATGTTGCTTATGGAACAGGCTCTGTAGAGAGTTCCAGGGACTGTAGAGGCTCCCACACCCATTTCCTCTTTGGACTGTGGACGTCCCAGCATCATGCCGTGCCTGTTTCAGATGCCGCCTTCTACCTAAAGGTATTGACGATGCCCTCGACAAAATTTTCCTCCTCTGACTTGCTTGTGGTTCATTATTTGGCATCACCATCTGGCCTTACACTAACTTTCATTATCCCTTGGGATTTTTATTGCCATTGCTTTAGTTATTGATGAGACCTATTCCTCTTCATATCTGGATATATTGTAAAGTCTTGCTCCCATCTGTTCCTGATTCTATGTATCTGCCTCTACTTCCAGTCTCCTACATTGGCATGTGCAATGTGTCCTACAAAAGAGTTCAGTAAAAAGACTCTTGCATGTTTCCTTAGCATATTCTCTCCCCTAAAAGACCTGCTTTTCCCATCCCACCACCAGCGATAGATTGTAAATGTCTTTAAAGGGGGGTGTATGGCTCAGTCACTAAGCATCTGCCTTCTATTCAGATCATGATCCTAGGGTCCTGGGATGGAGCCCCGTATCAGGTTCCCTGCTCAGCAGGAAGCCTGCTTCTCCCTCTCCCACTCCCCCTGCTTGTGTTCCCTCTCTCACTGTGTGTTTCTGTCATATAAATAAATAAAGTCTTTTAAAAAATGTCTTTAAGGTAGGTATTTCATCTTGTTCACTTTTGTATGCAGTAAGGGTACAGCTCAGTGTTCTGTGTTTGTATTTGTTGAATTAGATTGGCTTGCATTGCAGTAAACCCTAACTTAGGTCTCCCATGCTTCTGTATGATGTGCTTTGGTTTATTGTATTTCATCCCAAGTGTTATGGTGTTTAAGGTGGGTAGAGAGTGGAGAGCTTTACGTTATGTTATGCTTTTTCACCATGGGAAGAAGTATGCAAACTTTTCCCTAGTTCCTCTTCACTATTGTTAGAAATGGTATTTTCAAAATGATAATATTCTTTTTTTAAAGAAATTTAAAAAATTACTTATGGGGGAGAGCATAGGCACACACATGCAAGTTGGGGAGAGGAGCAGAGGGAGGGAGAAAATCCACCAGCAGATTCCCCACTGAGCCGAAGCGTGTTGTGGCTTGCTTCCAGGACCCTGAGATCATGACCTGAACCAAGAATCAGCTGTTCAACTGACTGAGCCACCCAGGTGCCCCTGAAATGATACTATTAATGTAAACAATTATTACTTGATTGCACAAAATATCTAGTGTGTTTTGCTGATCTAAAAACTGCAACCAGCTTATGCCTTGAAAGAACAATGAAGACTAGTATCTGATACATGAACAGATGATAGTTAAAACTTATCAGGTTTTCTTTCTTTTTTTTTTTTTAAGATTTTTATTTATTTATTTGAAAGAGAGAGACAGAGAGAGAGAGAATAGCAGAGGGAGAGAGAGAGAAGCAGACTCTTCACTGACACTGGGCTGGATCCCAGGACTCTGGGATCATGACTTGAGCTGAAGGCAGATGATTAACAACTGAGCCACCCAGGCACCCCAGAACCTTATCAGGTTTTCTTATAGGCATAATTAAACTCTACCCATTTTGTTTACTGCAGCATTTTTTAAGAAGAATAAAGTCCTAGTAATAGTGAAAATGTCCAGTAGTATGTTTGCTAAAAAATATTATGGTGAAGCCTAATTTTTCTAAATCATATGTTGGAAGAATAAGACACTGGAAGAAGCTAACATATTTTTTAAGCAAAAAAAAAAAAAAAAAAAAAAAAAAAATCATCCAAGCAAACAAACCAAAAAATAGTTTACAGAGCACTATCTACATTCTGATTCTGATTTTTTTACATATGGATTTTTTCTAGTTCCTGTATATATCTTTAAAACCTTTGAATATCACACACAAGGAAAAAAGAAAAGGAAAGAAAAAATTTATACACATACAGAAATACATTGTTAAAGCTAAGAGTTACCATAATGTTTGGAATCGCTGCAGTTCTAGTTGGAGATAACTAGTTTGACACTGAGGGTAGCCTTGCAAATAATTCAGACTTTTACTGATTTTTTTTTAAGATTTTATTTATTTACCTGATAGAGAGATATATATAGAGAGAGGGAACACAAGCAGGGGGAGTGGGAGAGGGAGAAGCAGGCTCCTCGATGAGCAGGGAGCCGGATGTGGGCTTTGATCCCAGGACCTGGGATCGTGACCTGAGCCAAAGGCAGATGCTTAATGACTGAGTCACCCAGGCACCTGTATTTTACTGATTTTAGTAATTAGACATTTTAAGCAAACAACAGAATAAGGAACTACAAATCCGTGAGCATCAGTCTGTGAAGAAACAATATGACATTTTATATGTGGAAAAAAATCATCTTTTTATACAACTTGCATTAGATGGCTCAAAGTAGTGACTGATAAAAATTAATGTTCTACTTTTAAACAACTCAAATATGAGTTGTTTAGGAAAATGAAAAAAATTAATTTGGGATTTCACAAATCTCAAGAGGCTAATATTTAGTTCTTCCATTTCCTTGTTCCTCCTTTGCCCTTCCCTGTTGGTCTCCCATTAGACCAGGTGCATGAAATGAAACTAAACATACTCCTTGGTTTGTCCCACTAAATTATGACCCCTCTGGGCAAAGTCTCCATTTTATTTTATTTCTTTTTCTTGCCTTTAATTTTTTTTCCCCTTCAGTCCATTCCCCTTCCTTTTCCATAGTTATTCCTTATAATGTGTTTATTGTGTGTCTTTCTGATTCATCTTCCATTGATTAAATACGTATATTTTTGAAATGATGTTACGTTGTGTTTTTAAAATCTACATATTTCAGGGGCGCCTGGGTGGCTCAGTGGTTTAAAGCCTCTGCTTTGGTGAGTGCTGTGAAGTGTGTAAACCTGGTGATTCACAGACCTGTACCCCTGGGGATAAAAATATATGTTTATAAAAAAAAAAAAAATTAAAAAAAAAAAAAAGCCTCTGCCTTCGGCTCAGGTCATGATCCCAGGGTTCTGGGATCCAGCCCCATATCGGGCTCTCTGCTCAGCAGGGAGCCTGCTCCCCGCCCCCCGCCCCCACCTGCCTCTCTGTCTCTCAAATAAATAAATAAAATCTTAAAAAAATCTATATATTTCATATCATGCAGTAAGACTGATAGTTTCTTACTGTTTTCACTCAACATTATTACGTTTTTGAACTGTTTTTTTTCATTGCCGTATAACACTTATTTCATTATGTCTGATGTTGTGGAGTGCTTCTGTAGTCTTCCCAGCCTTCTATTTTATTATCCATTCTAGTAGCCGTGAACTCCAACTTCTGACACTTTGCTACATTCAACAAATAGCCTTCTGCACATCTTCTTGTGGCCCCCTTTATGAAAAATCATCTGTCCCTGGAGCCAGAAATAGGATAGCTGGATAATAGAATATAGGCAGAGTGTGTAGATTAACTGCTCCCAAATTTCTGTCCAGAGTACCTTTCTGTTTCCACTCTCAGCAGTCACGAGGGAATGTCACTAGTTTCCTACATCCTTGTACTCCATAATGGTACACAATAGTATATACTTAATTTTTTTTTTTTTAATTTATGTATTTATTTGGGAGAGGGAGGGAGCTGGGTGAGCAGCAGAAGGGGAGGGGAAAAGCATCCTCCATGCTGAGCTTGGACCTGACTTGGGGGCTCCATCCTGGGACCCTCAGATCATGACCTGAGCTGAAATCAAGAGTAGGGTGCTTAACCAACTGAGACACCCAGGTGACCTTACATTTTTATTTTTTAAAATGTGATGTGTGCTAGGTACCATCTCATTTTTGTTTTGGCTGAAAATTCAGAAAAACAGTCTAATGACACTTCAGGATTGGTAGGAATTTCAAATCTAGCCCATTTTACTGTCTAGTAATTGTGTTTCCAAGGCTTTGGACTGTTTGGTTATTTATTGAAGGACACAAAATGTATTACATATTTAAAAGAGGTTGTAGGTTTTGGAGGAGGATATTTAAAAGCTTCTGATCTTTTTTCAAGACATGGAGACATGCTATCATAGGTTAGGTAGAAACCACTTGAGTATTTTACCTTTGATTGACCTGAGATTTTTAAGAGCCCCTTCAATTTTTTGTTTGTTTGCTTTTGTTTGTTTGTTTTTAGAAGGGTGAGAAGAGTAATAATACAGGTAGGCAGGATTGGAGTATCTAGGTGCTTTCAAACACATTTTTCCCCTCCTCTGGGAGGCTCATTAATAATCCTTTATCCAAGCCATCAAATGAGACAATGAAGCAATTACGAGGCACTTTACTGGATGTCTTTCACAAGTAGTTTTATTAACACAGGGTCATCTCAGCCAGTGAGAGCACATTACACATGATGGATGTCAGTCAATTTGGTTCCTTTTGGCTGAGGGCTCTGCCTCACACAGTGGCACCGAGGGAAAGTGTTGAGAGCAGAGGTGCCTCAGTGATGTTACACTCCAAAGGTTAGAGATGTCCAGTGCTCTCCCTAGTTTCTGTTAATTACGTGCCATGGATCTACCATTTATGACTCTATCTAAATCCTTATAAGCTTGTATAAATTAATGGGCTGTGAAACCTTCTGGTTATGATTCAATGTATAAAGTAATGCTTTGTTTTATTCCAAAATTACCTCTTACAGATTTTGAAAGCTGTGTTATTTGTTTGTAAATTTTCCTTCTTACTCCACCTCTCCCAGGCTTTTTACTTTTTGACCCTTTGGCTCTATACAATTGAGCCCCTTCTCCCCTTAACTTTTTTTTTTTTTTTCACTGTGTTATGTTAGTTAGGTAGTGTCCCATGATTCGTTGTTTGTGTATAACACCCAGTGCTCCATGCCATCAGTGCCCTCCTCCATACCCATCACCAGGCTCACCCATCCCCCCCACCCCCTCTCCCTTCTAATTTTATTCTTGTGGCTGACTGAGGGAGAGACCACATTTACCAACCGCATTAAGCCAATCTGTGTGGCTTCTGTGATGAAGCATTTGCTGGTCTGTGAATTACAGCTTATAGATAATATCCTTTTTGTGGTGACTGAATATGGTGTTTGAGTCCAAGAGCTTTGTTGACTATTAGCAGATTAAGATAGATTGGCAGAACTCATGAGTAGGTTGTATTTTTTTGTTTGTTTGTTTGTTTGTAAGGTTCCTTTCTCCCTTGGAAATCTGTCAACATTTATAGCTATCCTTGTTGGTAGGTATCATAATGAGGCTTGTTTGTGAGATTTTGTTGATAGAACAAGGGATCCAAGAATAAGTAAATCCTGCTGTAAACCAAGGCCACCTGTCCTTAGAAATTTGCTAGGGTAGAAAATACATGAAAGGTATACTGCCCTAGTGCTTAGGCAAGCTGGATTTAGCATAGGCCAGTCCTATGGTGGTCCCTTACTCCCAGGACCACAGTTATGTCTTGAGAAAACTGGCCAGAATATTCAGGAGCAGGCCATGAGTGGATTTATGCCTCAACTTCATGGGCTTATAAAGAAAGAAGACACACAGGGGTGCCCGGGTGGTTCAGTTGGTTAAGCACCTGCCTTCTGCTCAGGTCATGATCTCAGGGTCCTGGGATTGAGCCCCATGTTGGGCTTCCTGCTTAGCATGGAGTCTGGTTCTCTCTCTCCCTCTCCCCCAATCCCACTCATGTATGCTCTCTCTCTTTCAAAAAAAAAAAAAAAAAAAAAAAGAGGCCCCAAATGATGTACATATCTCTTTATGAAACAGTGACACTGCCCATTAGCAAGCTTGGCCCAAACCCTGTTCTAGAATTGTAGAGGAGCTAGAGAGTAGTGGGCTGGAGGGGTTTTCTTCTAACCCCAGCCATAAGAAGCATTCCAGTCATAATTCAGCCATTGTACAGCACATTATAATTTGTGACTTGATGTGCATTATCTTTTTCAAACCCTCACCCTCTGAGGTATATGAACATTATCATCATTTTACAGATGAGGAAACTGAAGGTCAAAGCAATTATATGTCTTGCCCATGAATTATGCAGTTTGTAAGTGGTCCGGTGGTCTTCTGTTATATCATGACAACTCAATATTATAGCGGTGATAGATAGCTTCTGAGCATTTAATTTTATTTTCTTTTCCAATAAGATAACAGTGCAGCTATAGAAATCATTTATAATTACTCTAAGGAGAGCTTGGCATTCTAAAAGAGCAATTTGAAGTTCTGGAAATTTTTTTATATTCCCATTATGTATTCCTGGAGGGCATACATAAAAAAATGTGCAAAATTATTATATGGGTATATAGTTTCTAAAGCCTGATGGTTACCATTTCTAAATCTTTTTTTTTTTTTAAGATTTTATTTATTTATTTGACAGAGAGAGATCACAAGTAGGCAGAGAGGCAGGCAGAGAGAGAGAGAGGAGGAAGCAGGCTCCCGGCTGAGCAGAGAGCCCGATGCGGGGCTCGATCCCAGGACCCTGAGATCATGACCTGAGCCGAAGGCAGCGGCCCAACCCACTGAGCCACCCAGGCGCCCCACCATTTCTAAATCTTAGTATCCTTCAAATTCCATAAACCATTTAAAGACTGCATTGAACTTCAGCCATCTGGAGTCAGGCTGCTGGAAACCTTGATAAAGACACTCAACATTTATGTGTAAAATAACTGAGCAAATAAACAAATATGTCATTCTCATAAACTGTGTGGAAGCATTGACTTAGTATTGTTTGAACAACTTCAGATGGAAATATTTTCATTGGAAGGATGGATAATACATTTCAAACATCTTTTATAGTTCATTTTGAAATATTTTTTATTAGTTAATTGCTGCATTTTACCACTTCACATATGTGTTCTGTCACATATATTTGGTTTAATAAACTTAAAATGAAAAATATGAGTGAAACATATAAGAAATAAAAGACTAATTTTTAAGGAAGTATTTAGATTATAATAATCTTTTTTTTTTAAAAAAAAGATTTTATTTATTTTTATGACAGAGGGAGAGAGATCACAAGTAGGCAGAGAGGCAGGCAGAGAGAGAGAGGAGGAAGCAGGCTCCCTGCCGAGCAGAGAGCCCTAATGTGGGGCTCCATCCCAGGACCCAGAGATCATGACCTGAGCTGAAGGCAGAGGCTTAACCCACTGAGCCACCCAGGCGCCCCATCTTTCTTTTTTTTTAAGTGCCTCTATAGGACAGGTAATTTTACCAGTTAGAGAGCTAAATTAGAGAAGAATATATTATAGAAATTTTAGAGTTTATTTGAAAAGTTCTTGTTTTCCTCTTTTCTTTAGAATTTTAACTGAATCAGACTTTTGTTGTATTTTTTATTAGGTGGTATTATCATATCAATTTCTGATAGTTTTTTAAAATTTAAGTTGTAACTTATTTTTAAATCCTATTAGAGTTAATTTTTCAAGAATTTTTTTTTAATCTTAATTGCTTATTTTGTAGATGTTTTCTTTTTTAAAATGTTTTCCTGTTGGCCAATTGTGGACATTGTGTTTTAGTTTATTGAACTGTAGAGCTCTGACATTTACTAACAGGGGTAAAATGGTTTTTCTTTTCTTTCCATTTAAGACTGTAAACATTTAGTTATCTTAACTTTTTTTTTCTGATTCTTCATGTTTTCTTTCTACTAACAAGTCTTTAGATTAAAAATAACAGTCATTTAAAAAAAAACTGATTAAAAAGGTCACCTATCTGTAAAAAATACCAACAGTATTAAAATAGTGTCTTATTTTTTTGGAGGGCAAGGAGGGTGCCTTTAACTGAGTAATTCTGGTTTCAGTGTGATGCCTTCAAGAGATTTTCGTGAAACTGTCATGAGCTGGAATCCAGGCTTTGGCAGAAGTAAGGGTTTTTCAGTGCTCTCTTACGGGTAGGCCCAGAGGCTTCCTCTGTGAGTCTGGCTCTGAGATTATGGAGTTAGAATCTGTCATTTTATTGAGATTCTCTTGCTTATTTTACTGTTATAATGACAAGAAAGTTTCTTTTTTTTTTTTTTTAAGATTTTTATTTATTTGACAGACAGAGATCACAAGTATTCAGAGAGGCAGGCAGAGAGAGAGGAGGAAGCAGGCTCCCCAGCAAGCAGAGAGCCCGATGCGGGGCTTGATCCCAGGATCCTGGGATCATGACCTGAGCCGAAGGCAGAGGCTTTAACCTGCTGAGCCACCCAAGGGGCCCGAAAGTTCTCTTTTTAAATAAAAGATATAAATACTGTAATTGACAATCAGAGGTGGATTGGGCAGCCTTTGGTAAGCTTTATCTATTTCCTTTTCTTTCTTAGTTTCTAGAATTCTAGTTGCGTAGGTTGGAGTAGGTTGGAGTTATTGTACGATGGGCCATGACTCTGTAATTTCTGCTTGTGATATGGCATTGCTGTTGAATCCTCTAGTTGTTTTTTTGTTGTTGTTGTTTTGGGGGGGGTTGCTATTCAACCATGCTTTTCCTATTGTAAATTTTCTAAATTGATACATTCAGGGGGGATTTCCCATGAGGATAATGAATCTCAACCTTCAGGGGCCCTCCCTTGAGTGGATGTCTTCCAAAGCTCTGTACCTAATTTTGTTTTATAATTTTATATTATTTTCTTTAAAGAGGGTCCCTAAGATTGTATAAGCTTTAGGCCCTATCTCATTCGGATTAGCCTCTGGCCAATATGCGAACTCATTGAAACTGGAAGAAAAGCAGTAACAAAGATAGACTTGAGCCTTCAGAAACTTAGTCAAGGTATCTGGCAGATGCTGCATTTTCTTTTCTGGTGGACAGTTATGCTAACTAGTAGAACTATGTTTCTAAAACCAGATGCACAACTGATAATCATGGAAGCTTCATGAGTGGAGTTTTAGAAGCTTTGACTGAGTTCTGTTTTGTAGATAACAAGACTTTTGTGGAGGTTCTCTTAGAAAAACAGATAATTTCAAACACTGGGCAATTCTGGGGGCATGTAGAATCTCACTCTTTAACCTATATTTTGTATGTTCCCTCCTGCAATAGTGTATATCTTCTTCAATTTCTCACCATTATTTTTCTCCTGTTAGCCATACCTGCACCCGTCTTGAGAAAATACTCATAACTCATGAGAATATTGATGTATTATATGCGTAACATGGACTCTTCACATATCCTTGAGTGTGGGAAGATAAAAAAGACCATGCAAGTTGAAACCGTGCAATATAATCTTAAAACTCAGTGGCAAAATTTATGATTATTCTGTGACCTTTACCAGTGTCTGTCAAAACATTAAAAACTCTCTTACTGTTGGTTATAAATGCAGGGAAATGCAAATAATGGTAAAACTCATATTTAGCACACTGTGATTTAGAACTCAAGAAGCATTGAGAATTAAAGCATTTCATCTCTTTGTAAAAAACTATCATGAGTCATTTGAATCATACTGCCTTCTCATAATATAGCATGACATGAAGAGAACCTTTTTTCCCCCTCTTAGTAAGTGCTCGTACTCCTCCATCAGTCTGCATCAACCACAACTATTTTATTCCTGTACTCTCACTATTGTGAACTGTCTCCTGTGGTTCTTTTAATGCGAAGTGTTTTTACTGGCTTCACTTCCTCTGGGAAGACTTGATCCTCTTTGTCACAATTGCTTTCCTGATTTATGTTGCTAAGTTCACACTCCCTAAGTTCCTCTGGCTTCACATCTAGAGTCTCTCAAGTGTCAACATTGCCACAGTCTTGTGTTTCATCTATACCTTCATTTATGTTCAATTTGAATGTCCCTTTCAGCATTATCATTTTTCATTTTTTTGCTGGAATTTAATCTTTGATGGCGAATGCCTGCTTTCAGTTATCCATTTTTGTAAAATGTCACCTGGGTTTATTGCTGAGAGCCAAGGAGGCAGCACAACTCCACGCTTTGGGTCTGTGCATGGACTGAATAACAGAGGCACCGTGACCAAGATGAAGGGGCCTTGAAAAAAGTAATATAATTGGTTACTGATGGTGATATCTGTTTACTAGTTTACTGTTTACTAGTGATTTGTAGGCTCAGGAGCCAACAGCAAAGTTTATACTTTAAGCAGTTACTTACAGTCAATATTCTATGATAACTGAAATTTGAACTGTGCTGTTGGGAAACTGGTGTTATTTAACTAAACCATAGTTACTGAAAATCATGCCTATAGGAAGTATGTAGGTTGATGATTCTGTGTGTGTGTGTGTGTGTTTGAAATAACTTCTAAACCTAGATTCTAGCAAGAAGTTTAATAGTTTTGATTAAAACATTGTTTCAATAATTTAGTTTGTTTTGTGAGAGCAGCATTTAATTTTGTAAGTATATTTGAATACTCAATCAAAAGAGACAACT
This sequence comes from Mustela nivalis, assembly GCF_964662115.1. Taxonomy (NCBI): domain Eukaryota; kingdom Metazoa; phylum Chordata; class Mammalia; order Carnivora; family Mustelidae; genus Mustela; species Mustela nivalis. The sequence continues at coordinate 37,490,029 of NC_139025.1, forward strand.
ATGTAATTTTATGTAGCATTTGAAAAGCAACATAGAACTGAAGTGGATTGTTTGTTTTTTCCCAGTTTTATGTATGGAGAATTGACTGACAAGAAGACCATTGAGAAAGTCAGGCAAACTTTTGACAACTACGAGTCAAACTGCTTTGAAGTTCTTCTGTATAAGAAAAACAGTACGTATCTAAATTACCAATAGGAAGGGTCAGCTTGGTAAATGTTCTCTTTTGGTCAGTGGCTGTTGAGCTATAGAGCAGAGAGAATATCAAACTTTGTCCTTCTCTTGGCAAAGGCAAGGGGTGCTGATGAAATCAGATAGCAGAACTAATTAATGATTCTACCTATGAAAAGCAACCTTTTGAGGAATGGCAGGAAAATATGATGCATTTTAATATGTGTTGGGTTTGTGTGGTGGCGGCAAAATGTTCTGTAGTTAATGATCATGGTAAAGATCCTATCGTTACATTACAGCAACTAAAAATGATAGAGGAATTTATTCATTTCTTGTGGTTAATGGAAAAGGCGATTGGTATCACTGAGTGTGTGTGATTCCCTTTCTGCATGTTCATGGCTGATGTGTGTTATTGACTTGAGGTCTTTATGAATATGGCCTTTTCCTAGACTGACTCTTTTGTGTGGAAGGCCAACAGAAGTTTTCCCTACTTTTAGAATAGGTCATTCACCTCTGGTAAATTTGTATTGGTTATAGTGAACTGTTCTCTAGGATGGAATTTGTGAATGATTAATTGTCCATTATATATCACATAAGATCTCATGATATAGAATGTCTTTTAGAATTTGGAGGAAAAAAACCAGCCAAACAAAAAACAACTAATGTACTCCACAACAAAGCTTCCTTTCTAATTTGTTTTCTTTGGCTACTTGGGTCACTGACTTTTGTTTCTTTTTCCCAAGTTGACCTTTTCTCTTTCTTTCTTTTTTTTTTAATGGACAGTCACTTCACAAGTTGGGTCAATTTGTTTCATGTTAATGATAAATGACAGCAAAGCAAATTATCATTTTTTAAAAGATTTATTTATTTATTTGAGAGAGAGATCAAAAGAAATGGAGAGAGCATGCGTGGGAGGGGCAGAGGAGAGGAATATTAAGCAGACTCCCCGCCAAGCATGGAACCCAATGTGGGGCTCAGTCTCATGACCCCAAGATCATGACCTGAGCTGAATCAAGAGTCAGACACTCAACTGAATGTGCCACCCAGGTGTCCCAAAGCCAATTCCTATCCTCAGTGGAACTGGATGGCTCCTAAATTCTTCCCCACTTTGGCAAGCATTTTAGCTTCAACAGGAAGCACTTGCTCCATGTTCAGAGCTGGCTGGATTTTTTTTTTTTTTTTAACAGCATAATTCATCCTCTCCGTCTTAGTCAAACATTTATTCACTATAAAATATTTAGGATTGAACTTAGATTTCTCTTTTTATTAATAGACCATCAAAGAGATAATCATAACCACAGGCATTGCTTTAAAATTAGTGCAGTTGGTAATGGGAATGGTGGTCTCTAGTGGTATTACTTATGAAATATCTTATCATTTCATCTTTCATGTTACAATCAAGGCCAAGGAGGTATTTCTCTTTATTCACAGCCAAATGTCTTTTGGCTTGTCACCTAGAACACAGTCTATTCTGAATGATCTTCTCTGGGCTCTATCAGAGAAAAGTCAAGCTTGAGGTGTCCTCTGGGTCTTTTTAACCAGGTGCATGGTGGATACATATTGATACATACGGATACATTTGGATAAATTTGTATTAGAGTCATATGTCAAAACCCTATATCTTTTTCATATAGGATTGTTCTCCTTTGAATGACCTCGATATGTGCTCCAAGTTTAGCAAATAATTTAAGGATATTCCTTATTACTAAAGTCATTTCACTTTGACGCTAGGAAGAATAAGAATAAACAAATCTTTGCCTGGTTTTAAAGTATGAGAACCGAATTCATAGTTTCTGAGTTTCTTTAAAATACCTTTGTTGGGGGGGCACTGGGTGGCTCACTTGGTTAAGTGACTGCCTTCAGCTCAGGTCATGATCCTGGGGTCCTGGGATCGCATCCCACATGGGCTCCCTGCTCAACAAGGAGCCTGCTTCTCTCTTTCCCTCTGCCTGTCACTCCCTCTGCTTGTGTGTGCTCTATCTTGCTCTCTGTCAAATAAATAAATAAAATATTAAAAAAAATACCTTTGTGGAGATTGTTTTCTTTACAATCTTTAAATCATGTTAACAAGAAATTGAATTTTACATTTCCAGAAGTTTCCTTCCAAGGTGGTATTTTGCTTTTTTTAAAATGTTTTGAAATTCTCTCATTTGCATTGAGTTTTTTTCATTATTATGAAGGATAGATACCATTTATGTATTTTAGTGGAGTTCTACTACACTTAAAAGAGCTTTAAGAAATCTTGTAAATTGTTACCTGAAGGTTCTTGAACATCAACTAAAAAAAGTATGTTCTTGTAACTTTTTAAAAATGTTAGAAAAATTCACATGTCGATAGGTATGTTTTGGGAATTCCTGAATGCTAAGTCTTCCTAACACTTCATTAAGTAATTAGGTTAAACAGCATTTTGCAAATGGAGGGAATGAGATATCTGATTTAACATGTGTCATCACTGACATTTCAGTTTGTAGGCTCTATTTTTAAGGTGCATTGCTCTCATTAGCAGGGAACTATTTCTGCTGTTGAGAAGGAAGCAGTAACTCTGGGCGGATGATTTATATGGGTCTTTCTGCCTACACAAAGACATCTGTGATAGCCAGGGCCACCCAGTTAATCAATGCCGAGGCACTGCCCTGAGTTTCCACCTACAACTGGCCTCTCTGCCTAACCCTGTCAGACCTTCTGCTCCCTTAAACCCCCAAACCAGAATATGGCTACTCAGCAAATACTCTGCCTACTTGGGGAATCTGACCCTGTAAGTCTACTTGAAAAAGATCTGCCTTGACATCTGAAAGCAGTTTTTTAAAAAAGCCCTGACTCTATGCTAAAATTTGAAAAGTTGCTCTTTTCATAGAAGGTGCAAAATGTAACATCCTCTCTTTTCAGATTTTTAACAGACCTTGGAAAATGACTTTTTTTTTTTAGAAAAAGATTTTATTTATCTGAGAGAGAGAGATCACAAGTAGAGAGAGAGAGAGGAGGAAGCAGGCTCCCCACCTAGCAGAGAGCCCGATGCGGGACACGATCCCAGGACCCCGAGATCATGACCTGAGCTGAAGGCAGAGGCTTAATCCACTGAGCCATCCAGGCAGCCCGGAAAATGACTTTTTAATGCCCTTTTCTCTGTTTATGACCGGGCTGCCTCAAGCTCACTGTGTTGGAATAGCCATAGGCCATGTATCTGCTAGCATGTGTGCCTGGTAATTTGTAGACCTGCATATATCACTCACAGTTCTTGGGTACACTGTGTAGAAGAACAAAGAACAGTCCTCTCTGGGAGATAGTGTGATGGTTTTATGAGATTGCTGGCTTATCTAGTGATCATTTTGGACAGGGCCATGTTTTCACAGGCCCCAGGGTTGCAAAGGATCTGGTTGTCAGAACTGAATATTTTAAAAACACCTCCTCTTTCTAATTCTCTGACTTCTTGAACCTGGTAGTTAAGCCCTCTCTTCTTGTCTAGGTTCCCCACTATGGTGACATTACTTTGTGATTTTTTTTTTTTTTTGCCAAAGGTATTAAGGTTTTTCTTTTTTTTTTAATGAAGGTTTTTCTAATTTGGTTTTTCTTGCACTGTTAACAGGCTATCAACTCTCATGTAGAAACTATTAATAGTTGCATATTTCATCCCCCAAATCCCAAACCTAACAAAAGCCTTTGTCTTTAAGATAGAAAATTTGGAGAGGCTTTACTGCACTATGGCTTGGAAACAATATAATGGAAAATGTGTCTTCTTGATTCTGATGGAACATTCCTTTGGTGTTTTATCGTTTAATGGATAATTACTCCTTTGAAGGCATTTCTTGTGTCTTTAAATATTTATTGTTTGAAATAATGCCAAATCCTGGTTTGTCCAAATCCAAAGCCTTAAGTGCTCTGAAACTCTGTTTTCTGAAGTCTGCAGGAGCCATTGTTTAAAGAACATAGTGACAGTGCAGAGGATCATAGGGGAAGGGAAGGAAAACTGAATGGGAGGTCATCAGAGAGGGAGAAAGACCACGAGAGACTCTTGACTATGGGAAGCAAACTGGGGGTTGCTGGCGGGGAGGTGGGCAGGGAGATGGGGTAACTGGGTGATGGGTATTAAGGAGGGCACATGATGTGATGAGCACTGGGTGTTCTATGCAACTGATTTATTATTAAAAAATGAAGACTGTTTGAAGAAAGGAAAAAAAAACATGGCAACAGAGTCAAGCCTTGTTCTTTGAGTGAAGGAGATAGGAAGCGGTGGCTCATGAAGACACCTTAGATCTCAAGGGCTAGGGGCACATCTTTTTTTTTTTTTTCCCCTTTAAGGTTGCCTTAAAAGCTTCAGGTAGAGCTCTGTGTACAGCAGACACCAAGTGTTGCTGACATCTTCTCTCTCTGATGTGGGGGTGCTGTCAAAGGCATTGAACCATCTTAGAACTCTGATGAGAGAGCCTTGAGGTAGGGATAGCATTTCAAAGGCTCCTCCAAGAGGAATGCTTATCAGAGCATCAGGGGTTGCTGTTGAAGTAATCGGAAACATGCCTCAAAGTGACAGGAAGAGAGCAGCATGTAGGAGTGGTCACACATGATGAAACTATGAAAACGAAGTTGGAGAGAGCAGCGGAGGTGTAGGGACACAGACCTAAAGGTCATGCTGGTGTTTACTTAAGTTGTGACCCTGCCCTTGTGCTCCTGCATGGTGAAAATGTCACTCTCAGCTTTACTTTCACATTTTGAAATTTTGGGTTGAAATATGTTTATTAATATTTGAGCAACTAGTAATTGATACAAAGTTAAAGGTTTTCTTTTTTTTTTTTTTAATTATGGAAACAGTTAAAATACTGTTGTTTTGGTGTTTGTTCCTGGCATAGCAGTTGGCAGCTAAAGAAAGAGGAGAGGCAGGAGACCAAATCATTGCTGTGGCTATGTCACCCTCTATTGTTCTTTCTGTCTCTTACAGGAACCCCTGTTTGGTTTTATATGCAAATTGCACCAATAAGAAATGAACATGAAAAGGTGGTCTTGTTCTTATGTACTTTTAAGGATATTACATTGTTCAAACAGCCAATAGAGGATGATTCAACAAAAGGTAATTTGCTTTTTCTTTAACTTAACTTTCCTTTCCTTTTCTTCTTTCTTTCTTTCTGGAGAGAGTGGGGGAGGGGCAGAGAGAGAGAGAGAGAGAATCCCAAGTAGTCTCCACACCCAGAGTGGAGCTGATGTAGGGCTTGATCTCATGACGCTGACATCATGACTGGAGCTAAAATCAAGAGTTGGTTTCTTTAATTGAGCCACCCAGGAGTCCCAACAAAAGGTAATTTTCAGATGAATGGCCACACTTAAGAATTAGGCTATTAAATATATAATTATTTAAAAATACATATTATTAAGAAAATACATTATTATTTAAAAAAAAAGTATAGGTTGAACTGGAAAACAAAATTTTACTGTGTGCTACTTCTTTTGCTTTACATTCATGCCAGTAATTATCCAGAATTGGTTTTATTCAGTCGTATCACTTGAATGGAAATAGCATGGCTATCCAAAGTAGAAGTAATAGGTAACTTAAATTATAATAAGAGACATAAGATAAGGTATAGGGAAGAGCATTATTAATTCAGAATCAATAAATGGGAATTTCAACAACTTCTACCAGGATGAGCTTTGGAAACACAAAATATAACAACCTGTGAGAGGGTTTGGGTGAAGTCCTTTTAACAGCACAATTGATCAGTTGATTGAATTTTGTTGAGTTGATTAGAGATTGATTAGTTGACTTTTTTCAGATTACTTTTCACCCTTTACTTATTCAGCTATCGTATTTTCTCTTGGGTACATGCTGTTATAGTATATGAAGAATAATTTTCTTATCAGAGAGTGGCTGGCAAAATGCCAGCATCTGGAATGCAGTCTTACTGATTTAATATTCAGGAGGAGAGTTAGAGGAAGCAGTAGTCAGTGGCATATGCTTTTATCGCCTTTTCTATGTAACTAACTCTCATTTTATTCTCTCCAGTTATGTTTAAATTAAAAACTGGTATCTGATAAATGAAGAATTTCAATTACTTTTAGAAGTTTTTATGACATGTTGTTTTTAATAATCTCAGGAGACTAAAAATGAAATCTTCCTCTTTGCATTTGGCATTGCCTTTTCTTACCTCTTTAAAAAAAAACTGGCACAAAAGTTTAATCTTTTCTAACTGAAATCGTAATTGTAGACAAATTTTATAGGCTTATTCCTTACATATGAATTCACGTGTATTATACTTGGTCAGTTTTTGGTCAGTTTTTGATTAGTTGTAAGAGGGAAATTTTATAACATATAAACCGTTTAAAGTATAATATGGAACGATTTGTTTGTGAATGTTTCTGAAAATGTGTACATTAAGTCATCTCCTAGAAGATTGAATATTCACTTTTGGGCTCATTCTACCTGTTCTTCTACCTTTACTCATAGACCCAGTGTCTAGAAGGTTTAGGATGAATTGAAATACTGTTTTAAAAAATAGAATAGTATTTAACCTAATAGTTAACCTAATAGTATTTAGTATTTAGTATTTAACCTAATAGTTAACCTAATAGTATTTAGGTTTAATGCTTGTTTGTTTTAAAATACAAGGTGCTCCATACAGTAGCAGCAGAATTTGTGTTCTCAAGCTTATATGGAACATTCACTAGATAGATCATATTCTGGCCATAAAATGCACTTGACCAATTTAAAAGAATAGAAATCTTAAAAGGCATTGTAGGTAGACCACAATGGAATTAAACTAGAAATCAGTAACAGAAAGAGAACTTAAGAAATCTCCAAATATTTAGAAATTAACCAATTTCTAAATAACCCAGGGTTCAAGGAAAAAGCCTTAAGATAAATTGGGAAACTAATTTGACTAACCAAAAATGAAAATACAAGTAATCAAATGCATGGGATATAACAAAAGTAGTGGTTAGATCAAAATGTATGTAACATTAAATGCATATAGGAGAAAAGAAGAAAGATACAAATTTAAAAACCTAAGCTTCCACCTTAGGGAGACAAAGAAGAGCAATTTAAATGAAAGCAAGCTGAAGACAAGAAATAAGAAACCTTAGAGCAGAAATCAATGAACTAGAAAATAGGAAAACATTAGAGAAAATCATTACAGCTCAAAGCTGGTTCTTTAAAAAGATCATCAAAGTTAATAAACCTCTAGCCAGGCTAACCAAGAACAAAGGGAGAAGGCATGGATTAACAATATCAGAAGTTAGAGAAGGACCATCACAACTCATCCCAAGGACATTAAAGCATTGTAGAGGAATATTTTGATCAACTCTGTAGCCACTGAATTGATAATTTAGGGGAAACGGACCATTTCTTTGAAAAACAAAATTCCAGAACTCACACTAGGAGAAATAGATAACCTAAATTATCCTATAGCTATTAAAAATAATAATTAATAAACTTCCAAAATAAAGAAACATCAGTGGATGTTTTTGTTTTTCATTTTTGGCAAATCTACAGTCTTTTCCAAAAAATAGAAGCAGAGAGAATTCTCCTCACTCGTTCTATGAGACCTCATACCAAAATATTCTATGAGACCTCATACCAAAACCAGAAAAAGACATTGCTAGAAAAAAACATAATAGATTAGTATTTCTCATAAGTATTCATTTAAAGATACTCAACAAAAATTGAACCCACATGACAACCAAGTGGGATCTATTCCACACATACAAAGGTAGGTTAACATGAAAAAATTTAAACACTGTAGTCTACCATTTCAACAGGCTAAAAAAAAGAAAGAGCATATCATCATATCATTTGACATAGAGCAAGCATTTGACAAAATCTAACACCCATTCATCGTAAAAACTCTTAGCATTGGAGAAGTGTCTGTTCATATCTTCTGCTCATTTTTTTTGTATGATTGTCTGTTTTGTGTGTGTTGAGTTTCAGGAGTTCTTTATAGATCCTGGGTATCAACCTTTTGTCTGTACTGTCATTTGCGAATATCTTCTCCCATTCCGTGGGTTGCCTCTTTGTTTTTTTGACTGTTTCCTTTGCTGTGCAGAAGCTTTTGATTTTGATGAAGTCCCAAAAGTTCATCTTCGCTTTCGTTTCATTTGCCTTTGGAGACATATCTTGAAAGAAGTTGCTGTGGCTGATATCGAAGAGGTTACTGCCTATTCTCCTTTAGGATTCTGATGGATTCCTATCTCACGTTGAGATCTTTTATCCATTTTGAGTTTATCTTTGTACGATGTAAGAGAATGGTCGAGTTTCATTCTTCTGCATGTGAACAGACTCTTCTCCAATGAAGACATAGAAATGGCTATCAGACACATGAAAAAATGTTCATCATCACTAGCCATCAGGGAGATTCAAATTAAAACCACATTGAGATACCACCTTACACCAGTTAGAATGGCCAAAGTTAGTAAGACAGGAAACAACGTGTGTTGGAGAGGATGTGGAAAAAGGGGAACCCTCTTACACTGTTGGTGGGAATGCAAGTTGGTGCAGCCACTTTGGAGAACAGTGTGGAGATTCCTCAAGAAATTAAAAATAGAGCTTCCCTATGACCCTGCCATTGCACTACTGGGTATTTATCCCAAAGATACAGATGTAGTGAAAAGAAGGGCCATCTGTACCCCAATGTTTATAGCAGCAATGGCCAAGGTCGCCAAACTGTGGAAAGAACCAAGATGCCCTTCAACGGATGAATGGATAAGGAAGATGTGTGGTCCATATACACTATGGAGTATTATGCCTCTATCAGAAAGGATGAATACCCAACTTTTGTAGCAACATGGACGGGACTGGAAGAGATTATGCTGAGTGAAATAAGTCAAGCAGAGAAAGTCAATTATCATATGGTTTCACTTATTTGTGGAGCATAACAAATAGCATGGAGGACATGGGGAGATGGAGAGGAGAAGGGAGTTGAGGGAAATTGGAAGGGGAGATGAACCATGAGAGACTATGGACTCTGAAAAACAATCTGAGGGTTTTGAAGGGGTGGGGGGTGGGAGGTTGGGGGATCCAGGTGGTGGATATTAGAGAGGGCACGGATTGCGTGGAGCACTGGGTGTGGTGCAAAAATAATGAATACTGTTATGCTGAAACAAGCAAACAAAACTCTTAGCAAAGTATGAATGGCAGTCTCAACTTGAAAAGGAACATCTATGATAAACGATAAACCTACAGTTAACAGCTGACTATCTTAAAGTAATATGTTTTTCAATAAAACATAAATAATTGTTACATGATTTGTGACCTAACATATTTTCTTCAGATGAATTTCTCTTGCTTTCACACTGAATGACAGTAATACTGAGTAAAAAGCTTTCATGTCACATCTTTTCCCTTAAATAATATTTGTATTTATGTTTACATTTGAATATTATTTTCTCCCTTTAAGTGTTTTCTTGACACTGCTGAAGTTAGGGGGAGTACTGTACATTCTCAGTTTTGATATGCTGAACATTGATGGTGTCAGTGTGTGTAGTCTATTTATGGAAACTGAAAGTTGGCAGCATTTTATAGTGAGATTGGGGAAAAGGTGCTAATATTGAATTGACTTTTATTTCTCAAGTTAATGCCCTTCCATTTATCTGCCTACACCTCCATCTTTGTATCCTTACATCAGAATCTCAGGGTTCTTCATCAGGAATATCTCTTAAATGCATATCTTGTTCTTAGAAAAAAAAAAAAAAAGCATTTGAGTAAACTCCAAACAACTCAGACCATTTCATTTTGAATGATATGCTTGATAGGCATGTAGATTAGAATTTGCAGGGAAAATCAGACCCCATTTTGAAAAGCATTAGAGAAGACTATATCTTTTCAGTGCCAGAATTGGTAGAGGAAGAGTTTATTTTAAGATTTTATTTATTTATTTGAGAGAGAAATAATGAGAGAGAGAGAAAGAGGGAATGGGAGGGAGAAGGTCAGAGGGAGAAGCAGACTCCCTGCTGAGCAGGGAGCCTGATGTGGGACTTGATCCCAGGACTCCAGGATCATGACCTGAGCTGAAGGCAGTCACTTAACCAACTGAGCCACCCAGGCACCTGAGGAAGAGCTTATTTTAAATAGGCTTTTATTTTGAGACTTTTCCACAACTTTCAACTATATAACAGATTACTGAAAAAGTATTGTATAATATAACTATGAATGCTGTATATGAGCTTCTTTCTATTATTCATATGAGCTATAAAATTAATATGAAAAATTCAATAGAAATAAAATATGACATTAAATCCTATTTCTGTCCTACTGTCTCTGTGAAGGTAGAAGTATAAGAAAGTATGTTTGGAAATCTTGGCAGAAAAAATGTGTCTCTCAAATTCTTAGGTTGAGTTAAGGAGACCGTGGAACTTTTGAGAAAGAGCAGACGAGATTTCATGATAACACTATAGTGTCGAAATGATTTAGGTCTGGAGCGTTGAATTGGGAGACGATAGATTTGTTTTTAATTTAACTCTGGGTACCAGAGTTACTTAACATGAGCCTACTTATGACTTGTAGGAAAATGCTGTTCCCCTTGTTTATCTATTTTACTGATTTTTTTTCCCTCAACCAAAAATTCTTATTAGACATACAGAATGGTGCAGGCACCTTGTAGGTCCTGGAGATACATAGTTCCTTCTCATTCTAATGGAGAAGAGGGAGACAGATAAAAACAATCAAAAGAAAACTTCCAATATATGTTTACTTATCTTCTCATTAATATAAAAAACATGGTTATCAGGCACCTGGGTGGCTCAGTCAGTTAAGCATCTGCCTTCAGCTCGTGTCATGATCCCAGGGTCCTGGGATCGAGTCCCACATCCTGCCTCTGCCCCTCTCTCTGTCTCTGTCTCTCTTGAAGAAATAAATAAAATCTTTAAAACAAAACAAAAAAAATAAACATGGTTATCACCTGAGAGGAAGGATGGTGAAGAAGTGTTGAAGGCGTGGTGAGAGAGAAGTAGGTATGAAATGGGAACCTAAGAGGGTGGAGGAGTGAGTGGGCAAAGGGAATTTGGAGCTAAGGTCTGCTTGGGCTAGTGATCATGAGTTCCACTAGCACCTGTGAGCATGATTATGTGTTTTGCTCCAACCATGTTTAGTCAAAAGTGTATAGATGAAGAGGTAATGAAGAGTTGGATTTCACCAGAGTTGGGTTTGATAAGGTGAATGAATTGAAAAGAATCAGGGCAAAGGATCAGGGAGCTGAGGCTGTTGCAAGGGACAATATACTAGGTGTTTGCAAGATTTTGAAGAAATAATTACGTAATTGAGTTCTATCTAGGACATAGGAAATAATATTGTAAGATACAGAATAGACAAGTGAATCCACACATTAGCAGGCTAGAACGGGACTTTTACTCCCAGAGCAAGGGTATTTTTACCATCTTTTTCCTCCCTCTCCCCCTTCCTCTTCCCTTCCCCTTCCTCTTCTTCCTCCTTCTTCTTCAGAGTTAGAAGACAATTTAATAAATTTGATGAAGGGCATCTGCAAATATATCTACAGAAATATCATGCTTAATGGTTGAAACATTGAAAGGTTTCCCCTTGAGATTATTAACAAAGAAGCAGTGCCCCCACAGCCACTATTTAGCACTTTACATTTGACCTTCTTAATGTGAAAAGGGGCCGGTTATTAGAGGAAGGGCCCAAGTCCTTCGAGGATTTGCCGTGGTTGGAATTGTTCAATTTCCTACTTGATTTGGTATTTTAACCAAGAAACTCAGATACATGGTTCAAAGACTTGAGTAAACTGGCTAATTCGGAATTTTATTTCTAAATTGTACCTGGGTTAGTAGCTATAACAGGATGGCAGCCAACCAATCTGAGTGCACCTCTTCCTCATAATGAATCTTACGGTACCAAAACTTCATTCTACATTGATTTTTGTTTCCCCTTAACAAGAATGGCACTGAATGATATCCATGATATCTCTGATTTCTACCATGATGGATGGTAGTAAAAACCATGGAAAGGGAAGGAATCCAGTTTTGATGGAGTAGCTACTGTATGTCAGGAACTTTACATTCTTTATCACTCTTCTCTATAATTCTGAAAATTAGTATCATTATATCCGTTTTACGGTTGAAGATCCTGACATACAAAGTGTGACTGATTGCCAGTCCCATGTTCTCTCTACTGCACCATACTGTCTCATCCTTTCCAGTGGAAACTTATTATTGTTGGTCGCCCCAACACCCTGCTCTCCTTTTTTCATACAGCAATTAAGCACAAGTCACGAACACTGATTCTGACAGAATTGAATTGCTTTGAACCAAGAAATTTACTGATAATAATTTAAGGGGGCAAAGAATTTTTGCTATCTTTTGTTCCTGGTACTGAAGTCTTGGAACTATTGCTTAGATAATTAGTCGATGGTACCTGATTCATCATTTGTGATAATACAAAGGGGAAAAACGACAGCCAAGAAATCCATTCTGTTGATTACCCATATGTGTTCTAAAAGAGAGGGCCAAAATCTCTGCCCATTTATCCTGTACGGATATTTTCAAACAGATTCCAAAACTGCCAAGACACTCACAGTGTGAAATATCCTGTGCCAAATAGTTATGTCATCTTCATGCCAATAATTGAGACAAAAAATTCTTATAGAATGAAGCTAACAGCAAAAATAGCAACCTTCCCCTGTGGGAAGCCAATGGTTTTCTTTAGAGAGGAAACAACAGATGAAAAATGAGTAATTATGCCATGTAGTCTCTTTGGCCAAGAGTATAATTGTTTACCTAAGCTTTTCTCGTATAGATTAGAATCTTGTGTTGCAGTCTAATAGATTGATTTAACTGCCTCTGTGACTTCCTCTTATTTTTAAGATTAGGCAGTGCATGACAGAGAGGTTAATTGCAACCCAATAGAGCTAAACTAATGTTTTATTAAGAAGGAGTTGGCATCTGAGCTTTTAGGAGAACGAATGTTCTCATAATTCCACGAACAAGTCATAGAGTGAGTATTAGGCTCTTCATATTCAGATGTCTGTTCACATTACCCTGTATCGACCACATCCAAGTAACATCAGCGAACTGTGCTGAATAATCAGTTACACCAGTGAGGTCTCTGTAAAGGTGAGATCAGTAAATGTATCGCTGGGAAAAGTTAGAACTGCTGATGTGTCTTTTCTTTTCTGACCTAGACAGCATGGCTGCTGAACTTCTTCAAAGTCTGACCGTATAGTGGGGGTTGATGACGGACCAACTGAACTAATTTAGTTAATAATGTAGGCCATTCCAGATGTGTCCAAGGACACAAGGGGATAGGCATAAGGAGATTCACTGGTGGTGATGTTAGGGATAGCGAAAAATCTAGAAACTACTTAAATGTCCCTGAATAGAACATATGCATGATCAGAAAAGAGCAAATGTCTAATACTTTGAGATGACAAAGGTGCAGGCAAGAATCAGTGCCGTAGAGGTGGGTCTAGAGATGGAGGGACAGAAGGGAAATGGAGGGCTATCAATTATGTTTCTTATAGGTTCTGTTTATTCAGTAGCATTTGACAAGGTACTCCGCTTAGAGTGAGGAGAAATGGGTGCTCTAGGGGTCTTGAAAAAAGATGCTAACTGCTTAGAACTGAGGACCATAAGAAAGCCTGAACCCTAACCACGATCCTAGGAAATGAGAGAACGCAGGCCGTCTGGTGATTTGTATTCTTCCATGTGTCAATGAATTTATTCCTTCAATATCTTTTAATTTTTTTCAGAATATTTTCTGGATAAACCTTATTGTACTCTGGGAATAAAAATGGGCTTCTTACTAAATCTGACACTCAGATGTACTAAGATGTGTAACATCACTTGTCTTAGAAAAAGGAAGCTTCAATAAATATAACATTGCCTTGTAAGTTTCTAGAAATATTTAGTGCAATTCTAATACCCAGTCAAAGTAAGAAAGAAAAATGATCACAGGAAATATTTCAGTTGCCAACATTGTTACTGTTATTTGAAGGGACCCTTACCACTTTTACCCAACAAAGGGAAACCATACCAAACCCAATGATGATAAAACAAAATGGGGCTTATTTTAGATCTGATTTTTAAAGTTACAAATAAGCCTTAATCAGTTAATTAATGGCCTGTTTTAGGCCGGGACCTGATCAAGTGCTGAATACGGAGAGAACAATAGTGAGAACGGATGACATGTTAACAACTGCATAAGTGTTGCTTGTGCCATGTGAGATATGTAGCTTATGGTGTGCAAGCACAGAGGAGGGTACTTCTCTTATGAGTGGATCAGAGAAGCTTCCGGAAGGAGATAGTGCTTTAACTGAGTCTGGAGGTACCAGTAAAGTTTTGGCTAGACAGGTGGGGCCAGGGGAAGCATTTCAGGCAGGCAGAGTGATATAGTGCATGAAGCCGGGACGTACTGAATATCATGGGATGTACAGAGAATTCCTAGCAGATTTAGTTATAGTTTTGAATTTATTATTTTTTAAATTTGCTACTGATTTTCATAAGGTTGAAATACAGAGTATTTATGAAGACGTAGAAGGAGATGAATGCAGAGCAGACCTCTGGGATCAGAAACTAAATCACCTGTATACCAAGGATATGCAACATTATCCTCAATGCCTCCAGGGATTTCTTAGAGAGTTTGAAATAGGGGAAGGGCATGGACCACGTGTGTGCTTTAGAAAGCACTTTGGCAGCAATGTAGAGAGTTGCTTGGGGAGTATATGGTCAGAGAGCAGATAGAGAGTATAGTCTTTTAAGATGCTGCCTCCTAACTTAGATGGAAGATGATATGCTCCTTGACATGTAGGGATGGAGAGAGGAAATTCAGCTTGAGTATTTATTAAAAAGTTATAGCCTATAAGGTTTAGAGATGACTGGATATGTGGATGTGCAGATAATAGTGAAGGAGGAGGATGAATTTTAAGTTTCTGATTTGGGCAACAGAAATATCGTGGGCCCATTCACCAAGTCCAGGAATACACGAAAAATGCAGAGTTGGAAATGGAGGGCGATGATGAGATCAATTTTGGGCATGTTGAGTGTGAGATGCCTGTAGAGTATCTTAGTAAGAGGTGGCTAATGGCTGGCTAGATACTAGATAGGTCTTGTGCTCAGAAGAAAAGTCTAGATTGGTGATATAGATTGCATATTTGTCTTTGACAATGATGTTAAGTTTGTTTTGTTTTGTTTTTTGTGTTTTTGTTTTTTTAAGCACATTACACAGGGTTAGTCTTAGGGTTACATTCCCAAAGGCTAACATTTTTTTTTTCTTCTAGTCACTAGTATAAAGTCCACTAATAAAGAATTAAGGGGCTTCTATCAACTGATGCTAGTTTACTTATTTTCTAATCCATTTGTTGCATACCATAGACAGAGCTGAATTGGTGAGGAAACACAAATCTTAACTGAAGTCAGAATTAGCCTGAAGAATGTTATTAAAGTATGATATCATCTACCTAGTAGAGTTTGAAAGACATTTGACAGGTGTCTTCCCAGGATTTCTTCCTTCATCTTTTGTCACATTGTCTGAAATTTTATTATTTCCTTTACAGTCATTCCTTGGAACCATCAGGAGTTTTCCTTGTTAAGGAACTGTTTGACAGATAACCTAGTTAGGAACAATAGCATAAAAATTATCAAAAGGTCTTAATGGAATCTTGAATAAATTAGAGTCTTTAGGATATCTTGAGAAAGGATAATTGAGATAGGACTGGAATGTGGTTAGTTTTGCTACACTTATTCACATCTCCTTGACAGTTCCTTGAAATTAATTATTTTAATAGTGGAAATTTGAGGCCTCAGAAGAAATTTCTTCCTCATTAAATTCACATCCCTTTCTCCCAGAAGTTAAAATTACTACTCTTTCAGAAAACAATATTAGAGATTCTCAATATTTAAGGAATGATCTTTAGATTATCACTGTAGTTGTTAAGAGAGAAATAACATTTGTCTATGTAACAAGAAAGATGGAAGTGTGGTATGAACCATAATAGGTGAGATTTGTCAAAATTGGGCTTCATTTTCTTATGCATATCTATCTCCACACAATGCACAATAGAACTGTTTTCATTAGGTTGTTCTACTAAATGTCCCCCACCCCCTACTTTCAGGGGCTTAACACAACAGAGGCATGTTTCTTGCTCCCATTACAGTCCAAGGCAGGTGATCCTTGGCATATGACAATCTCCCATGCACTGATTCAGTGCTTTACCTTTCCTTGGGGCCTTGTTGTCACTTGCATCCAGCTGGTAGAAAGAGGAAGAAAGTGTAGAGAAGTCTTACTTGCTTCTTATGTTGCAGCATGTGCATGAGTAGGAGTGACCCACATCACTTCTGCTCTTATTCCATTGATGAGAACTAGGGACATGGACATAGCTAGATGCAAGGAATGCTGGGAAGGGTCTTCCTGGCTGGGCAGCTGCATTCTGGTAACAAGTCTATATAATGCAAGGGGGAGCACAGAGTTTTGTGGGCAGCTTGGTTACTGAGATGACGTAATAGGTATGAGCAAAACACAAAGGTCATATATAGAAATTGCTCATTACTTTATAGCTGTACCTGAAATGTGATGATGTCTATGCAGAAATAAAATGCTTTAGATTGATACTTCTATTAGTGCTGGATGTTATGTGATTTCTGAGATCCTCTGAATATTAGCAAGAATGTTGGCTTCCATATTCATTATATGTGAAAAACTGAGACTTTCTCTCCTTTCTTTTAAGGTTGGACAAAATTTGCCCGATTGACGCGGGCTTTGACAAATAGCCGAAGTGTTTTGCAGCAGCTCACGCCAATGAATAAAACAGAGGTGGTCCACAAACATTCAAGATTAGCTGAAGTAAGTGGGAGACTAGCTTTCCTTCCCAAGATCGTGGGTGTGGTACATTTTTTCCCCCCAAATGATTCAGTATAGATGCTCTGGTGATTATTTTACAAGTCCTTATCTTCTCATTATCTTTCCCCTGTGGAATTACAGAAATTTAAAATGTATCTTTTTATTTTCTCTTATTTTTGAAATGGGAAACTAATTCATGACATCCCAAGTGGTATTTGTAGAGGGTGAGGTTTTCTTTGAGTAAATGAGCTAGGACGTTCACTCATCTCATCAGTTGATGTACGCAGCACACACTCTTTGAGAGTTTTCTCTGTGCCTGGTACTCTATAAAGGATGTGAAGACAAATAAGCAGTGGGCTCTACCATCAAGGAATGAAAGGTCAAGCCGAAGAAACTGATAATAGGATGTGATAAACAGAATGTTAGGGTGCAGGGGGGAACACACACAAGAGCATTTACCTAGATTTGGGGCTCCAGGGATGCTTACCTGAGTGAGAGGAAACCTGGGCTGAGTGAGTCTTGAAGGAAAAATACGAGACATGGGTAAAGAAGGACTGCAGGTCATTTCTGCCAGGGAGACTGGCATGTGCAAAGGCTCAGAGATGAGAAAGTCTGATTGACTTTGAGTATGAGTTCAGTGTGGGTGAAGTCAAGTGAAGGAAACTTTAAAGTGATATAGAGTGAAACAGTGGTTGATGTCCCATGTGCTAGGGAAATGATATGAACACATTTGTGCTATAGAGAATACCTCTCCAAGGGAGATTGGTCCCTATGGTTTCCTTTGCAATGCCATGTTTTTCTTGTATTAATTTAAAAACATGATTCTAAGAAGGGGGTCTATAGATTTCACCAGATTACCAAAAGGGATCTGTGGTACAAAAATGATTAAAAACTAGTGGCTGTGTGTTGAATGGGTAGATAGGGAAACTAGTTAAGAGGACTTAAGTAGTAAATCAGCTAGCCTGACCATGGCTTTCAGCAAGGAACCCCAAAATGGAAGTGGGCAGATAGCAAACACTCCAAGATTAGAGTCCACACATTTGTTGATAGATAAGACTTGAATATGAAAAAGAAGATGAGTCCAAGACAACTGGGTAGATAGTGCTGTTGGCTAAAAAAATGGCAAATATAAGAAGAGAAGAAGGTTTAGGGGCAATGGTAATGAGCTCAGTTTTGGGCATATTAGGTTTAAAGTGCCTGATAGGAAATCTGAGTAAAGATGCTACAAAAGCAGAGGGATTTCTGGGTCTGAATTGCAGGCCTTGGTGCCATAGGACTAGATGAAGTTTCCCAAAGAAAGTATATTGAAACCAGAGAGAAAAGGAATTCAGGACAGAGCTCCAGGGGAGCTAGAAAGCTTTGTTGTTCACATGCCTTCTGTAATCATCCCTTGTCCTCCTCATGTGAATGACGCCAGAAGCTAACTAAACTACAAAAACTTGGCTGAGCACTTAGTGGGTGCTCACAGAATGTTCTGAGGTAGCTTACCGAAGAAGAGAAAGATGAAATTCAATATTTATGTTCATCAGTTTGCTCTGCTGGAGAAAAGTGAGTCGGAGAGCTCCAGAGTAACTTTCTGAACTAGTGGCAGATATTAAATATGGTTTGGAGAGGGTTAGGAAGTAAAGTATGTTCCTTGAATTTGGAGGGCTCTGGTGTTTTTCTTGGACCATCGCTAATGGGGCACTTAGAAGGCTTCCTGCTCTGAATAGTACTGTTAGCTTGAGGAGAGATGAATACTTGGATGTGCAAACATGTTTTTAAAAGTCCTGGTAAGATATTAACATAATTAAATATTAACTACTACTAATAATCACAATATTTTGAAAGACAATATGTAATCAGGACAAGATTTAAAGCAGGCTATTTGATACAACTTCCTTTGTCAATAATGCTTATTATAAAGTACTACTTGGTTTTAAAGCTTCCTTATCTGCCTTGAGTTGTCCCTTTTTTCTACAAATCACACAAGTGGAGTGGCTTATTTCTGTGACTGCTGTCTTTTATAGTCATGATTACTTCTGGGTCTTAATAATACCTTATTCAGAGTTATTCTCTTTTCTGTTATACAACTGGGCAAGAACAAGAGGAAGGAAAAGAGGAAAACTTTTTAACTTAGTGCCCCGAAACACTCATTGGTTTTTTCTTCTTCTGCATCAAGTGGGAAGTTTCTTTCCCCTCGATAGATTTTTTACTTTTATTTTTGAGGAAATTTCACTCCTTTTTCTTCCCGTCTGATTTTGTTTGATTTTTGCATCCCCTTTGGATTAGTGATAGTTTCTTTATTGGTCATCCCTAATCACAAAACTGACTCAGACACAGAACTGTTTTCTATCAGGTCATAGGCTTGATTTCAGAGATCATGAAGAAATAATGAGATTCTCAAAAGATATTTTATCTACATGTGCTCTTGGTCCAAAAGTTGTGACCCAGAAGAAGGAACAAGTTAGCAACGGGATATTATTTCAAAAAATGTTACTCGGAGTCAGATAATTTGTTCAACCTGACAGTTTGGATTTGCTATTCAAGTTCAGGTTTGCAGTTTTCCCAAGACGTACAAATTTTATCACAATGTCATTGGCACACCTATGTTTGGAGACAGTTCCTGGTTTCAAAGATCCGGGTGTCTCTGCAGGCAGTTCATCAGTTATCCACAGGAACTGACGTCCCACAGACTAGCTTCAGCTGTTCACTTTTACAGGGGGGAGGAGATATATATCTGTAGCAATGTCATGTCCATGGTCCTGATTCTATTAGTGTCAGTGCTCTCAGATATTCAGAGAGAAGGAACGTGTTTGGTTTGGTACAAAAATATATCAGAAAATGTGTTTTCATCCCACGCCACCTAAGGCTCATCACTTCTCCGAGTACAAGTGGAATAGCGTCCGTAGTGAGATATTGAAGGATTGTTACTCAGGGCTTTATAAAAGCGCCCCAGAGTCCAAGTGAAGATTAAAGTCGTGCTCTGCATATGAGAGAGATCCAAGTGTAAGCATGAGTGTCCTTTTGTGGCAGATGCCATGCTTCTTCCCCTCCTTCCTCTCGGCCTGCTTCTCCTCCTCCTCCTCTTAGAGCATTTCTGGATCCTTTTACATATGCAAGTCACTGTCTGAAGAACTGGGTCCTGAATGTTTAAGGAAATATCAGACAAGAGTTTTACCTTGGACTGTACATTATAATCACTCAGGAAAGGTGTTGGAAATAAAGATTGCATAAGATGAATTTTAATTATTGTCAGGGTGGGGGGCATTTCTAGGTATGAGTATATCATCATTTAAAAATTTTCTCCAGATGATTCTCTCTCATTTGTAGCCAGATTTAAGGGAAACTAACCCAAGGAGTGATCCCATTCCAACTCTAGAGATGACATTGTACATCCTGCCAGGGTGCTGAGCAGGGTCGACTTGTCTGTAAGCAGTGTGTGGGACCACAGAATTTATAGGGGTCCATGGGGTGTTTGAATTTCTATTAACAGTAGGAGGAAAAATTGAATTTTTAGGTAAACAAGTTGGATTTATAATATTTATTCTTCTTTGTAACAATACACCTATAAAATGCAATTTTTATTTTGTTTTTTTATAAAAAAAAGGGGTCCAGGGAGGCAAAAATGCCTAGGGCCCATGAAGGTCATAAATGCACCCTGGCACTAAGTTGATTTTCTAAGTCTGATTTCTTTGTGCTTCAACTATAGGCTGTGTAAATATAGATGGTAAAATATTAACATTGACTATGAAGAAAATTTTCATGTTGAACTCAGTGAAATTGGAATGGATAGACCAGTGGCTATAAAGAGAAAGAGAAGCCATGATTATGTATGATTCTGTCTACATAAAGCTCTATCCCAACACGAAGCTTACATTCCTGGTAGGAAAATCTGTTGCTAAGGAATTTAAGACCCAATGGGAGAAATAAGGCTAGGATACTGATAATGAGGACGAATACATAAAAGTCTTTCTAAATAGTTGTCATAGCCCCCAAACAAAAAACAGTAGTGAAAATACACAACTAATGAGAATACTAGTGATGTTTTTCACATTTCATATATTAATAATGGGTATTATATACTTAGTTTTCAGTTACATAAGTTCCATGCACAAGAGAAACTTTTCAGGATAATCCTCAAGTTTCAAGGAGTGCTAGTTTTGTTTTGCCTTGTGGCATTTGAGTTATGTGCTAATAGGCATTTTTGTTTATATCTATTCTTATATTCAGATATTTAATGCATTTATAACTTTATGATAACTTTTTGACTGCTACCTTCTGGATCCCATTACTCCTAGAGACACTGAACACTTGGGTATATAAGATGACAAAGCTGCTGGAAATATTTATCAAAGTCCCATTTACAAACTCCTTAACCTGTAGGTTTACTTAGCCTTAGCTTCATTGATGGCATGGAGCAGAACTCTCTGATTCATTCCTTCAACTCCTTTTCACAATTTCCAAGGTCCAGGTTCTGGAAAGCAATACAAAGTCTGTGTTACTTTTGCCCAGGGCTTCCCAGGCCTCTACTCTTGCTCTGTCATCTGCTTTTCCCCTTCTTCTCTTTAGTTAGACCTGCTTAGAGTAAGTCAAAGTTCCTATCACCTTGTAGTAAAATTTTTCTGTCAGTCAAAAAGGTATGGAGAAGCAAGCCTGAGTACTTAGCATTTTTTATTTCCCCAAAGTGAACATGTGTCTGGACAGGAAACAATGTCTGGACAGTTCTATAAGTACTGATTGAAGGGAGAATAGGAAAAAGCAGGCTATAACATTTACAACCCTGATATCACTGTGCCACTCATTGGACCCCTTACTGAATCCCAGCAAGATCACCAGCATTGTGGTCCTGGGGTTCGGGGAGGACATCAGTATCAAAGTTATGTTCCCTGAGGTGCTAAATATGTGTGAAGAATGGATAATGGTGAGTCACCCACATCACTGTTGGACAGTCAGTTAGAGATGTGTGATTTTAGGAAGGGTTGCAAGTAAGTATACAGAAAGCAGTCTCAGAAGTGGATGTCCAGCAGTGCCATGGATCATTGTTGGTGCGGGAGAAAGTCATCAAGAGGATGTGACTGCTGGCTGATCCCAGAACTGAACCCAGGCAACTGGAGATTCCTTCCAGTCCTTGGAATGTACCCTCTGCCCACAATTCCCACAGTGGGAGCCATTTTCAAGGACATAGCCTTGAAAGAATAGGATGTTGTTGAGGTCATTTGGACTGTTTGTGACTGGATCCAGTTAGGGTATCTACTAAGTTTTTAAGATTCCGGTGGGTGGGTACGGAGGTCCACTTGTCTTACCATTTCCTGTGACAAGCCTTGTAACTATGTTCCCTTGCTTATTAAACCACCATCTAACGATCTGGAATGGTCTTTCCTTTTCTTTGTCCTCTCCTTGTGCCTGGTGTTTGGGGACCAGTTTGTGAACCAACAGTTGGCCAGTGGAGAGAAAGCCAGATACAAGAGCAGACAGATTAACTTCCTTTGAACTATTTTTGGTACAACTCAGAAGACAGGGACAAAACTATAGGGTGTGACTGGTCTTGAAACCAGGAGTCATGAAAAATACACTGTGGTTTGACTTCCAGTAAGTTTGAATTCATTACCAATTGCAGAGATGTCCAAGTCATTTATATACACATTATCTCTCTTTTAGGTTCTTCAGCTGGGATCAGATATCCTTCCTCAGTATAAGCAAGAAGCGCCAAAGACGCCACCACACATTATTTTACATTATTGTGCTTTTAAAACTACTTGGGATTGGGTGATTTTAATTCTTACCTTCTACACCGCCATTATGGTTCCTTATAATGTTTCCTTCAAAACGAAGCAGAACAACATAGCCTGGCTGGTGCTGGACAGTGTGGTGGACGTTATTTTTCTGGTTGACATTGTTTTAAATTTTCACACGACCTTTGTGGGACCTGGTGGAGAGGTCATTTCTGACCCCAAACTGATAAGGATGAACTATCTGAAAACTTGGTTTGTGATCGATCTGTTGTCTTGTTTACCTTATGACATCATCAATGCCTTTGAAAATGTGGATGAGGTAAGTTTCTTTTTTTTCTGAGTACTGTGGATCATGTATTTTGAGAAAATTAAGATAAAAAGAGTTTACAAATAATCCAAACTTCTTTTTAGCAACCACTTTTAGCCTTTACCCTACTTGCCATAAATTATAATATTCAAATGACTTTAATTTTCATCTGCTTCTTTTTCATGCTTTCTGGTTGATAATACCAATTACTAGGACAGTGGTTGTTGTTCAAAGTTGCAGTTTGAAAAGGTGGGGGTTGTGGTTGGAGGAGGTGGAACAGAAGAAAAGCAACAGCATTTGGGGGTCAAATAACGTGATGAATTAGGTAATTGATTAAAAGAGATGAAACAGATGTATTTTCTTTGGACAACAGATGTGTTCTATGCATCTATAAAACTTTTGACTCCTCCTCTCCAGATATATATGGTAGCAGTGCTTGAGTTAACTAAAAAACAAATAAACAAAAACAAAACAAAAAAAACTTCTATGGAAAATCCTCAAATTTTTGCCTTTTTGATTTCTTCTTTATAGCCTTTGTTTTAAATTTTGTCTAAGTACATTTATGGTTAGAGACTATCTTGGATGACTTCTGATGTCTGGTCTAGTTCAAGGTTCTCTTCATTAAGTATTATCTGCACAACTAGAAATACTTAAAATGTGGAGGCACCTGGGTGGCTTGGTTGGTTGGGTAGATGACTCTTTATTCCAGCTCAGGTCATGATCTCAGGGTCCTGGGATTGAGCCGTGCATTGGGCTCTGCATTAAGTGGGGAGTCTGCTTGAGGAGTCTTTTTCTCTCCCTCTGTTCCTCCCCCTGCTTGCATACTCTCTCCTTCTAAAACAAATAAATCTTAAAGGAATACTAAAAATGTGCAATATCTTTTTTTTTTTTTTTAAGATTTATTTATTTGTCAGAGAGCATACAAGCAGGGAGAGCAGAGGGAGAGGGAGATTCAGGCCTCTGGCTGAGCAAGGAGCTCAATGTGGGACTCAGTCCGAGGACCTTGGAGTCATGACCCGAGCTGAAGGCAGACGCTGAACCAACTGAGCCACCCAGGCATCCCTAAAAATGAGTAATATCTTTTTTTTTTTAAGATTTTATTTATTTATTTGACAGAGAGAGATGACAAGCAGGCAGAGAGGCAGGCAGAGAGAGAGGAGGAAGCAGGCTCTCTGCCGAGCAGAGAGCCCGATGCGGGGCTCGATTCCAGAACCCTGAGATCATGACCTGAGCTGAAGGCAGCGGCTTAACCCACTGAGCCACCCAGGCAAAATGAGTAATATCTTAAAAGACCACTTCATCCAGGGCTTCCTAGCTTTTAACTTAATAGTGGATGATTTTCAACTTGCTACAGCAAGCTAATAGGATGCAACCAATAATCTCAACTAATAATGTAAAAATGAGTCAATATAGAATGCATCTATTATTAAAATGTGTTTGTAATGATGATATTACAAATTTAATTTCCCCAAAGATTCTACTCTGTCCTTGTAAACTGCTCAGATGGAAATCTCTACTATGTTGTTGTTACTCTATGTATGTTGGAAGATAGATAGAAACTATTCAGTGACTTTTTTCCCATAAAATTTCTACACTCAATTAACTTTAGTAATATTAAAAAAAACGATTTTCCTGAAAGTTAAGTGTAGATACTGTTTTTTTGATGCTGTACGCATTACTTTAAAAATTACGGAAAAAAGAGGAATTATAGTAAATTGTTTTCTAATTTCAGATTCCATTTACATGCTTTTAAAGGTAGATTTATTTCTTTCTTATTTACCTTCTGGAAGGCGTTGAAAGGAGTTAATTTTGAAAATGTGAAATATGATAAGGAGATGATAAGCAGTATATATTTCACTTCCTGTATGAATTAATATATTAAGATGAACAGATTAAGATTTCAGTTATTTAGAACATAGTCATAAAGATTTGAATAACAATCAAAAGATTGGTTCAGTTTATAAATAATACACTAAATATTTACAAAATAATAAATGCGTTTAACATAATGTATAAATAGATCAAGAGATCCTCAGCCTCCTTTGCATATTAAAATGCAAAGTAAATCTACAAACTATACTGACCTACCATTTTCACTTTTCACACTGTTGTAATAAAAACTTTGTTAACACACTAAGTTGGTGAGTGTGGTAGCTAAGAAGGTACACCGTTTATATTGTCTTTCATGAAAACCTGCTGTCTGGAGCTCAGTTCATAGCTTCCTGGAACCTGCTCTTGGTTTGGGAAAACCAATTGTTAGCATCTTTTTAAAACTCAGCACTCATTCAGTGAGTCATCGCACTGTCCCTCTAGTAGCTTGAAACTGACCATCGTGGGAGTATTCAGAAAGCCCAAAATGCTATAAATAAAGGCGTTTTGTTTTGTTTTGTTTTGACTGACAGCTGCTGCATTTTCTGATCTGCTGCAGTTCACAAACTGAAGCCATGTTTCCTCCAGGCTACTTTTAGCCAATAATTAAGGATGGTGGTAATATTATAATTTAGTCTAGTCCTATTCAATGCAGAACTGCTCTAACGAGAAACTTTTGCTCTGGGGCTCCCCATTCACACATTTCAGAACTACATTTTGGTTCAGAGGCTCCTACCTCCTCTGTTTGTCTTTCCTAGACCTTTCTCTTGTAAAACTTGCACACCTAACCCTGACTTGGCAGAACTCCATAGGGGACCTGCACTGAGCGACGGTATGGGCACGCTCATACATTGCTCAAGGGAGTATAAGTTGGTAAAACCTCTTTGAAGGAGGATTGACAATATCTCATTTTGAAAAAAATAAAAACTCTAGAGCAAACCACTTTCAAATTATTTAGGGAATTCTTTTGTTATTTGCTTCCATGTCAGCAAACAAGATTATGTACAAATATGCTATTTATGGTGGAATCTTAAATCTACTATGGTTGTTTTCCTGTACTTTCCACTTTCCTGAGAGTTAATAAACAGCTGGATTTATTGTTTGCTTTGTTTTTTGTACTTATCGCCAATTCAAACTCTAAGCTCCCTGCCTGTGGTCTACATCTTCTCTCATTACATCGATGCAAGCAGTAGTCGATCAACATCATTTTCTTAAAACAAATCTTTCTTTACTGCCCCCTCCCACATGATTGACTTTGGCTAATTATAATATTCTAGGCTAGAGATAATTAGGATTTCTGACCCTTGTTCTCTTTCTGAAAGTTTGGTGCATCCTCTCTGCCCCAGAGTTCTGAGACTTTCTGACCACATGCCTTAGTGTGGGTCTGTTTTCATCCATTTGGCTGGGCAGTGACCGTGGCCCTTTTCAGTCTGGCAAAGTGTGTCTTCTGTCTTCATTTCTTTCTCCTGTGATGATTATCTCCACCCTTCTTCCCATTTTTTTTTCTTTTTTCTTGCTGGAGCTCCTTTTTTTCAGATACTGCACCTTTTGGACTAGTCTAATTTTCTTTTTCTTTTCTCCTATTTTCCAATGCTTCCTATTTTTGCTCTCCCATCTGGGGGATTTCCTCAACAGTATTTTCTCACATTCTTTGTCCCTAATGATTGTTTGTGCTTAAAGTCTATTTGGCTTGATACTAGCAGAGCTACATTAGCTTTCATATAGTATTTAGTATATATATTCCTATATTAAAATTTTTTTATTTTTAGATTTTATTTATTTATTTGACAGACAGAGATCACAAATAGGCAGAGAGGCAGGCAGAGAGAAGTGTGTGTGGGGGAGCAGGCTCCCCACCTAGCAGAGAGCTCCATGCGGGGCTTGATCCTAGGACCCCGAGATCATGACCTGAGCCGAAGGCAGAGGCTTTAACCCACTGTGCCACCCAGGCACCCCTTCTGTATTTTAAATTTTATTATAGATTATTATACTCCAACTGTATCTTCTATAGGTAATATATAGATTCTGAGAGTATAACTACAAGCTTAATCTGTATATTTATCAAAATTAATTGCATTTTGATTTAGAGAATATTCTTTTCTACTTTAAAATGCTTTTTCTTTCCTTTTCTCTATGTTTTATTTCCTTTTTCTTTTTTTCTTCCATCTTTTGGATTGAGTTTTTTCTTTCATCTACTGGATTCCCTCTACGAGTTTGGAAGTTTTTTTGTTAATTGATTACTCTTAACATTTTTATTTATTTTTTTTAAAGATGCTTATTTATTTATTGAAGAGGGAGAGATCACAAGTAGGCAGAGCAGCAGGCAGAGACGGATGTGGGGGCAGGAAGCAGGATCCCTGCTGAGCAGAGAGCCCAATGCAGGGCTCCATCCCAGGACCCTGAGATGATGACCTGGCCGAAGGCAGAGGCTTAACCCACTAAGACACCCAGGTGCCCCATTTTTAGCATCAATATGTGGCTTATTAGTATCTTTACTTGCCTCCTAATTAGTATCTTGTCTCCTTTTACATTATTATTGTCTGGTATTTTGCATCTATATTGTTTTTAACTTTCTTTTCTAATTAATATATTGTTGTCTTATTGAATTCCAATACTTAATTAGATATACCCACATGTCTGCTAGTTTCTTTGCTCACATTATTTTATGTATTTTTGATTTTCTGCTGGTTCAGTTCCTGTGGGTTGGCTGTGTATTATCTGTTATATGACATCCAACTCTCTGGAACATATTTCTTCAGGGAAACCTTACTACGTTATGTTAAAAAAAATTCAACTGAGTAAATTTTAAAGATCATATTGGCTTTATTTAATGATTCAGGAGTTGGGTAGCATCCCATCTAACAAATAGAAAGGAGCTCTGAGGAGCTGTACAAAACAGAAGACTTTTACAGGCAGAAAGGGGCCAGACAGGACATTATTAGCAGAGTGGGTTATTTCAGGCAATGTCACCTTCCTTTAGGGGCAGGCAATGTGTCCGTCAGGCAGGTTACCTCACTACTGCTGACCAGGTAATTCCAGACGGACAGGTTAAGATTACATTCTTGGGAGAGGCTGAAAGTGCCATTAAGTTGGTGTTAAGTCTTGGTTTGTTGACATGGACTTAGCACAAGTGACTCCATTTTGGGCCTCTTGTCTTTTTAAAAATGATTATTTCCAAGCAACTGTAATGAGTATCTTCATTGTATTTCATCTTCATTTATGTACATGAGTGCCCATTAATGTAATTAAAGCTATTTTTCTTTTGTTTCTTTGTGTGTGTTCATGAGTGCTGTACCGTTTGTTGTGTGATCGGGGACTTAGGCCTTCCCTAGGACATGTTTGTTTTGAGCTTTTGGGTAGTTACTCCTGCTCTCAGTTTCTGTGTCTGTTAGAAAAGAAAGGGAATACCTAATTATTTACACCACAGGGTGGTTATAAGGAGCAAATGGGAATAGAGACAGGAATGGATTTTGCTTGTAGAATTTTGCATTTTTTAGGGGATGTTATTATTTCATGTGTGTATGTTTGCTTGTTTAGCTTGATTATATACCTTGTGACTGTGAAGAATGTGGCCCATCTCCTTGATAATCCTTTATCACTCTTAGTGCATATCAGTGGCTCACTGAAGCAATGAAGTGTTAGTGAGGTTTTAGTAAATTGTACAATGACATAAAACTTAAGAATGATGAAGTGAGCTGGTGGTGGCTGGGGAATAGGAGAGTATGAATCTGAAAATAGCAGTTTAATCCGTTAATGTGATATGGGTGCAGGACTTAATAACTCTTTATTTTCATGATTGTCTCATTTGATGTGCTCTCTGAAGTGTAATTTGATTTACTAGGAATTCACGAACGGGATATGTGATTCTGTAAGAGAGCTGTGAGGCACAGAAGGCAGCATCCATTAGAGGAAAGTATTCTGTTTGAGAAGAAGTAATGCAGATTTCCTAGGGACCATAACACAGGGTTAAAAAAAAAGTTGTCACTAGGAATCCAAGGAATAGAATCAAGCTCTTTTGTAGGCACATTTTATAGCTCTGGGTGGTCCTCAGAACCTGATTTCTGGGAGGCTGGGGGGACCTGGGCACTGAATTATATAGGGCATCAGAGAAAGATATGGCAGCTGAAGATAATACACGATTTGGTAGTATAAGTGAGCTTAGGCACACACTACATAGATAAAGTGTAAGTGGTAAACATGATAAACTAGGTCATGACAAATTGAAATCGGGGAAAAGATCACTTATGTATTGTTTTAGAAGGCAAAATGAATGAGACAGCTATTGCTAAGTAGAAATGTATAAATATTTTTAATTTCCTGAAAATCTTATGTAAAATGATTTCTAAATTTTTTGCAGATTATGCCTGAGTTATTGTGTTTAAGTGTACATTGTTTACAGTGCAGTTTTTTTGTTTCTTTTTTTAAAAAAATATTTTATTTATTTACGTGAGAGAGAGCATGAACGAGGAGAAGGTCAGAGAGAGAAGCAGACTCCCCATGGAGCTGGGAGTCCGATGCGGGACTCGATCCCGGGACTCCAGGATCATGACCTGAGCTGAAGGCAGTCGTCCAACCAACTGAGCCACCCAGGCATCCCAGTTTTTTTGTTTCTTATCTAGCCATCAAATCAAGTATTGGAAATTAAAGAAGCTAATTATGCTTGTATATTTTGGTGACTTTTTCAGCCTCTGATCTTTTTTTCTCCTTCAGTTGAATCTCAGGCCCTCTACCAAATATAGCACGTTAGAAATTGTTATTTAATACAATTTGGTTGCTATTACTTTTTTATTAAAGCCTACAGATAATTTAAAATAATGTTTCAGTGGTCATGGCACCTGGGTGGCTCAGTCAGTTAAGTGTCTGCCTTTGGCTCAGGTCTGATCCCAGGGTCCTGGGATCAAGTCCTGCATGGGGCTCCCTTCTCAGTGGGGAGCCTGCTTCTCCCTCTCTCTGCCTGCTGCTTTGCCTACTTGTGCTCTCTATCTCTCTGTGTCAAATAAATAAATAAATAAATAAATAAATAAAATCAATCTTAAAAAAAAGTTTCAGTGGTACAGATAGGGACTATTTAATATTTCTTTTTCTTAGTTTTCCTAAATTTAATCTAATTAAATGCATAGAAACCCTGTCCAGTCCACCTTGGAATCGATTGATTTTTCTCATCTGTGTGTTTGCATAGATAATGGACTTTTTTTTTTTTTTTTTGATAATGGACTTTATTTTTAAGACCAATTTAAAATTCACAGCAAAATTGAGAGGAAGGTATAGAGAGTTTCCATACAGAGATTGACAACCCCTACCCCCCAGCCTCTCTCATTATCAACATCCCTTACCATAGTGGTACATTTATTACAATTGGTGAACCTATACTGACACATTGTTATCACTGAAAGTCTATGCTGTATGTTCTGTGGGTTAGGATAAATGTATAATGACATGTATTTATCATTACAGTATTATACAGAGTACTTCCATTGCCTTAAAAATTCTCTGTGCTTGGCTAATTTAGTCCTTCCTCCTCCCCTTACCCCTAGCAATCACCGATCTTTTTACAGTCGATACAGTTTTGAATTTTCCAGAATGTCATATGGTTGGAATCATATAGTATGTAGCCTTTTCAGATTGGCTTCTTTCATGTTTTAATATGCATCTAAGGTTCCTCCATGTCTTTTTATGGCTTTGGCTCACTTCTTTTTGGAGCTCAATAATATTAGATTGTCTGGATATACTGGTTTATTTTTCTACTAAAGGAGAAACTGGCTGCTTCCAAGTTTTGGCAATTACGGATTAAAGCTGCTGTAAACTTTGTGTGTAGGTTTTTGTGTAGGAGTGAGTTAGCTCATTTGGGTTAATTCCAAGAAACACAATTGCTGGATCATATGGGAAGATTATGTTCAATATTGTAAGAAATTGCTGAACTATCTTCCAAAGCTGCTGTACCATTTTGCATTTTCATCAGCACTGAATGAGAGTTCCTGTTGATCCACATCCTCACCAGCATTTGGTGTTGTCAGTGTTTTGGATTTTGATCATCCTAATAGTTGTGTAGTGTTGTCTTCTTATTGTTTTAATTTGCAATTCCCTAATGACATAAGATGTTGAACAGCTTTTCATATACCTGTTTTCTATCAATATATTCTTTGGTCAGGTGTCTGTCCAGATCCTTTTGCCCATTTTTTGATCAAGTTTTTAATTTTCTCCTTGTTGAATTTTGAGAGATCTTTGTATGTTTTATGTAATGGTCCTTTATAAGATAGGTCTTTTACAAAATATTTCTTTCATTCTGTGGCTTGTCTTCTCATTCTCATGATTGTTATCTTTCACAGAACAGTTTTTAATTATTTTTAAAAAATTATTTCTTTTATGGATCATGCCTTTGGTGTATTTAAAAAGTTATCACCAAAACCAAGGTGACCTAGTTTTTTCCCATGTTATCGTCTAGAAGCTTTAGTTTTGTGTTTTAAATTTAGGTCTGTTATCCATTTTGAGTTATTTTTTATAAAGGGTTTAAGGTCTGTGTGTACATTCATTTTTTTTTCCATTTGGATGTCCAGTTGTAATATTTGTTGAAAAAACTATCTTTGCTCCATTGTATTGCCTTTGCTCCTTTGTTAAGAACAGTTGATTATATTTATGTGGGTCTGTTTCTGGGCTCTCTGTTTTGTCTCATAGATCTGTTTGTCTCTACTTCCACTGCATTGTCTTGACTACTATAGACTTAAAGCAAATGTTGAAGTTGAGTAGTATCTGCCCTCTAACTTTGTTCTCCTTCAATATTGAGTTGGCTTTTCACAACTTTTTCTCTTCATATAAACTTTAGAATCAGTTTATTGATATCCACAAAATAACTTGTCAAGATCAAGAATTGACATCTTTTTTTTTTGAAGATTTATTTATTTTAGAGAAATTGTAGAGGGAGGAGTGGAGAGAGAGAGGGAAAGACAGAATCTTATTATTTTTAAAATTTATTTATATTCAATTAACATACAATGGGTTATTGGTTTTGGAAGTAGAGGTCCATGATTCATCAGTCTTATATAATACCCAGGGCTCATTACATTGTGTGCCCTCTTTAATGTCCATTATCCATTTACTCCATTCTGCCTCTCCCCTCCAGAAACCCTGTTTGTTTCCTATGCTTAAGAGTGTCTTATAGTTTATCTCCCTCTCTGATTTCATTTTGTTTTATTTTTTCCTTGGAAAGAGAGCATCTTAAGTAGACTTCCTGCTCAACATGGAGCTCAACGTAGAGCTCGCTCTCATGACCCTATCATGACCTGAGCTGAAATCAAGAGTCAGGTGCTTAACCAACTAAGCCACCCAGACACCCTGAGAAGAACTGACATCTTGACAATATTGAGGATTCCTCTTCATGAGCATGGGATGTCACTCCATTTATTTAGTTTTCCTTTGATTTCCTTCATCAGAATGTTGTGGTTTTCCTCATAAACATCTTTTATTTATGTGATTATAATGTTAGCTGTAGGTTTTTTTATAGATGTTCTTTATCAAGTAGAGGAAGTTCCTCTCTTCCTAGTTTTCTGGGAGTTTTTATTATGAATGACTATTATATTTTATTAAGTGCTTTTTTCTGCATTTATTGATATAATCATGTGATCTTTGTTCTTTAGTCTGTGATGTTATGGATTTCCTTAATTGATTTTTGAGTGTTAAACCAGCCATGCATACTTAGGAAAAATTCTACGTGGGCATATTATATGATCATATTTATATATTGTTGGATATATTTGATATATTATATATTTGCAATTTTTTGAGGATTTTTGCATCTATGTTCATAAGAAATATTGGTCTGTAGTTTTCTTTTCTCATAATATATTTGTCTGATTTTGGTAGTAGGGTAATTCTGGATTCCAAAAGATGAGTTAGGAAGTATCATATCTACTTCTACCTTTGGAAAAGATTGTAGAAGTTGGTATATTTCTTTCTGAGATATTTGGTAGAATTCACCCATGAACTCATCTGGGCCTGGGGTAATTTTGGAAGGTTATTACTGAATTGATTTGTTTAATGGATATAGTTCTTTTCAAATAGCCTATTTTTTCTTGTGTGAGTTTGGGCAGGTTACATCTTTCAAGGAATTGGTCCATGTCTTCTAGAATTATTGATAGTATTGTATTACTATTTTTTAAAAAATTATTTATTTATTTATTTATGAGAGAGAAAGAGAGAGGAAGAAAAAGAGAGAGAGAGAGAGAGGAGGAGGAGGAGGAAGATAGAGGGTGAGGGAAAGAAATCCTCAAGACTCCTTGATGAGCATGGAGCCCAGAGTCTGATGTGGGGCTCTGTCCCAGGACCTGAGATCATGACCTGAGCCAAAACTGAGAGCTGGCTACTTAACTGACTGGGCCACCCAGGCTCCCTTCTATTACTATTATTGTTACTATTCTCTTAATGTCTATGTAGTGATGTTCTCTCTTTTATTTCTCTTATTAGTAATTTGTGTCTTCTCTATTTTTTTCTTATTAAGCATGGCTAGAATCTTAATTTTATGTCTTTCTAAAGAGCAGGCTTTTGGTTTTGTTGACTTTCCTCTATGATTTCTTATTTTCAATTTCATTGATTTTTTTTTGTTCTAATTTTCATTATGTCTTTTCTTCTTGCTTACTTTATACTTAATTTTCTCTTCTTTTTTTTTCAGTTTGCTAAGGTGGAAGTTCACATTATTGATTTTTGATCTTTCTTCTTTCCTAGTATTTGCATTCAAAGCTATAAATTTCCCTCTAAGCACTTCTTTCACTTCATCCCACAAATTTTGATACATTGTATTTTCATTTTTGTTTAGTTCAAAAACTTAAAAAATTTTTCTTGAGGTTTCTTATTTGACACATTTTTGTTTAGAAGTATGTTGTTTAGTCTCCAAGTATTTTGAGATTTTCTCTCTGTTGTTGTTGATTTCTAGCTTAATTCCATTGTGATCTAAAAGCAAACACTCTATGACCTCTGTTCTTTTAAATTTGTTAAGGTGTGTGTTGGGCCAGAATGTGTTCTTAGTAATGTTTTATGTGAGCTTGAAAAGAATGTGTTTTCTTTGCTGTTTCCATATAAAATAGTTGATCAATGTCAATTATGTCTGGTTGATTCATGGTGCTGTTGAGTTCTACTATGTTCTTACTGATTTTCTGTCTGCTAGATGTGACTATTTCTGATAGAGAGGCATGGAAGTCTTCAACTATAACAGTAGATTTATCTATTTCTCCTAGTAGTTCTG
Organism: Mustela nivalis; assembly: GCF_964662115.1. NCBI lineage: Eukaryota > Metazoa > Chordata > Mammalia > Carnivora > Mustelidae > Mustela > Mustela nivalis. The sequence goes on from NC_139025.1 coordinate 37,524,078, forward strand.
CTCGCTTTTTCTTCACATATTCTGATGTTCTCGTTAGGTGCATATACATTAAGGCTATTACCTTTTGGAGATTTGACCATTTTATCATTATTCAGTGCCCCTCTTTATCCTAATAACTTTCCTTGCTCTGAAGAGCATGAGACTTTTTTTTTTTTTTAAAGATTTTACTTATTTATTTGACACAGAGAGAGACATCGCAAGTAAGTAGAGGGGCAGGCAGAGAGGGGTGGGGGGCGGCAGGAAGTGGGCCCCCCGCTGAGCAGAGAGCCCAATGTGGGGCTCTATCCCAGGACCATGAGATCATGACCTGAGCCAAAGGCAGAGGCTTTAACCCACTGAGCCACCCAGGCGCCCCAAGAGCATGAGACTTTAACTGTGATGAAATCTTCATGTTTTGTCTTGGGGGTGATTCTACCTTCTAGTCAGACATAGGTTTTTTTTAGTGCCTGCTTTCAAAAACTTTAGCTACAGTTTTAAGTCCTTTATACCTCCCGGTTCTTTTCTGCTTGAGAAAGCACCTTAACAATGTTAGTGATTCTAAGAACAATAAAAAAACTGCTTTTACTTTTACTGAGGATTAGATTGGTGGTTTACCCACACTTGACTTTCACCCATAGACTCAGAGGAAAGTATATGGCTGGCCACCCTATTTAGCATCCTTTATTTCTTCTCCAAGTGAAAAGTTAGGATTGGGTAAATTTTAAGGATCATGATACAATAGTTCAGGATTGGTGGAAACAGCAAGGTGAGGATTTTGAGGCAAAAAATTCAAAGAATATGAGGGCATAAACTGTTTATGCTTCCTGCTGAAGAGTTACTGTGTCTTTGGGAAGTTCCTATGATGAAAAATCAAACCATTTGCCTGGGCAGGAGAGTCCTAGAAATATTAAGTCATGCTAAGGAAGACAGGACTAGCACAAAGTCATGTGAACATCAACAGTTAAGTATGGTTTCAGTTCTGAGTGTTCAGGCTGAGTGTGAGGTTGTACAGTGTCAGTTCTCTAGTCTTTAAGTCAGGATGGTCCTAGTACTTGCCAATTGAGTCTCATTTGCTTACTTTTGTGTTGCCCCCTTGGCAGAAGGGCACAACTAACATAGCTCTGTGGACTGCTACATAGATAGCTATGAGGTCAAGTCTTGCAGAAGAGGATGCCTTCTGCTGCCTTACTGGTAACCAGTGATTTCTGCCCTGTATCCTTCTGAGTCTGAGTTCAGTTTATGGCAGTCTTATGAGTCTGAATGTTTACTTGGTCAGCATTGCAGATACAAATATGGATTTTATAATCAAATGTCTGGTGTGCAATTTTCCAGAAGATGCCAGTTTTCACTGTAATTTGTTTGTGCTTATGTCATTGTGTCAGTCAAAATCAGCTACCTTTAGTTACATTCACATTTATACATAAGCTCATACTGCATTATGAATGGCCAAACTCAAAAGTTTTTGTTTGAACTTTTGCAGATGTTGTAAGTGTTTTGGCTGCAGTAAGTGAAGAGGCCTAGATGATAGGAGGTTGTGCAACTGTTGTTTTGTGATGATTACAAATCATTAGGCTAGCAGAATTTTTAACTCAACTATGCTAGAATTTTACAACCATTTGAATTGCTTGTATTCAAGATTAAAATCTAACAAACATTTAATAGTAGCACATGTATTTAACAGTTTTACTTTTATTGGCAAAGAAAGTATTTATATTTAAGGAATAAAATTTCCGTGTGCAGAAGCCTGTCAGTACATGCAATAAAGCTATGTCACCAGGACTGATAATTTCTTTTCTTTAGTGTGATTAATAAGCCATGTACATAGATTGAATTTTGAGATGTAGTACATTCAGAAATATAAAGGAATAGCTCAAGAGGGATGTATTTTTCTCTCAAAGTCATCCTTTAAATTAAAAAAAACATGCCTATGTGACTTCATTCATCCATTCATTCAACATGTATATATTGAGCTACTTCTTTATTATAAATATTGGGAATCTTAGCAGTGAAGAAGCACACAAATCCTCCCTACCTTCTTGGAACTGTCAAAGAGAAATTGCACTGAACACTTGTTAAGAATGGGAAGAAAGGTTTTGTTCAAGACTATTGGAGTAGAGGAGGGAGATTGAACTTTGCTGAAACAGAAGGTGAAGAAGTTAGTCAATGTGGTTAAACCACCTGTGTTTGCTAATTGGTGTCATCAAAGTTAGGCTCCTAATCTCCCACAGACACTGAGAGATAGGGGTGCTATTGTTGTTAATAAGTTTCAAAGGGATGGCTCCCAAGTCCTTCAGAAAGACATTCCTGGCTTATACAACTGACAAGAGTCTGGGAGAAGATTTATATCTCAAAGGGGTAGAGAAAGAATTTATAATTGGAAGCCTTCTAAAGTAAATGTTCTAAGAAAAGGGAGGTCAGGGGCCTAGAGTCAAGGAAAAAGCCTGTCTAAAGTTTAATCAGGCTGTGTTAAGGCTGTCTTTGTCAGAGTTTTTATTCTGGTGGGGAAAAACAGTAAACATACATGGAAAATTTCACACGTATATATAAAATTTCAGATGCTCTCTACATAGAAATAATACAGGGCAATAGGAGATAGGTAATGACTAGGATGATCAGGAGTTGAGCCATGTAAGAAAGCATGTACTGGGCTAAATGTAGCTGTTAGGTTAAGATTTTGTTGTTCTTGTTGCAAAGAAAAGACACTCAAGTAACCTGAAATGATGGGAGATATAATATAAAGACAGATACTTTTCAGAATTTTGGAAAAGAAAAGGGACCTTAGGAACTAATGGATGGCCTTGGACCATGAGAGCTATAGAAACCTTGGCCCAATACACAGCCAAGCCTGGAAGTGAGTGCTTGGCGGAAGAGTTAGATAAGGAGGGAAAAGCTTACCAAAGGGGGGCTACCCTTTGACTACCTTCTTTGCACATCTCACAGCCTTGCTTTGAGATTGCTCTAACTTTTTATTATAGCCTTAATACCATATTGTTGCATATTATCATTCTGGTTGCTGGAAAAAGGCCACTTTTAGAAAATAATTTTGGAGGCCATGACTGTTCACTCTACTCTTCTATTTTTTCAGAATTTGTAGATCTCAGTGTCCCACTGTTAGTATGATTCCCTTAGTCCTGTTGATATCCTTTCCTGTCTTGTCTTTACTGATGGAATTCTCACCTTCTCTTCTCCTTTGCTTGTTTTGCGGCTCTCATTTCCAAATATTCTTAACTTTCACCAGCCACATGGTCCATCATGGCTACTTCAGCCTTTCTCTGCTTCAACTCTCACTCTCCATGATTCCCTCAGCACTTCTTGGACCAAGCATTTATACTGTAAAACAAGGGTCTTAATCTATTTGAGGATGGGATAGTGAAGGGAAGTCTCTGAAGAGGGGACAGACCTGAAAGATAAGTAGCAGTTAGCCAGGCAGAAGCGGTGATTGGTAGGTTCAGGAGAGTGTTTTAAACATCGTGTTTTAAAACCCACAAATGAGAGAATATTACATTTTTGAAGAATAGAATAAAGTTTTCTATGACTGGAGTGTAGAGGAAGAAGACAGAGATGCACAAGGTGAGAGTGTAGAGTTAAGGCAGGTTGCATTAAGGCATTTGGATTATTGTAAAGACAACAACAAGTTTCTGAAGATTTAAAGCATCCCCCAATTTAGTTTGCTTGTACATACATCATAATGTTCGAAAAAAATTTGAAGCTTTGGGCAATATACTTCTTTTTAGGGTATGTATTTTGGTCATGCTTTGTATTTACTGTGGACCCAATGGATAGTAAAAGGAAAATCTTTTTCAAAATAAGAGGCACTTAAAAAGTACATTATAGATGTTACTGAAGATAGGGATCTGCTCTTCATCTGTTTATTCATCTATCTATCTATCATCTATCTATCCCAGTGTTCTGATTAGAATATAAATTGGCTAAAACAGATGGTATGTACAAATTATCAAAGTTGAGATCCTTCTCTAAAGCATACTAACTAATGCATGGAATAATTAGGTTTATTTCCCCATGGATGTCTTGGTAGAAGGAGTTGGAGATGTGAGTTTTGAATAAGAAGGAGACAATGGAATTGGTTATCTGGGTTAGAGGTACAGATAGCAAATGTACTTTTGTTTTTAAATTGTGTTCTGCAAAAGAAAATGGAAAGGCACTATGTAGTCATTCATGTACATAATCTCTCTAGAGTAAGAACCCAGCACTTATCAAATGAAACTTACTGTTTTGTTGGTTTTTACCGAGTTGCCTTATATGGTGCTATCCATGAAGATGGAATAGCTATTAATTATTATTATAATATCAATGGTGGAGGAGTCAGAAATTATGAAAGATTTATTAATGGTTAGTTTATTCTTTAATGTATTCATTCAGTAAATATTTGGCACTACATGCAAGAGAGTGTTAAACAACATGTGAGGAATAAGAAGATGAACAAAACATATACAGTCACAAACAGCAAATGTCATAAAGAGAATGTACATGGTCCTTTGAGATTATATAATGAAATGACCTGATGTAGCCCGGACAGGAAAGTTTCCTTGAAGAAGCAATGACTGACCTGAGATCTGAATATGAATAGATGTAGCTAAGCTAAGGACAGAGAGCATGAAAGTTTAGCAGGTGCATAAACCCTTTGTTTGAGGGAGCAGGGCATTTCCAAAAGCTGAAGGTTGATGAAGAGTGAGCTTAAGAGTGTTGAAGGATGAGGTTAGAGTGGTAGACAGGGGTCACACCATGCAGGTCTGTGTAAACCAAAACAGATTTTAGAACAATGGGAGGCCATCATGTAATTTTAAAATGGGGGTGATTTTGGAAGGTAACTCATATAGTGCTTAGAGCACATTGGTTGGGGTCAAATAAATGTCTTGAAACTTATTAAGAAACATCTGTGGATCCAGGAGACAGATGCTAGTAGCATGGTCTTAGGTGGTGACAGTGGAGAATGGGGAGAAATGGATAAATCTGAGAGATATTTAGGAGCTAAGATGAATAGGATTTTAAGATACATTGGGGTCAGAGATGTCAGAGGGGTGACAAGAATACTTCCCGGTTTCTGCTTTGCTTAATCAAATGGCTAATGCTGACATTTGCTCAGATATTAAAGGAGGACCAGGGACATGGTCTGCAATGGGAGCGTGCAGTTTCTTGCAAGTTTCTTGCAAACTCTATCTATCTGTCTATCATCTTTCAGTGAGAGACACATGAGATGTTTAAATGTCTATGGGAAGAATGTAGTTGAAGAGGGGAATGGTCAGGATTTTGAGCAGAGTAGAGGAAGTTGGAAAAATAGTGAGGGCATTAATTCATAAGAAAAGCAGTAAAACTATTAGGTAGTTGTGAGATGGTTTGAGATTAATGATAATGAGTTTATACTGGAACCAATCTGCCCTGTTCTATGTTCAAGATTATGACTTTCTTGACAGTTAACACAGGCATGGAGAAAGCTGATAATTGAGCTAGGATTTGGATTTTGATAGAAGTTATAATGAAGAGACAGAGATGTTAAGGAATTCAGGGTGTAAGGGTGAATAGTGTTATTGCCATTATGCGGCTACATAAAGAAGAGAGTGGAGAATGGAGAGAGTTGACAGTCTGATAAAAAGTAGGTCTGTTGGTGGACTGGAGTTTCAATAAGGTTGAACTACCATTGCATTGTAATTGAACCAGTTAGCTCATCAGAGAAGAGGAAGTGGTCAGATAACTGGGTGGTTGAGTTCAAGACTTCAGAGCTGGAAAAATGTTTAGGATATGACAAATTTCAGATTATGATCATGTGATTGGGTGTCTGAGGAAAAGTGGAAAGATTATTGGAGAGGAATTGGTAAAGAAACTGTGAAGCCAAGGTATTGGAAGTCTCATCTACATGGGTAATAAAGTTACCTAGAGGATGGGAAAATTTTAGGTGAGGTTGGATTTGAAAATGTTTAGGAAATATGTGAAGTAATAACTTTGAATTCTCTATTTTCATGAAATAGTCATTGGCATGAATCTATTCAAAGCAAAGTAGTAACACATTTCCCAATATAAAAGATACATAGTATCTAGCATTTGTATATTAAACTTTATTTTACATATCCATATCTTACCTATATTGGATAATCTTGTTAAAATGGGACCTTTATATCTAGTAGGTATATATGTTGTCCCCAGTGTTGTCATACCAAGTCTGAAATTCTACGTACATAAAACACACGTCTTTTCCCCACATTTGTATCAGTTAGCTTTTCTCCCTGCATCACAAATTACTCCAGAACTTTGTGGATATAAAACCACCATTTCTTTAAAACTCACAAGTCTTTGACTCCATTAAGTGGTTCTGATAACTTGGGCTAGGTTTAACTTATCTCAACTATGTTTACCCATGCATTTGTGGTAGATTGCCGAGTTGCTTGGTAGCTGACAAATCTGGGATGGCTCAAATGGATGACTCAGAGGGCTGCTGCTTTGGTTTCTCATTATTCGAAAGCCTTATAGGTCTTCTTCCCATAGCCAGTAGACTGGCTTCCAAGACTGTGAGTAGAGGTGCTATCCTTTTTGAGGTCTAGGCTTAGAACTGACACAGTGTCACTTATGCCACGTGCTGTTGGCCAAAGCAAGTCCTAAGGCCAGCTCAGACTCAAGGGTTGGGGAAATAGATCTCATCTCTTAAAGGTAGGAGTTGCAAAGTCACATCGCCAAAGGATGTGGATACAGGAAGGAAAATAACCATAGTCTTCTTTTTTTCTCCTTGCAAACAATGTACCACAACATCCTGTGTGTGGGAATGCAAGATGTAGGTGAAACACTGTGCACTGGGTGTAACAAAGCCATGTTTCTGTTGTCACTCCCACTTGTTTGTCATGTATCCTTGGATAAGAAAGTTCTTGGCTCATCCCTTTTCTCTTTATAGAGCAAGAAGGAAAGAAAGTAGGAGAAAATATTAGCTCAGCCATTTGCCTGCTGTCATTAGTGATGCTGCAATGAGAGCATCGATTTGTGTTTTAAATGGCTTTATCTTTGAAATACATTGTCTTTATGCTAATAGCATCCCACATCTCTTTAATGTGGGAATCCATTAAAAATAGCAGGAGCTGAGAACTCAGAGATGTCTCCTGGATATTGTTTGTTGTGCTCTTGGGGCCTGAGGGGCTTGTCAAGTAAGGAAATTAGCTGGAAAAGTAGAAGGCTGACCACTGAAGGTTCTCCATTAGCCTTGCTGTGTTCTCTCTTACATTTCATGTGTTTGATGTTCTCTTCCACCTGTGCGACCCCAGGGATTTGTATGCTAAGAGCTCAGAGGTGGGGATGGAGGCAGAAAACTGGTGGGCCCCAGAGGAGTACTGGAAAGTGTGCAGTGAAATAAAGCAGACAATGAGTGAGCAGATAGGATTGGTAGAAAGTACGGAATCAAGATGTTGTTATCAAAAAGGTGGTAGTTCAGAAGGAGGGCACTTTTTGAGGATTGGCCTTCAGAAGTGTCCAGTATTATTCCATGCGTGAAATTCAAATTTAAACAAGGAATTAAATACAGTTGTGACCCAATCTAGAGGTGAGAGTGAGTCATAAATAAGGAAAGCCTCTAATTTGAATACAAGGTTGAATATGACTCCCCCTCCTCAAAAAAATCTTGTGATGCAGAAGAAATCCTTAATCTGAATAACGTACTGTGATGACATGTTAACAACACAGCAGTGACTGCTGGATTTTCCAGAACATAACATACTTAAAATGACAATTTTAAGTATGGCACTCATACTGGTATGGCACTGCTTCCTCCCCTTTCTCTCTGCCTGCCTCTCTGCCTACTTGTGGTCTCTCTCTGTCAAATAAATAAATAAAATCTTAACCCCCCCCCAAACCAAACAAACAATGTTTCCAGAACCCCATGATCCTCCTCATGCCCCTCATAGTCACTACTCCTCCCCTAATTAAGGGATCCACTATCTTGACTTCTAATTCCATAGAAGAGTTCCACCTGTTTTTACACTTTTTATACAGGAAATCATATAGTACATAGTCTTTTGTATCTGGTCTGTTTTGCTCAATATGATTCTTTTTAGATTCATTCTTGTGGTTGTATGGTTGTATGTAGATAGTCTGTTCTCATTTATTGTTGGGTAACATTCCATTGAGTGAATGTGTGGTTATGTATTTACTGCTTACACTGGAGAAGGGCATTTACATTATTTCAAGTTTTAAGTATTTCATCAGTTTCTTTGGGTCTTTTTTCCATTGGCTATCCCTTCCTGCTTTGTTGAAGAGTAGTTATTCCATCACATTTTAAAAGCAAGTCGTTTCACTTTGAGTTTTGGTTATAATGATGGCGTTAAATTTCCTTTGATACAAAACAGTGGAGAAAGAGAAAGTTAAAACAACTTTCCAAATAAAGCAGACTTACCTATTTGCACATTATTCACTTTGATTAACAGTTTCTGATTTTATAAGAAGTTGAAGGGAACACTCTGGACAGATTCAAAGGTGAAATTTTGGGGTTGTCTTTGGGAGCAAACAGGAGTTTGGTTTGACCTGAGCACTATTGCTGTGTAGAGGCCTGGTGGGAAACATCTTGGCAGCGCAGGTGGAGGTGGGCCTGGGAACCTTGAAGGCCTACATTGGATACTGTGGTTAATGTGATACCTGTGATGAGTCCCTGGAGGGTACTGTGTATTAGAAAGGTGAATATGGCACGGATCGTTGGGGATAAGGACAGGAAGACTGCACAGCCATTGGTGGTTATGTGAAATGCACTAAGAATCTGAGGTACTAGGTCTGAGTGATGCTTCCATTCATTCCTAGCTCTCTGACTTTGGACAAGTCATTTACTACGTCAGAGCTTTGGTGTCCTCATATGAACAACGGATATAGGAATCCTGCTGTTGTGGGGATGCAGTGAATTTGTCCATATTAGAGAGTTGCAGACTCTATAGAGTTCTAGGGCCTCCACATAACCCTGCAGTGGGCCACAGCTGTGCCTGGGTGGGGAGAAGATGGTGGCAAGGTGTTTCATCTCCTTTATTCAGTCATGTAGAGAATGGCCACATATAAGCTAGTATTTCAGGTACTATTGTACTTAAATTACACATTGTACTCTAGGTATAATACAGAGTTTCAGACTGAGGTCAGATAGTGAGGTCCTTAGAAGCAGGGAGTCTGGAGCCAGACTGCTTGAATCTCAGCCTCTCTCTCTCTCTCTCTTTTTTTTTAAAGATTATTTATTTATTTATTTGAAAGATCACAAGTAGGCAGAGAGGCAGGCAAAGAGAGAGAGAGAGAGAGAGAGAGGAGGAAGCAGGCTCCCCCGCTGAGCAGAGAGCCCGATGTGGGGCTCGATCCCAGGACCCCAGGATCATGCCCTGAGCCGAAGGCAGAGGCTTTAACCCACTGAGCCACCCAGGCACCCCAAATCTCAGCCTCTCTTAATAGCCATATGAACTTAGTCAAATTGCTTAACCTTTCTGGGCTATGTTTTTTTTTAATTAAAAATTTCAAAAGATTTATTTATTTATTTAGAGAGGGTACATGCAAACATACAAGTTGGGTGTTGGGGGGCAGAGGGAGAGAGAGAATCCTGATCAGACTCCCTGCTGAGCCTGGAGCCCGACCTAGGGGCTCAATCTCATGACCCTGAGATCATGACCTGAGCCAAAACCAAAAAGTAAGCCACTTAACTGACTGAACCACCCAGGTGCCCCTAGGCTATGTTTTAATAATGATACCTACCAAGTCAGATTGTGTTGGAGATTAAATTAGTTAATGCATATAAGGCAATTAGAACAGTAGCTGGGCTGTACTAAGTGTTCAATATTATTGTGATTTTCTTTTCTAAGTAGCAATGATTGATCTTGCTTTCTGGTTGGTTTATTGTGTGGAAGTGTGTGGTACAGGCTTGATAAAATCTTTATTGTGTCCTTCTGTTCCTGTAGCTCCAGCTATGATTCAGGTTACCTCTCGAGGATTATGCAGAATGAGTTTAACCCTCATCAGGGCCCTGTGTATTTGAACACGGTTAGAATGCCCAGTCTCCTTTTTTCCATTTCCTTCCATATTTCCCAGTATGGTATTCTTCTGAGTTCCTTTTTTTTGGCAGTCCTCTGCCGAATATATATTATGTATCTCCTTCACTTGTGGTGGTCATTAGAGATTAAGGAGAATTTCTTTTTCCTACTCCTTGCCATGTCTTTATTAATGTAACTCAAAGTTACATTGCCTGTTTTGTTGCCTGTAATTTACTATTAAATCACATCGTGTCTATTATTAATTATCCCTCCCTAAATTTACTCCATCCACATTTGCTTCTGTTGTGTAAGTCTTTTCATACATTCATTGACTGTATTGACTGCTGAGCATATTACCATCGACAGAGCTTTGTAATTGACACTAGATATATTCTTCAAGGGGTCTAGAGTTTCCTAAAATGTCATGCATGCAAGCTAGATCTGTAATAAGGTGTTTTGTGGTACTTGTTGTGATAGAAATGTGCAAAGAGTATATGATGACATAAAGGAAGAACTCTTAACGCTCACGGTGGAGGAGATAAAGGTATGTCCATGAAGATGGTGGGAGACGGTGGAGATGTCGGGGAAATGCACACAGAGGAGACAGTGTTTGTCATATACTGTCATTAAGATGCTAGCCACCAAGAGAGTGGGAGGGACAAACCCTTAAAGAAGAAGGAGCAACTAGTAATGTGACATGAAACAGATGGGCCTCTGGGAACTACGTGTAGCTGAGTGTAGCTGGAGCATAGAAGGCAGGTGGAGGAATTGGTGGGAGAGATGCTGACCAGATGGGCAGACAATAGATTCTGAAGGACTTTGCATGTCATAGTGAGGAGTTAATACTTAAGCCTATAGGTATGAGGTAACAGTAAAAATTGGAGAGCCACAGTAATAAATAGATATGATTTAAATATACATCAGACTCGTAGCCTGTATAGTGTGATCTGTGAATTAAAGGAAGTAGGAACAGAGCTAAGGTGGCTGATGGAGAAGTTTTTAGTGTAGCTAAGTAAAAACATGAAGTCATGATCAGAACAAGGCCTTGGGAATAGGAAAGAAGGGACATTTTTGAGAGACTTACTAAGTAGATGTATTTTGAGCACTTACATCCTTTGATAACCCTTGATAGTCAGCTGGACGTGGCAGTAGGCTCAGCCCTACGTCTGGGGGTTGGGGCAGGTAACGATGTCACTCACAAGAGTAGGGGATAGAGAACTCATTCAGTAGGAGCAAGGGATTCCCTTTGGGACCAGTTACCTTTTGAACACCTGTGAGATATTTAAACAGAGATATGTAGGGCGTGTTTAGCTTCTGTATCAGTAAGTCAGGAGATGGTTTTGTGCTATGAAGTAGATTGGTGAATTCCAGGTATAGAAGTCGGTTGAATCAGGCATATGGGCTGAGGATAATCATGATGAGAACCCTAACACATCACAGAAGCATGGAGAGGGTATCCCTAGAAAACGATTTTGAAAGAGATGTTAGTTGGAGGGTTGGTAAAACCCAGAAGGGAGTGGTTCACAGAACCTGTGACAGAGTTTATAGTGCTTACAAAATATTTTGTAATGTTGAAGTAGTGTTGGACATGGCCATAAGAATGGTGCTTTTTGATTAAGTGGGGTCCTGAGCAGGTAACTTTCCGGGTAGACCAGCTCCTTTTGAGGAGCTCGGCTTGTGTCAGAGATCAGGGGAGCATGTCCTCCCACCATTTGGACCTAATTCTGGTAGGTCCTGATTCTCTGCATTCTGGTTGAGAGTGGTGACTGTTTTTTAGTTTGAATGAGAATAACGATTTTCTCTGTTTTTTTTTTTTTTTTTTTCCTTCTCTTTGTTTTTAAAGGGAAAAAAAAATCAGGTAGAAATGACTCTTCTGTGCAGTTTGTGTGTGTGTGTGTGTGTCTGTGTGTGTGTGTGTCTGTGTGTATATGTTAAGAGAGAAAGAGAGGGAAAGGCAGGGAGAAGCAGAGGGAGAGGGAGACAGCGACTCTTCAGCAGGCCTCACACACAGCATGGAGCCCAGTGTAGGGCTCAACATGGGGCTTGATCTCATGACCCTGAGATCATGACCTGAAATCAAGAATCAGACGCCAAACCAACTGAAGCACCCAGGTGCCCCTTCTGTGCAGTACTTTACCAGAAGTATCATAGTCCCTTTGAAATTTCAAGCTAACTAGACAACAACATCCACAACAGCACCAGGTTTATTTTTTAATTTAGTTCTGTTTGATTTTTGTCATGCATTTGGACTACGGGTTTCTTTAGAGCAGAAATGAGGCATATTTATTTTAGTGCCCCGAGGTCCTAACTCAGAGGTTGGCCTATAGAAGTGCTTAATAAATGCTTATTTTTGTCTTTGTTGTTCGTGATTACAAGGTTCCATTTCTGAAAGCTTCCAAGTTGTCTTGAATCTTCTTACCTTTCAAGATCTCGTGTCACTGAATTCTGCCATTTTGTCTTCTTAATTTTCATAATTCTACTTTTTTTAACCGCTTAAAGTTCAGTATCTGTTTTCTCCCCTCAAGTGTTCAAGCAAAATGAGAATTTATTTTAAGGCTGCATTGATGCCACAGCATTTGAGGGTAGGAACTGAAATAGAGCCAGACCTAAGGTATTGAGCCTGAGACAGAAAACTGTCAAAATGTTCCTGCTACTTTCGTTTCCACAAGTTCTCTTGTTTCTACTTCTCTTTGTTCTCTCTTTAAAATATTTATTTTGAAATATCTCAGTCATATGCTACCATATGGAGTATAATATAACCAAATGCATTTTTAAAAAATTTTATTTATTTGTCAGAGAGCGAGAACACAAGCAGGGGGAGCAGGAGGCAGAGGGAGGAGCAGTTCCCCTGCTGAGCAGAGAGCCTGAAGTGGGACTCGATCCCAGGACCCTGGGATCATGACCTGAGCAGAAGGCAGGCACTTAACCAACCACCCACCCTGGCGTCCTAACCAAATGAATTCTTAACCATTTCACCTTAACTATCAAAAACCTTTTGATGCCAAAATTAGAGTCTTACTAATGGCACATCTGTCCCATTAAACCAACCAATTCCTCTATGTTGGTTGTAAGGAAGCTCAGAGTGAGCTATGCTAGACTCCTTGTCTCCCCCTTGGGAGAAAGAATTGGCAATAACAGAGTCATGACCCCATGAGGGGTCATGACCCCATGAGGTTTGGAAGTGATGGTCTGATGAGAGGCTTCCTGATCACAACTCTGTCTCCCCTCCCTGCATCAAGAATGAATTTATCCTCTTTCCCCACATGGCTTATTCTATGCTTCCCCCCCCCCCCCGCAAAAAAATTACTATGGGACTTCCAGTGTTTGAAGAAGGTGTAGGCTGTATTCCATTTGGATAATGTTGTATTGGATTTAAGCTTCTCAGCAAAATATGAATTACCTTGCTGCTGTTCCCTTACAGAACTCTTTTCTGTGACTATTGTTAGGGGATGATAGGATTTTGTAGATTATGTACCCATTTTATGTTCACCTCTTAACTTTTTCAGAACTCTACAAATTTAGTGCTTAGCATGACCGTGAGTAGTCATGGTAAGAGGTAGTGGAAACAACAATGGCCCCTGCTCATTCTCCTCACATGCCCAGAAACATTTCCTGTTTGCTTGCCAGTAAGATTGGGATTCCTTTCTCAGAAGTTTGGTGCTCATGGTTATTATAAAGTGAGAAATCAAAATAAATGTTTTCGAGTAGAAGATAAGTTTTATAGGCAGACATAATAAAATGCCTGGTTTCATCATCCTATTTCTATACTCTGTCTATATTGCATTTGAGTAATTTTCTCCTTTGGTTTTTCTCTGTGCTATTTTATACTTCACTTATGAAGACAGATTGGATCTCCCTTAGCTAATGTAAAGTCTTATTTAATAATTCAGAAATATCTTATTTCTTGGTGGGAACAATCTGCTTTTTAAAAAAAGTTTCTTTACCATTTCAGCGTTTTTGTTGACTTAAAATCAGAGCTGTATTATGTGTATGTTCTTAGCGTATAGATGGGCAATCAGGTTCATAAAGGTAAACCATTGAATTGTTTCCCAGCCTTTTCTTTTCTGAAAGGGTCATGTCGTTTCTTTTCTTTTCTTTAGGGAATCAGCAGTCTCTTCAGTTCTTTGAAAGTGGTGCGGCTCTTGCGACTGGGCCGCGTGGCTAGGAAATTGGACCATTACCTGGAGTATGGAGCAGCAGTCCTCGTGCTCCTGGTATGTGTGTTTGGACTGGTTGCCCACTGGCTGGCTTGCATATGGTATAGCATTGGGGACTATGAGGTCATCGATGAAGTGACGAACACCATCCAAATAGACAGTTGGCTCTACCAGCTGGCCTTGAGCATTGGGACTCCTTATCGATATAACACCAGTGCAGGGATATGGGAAGGAGGACCCAGCAAGGATTCTCTGTACGTGTCCTCGCTCTACTTTACCATGACAAGCCTTACAACTATAGGATTTGGAAATATAGCTCCTACCACAGATGTGGAGAAGATGTTTTCAGTGGCCATGATGATGGTTGGCTGTAAGTATCTTGCTTTTTCTTTTTAAAATTAGACAATTATTGTTGTGGGCAGTTTTCCAGACTCCATTCTCTAACAGGATTAAAATGAAACTACTTTGTCCTCAGAAAGGCATTTAATCCATATTACTTGCATTGGTTTAATTTTTTATTCAGCCTTAGAAAATAAAAATGCAAAATAATATATTTTACTTTTTTAGAATATATTAACACATGAAAAACAGTGTGGATGGAGTGATACAAAAATCAGGATGGGAACTCTTTGATTTAATTCTGTTCACAGCATTCTATCTGGCAGAGCTCTTTCCCAGAGAGATCAGCATCTAGAAAGGCAGCATCTGGCATATCCCATAGGTTTTGTTGGCAGTGTATTAAATTCCGAAAAAGCAGACGGGATATGATGGGAGATGCATAGTTTAGAAACTACTTTAGTTAGTAACTGAACTCTTGACTAGTGTTGATCTCAGGACAGTTTTATGTTGGTTTTTACAATTAAGACTCAGAAAAAGTTTTATAAATCTGGTCTTCATTACAAACACTCTAGGTTGAGTATATATGTCTTTGAGAGAATGAAACGATTAGTAAATACAAGCTCATTGGGCAATGATAAAAGTGTCCACTATTTACCAGGCATACCTGAGTACTAAATGTCTGGATGTTGTTCAAGGGAGTAGAATGTTCTCTAAAGGAGTCAAAGAACATGTGTTGTCCACTCCGACTGAAGTTGGATTATGTTAGAAGATCAAAACCTTAGGATCTCCTATGTTAGGAGATACATATCAAAGAAGCTGTTTTAAAAGAAGATTTTGAGGGAAACTTCACCATCATTTACCCCTTCAAGTTGACTGAGATGATTTATTCAAGCCTAATCCTGACCTCTAGAGTAACCATAAGATCATTGTACTAGAGGTATGACTAGTGTTATAAGGACCTGTTAAGCCTTTGGGTCATGGTCTTTGGTTTGTGGATTGAGCTGTCCTTTCTGAGATTCTACATTACAGAGGTTTACATTTTGACACCAATGGGAAAATGTTAGGAGTCTAGGAGTGTCAGGTGGCCCATGAAATGTCAATATTTTGGGTCAGTGTAAGGCAGTTTTCACATTTTCGGAGTTGAGGGTTTTTGATAGCTATTGGAGCACGAGAGTATTGGCAGTTTGGCTTCCATCTCTCTGTATTCCTTTGTGCAGGTGCAGGTACAAGAACGCATGGGTTCTACTTGGCTGTTTAGAGGTAAAGAGGTAGACTGAGAAAGCCAAGTGCTGTCTGCTTCATAGGCTTTTAGGAGGAAGTCTGTTCCTACATACAAAGAGAACCTGATGACAAATTAAACTGCTGTCTACACACCCAACGTGGTAAAATGTATTGGTGTGTTAAAAATTCAGAAGACGACATTGCATCAGATGTGATATTTATTACTATACTGCTTTTAGTATTTATATAATGCATTTTGCCTTATACTTGAGCTTAGAGTTAAAAAAAAATATTTGGAAGAAATTATTGATTCACTGGAGGCAGCAAAGATAGTATAGAGAAGGCTTTATGCCCTTTACCTGGTTTCTTCCAATAGTTATATCCTGTATAATCAATCCAGCATGTGATCGACATTGACACTAAAACAATATATGTGTGTAGTTTTGTGTTGCTTTATCATGTGTTGATTGCTTTAACTACCACTGAAATCAAGATTCAGGGTTGTTTCATCACAACAAAAACCTTCCTTCCTCGTATTACTCCTTTATAGTCATAACCATTCCTTCCCCCAAAGCATCCTTAAGCCTTGGCAACTACTGTTTTTCTCTTCTATATAGTGTTGATTTTGAAAATGTTATGCAAATGGAGTCATTCAAAATGTGACCTTTTCAAATTGGCTTTTGACTTTCAGTATAACCCCTTGCAGGCCATCTAAATTGTTGAGTGTATCAACAGTTTATTCCTTTTTATTGCTGAGTAGTATTTCATGGTTTGGATATGTCACTGTTCAGCGGTTCATCTATTAAAAGCCATTTTGGTTGTTTCCAGTTTTTGCCATTACAAAGAAAGCTGCCATGAACATTTGTGAACAATTTTTTTTTCCTTTGGATGTAAGTTCTCTGTTTTCTGGGATAAATATCCAGGAAACAGATTGTTGAGATGCACAATAAATGTATGATTAGTTTTTAAAAGAAGTTGCCAAACTATTTTGTAGAGTGGATAGACTAGCATAGTTAGATTTTTCTTTCTTTTTTCTCAAGATTTTTAAACAATAGGATAATGGGAAAATAAAATCTATATAGAATTGAAGGTTAGCACTGTTCACTTTGCTTCTCAGGCCCCAAACCTAGGAATCATCTTACATTGCTGTTTTTCCTCATTGATTACATCTTGTCAGAACAAGTCTTATTGCCTTTACCTTCAGAATACATTTGATTATTTCTCTCTGCTTCTATAGTTTACCATTGAAGACCAAGTCACCCTCACTGGTCAGGACATTTACTATAATCTCCTATATGTTCCTTCTGTTTTCACTCTTGTCCCATAGTCTCTACCCAGAAATGATGGGTGGAGCTAAAGAGTATTATGTAAGTAAAAAAAAAAAGTCAGAGAAAGTGAGAGTAACCCCTTTTTAAATTTTATTTTATTTTATTTTATTTTATTTATTTTCAGTGTTCCAGCATTTACTGTTTATGCACCATACCCACTGCTGCATACAATAAGTGCCCTCCTTAATACCCATCACCAGGCTCACCCAACCCCTCACCCCCTCCCATCGAAAATCCTAAGTTTGATTCTCAGAGTCCACAGTCTGTCATGGTTTATCTAGAATAGCACTTTTCCCCCCTTTTTTCTTTAAATTTCTTTTCAGCATTAACAGTAGTCATTGTTTTTGCACCACACCCAGTGCTCCATGCAATACATGCCCTCCTTAATACCCACCACCTGGCTGCCCCAACTTCCCACACCTCGCCCCTTCAAAACCCTCAGGTTGTTTTCAGAGTCCATAGTCTCTCATGGTTCACCTCCCCTTCCAATTTCCCTCAACTCCTTTCTCCTCTCCATCTCCCCATGTCCTCCATGTTATTCGTAATGCTCCACAAATAAGTGAAACCATATGATAATTGACTCTCTGCTTGACTTATTTCACTCAGCATAATCTCTTACAGTCCCGTCCATGTTGCTACAAAAGTTGGGCATTCATCTTTTCTGATGGAGGCATAATACTCCATAGTGTTTATGGACCACATCTTCTTATCCATTCGTCCGTTGAAGGGCATCTTGGTTCTTTCCATAGTTTGGCGACCATGGCCATTGGTGCTATAAACATTGGGGTACAGATGGCCCTTCTTTTCACGACATCTGTATCTTTGGGGTAAATAGCCAGTAGTGCAATGGCAGGGTCATATGGAAGCTCTATTTTTAATTTCTTGAGGAATCTCCACACTGTTCTCCAAAGTGGCTGCACCAACTTGCATTCCCACCAACAGTGTAAGAGGGTTCCCCTTTCTCCACATCCTCTCCAACACACATTGTTTCCTGTCTTGCTAATTTTGGCTATTCTAACTGGTGTAAGGTGGTATCTTAATGTGGTTTTAATTCGAATCTCCCTGATGGCTAGTGATGATGAGCATTTTTTCATTTGTCTGATAGCAACTTGTATGTCTTCATTGGAGAAGTGTCTGTTCATATCTTCTGCCCATTTTTTGATATGATTATCTGTTTTGTGTTTGTAGCCCATTTAAGGTAAATAAGATCACACCATTTCCATTGCACATAATATAAAATCTAGATTCCCTACCCTTCTAAATCTTCATGGTCTGGCTGTTGCCAAGTTCGATGAAAGTAGTGTCTTTGCCTGTTTTTTGCTTCTGTATACTCAGCTTCTGAACAGTTTTTAATGCCATACTCAATCTCAGTTTGTTGTATGAATGAATGAAACTGAAGATGGCCTTGATGGTTATAATGAGAATTTCTTGTTCTTGAATCCACTCCAGTTAGGTCTCTGATGAAGATACATGCTAGGAAAATGTGCACGCTTCAGGTTTTGTCACTGATTCCTTTGTGAAAGCCCTGAGTTCACCTATGTCTCCCTCTGGGAATGTGGCTCCTATCACTGGACTGCTCTAACTCTTAAGTTTCTAAGCCCCTGATGATAAGTTCTAAGAGGATAGTTAGTGAAAGCACCAACAACCCTTTCTCCCACCACTTTTTACTCTCCACCTTTTGAATCTACCTGCATTGAAAATTTTCACGTAGATTGAGTTGAATTTTCAAAACTTCATTTGGTTCATATTGGTTCCATTCTTTCTCTACTTCATGTATGGCTAATTCTATTTATATATCTAAATGTCTTTCTCCTTCTTTTATCTTTATTTAGTTCCTACCTTGATTTCAAGATGAAGACCTGGTCTTAAATTTGGTTCTTTTCTGAGTTTCTGCTATATTCTTTTAACACCTGAGCATTGGTTTTCTGTTTATAAACTTGTTTCTGACACTTCTTTTGCCTATTGACTTTGGTTTTCTTTTTATGCCTCAAGTCCAGTTTCTATTGCCAGGAGTGAACAGGAGTGCCAGGGAGATGCCTTTTTAATTTCCTTCTTAGTCTGAGTCCTTTAGTAATTTAATGGCATGTTTCCTTTGCAGCAACCCAAGAAGTTGATAGAAAACTGTCAAGACCCATGAAGTGTTACAGTAACGTTTTGCAGTTCCAAAATGTATTAGACACACATGCTAAAATACCAACCAAATGTGCCTATTGCAGCTGTTTGTAATTTTAGTGTCACTTTTCTCCCTACAATAACACCAAGGAAAACAAACAAAACAATTACTGTTCCCAGAACCCAGTATGTGTTATCAGCCATAGATGGAGCTACAGATTTAGCATGTATGTCTGTATGCCTGTGTGTGCATGTGCATGTGCCTGTGTGTGTGTGTGTGTGTGTGTAAGGAGGGTAAAGGAAGAGGGAAATAGAAAACAGAAAGCTTCATGATTTTAGTTGTGCTAAGATCCTAGTCAATCTAGAATTGAGTGGTGTTTGAGAAGTACCACTTACAATCTTATAACCCAGTAACTGAGAAAAATGTTTTATCAAAAGGTTGATGGAAAAACCAACTGCCTATATTCTGTGGAGGAAAATGTCTATATTCTGTGGAGAAGAATAATCATTACTTGTAAAATGATAGCCTATTCTTCTGGAGGAAGTCATCTAAAGTTTTCATGCCTTCTAGCAAAATTGAGAAACATTAATGGCAGTAATTTCAGTTCCTAGGTCCTTTCTGAGCCCTCCTCTTTCTTCAATAGCCTTTCCTCTCTGACCTTTAGGTCCTTTCACTGCTGATGCTGAATTCCTTGTGGACTCTGTCTGGGAACACAGTTTAAAGGTTCTCCTTGCTGCTGTCAGACAAATCTTCAGACAGAACCTATGACTGTGGTCTTCCTTCAGTCCCAGTCACCTTATGTTCCCTCTTGAACCTTTTTATGTCAGCAGGAACCCAGGATAGTTCTTTTATCTGCTACCTGGGGATTTCTTGGGCTTAAATCCGTTGTCCATCATTTGTCCAAGGTAGAGAATCTTCCTGCTCAGATTGTAGAAATGGATCTTCTCAACATATGTCTACCACCATGCATTCTTTATCTCCAGTCTGTCTGTTCTCAATTTGGGCATGCTCTGTGCCTTGAGTAGACCTCCATGGCTTTGGTAGCAGCCATTATACTATCTCAGGATAGTATGCTCTCTCTCATTAGCATTTGCCCATTCACGAATGAACCCAATGACCCTGTTGATGTTCATGGAATTCACTACCAAAGGACATTTGTGAAAAGATATTTTTGTATTTAGTTCTGCAACAGTAGTGGAAAATAACACACTTTTTTTTTTTTTTAAGATCAAGATGTGGGTAATCTCTTTACTTATTTGCAGAGCAAATACTTCATGATACTTTCATGAAATGTTTTCTAATCTGTTTCATTTATATAATCTTATTGATCCCCTAATAGTTTTTTTCCCCCCAAAGATTAGCAGACTGACTAATTTTGCTTCTATTCAGAAAGCATCTTAGTGCACTGATGGTTTGTTTTGATGGCTATAAAACAAAGCAATATGAGAATGGAATTTTTCTGATGTGATTATCCTTTTATCTTAATGTACTTTTGTGAATCCTCTTCTAAAGGAAGTAATTACTTAGTTTCTTCTTCATTACTGAACGATCACATAAATTGTATTTTACTTTAACCCAACCATTATAAAAATCTATATACTGGCATCTGTCATTATAATTAAAAAATATATATAAGGCATGAATAACTTTTTGCTGTAAGTAATTTGTATCTAGCCCTAAATTTCTTGCTCCCTCTGTTTTGTTCTCTTGCTTTGTTTTGTTTTAATACATGGTTAAATATATTAGTAATCATGTAGACAGCATATTTTAGATAGCATATTTCAAAGGACTAGACTAGACTAGACAAGACTTTGGGTACTCGTTTTATTTAGAAGTGCTTTTTTCTTTTTGGTCTTTCCATTGTTGCCTGCTTGGTTGCTAAGTTGAGGCAGCCTGTTTCATGTGGTATATATGGGAATCAGAATCTGTCCTGGTGGGATTCCATGCAATTAAGTCTTTAAAAGTAAAACAAAGCAAAACTAAAAACTATAAATGTGAAAACTGCTGAGATTTAATTGGTAGACAGGTAGGTAGTCCTAGTAATGCTAATCTGCAATTTTCAAATAGAATGTAATTGATGATAGCTCAAACAGTCTAAGATCTTTGTGTAATTGACTGATACGGTTTATAATGCAGCAGCAAACAGTTTAGCACATTTATAAGTATAGCAGGACCATCTGCCAGTGGCTTGTGTATGAGGAGAAATTCAGATCTCCATGTGGGTGGTTAAGCCACCAGGGAGCACTTAGTTACATACTGGTCACTCAGTAGCACGCAGGGGAGACCGATGCCACGTATCCTATTCTCGAGTTGATGATCTAATTTAGCATTCTCTGTGGAGTTCAGATAAAAGCCGAGCTCGGATTATAGGCATTGCTTTCAACTCTCTCCATAGAAAAAGGAAATAAATAGAAAATCGTGAGACCCAGAGATCGGAAGAATATGGAATAAGTTGAGGGCTAAGGATTATGTGACCTTGGAGAGTCTTTGAATCTCTGGGTTTTAGTTTTTTCAACTGTGTAATGCAGGAGTTGATATAAATGGGTTTTAAGGTATCTTTCAGTGCCAACATTTTATATATCTAAGATTCTGTTAGTGCAGTTATGCCTCTATTCATAGAATTGGGCTGTTTATTGGAATGGGGTTAATAATGAAAAGGAAGAGATGTCACAATTTTTAGGGCTTTTCATATATATTACATACCTTGTTTTATGGAAAGTAAGATGCATCTTGTATGGAATATATTCAGGGAAAAGTTAAAAGGCAACATGGTCAGGAGATATTGTAGAGAACAGAAATTGTGCTTTTGGAAAATAAAAGTGTTTTTCAAATAGAAATTAGGCAGAAAAAGACATTTGCTTTAGGACATAAGAGTGAAGCCCAGGGAGAAGTCTGTACTCCAGGCCAGTGGGGACACTGAAGGAGTTTGGCCCATATGGATATCCAGTGAACTATTAGGGGCACCTGGGTGGCTCAGTGGGTTAAAGCCTCTGCCTTCAGCTCAGGTCATGATCCCAGGGTCCTGGGATGGAACCCTGGATCGGGCTCTCTGCTCATTGGGGAGCCTGCTTCCCTTTCTCTCTCTCTGCCTGCTTCTCTGCCTACTTGTGATCTCTGTCTTTCAAATAAATAAATAAAATCTTTAAAAAAGTGAACTATTAATTAACTGGAATTTAAATAAAAACTTGGAAGAGAAAAATAAATAAAATGAAAATAAATATTAAATAAATGCTTCTAAAAATCATAAAAGTGAACTTTTGTCCTTTTCCAATATTAAAAAAATTACAGATCTTCATATGAGACTTCAGATGACTGAGATACAATATTAAGTAACATGTTGAATTTTTTCTTGTCCTTGCTGTTGTGGTGTAGGTAGGAAGTGGAGTGTGAACATGCTGATTTTCATTTCTGGTTTTAGATTCAGCCAGATGGAGAGACTTTTAAGCTTAATGTTTATTTTGGAAACTGGGTCAGTTCTTTCTGTCTGCTTTACCTCTGCTTGTAAAAAAGTTTTTTTTTTTTTTTTTTGTCTTCTTTAATGAACTGAGTATCTTGTGAGGAAAAACATTTTGTGGAACACAAAGTTCAGGGTTATAAGTACCTTTTTTCATGGTTTGGTAGTTTCAGATGTATAGTCCAGCAGTTAGAAAAAGACTATGTGATGTGCACTTTATTCCCTGTGTCTTATTCAAAATAGAACTTGTATCTTTTGCAGGACTGTTCTTTTAGACTCATGTTTCTTTTTATGCCTAGTCACATTTTTAAAAAACTTCTCAGATTCTCTAACGATTGAGTTTTCCCAGAAAACAGGAGATTTTCACAGTGGCCTATTAAGTAGCCTGACCTCTTTGAAAAGACTTGGTCTCTGGAACTGCCTTGTGTCTCTGTATCACTCAAAATTATTTAATTCATCCATCATTGTCCCAAGTGTTCTGATAGTATTGTTATTAAGGGAACAAATTGGATAGTTTCTTAGTTAAGGGGTATGGTGAGTTAATTTAGTGGTAGGGTGAGTGTCAGACAAGAGAATCCCTGAATTGTTTCTTTTTCTCCCGTTCTTTCCATCCCTATTCCAACTGTCACTCCCCTCCCTATCCCCATCTTCACCCCCATCCCCACCTCCTCCCAGTCCCCATCTTCATCCTAATCCCCATACTCATCTCCATCCCCTTTTCTGTCCCCATCTCCAACCCTTCCCCATCCTTATTCCCATCTCCATCCTTATCCCCACCTTCATCCCATCTCCATCCTCATCCCCATCCTCTTCCTCACTTCTCTCTTCATCCCCATCCCCATTTCCTCTCCATCAACTCCATCCTCACCCCCACCTCTACTCCCATTTCCATCTGCACATCTTTCCCCATCTCCATTCCTTCTCCATCTTCATGTCCATTTTACTTCTCTTGATACTATGAGCCAAGAGCTAAGTCTTTGAACAGATGAATAAAGAAGTTGGGCTGAACTATAAGGCTGGTAAGAACAGCTGTATTTGTCCCATTTGTCCTATTTGTCATTATATATTTAGCATCAAGCATTGTGCCTAGTTGATAGTTGGGCTCATCAAAACATAATTTGATGAGTAAAAGAAATTTGTCTAGCTTATCCTGAACAATGCAGGAAGATTTCTAGGAGGAAGTGATTCTTGAGCTTAGAATACAGAAACACTTAGGAATTAGGCATTTTCTGAAATATAGAGAATGTATATGAAAATACCAGTAATCAAATGGCTTGGCCCTTTTGTAGAACTCCATGTATTTCACTTTGACTTGAATGGAAAGTAGATGTGGATGGGGAGGAAGGAAGGTACTAGGATGTCAAAAAGTCTTGCATAGCTTGGGTAAGAATTTGTCTTTTATCCTAAGGGTTGTAGGAAAAATAAGAACTTTATTCTTCAGTGTGGAAGATGGATTGGAAGAGATAAAGCCTGTGGGCAGAGAAACCAATTACGAGGCTGTTACAGTAACCTGAGGTGTAGGGATATGGAGGAGGGTATACTTTCAGAAGTGGCAAGTTGTTTTTTTTTTCTATAAAAGGACAGGTGACAACTATCTTAGGCTTCATGGTCTGTAAGCCTCTGTTGCAACCACTCATCTCTGCTGTTGTAGTGTTAAAGCAGGCAGAGGCATAAATAAAGGAGCCTGGCTATGTTCCAGTAAAGCTGTAAACAGGTGGCAGGCTAGAGTTGGCATATTTGTAGCTTCCCAAAGTCTAGCTAGGCAGCGTGGTTTATGAGAAGACCATGGACTTCAGAGCCAGACAGACCTACGTTCACTTCCTAAGAATTTACACCAATTATCTAAACCATCAGCTGGAAAATGGAGATCCCTACACTGCAGAGTTATTTGGAATACTCAAAAATAGGTTGTACATAAAATTCCTGAAATATTTTTTTAAGTTGTTATTGGTGGGTGGATAGATGTGTCAAGTATGGTCAAGAGAAATGTCAAAAGAACTTGTAGATTTTGGCTAATTCAGCTGAGTGAATGACTACATTTTTCTCTGAGATAGGAAGAAGAAGCAACCCCTCCTGGGGGCAGAGAATAGTTTTATTTTGAACGTGTTGAGGGTGAGGTGTCAGGTCATTGGGTTGGTGATGTGTGTCAGGTTAGACAGTTAAAAGTATATTTGGGGGTTCTAGCGATATGAGGCATGGTGAGATCTTGTGAATCAGGATGTAGAGAAAGTAACTGATGCCAAGAGGGTGCAGTCAAGAGGGTAGAGTCAGAATGAAGCTGGTGGAGGATGGCACTTGAAGGAGAGCCACAGAAAGGTAAAGGAGAGAACTGAGAGAGGTAAAAGAAGAAGAGTTTGTTGCAACAAAGAATAAAAGAATGTCAAGAAGGAAGGGAGAACAGCAGCATACATGGGGCAGGGACTCAGGAGGTCTGCTTGGCATCACGAGGTCTTTGGTGACCTTCCACAGTAGTTTCTTTCATTGGATAGTTGAGGGGAGAGAACCACATGGAGACTTTGCCTTTATGGGATCTAAACTTTTTTTTTTTTTCTTGTATGAAGGAAAATAATTCTATCAGTAGTCATTAACCTAGTGTAGGTAGAGTATACTTAAAAAGTACTTTTCACTGCCACTGATGCTTTTTTTCTGAATCACCCTTCAAGTTCAACAAAATATATTGAAGTTAGGCTATTAGATATAGTACATATACTTGGAGTTTTCGTGTTATAAGATAGGAAATAAAATTGACTTGTAAAGAAGTTTTTATGAAATCCTGTTTTCTAAGAATAGGGATTTTAGTAAGGGAAGAATTTTATTTATGAGATTGTATGGTAACCTTCCAATAAATTTGTGTTGATTCCTATGAATGTGTTTCTTGTCCAGGATAAGTTGTTACCTGGTAGGTGAATTGTATTCTGCTAGAGAAAAAGCTCTGGGGGCCTAGATGATCCTTATGTATGTGATATCAAGGATCAACTGATACATGATTTTAATTTTGCTGGAAATAAAATGCAAA
The DNA here is from genome assembly GCF_964662115.1 of Mustela nivalis. NCBI lineage: Eukaryota > Metazoa > Chordata > Mammalia > Carnivora > Mustelidae > Mustela > Mustela nivalis. Next base: position 37,549,668 of record NC_139025.1, read on the forward strand.
ATTTTTCAAAAATTGAAAGACTGACAAATCCATATATGAATATATTAAGAATTTGCTAAAATAAGAAGGCCTTTTGTATGGATTTAAGAATTGCTCTGGTATCCTCAGAGAGGGGATTTTATTTGGAACAACTTCTAAGCCAGTTCCTAAGTGACTATTTCTTACCTATTAATATTTACATACATTGTGATGACTGAGTTAAGCCTGCCTGGGAGTAAAGGTGCCAGGTGCATGGTTGTAGCTTTGGGCTATGTGATTGTAGGTAGAACGATTTTTATGGGTTGAGAATTATGTTCAGTTTGAGAGTCAAGGAGTATTGGTGGCTTTAAAAATATCCTCTCTGAAGCAAGTTCTCTGGAGCTACCCTTTTAGATGCAATCCTTTTTAAAGTTGAATTTATGTTTAACAACCCCCCAAAGTCTTAATCTGTGAAAGTCTAATTTGGGAGCTTTACCTATTTAAAATAAATGTAAGGGAAGGACAATTAAGCTAACCTCTAGTTAGACTTTGCCAAAAGAAATGGGTGTTGACTCTTCTTTTTTTTTTTTTTTTTTTACTATGAATGTTCTTTTTTTTTAAATTTTTTATTTTTTATAAACATATATTTTTATCCCCAGGGGTACAGGTCTGTGAATCACCAGGTTTACACACTTCACAGCACTCACCAAAGCACATACCCTCCCCAATGTCCATAATCCCACCCCCTTCTCCCAAACCCCCTCCCCCCAGCAACCCTCAGTTTGTTTTGTGAGCATATGATCTCCCTGATATGAGGAAGTGGTGTTGATTCTTCTAATGAGAATTGGGGGTAAGTGCTGTTGACCTCGGGGCCTTTTCTTAAACTGAGCCGTCTATGACTTTGTCTTTTCAGTTCCTTTCAGAAAAGGCCTCAAAGGACCCCCATAATAGGTGCGTTTCCCAACTCCCTTCTCTTCACAGGGTCTGGCTCGAGAACATTCTTCCCCCATCCCAGACATGCACCAACATTTGAGAATCCATCATCCTTTCTCCTGTTGTTGCACTGTGTGTTAAAAAATTCCCAGCCCGACTCTACTTGCCTCTTTTGTTCCTGTATTAGGACTGCTGAGCATGGGCTGGTGTAAACCACAGCTTTGTGAACAGGTGCCAGGAAAGTGCGTTGTTCATGATCTTACAAATCTTGGCTTATTTTAGGTTGCCTCCCTCTCACATTTTGCTGAGTAGCTATTTTTGGGCAACTCTTCACATGTTTTCTTCCCACCTCTCCTCAACCTCGGACTGTGCTTCTTCATTTCAGGGGACGGCTTGTCTTTTATTTCTCTGAGAAGGAAAGGGTCATTGCAGCAGATGTGCATTCCTGGACTTTCCCGAACCTGCTACAAAGACAGGTGGTGGATGGAAGTGGCTTGGGAGTGAGGGGGCAGCCAAACCACAGAAGACCATCAAGGTCCAAGAAGTGACTTTTTTCTGAGTCAGATTGGCAGGCGTTTGAGGGTTTGGGGCCAAAGAATGGCAGGATTTGTCTTGTGGTTTATAAAGATCAATCTGGCTGTGGTGTGGAAAACAGACTGTGGGATAGAGGATGGGAGAGGGCAGACAGGTGAATAGTGAAGGTGAGAGATGATGGCAATGGAGTTAGAAATTGGTTAGGTTCTGGACAAATGTTAGGACACACAACATACAAGGGCATAAGAGAAAGCAAGGATCAGGATTTCATTTCAGGCTTTTGGTGCAAGCAACTGCTATGCTAAGTGGCAAGTGGTCCCTAGTTATGTTGCGTGGGTGGTTTGTGTGTGAGTCTAGAGTTGTCTGGATGGTGCAGGGTGTGGTCATGGATTTGTTTTGTCTCTCAATGTTTTCCTCCAATGGTTTACCCTTGTTTTTCCTGTTTTCATCTCTCTAGCTCTTCACGGGCTCTTTCTCATCAGCCCATAATCATGCTTACGTCAGTTCAATCCTGAAAAAATACATACATGTGAATAGAACACTCGAGTTTGCACTCTCTTTGCCTATGATCTAAGCACCAATTCTCCTCCTCCTCTTCCTCCTCCTCCTCCTCCTTCTTCATCCTTTTTTTAACACAAGCTTCCTAAAGCATGTATCTTCCCTTTCTTATCTTCATTTGCTATCTATTAAAAGTGGACTTCCCCTTCCACCAGTTGAAATACATTTGCTAAATTTCAGACACTTTTTCATCCATGCAGAAACATCTGTGGTTTCTTGATGTTTATCTCTCCCTGGTTTCTCTCCCATTTCTCTGGCTACTTTTTTTTTTTTTTCCTGTTTCTTTTGCTGGATCATTATACTCTCTCTCTTAAATATTTGGAAGTGTGATATTGGGAACCAATTTTTGAAATATCAAGGGAAGCTCCTCTGATAGGCCGAGCAGTGTCTCCCTTAAAGAGTGACTTAGGGGAGCCAGACAATTTCCAGATAGCTCCCTGATCACTGTGTCTGATGGTCCCTGTTTTGTGTGTCCTTCCCCCTAGAAGGCCCCTGTGAAACTGCCACTTGGTTCTCTGAAAGGTGTAAGACTTTTTTAGCACACCAGCATGAACTGAGCTTCAAACTAGCTCACTGCCACAGTGAAGAAGAAAGAGATGCTGAGATTCCAGAAGAGGGTAGAGAAAACATTGGGAGCATGGGGCACTGCTTGGCAGGCAGAGACGGGAGGGAACTTAGGTGATGATGCCAAGAGGAAAGACATTCTACAAGAAAGACTATCTTATTCTTCCTAGCTCTGTGCCGGGAAAAGGAATCAGAGATTAATGAACCATGCCCCCTTTTTTCTAGTTTCTTGCCATGCATGGCAAGTTCTAGAACTTTCTTCCTCAGTCTGTCTGAAGTGTTTCCATCCTTTAAATTTCATTATCCTTTTATCATAATTATGTTTTTTAAAATTCTTTTTTTACATACTTTTTGCTTGTCTCCTCAGCTAAAGTGGGAGCCACAGAGGCGGGGAACTTGTCTATCTGGTTCACCTCTGTATCCCTGGTGTAATGGGAGCATAGTACATAGTCAATAAATTCTTTTTGAACAAGCGAATGGGTTTTGACACTCCCTATTGAAAAGGCTATATAGTCACAGCAAAGCAAAACTACCTCAGTTCTCCAGATCGAAGCATTTTAGTGGTGGGTTTAAATTATATAATAGTACTTAGATACATGAATATGTGGCTGACTTCATTTTCCTGTAGAGAGCTCACTTAGTTTGTAACCTCCCACTTCCCTCTTTTCCACCTTTCAAAGGTGTCTTTCATTCTATATCTGTCCTATGGTTGTATTCCTTACTCTTTGACTGGCACATACCAGAGTTCTGGATGGGAGGCAGGATACACTTTCTCTGTTGCTTTGGATTTCCCCTTAAACTATTTCAAACTTCCTTCTTCATTTCTATTTTCTTCTATTCTGCCCACCTATGTTTCACCGCCCACCCCCTTCTCCAATGTTTTCTGGGAAAAGAGCTAAGATTTTAACAGTAAAAATAAAACACAACAAGAACAACAATAACAAAAAAGCCATTTGCTGTCTCGAGGGCCTGACACTTGCAAAGGAAATCTATGCTTTCAAGATTATTGTTTTGGCTATGGTCTTAAAAAAAAAGGCTAATTTGAAACTAAAATCTACACTGCTTCCTTTGTTCCCAGCTGTATCCATACTCCCCTTGAAAAGTGGCTGCCACTGTTTCAGTGGGAGGACAGCAGAGGGGCCGTTAGGAAGAACCAGGGGTTAGAGCCACTAAAAATACTTGTGTGTGTGTTCCTCACCCACAGTCATGGGTGAGCCCTGGCATAAATGAATGAACTACAACTTTCCAATCCCTTTTTGTTCATTTGCTATAGAAGAGAAGCACGCAGGGATTTAAATGGTTTGGAAATAACTATACCACACCTAGAATTTAATGATAAAGTTTGGATATTCTATTCTTAGGGACCGCATAAGGTTAATACTGTTTCAACCTACATCGGGAGCGTAAATATCCTTGTCGTTGTTGTTGCTGCTTGCTAAAGAAACAAAATCACATGCATGTACTTCGGAGAAATTTGCATCTTGAAACAAGTGTGTTCAAGTGTGTCATTCACCCAAAGGGAGATTCCTTTGGCTTCTGATGTTTGGTGAAAGACTTTCTAAGGCTAGGTGACTTTAACTGCTAATTTAGTCGTTGGAGAGATTTCCAGAGACAAGAAGATGATTTGGTTAGAAAAGAATAGGATTTGGTTAATATGACAACCAAAGGGGAGTATGGATACAGCTGGGAACAAAGGAAGCAGTATAGATTTGAGTTTCAAATTAGCCTTTTTTTTTTTAAGACCATAGCCAAAGAGATGACAGCTGAGGTAAACAGGAAGGACCCAAGGCCCACAGAGGAAAGGCAGGAAATCCAAATATTTTCCAGACCTCTGGCTTTCCTGGCTTCTTTTAAATTTAATCTGTGTGGTAATTCAGGTTGTCTGCCTATTTTTTTAAATTTAATTTTAAGATCAAAGTAATATATGCACATGAAGAGCCAAATAGTGCTATGAGGTTTATTTTGAGTTCCATAGTCCTATACGTTTTTTCCATTTCCCAGAGATCACGTCAAAATATTTTCACTTTTTTGGGTAATATCCGTCTTTTTATCTCTAAATGGGATGATTAATCAGGAGGATTTTCAGTTTTAGTCATTATTTGTTGACTTCCATCTTTGGAAGATTAAAATATAATTCTGTTTTTTGTCCCCTTGTTAACCACCACTATGTAAACATATATACATTTTCCAATTTTCTATCTTCTTGATGTATTTAGATAATAATTTTGATTAAATCAACAGTCTGTTTTCATTATCATTCCTATGCAAACACTATTTGCAGTGGAGTCACGTGATTTATGATGATTATTTCCCTGCACAACATTTGGTTTTATGTCCTTTTCTTTCTTGGTGTTCCACATGCTTCTTCTCCATCGTGTAATGCACATCTCAGTATGCGTTTATTAGGTGGTTATCAACTTCTTGTCTTTGGAGGCTTCCTTGGAATCTTCTGACTTTCCCAGTATGGACTAGTGTCAATACACCTGACCTTAGCTCTCACTCAGCCTAATATCTCCCATCATCTGTGAACCTGAGAATTTCCTTTGCCTTTCTCTTTTGTGGACCTTCTGTTTCCTACATCTATTTGGATGGAACAACTCTTGCAATAGCCTACAGAGAAAGGATGCATAAAAGAGAATTTTTTTGAGGTTGCATATGTCCTAAATTATCTTTCATGTATCCTCACATTTAGTTGATAATTCATCTGGATAGAGATGTGAAGGTTAGAAATAATTTTATGACAATCTTTAGGCATTCTTCCTTTGTCTTTGAGTATTCAGTGGAATTATTTGGAAGACTGATTCTGTTTGAGTCTTGATTCTTATAAATATTCTTTTCCCTTTGTTTCTGGAAAACTTTAGAATCTTCTTTAGGTACCCAACATTATGAAATGCTATGACAGTATCTCTTTGTATGGGTCTGTTTTAATCTACTCCTCTAGGTTCTAGAATTTCTTCTAGATTCTCAGTGAGTATGTTTCGTCATTTGAAAATACTTGTTCTTTACCTCTGTGAAATTTTCTTCAGTTATTTTACTGATAAATTCCCATTTTTTTTCTCTATTAAAATGCCTAATTTAGATATTGGATCTCCTGGATTGATTTTCTAATTTTCTTATTTCCTTTCTACAATTTTCTGTTTTTGTTTTTTTGTTTGTTTTTTTTTCCCCTCTATTGCCTGGAAGTTTCTGTATAGCCAATTTTCTAATCTTTCTCCTGAGTTTCCATTTCTGCTAATTTTCAAGAGTTCTTGAGTTCTCTGTGTTCCATCTTATAATACCCTGTTTTTCCTTCATAGGTTCAAAATTTTCTCTACATCGTCTCTGTGTCCTTCAAATTTGAGATACCACCTCACACCAGTCAGCCTGGCTATAATTTGTGTTTCTGGGTTTGGTCTCTGTTTCTCATATTGGAGGTATTATGCATATGTCTAGGAATCTTTATTGTTTGTATGTGGCTAGACTTAACGACTGTGGCGTTCATGTAGAGAAATCTGTTGGCTTATTTTGTGGAGAATACTCAACACCAGTATTTTTATATCACATCTGTTGGGCTGTCAATTTACCCAAAGGGGAATTTTTCCAGTTTCTGGGCTGCAGAATATAAGCCTTGCTCCAGATTTCTGGAAGGTGAATGGAGAATAGAGTTGAAGATTTGACATTTAGAGTGTAAACTTTCACATAATCCCCTTGGTTTTAGTATGGTACCTTTTTTCTCTGGTCTTCCCTAAGTCCAGAGACCCTCTTCAGTCTGCTGAGGGGTGGAAAGGGAGTTGCCTGGCTCTTGGAATTAGGTAAGACATATAGGGGATGGATATCCATCTGTTTCTTAAACAGATTATCAACAAATCCTCGTTTCAGCTCTACCCTTGTGCCCCCCTCCCCCATTTCCAGGGGGGTAGTGGTAATAGCCTTTCCTGGGATATATGCAGGCTCTTTAGAGGACATTAAGTTAAATCTTCATTTTCCCTTTTTTTGGCTTAAGATTCAGCTCTCTTGGATCTGCTAAGTCAGTTACTACTTGTTCTATGTTTTCCAGCTTTCAGAATTTTGCTGTTGTTGTATGTTCTATTCTCTTCATTCTTGTGGCTCTATGGCTTAAAAACAAAAACCCACTTTTATTTTAATGGAGTTTTGAGAACAAGCAGAAACACCTACATGGGGTCAGTCCTGCATCTTTGGTTGAGCCTCTCTGTCCCTTTGGCATAGTTCCGTCAGTACTCCTGTTTCTTGCTTTTCTTCCATTTGTTTATATATATATTTTAAATTTATATCTATACATTTATATATATTTTAAATTTATATATATATTAATACATTTATGTTTTTAACTTATATATATATTTAATTTTTTAATTATTTATTAATTTCTTTTCAGTGTAACAGAATTCATTGTTTATGTACCACACCCAGTGCTCCATGCCATACGTGCCTTCCATAATACCCACCACCTGGCTCTCCCAACCTCCCCACCCGCCGCCCCTTCAAAACACTCAGAATGTTTTTCAGAGTCTATAGTCTCTCATGGTTCATCTCCCCTTCCAATTTACCCCAACTCCCTTCTCCTCTCAATCTCCCTATGTCCTCCATGTTATTTGGTTATGCTCCACAAATAAGTGAAACCATATGATAATTGACTCTCTCTGCTTGACTTATTTCACTCAGCATAATCTCTTCCAGTCCCGTCCATGTTGCTACAAAAGTTGGGTATTCGTCCTTTCTGATGGAGGCATAATACTCCATAGTGTATATGGACCACATCTTCCTTATCCATTCGTCCGTTGAAGGGCATCTTGGTTCTTTCCACAGTCTGGCAACCGTGGCCATTGTTGCTATAAACATTGGGGTACAGATGGCCCTTCTTTTCACAACATCTGTATCTTTGGGGTAAATAGCCAGTAGTGTAATTGCAGGGTCATAGGGAAGTCTATTTTTAATTTCTTGAGGGATCTCCACACTGTTCTCCAAAGTGGCTGCACCAACTTGCATTCCCACCAACAGTGTCAGAGGGTTCCCCTTTCTCCACATCCTCTCCAACACATGTTGTTTCCTGTCTTGCTAATTTTGGCCATTCTGACTGGTGTAAGGTGGTATCTGAATGTGATTTACATAACTTTTAATCTAAAAGTTCCTGCTGCTATTTATCATTTATCTCAGGGTACTTGGTTGGTAGGGAATATCTCAACCTTGATAACCCCTCACAGGTTTACTGCTTACAATATTTGTCTACTTAACCTGTAAGTCTACTCCATCATCTGCTTGGCTTCTCTGCTATGCTGCATGGCCCCTGTTCCTTGGAAGTCCTGTGCCATTATGACAACCTCTGCTCAGTCATTTTCTCTGGTGTTCTTCCTTCTGTATTCACGAGAGTCAGGCTTTTTCTAATACTACATTTATCCGCAAGCCCATCTCCAATAGGACCTCTTTCCCCAATCCCTTACAAATACAGACTAACACTGTAAAAAGGATCAGTCTATGTTGTTAGCCTGATTGAGTCAGGAGTCCAACTATTTCACATAGGTTTCTACCCTAGAATTTATAGGAAGTGTGCAATTTACCAACATCATGAAGGAAGCCAGCTTTAAATATCTTCACTTTCTTAAAGTCAGGATTCTGTTACACTCTTAGCACTAGAAGGGATCAGCAAGAAAGCAGTGAGAGGACAAACCACTCTCAGCTCAGTACTATGGGATAAATTTTAAGCAGTGGCTAACTTTAAAATTTAAAAGAAAATTTAAGAACAAATAATCCAATCAAGAAATGGGCAGAAGATATGAACAGACATTTCTGCAAAGAGGACATCCAGATGGCCAACAGACACATGAAAAAGTGCTCAACATTACTTGGCTTCAGGGAATACAAATCAAAACCTCAATGAGATACCACCTCACACCAGGCAGAATGGCTAAAATTAACAGGACAGGAAACAAACAGATATTGGCGAAGAGGCAGAGAAAGGGGAACCCTCCTACATTGTTGGTGGGAATGCAAGCTGGTGCAGCCACTCTGGAAAACAGCATAGAGATTCCTCAAAAAGTTGCAAACAGAGCCATCCTATGACCCAGCAATTGCACTACTGTGTATTTACACCAAAGACACAGATGTAGTGATCTGAAGGGGCATGTGCACCCCAGTGTTTATAGCAGCAATGTCCATAAGAGCCAAACTATGGAAGGAGTCTTTATTCATCAATAGATGAATGGATAAAGAAGATGTGGTGTATATATATAATTGAATACCATACACCCATCAAAAAAAAAGAACTCTTGCTATTTGCAACTATGTGGATGGAAGTAGAGGGTATTATGCTAAGCAAAATAAGTCAATCAGAGAAAGACAATTATCATATGGTCTCACTGATACAAGGAATTTGAGAAACAAGACAGAGGATCATAGGGGAAGGGAGGGAAAAATGAAACAAGATGAAACCAAGGAGAGAGACAAACCATCAGAGACTCTTAGTGTCATGAAACAAATTGAGGGTTGCTGGAGTGGAGGTGGGGGTGGGAGAGATGGGGCGGCTGGGTGATGGACATCAGGGAGGGTGTGTGCTATGGTGAGTGCTGTGAAATGTGTAAGCCTGATGAATCGCAGACCTGTACCCCTGAAACAAATAATTCATTATATGTTACTTAAAATAATAATAATAATAATAAAACTTAAAGCTCAAAAGAAAACAAAATTAAATTTTCTTCTGTCAGCCTTTAATAAATAGCATCCTAGAGTCAACAGTGAGTTCAGCACAGTGATACTTGGGTTTTGTTGATAGACCTGTTCTAGGTCTGAGTTTGTGTTGGGGCTGGAATATTGTCAGCTGGAACGCTTCGCTGAGGCAGTCGGTGTAGGATGGGAACATATGTGCCTTTGATGAAAGCTGCTTTGCAGCGAAAATCACAGGGATTCCTGTGAAGCTCTATCTTGTGAACATTGTTATATAAGCACTGCCTTTCAAATCTTTTGGCTTAAGTCTCAAGTAAATAGGTTTATAGAGTACGGGCCTACCTGGCTCAGCAGGAGTGAAAATAAAATGTCTCATTATTGTGCTATTGGGACTCTTCTGTTGTCAGATAGAAATTTGCCTATGTAAATTTAAAGCAGGGGAAGGGCAACTAATAAAAGTCTCATGACTAGTGGTACAAAGCAGGCTTAGAAGTATCATGGTGAAGGGCTGTGTCCCCATTATAAATTGAGGAACCGGAGAGTCTGGGATAGAGTGAAGCAGGGAGAAAATGGTGTGGGATGAGGTCAGAAAGGTACTGGGGACCAGCTCATGCAGGGCCCTAGAAATCACTTTAGCCTGTGGATGGGAACTTCTAGATGGTTCTGAGCAGGAAATGACACGATCTGGCATTTTAACAGGGTCACTCTGGCCACTATGCTGGAAGTAAACTGTAGGGTGACAAGGGAAGGAGGAGAGAACTCAGGGAGGCTGTCGCAATTATCTTACTGAGAGAGAATGGTGACTTGACAAAGGTAGTAGCAGTGGACAGGGTGTGTAGTGGTTAGATTCTAGTTATATTTTGAAGCTAGAACCAATAGGATTTGCTGACAAATCAGATATGGGATGTTAAAGAAAGAGAGGAATTAAGGATGACTCAAAGCTGTTTTGTTTTGGTCTACTCCTCTTTGGGGATGGAAATGATTATGGAGAAAGCAGAGGGAGTTTTGAGGGGAGGATATCGTAGAATTAGGAGTTAAATTCTGATGAGTCAGGTTAAGTTTGAGATGCTTGTTGGACAAGAAGGGCAGAGATCTAAGGGGCAGTTGGGGAGAGGAGTCTGGGTTTTAGGGAAGAGATTCTGGCTATAAATATACATTTGGGAATTGTTGGTATAGAGCTGATATTTAAAATACGGCCAAGACTGGTTGAACCCTCCATGGGATTGAATGTAGTTGGAGAAGAGTTCTAAGAATTAAGCCCTGGGTATTAGAATATTGAGTGGTCAGTAAGACAAAGCAAAACCAATAAAAAGACTGAGAAAGAGCACTTAAGGAGGTAGGAAGAAACCCAAGAGTGAAGTGTCCTTCAGGCCAGGTGAGGAAAATGTAACAAGGAGGAGTGAAAGAGTAGTCATGGGAAGCGTCACTTAAAAGTCAAGCAGAATGAGACCTGCGAACTGATCGTTGGACTTTTCAGTCAAGGTGTTGGTGGGGATCTTGAGCAGACATGATGAAATCTTGGGGGCAGAAGCGCTTACTCTCGCCTCTTTAGGCCTCAGTTTTCCCCGTCTGTAAAATGGGGTAATATTACCCTTGTCATAGAGTTGGTGTGCAAACTAAAGAAACTGATCCATATAAAGTACTCAGAGCAGTGCCTGGTATCTTGTAAATGCCAAATAACCATTTCATTTTGTTCTTACTAGAAACTTCCATTCAGGTGGACGTTGTCAGTCACGATCCTGTGGTGAGGTCATGCAACTAATTGAGGATCTGCCTAACTGAATGAGTTTTCCATCCATATAACTCCCTTCTAGGCAATCACTGAAAATCTTGTTTCTGGTCTCACCAAAGTGTGGGGGAATCAGCATAGAGCAGTGACTGTCAAGCAAGACGCTAGGTTAGCACCACTTCCGCAGGACCACCGATGGGTCTCAGAGATTATTCCCCTCATTTCTGAGTGTTAATCCATTCTAAACCTTGTCAAAAGATAATGCCTCGTTCACCAGTTTTCTCTTGGAATTCATGATGTTTTGTTATTCTTACTTAAAATTACAGTTGGGTCTGCCTTATTTCTAGTGTTTTGCTGACTCTTAAGTCCTCAGACATAGGAAGCAGGGGCAAAGTGATCTCCTTGGCAGATTCTCCACAGTGTCTCGGGATGAAATCTGATGGGCCCAGAACACGTGAATGCTTTTAGAGCTATTAATGCTTTGTTTTCTTTTTAAATCAATTTGTCTCCTGGCGGTTCTCTGTCCTTTCGCACGAGTGTTCATTATCGTCTATACTCTGGCCCGAGCACTGTTCTGCTTGAAGTGGAGAATGGGCAGAGCAGGAGTCAAAAACTTGTGATTCCCTTAGGTCATCCATAAACACTGACCCATAGCCCAAGAAGCAGGTGCTGTGGACTGACCGAATTGGGTTTCTCTCAGGCAGTTATGCTTCAGCCCTCTCTCCCCAATCCCTTCCCTCCCCGACCATGTGACTGCATCAGAGGTAGGGCCTTTAAGGAGATAGTTAAGGTTAAGCGAAGTCCTAATGAGTGAAGCCCTGGTCTGACAAAGCTGGCGTTCTTACAGTGAGAGAAAGTGACAACAGTGAGAGAAAGTGACCATGTGAGGACATGGCGAGAAGTCAGCCTTCCGCAGAGGCAGGAACGAGCTCTCACCAGAGCTTGACCATGATGGAACCCCAGTTGCAGCCTCCGGAACTGTGAGCAAATCAACTTTCAGGGTTCAAACCACGGGGTCTGTGGCATTTTGTTAAGGCAGCCTCGATGGACTAAAACAGCGGGAGCTCTTCTTTTTACTATTTGTCGTTGTTCTCGCATTTTTTCAAACATTGGTTCTTTGGGGATTTTTAATTTCCTAACAATCTAGTTAACTGTCTGCGTTTAAAAAAAAGCCCCGTTCCAATTTCCCTCAATTCCCTTCTTCTCTCCATCTCCCCATGTCCTCCGTGAGAGACTATGGACACTGAAAAACAATCTGAAGGTTTTGAAGGGGCGGGGGGTGGGAGGTTGGGGGAACCAAGTGGTGGGTATTGGGGAGGGCACGTATTGCATGGAGCACTGGGTGTGGTGCAAAAACAATGAATACTGTTACGCTGAAAAGAAAAAAAAAATTCCTGATTGAGGCTTTGATATAGTGGCAACTTCTTTAACTGCATGGAGTCCTTTGTGCTGTAGACGATCTGCAATTTTCAGGAATTCATCACAGCAACTGTAAAGATGCACTTTCTAGTTTATCAGGCTCCTTAGCTTGAATGACTTTGATTTCCTGGAATTAAAGAATAAGGTCATTGGAGCGAGCCTACCTTCCTTACCTTTCTTGCAGCCTTTTCTTTCCTCTCTCCCTTGTATTCTCCTTCTACTGACCACTTGCGCTACTTCCTGCCTGAAACATTTTGAAATGTCTACTGTATGGTATTTCAGGATACATGAGCATTTGCCCGGCATTGATGAGTATGTAGCTTGCGTCATTTTAAAAGCTTGTGCAAACCTCCAATGGCAAGAAGAAAAACTTAGACCTATTTCTCTGACCTGGGCATTAACAGCAACAAAAATGCTAGTACCTGAAATGTCCTTTCTCGGCTTGTTCCAGATCTTATTTTCCCTAATGTGGGCATTTCTTGCTTCTTTAATATTGTGTCAGAAAACACCACAACATGGCACTACTATCTGAGTCTTTGGAAATCTGTACTTGGAAATCTAACTTCAGGTTCCAGAATCGTGTCCACATGGGTTGATGAGAAGCTGCCTTGTGACCACAAGATCCAGACTGTGGACCATCCTGTCATTTAGGCCCAAAAGAGAATGTCTACTCACTGGGAAATTAAGGCTTTAAAGACACCAGGTATATTACCAGGGGCAGTGGGAGGGGCTTGGTTAATCCACCAACTTCTCTGCTCTCTAGCTGGGAAATGCAGAAGGAGTATGTGTCTCTATTACCTGTATCTGTACCCATAGCTCGATATACTGTTACATATCCTAGTATTATATATCAATTTATATTTTAGGCTGACACCAATCTGACGCTGAAGAATGTTCATTGTGGTACACGAGGAGAAAAATATAACAGTGTACTTTTGGAGAATTTCAAGGAGGAGGAAGAAACATTTAGAAGAACATTTAAATATGCAGGCTGCAGTTGCACAAAAGAAAGCCCATATGGTTTAATGCCATACATTAGTTTGTTTTAAACCTTTTGTGGTTTATTTTCAATTTAAAATGAATATGTGCTTTAATTAGTTTTGGAGTGGGATAGGGAGGCATATGTCTTTTAGTTAAACACAGAGTAATTTCCATGGTATTCTTTCCCTTATACTTTGTGAGAGGTCTGAGTTCCAGTTAGCTGACAAAATGTGGTCCATAGGGACTCAGGCTAGCAAATCCTTAATGTACTGGGAATCCTTTTTTTTTTTTCTTTTTAAAATTATACTTTGCTTAACTGAAAAGAATTTCTAAGTCTTCCTTCATTTTTTAATCGATCACTTAGTTGACATATTTTATGATTTTTTAATATATGCTATTTAATACAAATTCATGTGTATATACATACTTGTGTCCTCCATGTTTTGATATCCCTCTCTTTCTCTGTCTTTTGAGAGCAGAGAGAGAGAGAGAGAGAGAGATGGGTATAGATATAAATATATATTTTAAGGCCCAAGGATACAAAATCAAGTAAAATCATTTTACCTACTCTCAAAACTTCAGGGATACCAAAGGAAAATTACCTTATATAGTTGAATCTAGAAGTACAATTTAGGCACCCAAATGCACTGTATAAAGTAAAACCCAGAATGTGTATCCTCTGCATCACTATGTCCTGGAATAAGCCAGTACAAGAACATTGGTCATAGATCTCATCATGCCGTCCTCTGCATGTCACAGACTTGCTACAAGGTCAGATAAAAGAAAACTTTTTCAAGTTTTCTTTTAAGCTTTTAAGCAAGTTTCAAGCTTTTAAGCACAAAACTTATTGTTGGTATTCTCAGAATATTAGAAATTCGGCCACCAATGTGTCTGTCCTTTTCAAAGGGACAAAATAAGATGGATTTTATTCATTATATCTTGGCCCAGAAGGCTGGCAGGTGAAGGGTCCTGTCCTTGTCCATTTTGGAATCAGATCACACCCAGACTGGTGGGCCCTGAGAGACAGGTCAGTCTTGATTCAGCCCAGGCCCTGAATACAATGGAGGGGTGGTTAGAGAAGAGGGCCAGTGTGGTTCTCTGGCGTTATGCTTTCCCTGGGGTGGTTGTCTGCTCTTCCCATGTCCAGAGGGGTGTGGCTCCAGCGAGTCATTTATGGCCATGAGGAATTGTAGACTTAGTTGAGATTTCCCAGAATGTCGATGACTCAAAGCTGGATCCTACCAGTCTGGACTTATCTCCGAATTTCTAGGCACTTCCTTCTCATCCCAAATGGTCTATTAGACACTTTATATTCAATTAGTGTTTTGAGATTCTACCCACAAAGTCATGAAAACACAAATACGCTTTCCTGCATTTTAAAGGACAAGAATAATTTAGCTTCTGTTTATTTAGAGAAGTGGTAGGTTTTTAAGCTCCTATTTTTACTCTGCCGTATGTTTTTGGTAGCAGGAGAATGAAAACGGAGTCCCGTGTCCCTGCAACTGTGTTTAATTATGGGACATGCTGAGCCACATTTGGCCATTTTTTGTTTCTGAGCTAATAATGTCAGCTTCTCCAGTCTGCCATGGAACACATTTTGCAGCTCTACAACAAAGGATAAAAATAAAATAAATGTTTGGGAAGGTACTTTGAGATAGCTAAAGATAGAGAGCCGCACAAAAGCACACAGGCTTTGGTAGGAATGACAAATTAATTGTGCTGTCTTTAGGTGATAACACAGAACAATTAATGCATTTAATTGCTTTATTGAAACAAAAAGCTCTTTTTCAGTTTGCATAATTTCTTTGTATAGTAAGGATGTTTCAAAATGTATCCATGAATGCATGACCTCTGATTTAGGCAATTTTCGTGATATCTCTTTCTGTACTTTTTACTTGATTTTTATTTTCAGACAGTATTTTCCTTTCTTTTTGTGTAAATCTAGAACTGAGTTCATAATGGGATAAATCAGTAGTAGTAGTTAGGGAAGAGAAAAAGAAATCATCTTAGAATATCTAACAGCTTTGAATAGCTTATTGGTATTTCAAATTTATTTATTTATTATTTTTATTTGAATATAGTTGTCACACAATGTTACATTAGTTTCAGGTGTACCACTTAGTGATTTGACATGTTTATGCATTACGCTCTGTTCACCACAAGTGTAGCTACATCTTTCCTGTTACGTTGCTATTACAATATCATTGACATCATTGACTGTGTTCCTTATGCTCTACTTTTTATTCCTTGACTTACTCATTCCATTCAATGAATCTTGTTTTCAAGACTATTGTTTTGTTTGATGGGACCATACCCTAAAAAAGTTTATTTTGAGGATTTTTTTATTTTTAAAACACAGAACAACACTGAGTTCAGTGGTTTTTAAGTTGCCCTGGAGAGTTGAAGATTTTTTGAAGGGTCAGCTTGGAACTGGTAAAGTAGGTGAGCAGGTAGAGCACCCCACAATGAGCTACATGAGGGTTTTTGTACCTAACTGTATATCTAGTACTTGGCACACTGAGTAATTTGGGATGCATGAATGAACCAGCTAACCCCATGCCTGTATCCCTGTTTTAACTTGAGAGGTTCTATTTTTCCCATTTTCCTTATTGCACTCAGAATGAGTTTTCAATATCCTGGCTCCTTTCTCTGTTATCTGCCTTCTCTTCCCCATTTCTCTCCACCATTCTTCCTAGACCTCCAGCTGCCGTGTATTATTTGCCCCAGTGGGAGTTTGTTGTCCTCAAGTGATGGTCAAATACCGGTTTCCTTTCCCCCGTTGAACTGGCATGGTGATCAGAAACACTACCGACCTATTATGGAGATGGGCAAGCTCCCTGAAAACTGTCATGCATTGTATAACTGTAAGGTATTAGCAATAGTTTTATATGGGAGTTTATTGATTTGTCAAAGTGATTGATAACCTCTTGCAAAGGTTGGACGACCTGAGATATCCTGCAACTTTGGCTGTCTGGCATTCCTTTGTAAACATTTATTGACCTTTCTTTCCACCCTTGGTTTGGAAATGCTGTATTTAAATTTATTAATGTTTAATAGACTGAGCCTCCTTATTCTGAGAAAATGATTCATCTTCTCGATGTCCTTACGTGACACATGATGAGCAGATAGATTATAACAATAGTAAATATTTATGGTACTTCCATGATGGGTGAGGATGTTTCTACACATTATCTCATTTTACAATGAACAGCTGACATTCTTTTCTAAGATGTCAGGTATGAATCTAAGTGCTTTACATAAGTTGACTCATTTCATCATCATAATAACTTTATGAGTTAAGTGATATTATTACTCATATTTTAAGCAGTGAGAAAACTGAACACAGAGAGATTCAGTAACTTAGTTCCAGCCAGTAAGACATGAAACTTGGTTAAGCAATCTTACTCTAGGCCAGAATGTGTGATGCTCTTCGCTTAATCATCTTGGCAATGTTATAATTTCCTTTCATGTTTTTTCCCCTTTCCCCTGTGGATCCCAGCTTTTCAAGCTTTATAAAACATATAGAAAAACCTACGGCACTTATATCATTATTAAAATATCATCTCTAGGGAAGTAGCTCTAATATTTGTTTTCTAATATGAAAACAGCTTTATTTTTATCTGATTTTTCGTGAAGAAAAATGAAACAATGCAAAAAATGCAAATGAGAAATCATCATCACCTGAAGTCCTGCTACCTACAGATACTTGAGTGAATATGCCTTTTGACATTCCTCTGTGCACATGCACGTATGCACAGATAGCCTTTTTATAAATGAGACTAGACTCTACCTGTTGTTATGTAACCTGTTCCTATGCTCACAGCGTTTTAGGGATGTCTTTTCTGTGGCAGTGACTCTAAGTACATGCCATGCTTTTGAATATGATGCTACTCTGTACGGCTATGCCAGACTTCATTTGAGCAATCCCATGTTGATGAACATTTAAACCACTTGCAATATTTACATGATACACAATTTTATGGTAGACATGATTATCACAGGTACTTTGGTGTGTTGATGTTTTGCTACTTGGGAGCAAATTCCTGGAAGTGGGGTTGTTGGCACAAAGCATATTCATATTTTTTTATTTGGGTATGACAGTGCCAAATAAGAAAGGCTGCAACAACTTCACCCTCTACCTGTATATTTTGAGCATGCCCACCTCTTTCACTTCTTGCCATTGTTGACTTTGTCAATTTAAAAATATCTTTGCCTATGTGATAGTTGAAAAATTTAATTTCTAATACTGAATGTTTAGTGGGGGTGAATGTCCCTAATGTTCATTGACTGTTTGAATATGTTTTGCAAATTACCTTGTAATGTCTTATAATCATTATTTTTGTTAGTGTGCAGTTTCTTTTTGCTGATCTTTTATTGTCTTTTTTTTTTGGCACATTAAGGATATGAGTCTTCTGTTTATTCTATATGTTGCAGATATTTTCCCCAGATGATGGTTAGTTCTTCAGTCTTGTTTTAGTAGCTTATTTACTTATTAATCTATTATTTGGCATACAGGAATTTAACTTTTTTTCTTTGTGGTCAATCGAACCTCTTTTTTCATGGATTTTTTTGACTTTTGAGGCATTTTAATAAAACTGTCTTTACCTACCCCAACATTATAGACATAACTTCATCTTAATAGGACATAGAAACAGGCCATGTAACTATCACTTCTTGTCAATCACTTTAAAGTTTCCTGAGTTTTCTGGGGTGCCTGGGTGGCTCAAAGCCTCTGCCTTTGGCTAAGGTCATGGTCTCAGGGTCCTGGGATCGAGCCCCAGGTCAGGCTCTCTGCTCAGCAGGGAGTCTGCTTCCTCCTCTCTCTGCCTGCCTCTCTGCCTACTTGTGATCTGTCTGTCAAATAAATAAATAAAAAAATCTCAAAGTTTCCTGAGTTTTCACAGACACTTTCTCATTTAGTTCAGTTCACAATATAACATTATTAATATTTCTCAGCTGAAAATAAGACAAAGAGGATAAAGGCTCCAAATCACACATCTACTAAGCATTAGAATATAGGTTAGGTTGATGCCAGTACAATACTTTTAGCCTTGGAGTACACTGTGATCCCTTAGGTAGATAGACAAGCAGAGCAATAGTAAGGTTAAATGGCCCGTCTCATGCTGAAAAGCACCCCCCCTCCTTTTTTCAAAGATTTTTTATTTATATTTTGAGAGACAGTGAGAGAGTATGAGAGGGGAGAAGGTCAGAGGGAGAAGCAGATTCTCTGGGGAGCTGGGAGCCTGATGTGGGATTTGATCCCAGCACTCTGGAATCATGACCTGAGCGGAAGGCAGTGACTTAACCACCTGAGGCACCCAGGCACCCAGCATTCCCCTTTTTTTGATAGAAAGATTAGGAACCGAATCCTTGGATGTTGATAGGATGCTTTTTTTAGTGATTGAGGTCCAGTTCAGTCCTTTGAAAGGAATTTCAGTGGAAAAGCAACCAGATGTTAAAAGAGGCATGGGAATGTTGAGGCATTAAATAATATGGGGTGTGCTTTGGATTTTAAGAATTAAGAGGATGATGTCCAAGTAGTTAGATGAATTTGTGAAAATGGGTCAACAAGAGAGCACCACATCAGAATACTCAGTCCATTTTCAGGCAGGCATATTGAGCAAATTCTTCCTTCATCTCATTTCCAGTAAATAGACCAAGTATTAAGCAGGATTTTACATGTACAATTAGAAAGGATTTTATGCCTGGTATTATGCTGGATTTTGATGCAGATAAATTTCTCATCCGCAGAACACTTTCAGTCTTTAGGGCAGAATTTGCCATCAGAATAAAGAGGTGTATAGATTTCAGTTGATATCACATCATTAATTATCAGCGCTTGTGTGAATGCAACTGATATTTTTGGAAGCATGGTATTTGAGACCATGCAAAAAGTAAAGTTCTCCCCCTTCCCCCCCCCCTTTTCCCCCCCGCTGTGAAGATAAATTTGAGTAGGGAGCAGTCAGCCCTTGATTCCTGGTCTTGCAGTGAGATGCACAGAGCTCAGTTTCATCAGAAATAACTAGGAAACTCAATACAGAACAAAAGAAACTGTATAACAATGTAAAACCATGTAACAGGAGTAACACAGGTCTTGTGTTGACCAGAGCAAAACAAGGGTCGTCTTTTTCTCATCTATCTTCTTTGCTAGAAGCTAAACATATTTTAATCTGTAGTGCAAGCTCCAATTTTTGTTAGTTTGTATTCCTGTTTCATTGGTGTGGATCCTCAAATCCTAAATTCTTGCATTTCTAGAAAACAAACCATTGTACCTCTCACGTGAATTGCTTCTGGATGTTTCAGGACTCTTCTCAGTGATCAAGTAGGTAGAAAATTGCCTAGATATACCGGGTGGGCTCTGCTATTTTACGATTGTCTAGACCTCTCCCCTTACAGCTGAATTAAATCAATCATTTGCTGGGATTGAGATTCGTAAAGAATAAGACAGTTTTCTTGAGTCTCAGCATTTATCCGCACTGGTGCTGTGCTGTGCTGAAAACATAGCAGCATGGCCCTCTTTTGGGGGTGGGGGGCAGTGCTTCTCTCTCTAAGCAAACCTTTCATTTCCAGAGCTCTGTGTCCTCAAATCCTATTAGTAGTGTTTTCTGGCCTGGAGGTTTTCAGAACAGAATACAGGGTTTATATGGCAGGGGGGAAAGATTGTTTTCTCATCAGAAAATCAGAAAAGGCACCTTGGTGATACAACAAACTTAATTGTTTTAGTGTTCTGACAGTTCAGTCTTTCCCCCGAAGTTAATTACTTCTCACTTCAGGGTTATTCTTTCTAATAAAATGAAGCAGTGACCCTAAGAAGAGGCTGATTTTTTCCCTGCATTATAAGGAATAACATTAAGGAATTTGGATGTTAAAGAAATTAATTGACCTTTTTTAACAGTAGTGTGTTCCTTTCAGTGTGTCCCCCAATAAGCAATTATTCAGGGTACGTTTGTTAAGAATACGAACACCAGCCACACTTGTATTCACATCCTGGCTGGACCACGCACTGTGTGGGTGTCTTTGGGCAAGTTGCTTATTTTTAAACCACAATTTCCTCAAATGTCAAAGCCTTTCTCTTACTAAAGTTGCATTGAAGATTAAGTGAGGTAATGTACATACAATGCTTTCATAGTACCTTAAATTTATTTCATAAAAATAATTCAGTACTCTTATTTGACACTGATTGTTATCAAACTGTTGGTACTTCTATGCACCGCTGACCTTTATAAAAATGCTTTTTTTGAATAACATTTTTTCACACCTTATACTTCTGCCTCATCATAAATTGAGGGCCAATGTGTTCAACATTGGAATGTGAAGAAAAATAAATATATGGCTCTTATTCCAAAGTAGTTCAGGGGATAAACAATTCCACTTTCACTTTTACTGTCTTCACTTATTTAAACATCATGTGTGCATTTTCATGGCATTTATACCTCTGGAAAACTCTACAGTGAAAGAAAACAAGTGTACTCCCCATGAGTATTCTGTTTCTTGCTCTGGTATTTATTCATCAGATTTCTTCTTCAAGTGAAAGCTGTTTGGGAAACTTACAAGCCTTGCATATTTTTTTTTAATATTTATTTATTATTCTAAAGAGAGGGAGTGAGTGGGGAAGAGGCAGAGGGAGAGGGGGAGAGCATCTCAAGCGGACTCTGCGCGGAGCATGGAGCCTGACACAGAGCTCAGTCTCACAACCCTGAGATGATTACCTGAGCCACAGTCAAGAGTGGGACACTTAACGTGCCTGAGCCATCCAGGCGCCCCAAGCCTTAAATATTTTTTTGTGTGGTGCATGCCAAAACATATAGTCCCTTCTTTCAATTAATAGAGAAGGAAGGACTTAAAGGAATATGCAGATTTATATAGTGAGTCAATGGCATTAATTCAATGCAGAAAAGATAAAAAGCACAATTAGTTCTATCCAAATAATTGGTAGGAATCTCACAAGAGTTTTGGCCAGTTATAAAGTCACATAGCCAATTAAATAAAAAGATTGTCGCGTTTCATATATTGTTTAATTGGAGCAGGGGGATCTCTGGTTGAGACCTGTGGTGTCTTGATCTGATTCCATAAACATTTATTGAATGTCCGTTCCGTGCCAGGCACTGGCTCTGGCTCTGAAATGACAAATGTGAATAAGATAAAGACCCTGTTCTCAAGGAATGTAAAATCCAAAATTTAATGGGAATTTGCATCATAATTTATGGCTGAGAATTCACTTTCTGTCCTCATGGCTCAAATGGCAAACTGTGCACACTTGGAATGTGAATATTCTCACGAGTGTTTCTCACATATGCTCCCTCTTTGTACTATCCCTTATGATATGATTGCGTAGTGTTAACTGTCAGATTGTGAGGGGAACTTGTGTATTTCTACATATTAACACTTCTACATTTAGAGGTAGTGTAGTAATAGAGTGGCTGGGTATTAAATATAATTTAAAATTGTTCCCAATTCCTTAAGTAGTAAGAGAAGGGATCATAAAGGAAATATCAAAAACCCAGCTTTATGATAATTTTATAAATACTTTTCATTGCCACAATACTTCATCTTCAAGCTGAAAAATATGACACAAAGAAAGGTTGGGTAAATTCATGGCATTGATTTCTAGATTGTCAAATAAGTGTTATTAATTTCAAGCTGTTTCTAGATTAGTACCCACAGAGTTGAATAAGAATAGAAGATATCATTCTTCCAAAGTAAGATTAAGGGAACTGGGAACGTGTAGTCTCTTAGGACAGGTGGGTTCTTCGACTTGACTTTCTAAAGGATGGTGGTGACAGAAAATGGACTCTTAATTTTCACTTCCGTTTTCCCCTTCATAGCTTACCTTCTGAGAATTGGAACTGCTCATGATGAATGATGGTTATGTTCCTCCTTCCCTTCTCTTTCATGTTTATGGAGCATCCAAATTCCTTTATAGCACGTCAAAAAATTGGCTTCCTTTTAGGGTCACTGCTCCATTTTATTAGAAAACTCCTGTGTTTTCTGAACAGAAGACACTGTGCTGGTGGTGAAAATGAGGCATGCATAGTACTAATGTCACTTTTGAGGTCAAAGTACTAGATACAGTAACTTGGTTGCCCTAGAACAATGCAGTAATAGTTCTGCTCCTGTACTTGCTGGTCGTGTCACCTTAGACCACCTCTTGATCTTTCTATGGTTTTGTTTGTTATCTTAAATGAAAGGTATTCCCTATCTGATGTTTTGTGTGAGGCTTAGAGACATTGTGTTCATTTGCTCATTTGCCAAATATTTGTTGAGCCCCTATGATGTGTTAGATACTGTTCTGGGCTCTTAGAATACAAGAGTGAAATAAAAAAGATTCCTCTGTCATGGAACTTACCTTCTACAAGGGGATGGGATGGGAAATTAGTAACAGTAATAATTAGTAATAGTAAATAGGAGAATAGTCTATTATGAGGACGCCAATTAGCAGATGGTAAAAGGCGAGGTAGAGCAGGATCTGGGCATTTGGGAGTGGGAGGCAGCAAGGAAGCCAGGTATGCTTACCCTGGGCATATCGGGCAGAAGTACCTGCCAGAGAACAGCCAGGGCACTGACCTTTGATGGGGTTGTGCCTGCCGTATTAACATCTGAGGAGTAATGAGAAGAAAGCCAGCATGGCTACGGCAGTGTAAGGAGGCGGGAAGAAAAATTATAGATATTAACGTATCCCACAGGTGTCTAACCAATAACAGGTACCACTGAATTATATGATTACCACAGGAGAAGCTGAATGGGCTGAGAGAGGCAGCAAACTGTTTCTGTGGGACCCACGGTATTTGAGATGTACGTTAAGGGACAGGTAAAAAATAGTGCCTGCTAATTAGCCTCAGTTTTGTTATTTTGTCCTTGTACAGTGGAGAAGCTAGAATCCAAATTGTTTTGTCATCATAGTGACATGATCTAACCAAGCCTCTTGTTTTATTGGGTGATGTCAGATCACTCTGCCACTGATATTCTGTATATTCCTTACATATTTTCCAAGAAAGAGGTACAGGTAGCACATGTAAATGACATGCAGTATGTTTTATATCCATGTGAGATACATGAAAATGTGAGAGGAGAGAAATGAAGAGATGTCTTTTCCTTCCAATGAAAAATTCCTAGGAATTGAATAGTTCCAGTCACTGGTGAAGCCACATTGCAACACCTCCTTTTATGAAATTTTATATATAATCCTGATTTTAATTGTGTTCTTTAAGATTTACTTACTTATCAGATAGAGAGAGAGGGAGATAGCACAAGCAGGTGGAGTGGCACGCAGAGCAGGTAGAGGGAGAGGCAGGCTTCCTGCTGAGAAAGGAACCTGATGTGGGACTTGATCCCAGGACCCTGGGATCATGACCTGAGCTGAAGTCAGATGTTTAACCAACTGAGTCACCCATATCCTTAATTATCTATTTTCAACTGTCTCTCTGCTAGAGGCCAGTTCCACTTAATTTATTCAGTGACTGGAGTTTCCAGGTGACGCAGAATCCCTGTGGCATTTTCTGTCTCTGTTTCCCTATTGTCTCTCTTTTTGTTGTATCTTTCAGTTTAAAGGGGGTGGTTTGGGGGCCTCCTGAAAATATAAACACGAGTGAGACTTTCCCAGATTATATTAGGCCAACATAAGTGATGACTCACCATGAG
The DNA here is from genome assembly GCF_964662115.1 of Mustela nivalis. Lineage (NCBI taxonomy): Eukaryota > Metazoa > Chordata > Mammalia > Carnivora > Mustelidae > Mustela > Mustela nivalis. The sequence continues at coordinate 37,573,639 of NC_139025.1, forward strand.
TAACTCAATTGAGATGGTGATTAACAATTTCTATTTTTGTGGAGGGAATATGGTTAACATCTGAGAGTTCTTTATATATTATTAGCAAGTCTAATTTTTTTTATAATAACCCTTGATATCTTTTCCTATTTTAACAGAACACATTAGAGTGGTGTTTATTCCTAAAAACCCAGCATTTTTCACTTGGCTTATATCCGTTACTGGAATTTCTGTGAATGTGTTTCTTTATTCATATTTTCTCAGACTTGAAGATGAAGTGACAAATAATCCTTGACTTTCATACACAGAGTGAGAGGTTTTAGTTGGGGAGGTTTGAGGCTAAAATTGTTGCTCCTCTCTCCAAGACTCCAGGAGCATATTATGGGAAGGAAGCCAAGAGAAATTTTTTCTTTTAAACCTCAGGGATGTATTACTGCCCTACAGTTACTTGAAAGATGAATAAAATTCTTTGACAAATTATGTTATTTTAGGTGATGATTATTAATCATTAAGAAACCAAAGCTTCTTCCAGTATGCATTAAAAACCATTTTGCCTTGGATTTTATAGTGTTATTACTCATTCAACTTCTCCTGAGCTCTATAATTATTCTAGGTGGTTATATAAATTGAATTTAGAGAGTCCTTATTAATTAGACAAACCATTGCTAGCTTACTTGCAATTCTGGACCAGTGGCCCACCACTGCTCTCCCAATAAAGAAGTTTCAAATTACTTTAACATGTGTTCATTTCTGGATTTATGTCACTATTGATTATGTATGGCTCATTTTATATCCTAGGCCTAGAAGATGCATTAGATTTATCCTATGGCTTCATTTGTCTTGACAAATCACTGCCCCAACCTTTCCTCCATACATTTTTATTCCTTTGGAATAAAATTCAAAGTACTGATTTAGGAGCCATTTTCAGGTAGAGGTTATTAGAAAAAAGACCTAATTAATTAGTTTTAATTAGTTAATTAGTTAACTAGTTAATTAGTTAACTAACTAATCAATTAATTAGTTTTAATTAGTTAATTAGTTCTAATTAGTTGACTAATTATATATATAATTAAATATATATATATTTGTTAGGTAATCTTTCACAATATAAGTAAAGAAAGCCACTTTTTGCTTTCTTTTTTTTTTTTTTAAAGATTTTATTTGTTTATTTGACAGAGATCACAAGTAGACAGAGAGGCAGGCAGAGAGAGAGAGAGGGAAGTAGGCTCCCTGCTGAGCAGAGTGCCCGATGCGGGACTTGATCCCAGGACCCTGAGATCATGACCTGAGCCAGAGGCAGCGGCTTAACCCACTGAGCCACCCAGGCTTTTTGCTTTCTGTAACAATTTATATTCCCAGCAGTGGTTTAGTCTTAAGTAGATACCAATCCAGGCAGCTTTAAGGGTAACATACCTGGCTATGTGTAAATTACTTCAGTGTGAAAAAATGTTGTTGAAGCTTTCTGTTTCATTTAATTTTTTATACTCAAAATGGCTTATAAAAGCAATTAATTGTATATTTAATTGTGTTGTATTTGTACATGGCAGATCACTTTTTGAGGCAATGATTAAAATAAAGATATAAGACAAACTAAGAGCTAATAGAGCAAGATAAGAGAGTAGAAGACTAGAATCTGAATCGATTCAGCACATAGACTAAGACTCAGACTAAGAGATAAGATTAAGATTTGACTGTGGTCATCCATTAGTTTTCCATTTATTATTACAGAGTTGTCAAATAATTCTTCATACTAAACTGACTGTTAGGGACATTTTAATAGATTTTATTGTTCTTTACCATGTATCAGCTTATTTAATCCTATCCAAATCTAAGAGGTAGGCAGGCTTAGGTAAAAGTAATCTTTAGTTATATATAAATTTTCTTCAGTATCTTTCCCCACCCAGCTTTATAGAGATAGGATTGATACAATATTGTGTAAGTTTCATATGTATAATGTGATGAATTGAAATATAAATATCTTGTGAAACAGAGGCATATGTAAAACACTTTATAAAGCACTCAAGTTTTCAAAAGTTAACTAGTTAAAAGCCTTTAATCCACCAACTTGAAATGCTGATTTTCTCATCTACAAAATTTTCACATGCCATGGGCCCAGTTCTTTTTTTATTCTGTTTTATTGGTCAAAACATCTAATTGTGAACCAATGTCATGTTTTATTAATTTGTACATCTTCATAATATATTTTCATCCCTGGTAGGACATAATTCCAGGCTTTAGCTATTCCTGAGCATTGACTCTTGTGTGTGAATTTCAGAATTATTGAGTTTCATGAAAACATTCTATTGGGCTCTTGAATAAGGTTGTGTTGGATTTAGGAGTGCCTGGGTGGCTCAGTCGGTTGAACGTCTGAGCATGTGCTTCCACTTGGGTTAGGGTCCTGGGACCAAGCCCCTCGTGGAGTGCTGGGACTCTCTGCTCCATGGGGAATGTCCTTCTCCCTCTTCCTTTCCCTCTGTGCATGCGTGCGTGCTTTCAATCTCTCTTTCTTCTCTTGGTCTAACTCTCTCTCAAAAAAAAAAAAAAAATCTAAAAAAAGATTGCATTGGATTTATAGGTTAAATCTAGATCATTAGCTTACTTCTAGCATCAACCGTTTCTTCCATGCATATAAATATCTCAGTTTATTCAGGTATTTTTGTATGTCCTTCACTCAGCAAATATTTTTCAACACAGGCTATTTTTAGGGCACTGTTATAGGTGTTGGAGATATTAATGAAAATGTGCCTACTTTTAAGCAGCTTATATTTTAGTGAAGGAAAAGAGAAAACAAATAAGATTCAAATATATACTATGTTGCATAGTGGTAAATGCCCAGAAGAAAAATACAGTAGAGTATAGGGAGAAAGAACAGTAAAAGCTCATGTGTGTGCATGCGAGCGTGTGTGCACTCTGGTTAGGGAGTTCTTCACTGATAAAGTACCATTTGAACAGAGTTGAATCAGGAGAGGAATTAAGCCACTTGTACATCTTGAGAAAGAGCTACTTTTCAGGTGGAACAACAGATGCAGATCTTCATGGTAGGAGATTGACAGCAGAGCCCAGTGTGGAGGGAGAGGGTAGAAGCAAGAGAGTGGAGAAGAGGGAGATAGGGTCGGGGGTGGGGGTGGAGGTGGGGGTACATTTTGCAATTGTCTCCAAAAGGATCTTGAGTATTTCTTGTCAGGTTTATTCCCGGGACATTTCATAGTCTTTTCTCTAAATATATATATATTTTTTATGTTCTTTCTAAAATTACCCATCTAATTCATCATTGCTGGTGTATAGGAGAATTACTGTTTCTTATATGTTAATCTTATATCCTGTTACACTATGAACTTATTTCTAGTATTTTAACAGTTGATTTTATTTGGTTTTCTATTAAGTAACAATCCTGCCTGATGACTGTCTCCTCCATCCCAGCCTATGTGTTTTATTTCTTTTTTCCTTGTTTTACTACATTCCTAGGACACTCAGTAAAATATGAAATTGTAGCTATGAACGTGAGCATCTTTTTCCTTTCTCTAATTTTAATAGAATGCTTCCCATTTCATAATAAAGCATGGTGTTTGCTATTTCATTCTTTAATGGGGCAGGGTAGATTTTTAGATGTTTGAGAGCAGCTATAAAATGAATTTTCTTAAAGATTTGGTTAAGCTTGCTCAAAAAGTTACTTGGACCTTTGCCTTTTTTTAGATAGTGAAGGGATGCGTCAGGATTCTCTGAGACCACCCCCAAGTTTGGTGATTTGCTAGAAGGACTCACAGGATTCAGTATTTGGTTTTATTCATAGCTAAGCTTTACTGCAGCAAAAGGGTGCAAGGCAAAATCAACAAAGGCAAAGGTGAATGGGGCCAAAATCTGGAGGAAACCAGGTGCTATCTTCCATGGTCTTCTCCCAGTGGGGTCTCACAGGGTATGCTTAATTTCCCCAGCAACAAGATGACCATGACCATATATGAACAATGCCGAGGAAGAACATTGGAGACTCAGCACCCAGGTTTTTTTTTTTTTTTTTTTTAATTGGGGGCTTGTTACATAAGCCCCCTTATCATGTGCACCAAAATTCCAGACTCCCATTAAGAATGCAGGTTTTTAGCATAGACCATACTCTTCATACAAACAACCGAGGCACAGTGAGCCACTCATTTAGAGGAAGTTTTTTATCAATGTAGGGAAGTGTTCCCTGGTTGAGATCCCAGAAATCAGCCAAGAGCCAGCCTTGCAAACGGACCTTTCTAATGATGGCAGTCTCAGGTCTTATAATAGCAGCTTTTCTGCATGGAGGAATTGGGTCTCATAGAGTTAGGAGGTAGATCATATTGATTACTGTTTCAGTTTCTTTTGTACTTATTGATTGATTCAGATTTTTAACTTCTTCATGAGATGATTTAGGTAATCTTTTCCTAGAAAACTTATTTCTTTTCTTCTTCTTCTTCTTCTTCTTCCTTTTTAAGATTTTATTTATTTATTTGACACAGAGAGAGATCACAAGTAGGCAGAGAGGCAGGCAGAAAAAGAGGGGGAAGTAAGCTCCCTGCTGAGCAGAGAGCCCGATGCTGGACTCGATCCCAGAACCCTGAGATCATGACCTGAGCCGAAGGCAGAGGCTTAACTCACTGAGCCACCCAGGCACCCGAAAATTTGTTATTTCATCTAGGTTTCAAATTCATTGACAGTTGTTCATAATATTCCTTTATGATATTATTTTTAAGACTTTCTTTAATGTTTACTTGTATTTTGTCTCAGATTATACTTGCCAAACATTTGCCTCTATTAATATTTTTAATTGAGATCATGGTAGGTTAACATGAAGTTGTAAGAAATAATACAAAGAGATCCCATATACCCTTTACTCAGCTTCCCTGATGGTGGTACTGCTTTGCAAAGCTATAGTGTAATATCACAACCAGTATTCTCATATTGATGCAATCCACTGATCTTACTCAAGTTTCCTGAATATTGCTTGTACTTCCTTGTGTGTGTATATGTGTGCATGTATTGGATACAATTTTATCATGTGCCTAGATCTGTGTTTACAATGCTGTGGTCAATATACAAAAGAGTTCCATCACCACAGTCATCTCCCCTGGTCCCCTTTTATAAATACACATACATACCTCTTTTCTCCTCCCTTCTATATACACACACTTTTCCCATCCTAACCCACTGGCAATCCCTAATCTGTTTTCCATTTATAAGAATTTTGAATTTCAAAAGTGTTCTATAAATGGAAACACACTACATAACCTTTAGGCTTTGACATTTCATTCAGCATAATTTTCTGGAGATTCACCCAAATTGTTGTGTGAATCAATAATTCCTTCCTTTTAATTGCTGAGCAGTATTAAATGGTATGTATATAAATAGACATCGGGGATGTTTTCAGTTTTTGACAATTGTGACTAAAGCTGCTATGAACACTTGTTGACAACTTTTTGTGTGAACATACATTTTTATTACATTAGAATAAATGTCCAAGAGTGCAATTGCTTTGGTCTTATGGTAATTTTGTGTTTAGTTTTATAAGAAACTACCAAACTGTTTTCTGGAGAGGTTTACCATTTTAAATTCCCACCAACATATTCCCATACCATGTGTGAGTGATATAGTTCCTCCTCACCAGCTTTTACTGTTGTCACTAGTTTTTATTTTATCCACTGTGATAGGTGTATAAAGACTCTGTGATATTAATTTTTGTTTTTCTGGTGGCTAATGACGTTGAACATCTTTTCATTGCTTATATACCATTGCTCTTTGGTTATTTTATTTTATTTTTTAAAGAAGATTTTATTCATTTATTTGAGAGAGAGAGAGATCTGAGAATGAGCAGGGGGAGGAGCAGAAGGAGAGGGAGGTGCAGACTTCCTGCTGAGCAGGGAGCCTGACTCTGAAAAACAATCTGAGGGTTTTGAAGGGGTGGGGGGTGGGAGTTCGGGGTACCAGGTGGTGGGTATTAGAGAGGGCACAGATTGAATGGAGCACTGGGTGTGGTGCAAAAATAATGAATACTGTTATGCTGAAAATAAAAACAAAAACAAACAAAAAAACAAAACAAAAAAAACACCACCAAACCAAACCAAAAAAACACTACTTCATTTCATTGGTACTTTATTTTGGACTTAGAAAAATTTTCTGTGACATCCATTCTGATGTTAAACTTTCAAGTTACTAATTTAATTTAGCTTATTAATTTAAACTTTTCACCATTGAGTTTATTTTGTTTTTATCTTTATATGGAAGATTGAGATAGGAGGTAGAACATACTGATTACTGTTTCAATTTAATGAAATATTAGGTTAATATTTTTATTTTCTATTAAATATAGCTCTGCTGAAAATTCCTTCAGAATCTCCTCGGGCATACCCCGCAGGTTTTGATATGCTGTACTTTCATTATTGTTAATTTCCTCTTTCTAATTTGTCTTTAAATTTATTTCTTAATACATGAGTTATTTAAAATTGTCTTATTTCCAAGTTTAAATTTTTGCTTTGCCTTTTGAGTTTAATATAGTTATGGGTTTTTTTAAAAGATTTTATTTATTTATTTGACAGAGATCACAAGTAGTCAGAGAGGCAGGCAGAGAAAGAGGGGGAAGCAGGCTCCCTGCTGAGCAGAGAGCCTGACATGGGGCTCTATCCCACAACCCCAGGATCATGGCCTGAGCCGAAGGCAGAGGCTCAACCCACTGAGCCACCCAGGCGCCCCAATATAGTTATGTTTAATTTGAATTTTGCTTCGTAGGAATTTATTTATGTTTACCATGCTTTCTTTTTTCTCCCCACCCCCTTTTCTGGTTTTTGTGGAATTGACCATCTCATTGTATTTGATGTTATTGTAGTCTTTATTTACTTCCCATTTAATGATTAGGAAGCTAAACAATTCTCTTGGCCTTCTAAATCTTTAATGCACATGCTTGACCTCCTTTAAAAATAGTTTTATTCAGCATTGACATGATAATTAAATCACATGTATTTAAATATAAAAATTTGTATTTTGATAGACTATATGTGTAAATATGTCTGACTTATATGTATTTTAACATGTATGTGTATATTTTTAACATGGCTTAGAATTACTGTGTTGTTCTGTCTTGTCCAAGAAAAGAGCTACAGAATTCTTTCAATTTTCTTTTCCTTCTCTATCCCATCGACTGTCATGGTGACATCATCTAGAATTTGTCTCATGCTGTTTTTGTTCTTTTGTTGTCATCATTAGCAATCACTTTGTATTTGTAGCTGTTGAGTTCCGGTCCATTTGTCTGGATGTTGGAGAAACAAGACCACCATCTCCACCAGGAACTCAGGAGTCATTTTTTATATGAACAAGAGGTAGGCAGGTACTTGGAAGTGAGACTTGTCTGTTATATCTATGCTTATCTCTGCTCCCCTGACTACTGACCAAATAGTTGACCTCATGAACTTTCAGTTTCCCAGCCTGTGAAATGGACTTCATAACCGTCTTGGGAAGACAGAGTGAGGTTGAAGAACGAAACAGCCTTGTATTACCACAAATTTGATGCTTAATAAATATTGGTTTATTTTCTTTTTTTTTTAGGTCAGATAAAATGAAATATGATACTTTTATACCAGCTAAATTGTGAACATATACAATATAGTACCTCCAGGAGTTTGTGTAGTGTGTATACTTAACTGTATTTGAAAACTGTTTATCTAAAGTCTTGGGTGGTAGATTCATCACAGAGTGTCGAGGATACCCTGGGGATATCTAAGAACATATCAATACTTTGAAGATAGTATTGCAGTAGATGACTTCCATCTTGCACAATGCCCTCATGGAAATCTAACGGCAGAGAGCATTGATTATTTGTTGATTACTGAGTTAAATATGATGTTATTATGTAGGGCACAGGCCCAGAGCAAGGGTCAGACACTGCTGTCCTTTGTGTCTATCATTTAATACTCCAGCCAGGGAAACCTGAACTTGAGAACTGCTTCCTGCTTTACAGAAAATAAACGAATGAGCAGGAAATAACAGAAAGATATCACTTAGTACTGAGGTCCTATTTGCTTTTAATTTCTGATGCTTATTACGCAAACTCTTTGTTTTGGTATGGTTCCCAGTTTTTCAACCCTGTAGGCATTCCTGGATTGTAGCTTCTTGGTTTCTTGTCCTGGATGCTGATCTCTTTGGATTCCAGGCCCCTTGTTATATAACCTTGGCAGTTGCCCTTTCTTTAAGACTAGCATGAAACTGTCAATGAGACTATCATGTAGGAGTGAATAAAGATGCATGATAAACTAGGAAACAGTCAGCGTGGTACTGTGAAGACAAATCACGGCAGACTTATTACATTTTCTTCTCTGATAGAATGACAGGCCTCATAAACAAGGGGGAGTAATGGACAAGATCTATGTTGCTTCTCTGTAATCACTCCTGAAACACTCCAGGTATGATGGGGCCATATTTTATGTTTCCATATAGATGAGAAACACAGGATCTTTGTCACCGAGCCTGATTAATTTGTCCAGTTTTCCCGAGACTGTGCCTCCAAGCCAACATGCTGGATATTACGCTGACAAAAATCAAGGTAGCAGAGTTAAAGAATTAAAGAGAGAACTCTGTTTATCTAGGTTTTGGACATGTGGGTAATCATAGTCAGAATTACAGGAAAGGGCTCAGATTGTAAGATTAAGAAAAAACAATGGGACTTAAAGAGCTCTATCTTAATAAAAGATTCAGGAAGAATTGAGATGGTGTTGTAAGTCGTCCAATGAAGGATGCAGTGTTTTTGAGGTACCTTAGATAAGGTGTTAGAAAGTATTTTGAACTGAGTAGGATTCTGATTCTGATTCAATCCAGCGAACAGTCTTTACAAACATGTACCTTTCATTGTACCTCCAGGAAAATGAAATGAGAAGGAATATAGATATTGCCAAAAAATGAGACAAGAGTTCACAAGAGGGACATCTGGGTGGCTCAGTTAGTTAAGCATTCAGCTGTTGAATTTAGCTCAGGTCATGATCTCAGAGTTGTAAGATTGAGCCTTGAGTCAGGCTCTGTGCTGGATATGGAGCCTGCTTAAGATTCTCTCTCTCACTCCCTCTCCCTTCACTCTTGTCCTTTTCCTTACTCACCCGCTATTTCAAAAACAAACACCCCCTTTTGTCTGTACTGTCATTTGCAAATATCTTCTCCCATTCCGTGGATTGCCTCTTTGTTTTCTTGACTGTTTCCTTTGCTGTGCAGAAGCTTTTGACTTTGATGAAGTCCCAAAAGTTTATTTTCGCTTTTGTTTCCTTTGCCTTTGGAGACATATCTTGAAAGAAGTTGCTGTGGCTGATATCAAAGAGATTACTGCCTATGTTCTCCTCTAGGATTCTGATGGATTCTTGTCTCATGTTGAGGTCTTTTATCCATATTGAGTTTATCTTTGTGTATGGTGTAAGAGAATGGTCGAGTTTCATTCTTCTACATATAGCTGTCCAGTTTTCCCAGCACCATTTATTGAAGAGACTGTCCTTTTTCCACTGTATATTTTTTCCCATTTTGTCGAAGATTATTTGCCCATAGAGTTGAGGGTCCATATCTGGGCTCTCTACTCTGTTCCACTGGTCTATGTGTCTATTTTTTTTTTTTTAAAGATTTTATTTATTTATTTGACAGAGAGAAATCACAAGTAGATGGAGAGGCAGGCAGAGAGAGAGAGAGAAAGGGAAGCAGGCTCCCTGCTGAGCAGAGAGCCCGATGCGGGACTCGATCCCAGGACCCTGAGATCATGACCTGAGCCGAAGGCAGCGGCTTAACCCACTGAGCCACCCAGGCGCCCTATGTGTCTATTTTTATGCCAGGAGTTCTTTATAGATCCTGGATATCAACAGACAAAATGTTGATATCCAGGATCTATAAAGAACTCCTCAAACTCAACATAAACAAAACAGATAATCATATCAAAAAATGGGCAGAAGATTTGAACAGACACTTCTCCCATGAAGAAATACAAATGGCTATCAGACACATGAAAAAATGTTCATCATCACTAGCCCTCAGGGAGATTCAAATTAAAACCATATTGAGATATCACCTTACACCAGGTTAGAATGGCCAAAATTAGCAAGACAGGAAACAACATGTGTTGGAGGGGATGTGGAGAAAGGGGAACCCTCTTACACTGTTGGTGGGAATGCAAGTTGGTGCAGCCACTTTGGAGAACAGTGTGGAGATTCCTCAAGAAATTAAAAATAGAGCTTCCCTATGACCCTGCCATTGCACTACTGGGTATTTATCCCAAAGATACAGATGTCGTGAAAAGAAGGGCCATCTGTACCCAATGTTTATAGCAGCAATGGCCACGGTCATCGAACTGTGGAAAGAACCAAGATGCCCTTCAATAGATGAATGGATAAGGAAGATGTGGTCCATATACACTATGGAGTATTATGCCTCCATCAGAAAGGACGAATACCCAACTTTTGTAGCAACATGGACGGGACTGGAAGAGATTATACTGAGTGAAGTAAGTCAAGCAGAGAGAGTCAATTATCATATGGTTTCACTTATTTGTGGAGCATAACAAATAGCATGGAAGACATGGGGAGTTAGGGAGGAGAAGGGAGTTGGGGGAAATTGGAAGGGGAGGTGAACCATGAGAGACTATGGACTCTGAAAAATAATCTGAGTGTTTTGAAGTGGCGGGGGGTAGGAGGTTGGGGTACCAGGTGGTGGATATTAGAGAGGGCACGGATTACATGGAGCACTGGGTGTGGTGCAAAAATAATGAATACTGTTATGCTGAAAATAAATAAAACATAAATTTAAAAACAAACAAACAAGCACCCCCAAACTCTCCGATTTGTATCCTACTTATGGTAAATGAACAATATGACTTTTATATGTGAAGGATGGTCTGTTCTTTTGATCTTTATGAGTTTAACAATTTCATTTGGAAAGCAAAGGGGAAAAGCCTAGCTGTGTTCTGCTGGTTGTTCAACAGAGAGCTAGACAGTATCTAAATTTTCAGTATCCAGCTTTTTCTTTAAGAGAACATGGATTATTCTCAGTCTTAATGGAAATTATAAGCAGTGTTGACTCAAGTGAAATATAGATTCATGTCAAGGAGGGGAAAGTGGTTTTGTTACAGAATGAACTTCTTTGTTTCCTCTGCATTTTAGCTTGAGCACTATTTCATTGGAAGTTTTTTCTCACCTTCAACTTAGGTCATCTCAGCCTTCACTGAACTCCCAGCACCAAGTATGTGCATGTTTGTGATGACACATATCCACGTACAAAGGTCACATTTGTAACTTTTTAATTTAATCCTTCCCACTAAAGAGATTGCAAGCTCCCCTGAACACAGGGAATGTGTAGATTTGCTCACTCTTTCCTCACAAGAATCGAACGTGGTGTCTGACACTCAGTAGACTCTCAATAAATGAGTAAGACAAGGAGTGAATGTGTGTGTGCGTATAGTCAAGATATTAAAATACTGGGGAAAATTTGAGAAAACAAACCATGAGGTCAAGTAAAACTAGGTAGAACACCTACTATAAAACTTCACGTAGAAGTTTTATAGTAGGTGTTCTACCTTTTTGAGTAAGGGAGGCAACTTTCCAACCATACGGAAGAAGCAGAGCAATGGGCAGGAGGCAACACTATCACATTCTGCGTGGGTGGCAGAGGGGTGAGACGTGGGCCTGGTTCCTGCCTCAGTTTTCACCTATCTCAGTAACTGTTACTGAACATGTTTCTCTTCTGTCATGTCATGGAAAGCCTATTTAAATGCACTCTGAAAAAATAAAAAGAAAAAAGAAAAACACTCAGTGGGTCCTTGCGATGCAGCGAGTGTGCTGGAGGGCCTGAGAGAACAAGACGTGGTTGGCTCAGCCTGGAGGCTGGCTGTTCAACACTTCTTCACTCTGCTGACATTGCTTCCCGGAGCGGGAAGTTGGCCTCATTTACCGGGGAGCAGGAGAGCTAACAGGGATTTTGACAGCAAATGAACACAGGCCACAGAATAATTTTCTATCCGTTAGCGACTTTATGATTTCATGACTTCCTATTTGATGGGAGAATCTAGGACTCTTACCTAACATCTGTCATCTTTTGTTTTTCCAGCAAAGTGCAGGAGAAGGGAGGAAAAGTGATCTTAGCAGGGATGGGAAAAATAAGGTAGAAACAATCCAAACATTCATTGTATGGTCATTGTGAAATGAAGGCCAGGAGGGGAGCAACTTTCATGGTAAACATGCATAATGCTCACTTCCTATGGCCTTATTCTCTGTGCCTAATTAATTTCTATCTTCATTAATAATTTTCAGTATTAGGGTTATTATGCAAATATTACTAAAGCTGAAACAAGGGGCTCCTGGATGGCTCTGTCATAAAGCGTCTGCCTTTGGCTCAGGTCATGATCCCAGAGTCCTGGGATTGAGTCCCACATCGGGCTCCCTGCTCCGAGGGAAGCCTGCTTCTCCCACTCCCTCTGCTGTATTCCCTCTCTCGCTGTGTCTCTCTCTCAAATAAATAAATAAAATCTTAAAAAAAAAAAAGCTGAGACAAAACGAAAGAGGCTTCATTGTATATTTCAAAAAGATCTCTGAGGAACTGGTGAGGTTTTGAGATTGAGGGTATAAGATAGGAAGAGAAGTTGTGGCTACTTATTGGGACTTCATCAAGAGGGGAGGTAGTTTTTTTTTTCCTTAACCTAGTTGGGGTACAGTTCCATCTGAACCCCGGTGATTGGCTTGAGGACTTCTCAGTGACCCCTCCAGGGCTCTGATTCTATGAGCAACAGCAACAAAAATACTAATACTCAGAAACACATCTAGGTGAGTGATGGGGTAAAATTTAAACTTTATAAATAAATATTCTTTACAACATAATCTGAGTTCCATTTTCTTTTATACTTCTTTTTCTTTCTTTCTTTCTTTTTTTCCTGAGAAGCAAAGCTCTTACATGTAAACTAATGGGTACTATTGGTGGTAGGCTTTGTGGAAGTCAGACATAATCAGATTTCAAATGTAAGTGCTCCATTTGGCTTGTAGTAGGGGAAAATGAATTGAGAAGTACATCCAAGTTGGAATTCACTTTTTATTTTAGCAAAGGCTGGTGGCTATCATTAGTAGCCCCTTAAACGTCAGTGTATCATCTGTGAAAACTATGAGAAATGATAAAACTGACTAAAAGAAAAATAATTTTGCACCTTTGATGAGGGCTTAATTTTTGTGAAGTGTGTATGTGTGTATGCATGTGTGTGTGTGGGAGGTGACCCAAGGCAGCCTCTGCAGATCAGAGAGGGTGTGGTTTGTGAGGAAACCACAGAAGACCAAGGGGCTAGAAATGGGGTTATGTGTGTGGGTACAGTTTTGCTGAAGATAAGAGGATCTCTGTGGTTGGATGGGAAGAATCAAACAGAAAACCCCCTCCAGACAAATTAAGTAGGTGACTTCTAACTAGGTTTCATCTGCTTTTATGTCTATAATAAGAGCATAGAAGTGAGATCATATGACTAAATTCAGTGTGGAGACCCTTCCCTTGTGTAAAATAGCAGAGCCATGCCAAGGAAGGAAAAACACATAAAGTGATTAACAGAAAATATCCTGGTAATTTCATTCTTGATGTATGAAGAGTTTACTTAGACTAAAATAATTTCTATGCCAATGTGGAAACAGTTACTTTTGGATTTACTTGCATTCTTGATGATTGCATTTCTGAGGAAGTTACATTCGTCATGATTTCATCAGGGAGTAATCTTGAGGTACTCTGATAGGGATGCCATCGTGTCTGTCATGTTCAAAAACCATGCTCTCTCAGTTTCACATAAATTCTTTATAGTTCCTTAAGAAATTGATAGAAGAATCACTTTTTTTCATGTAAGGAAAAAGCCCATGATCTCCTCACAATCAATGTTTTCTGAAAAATAAATATGATTTATAATATAATGAAATTATTTAGATATGACATCAGATCAACTTTTAGTACTGAAATGTTTATAATAGCATTAGTCATCATACATTCTGTATGACTTTGATAGCCCCAACAATGAAGGCAGCCATCCATCCATCTACTCATTATTTTTCTAGCTGCTTCCTCAGGCCATATGAATGATGCAGTCCAGTTTCATCTTTGTCATTGTGGAACAATCTTCTTTTTTATTTATCACTGATCCCCTGGCACATTCCCTGAACCATCTAAATTATTTTTTTCTGAGCTTGCAGTGAGTCAGCGTCTGATACAGTGCTAGTACTGGAGAGGAGCATACATGTTGTAGCTGTGGTTTGAGCACTCTGCCTTTTGATGGGAGTGCACAGGTGGTATGAAGAGGAAAAAGGGAGGTCTGTGCTTTCATTTGGAATATAATCAAAGGACTACAGTATTCTGTTTTTACCCACAACTATTTATTATGCCCTAGTTATGGGTCTGACACTGTTTCTAATTTTCATAATTTATGGAAAAAATCACATAATTTTCATAAATGCATTTACAACAGTCTTATGAAATAGATATTATTATCCAAAATTTTTTCAGATGAGAAAATTGGAACAAGGAGAAATGAAGTGATTTGTCTGAAGTCCTACAGCTAACTGCTCAGGATTTAAGCCAGATTTCTCTGACTACAAAATTGGGTTCTTAAAAAACATACTGTACTTCCTCTTTTAGGACCCAGCCTACTTCGGTGTCAGACAGGTCATTAAATCAGAGTTTCCCAGAGTGGGGAGATAAACATGCAGGTAAAAAAAAAAAAAAAAAAAAGTTTCGGGAAACTTCATGCAGGTGGTTAGCAAGATTCGGTTCTGCGAGATGGATGCATTGTGTAGCTGTGCTTCACAGCGCGGAAGCATCTAGAAATGCCCCTTCAAAATCTGTTCTGAGGTTAGGTTGCATGTTCAGTGTTCTTATCACAAGTTAAAATAAAATGCATATGGCTTATAAAGTAAACATTATTTACATATTTTTTTCTAAGATTTTATTTATTTACTCAAGAATGGGGGAGAACAACGGAGGGAGAGGGACAGGCAGACTCCATGCTGGGCCTGGGATCCTCAGGGGGCTCCATCTCAGAACCCTGACATCATGACCTGCACCGAAACCGAGTCTGACGCTTTATCAACTGAGCCACCCAGGCACCCCTACATGTATTTTTAAAAGTATTATACATTTTGCTGAGGGTAGAAATTACAAGTATTCTTTGTTAAAAATTTTTTTTTTGTAGTTCATGTGATATCTCATATATTTGGAGAGTGTCTATCAAATATATGCATGTATCAAAGCACCAAATATCCCTACCACTCAGCTTAAAGAAAGAAACACTACCAATGTTTTAGAGGTTACTCTGGTCCTTGACAATCTGGTACTCTTTCAGAGGAGACCACTATCCTGGTTTTGTTTCCATACCTAAGGAATGTGTCCCCAAATACTACATTGCTTAGTTTTGCCCGTTTTTGCATTTTATATAAATGGATTCATATACTATCTGCATTTTTCTGTGACTTGCTCATTTGCCTACCCAACGTCTGTATGAGAGTCATTCATCGTGTTATGTGACACCGTAGTTCATTTTTTCGCCTCGGCTGAATAGTGCTCTATTTATGGCTCCTGCAGTCCTTGTTATCACGGTAAAGTGTGCTACATATTATGATTATCTCTAGTTTTATTTTGAGTACAGTGCTTCTATAAACACTTTTGCATACATCTCTCAGTGCAGATGTGCAAGAAGTGTATATATATATGCCTATGAGCGGAATTACCATATCATAGCCATGCATTTGGTGAACTTTACAAGATGATGTGAAAGTTTATTTCCTTGGTATTCCACTGGAAGTAAACGTGAGGTCGTGATCCACATCACCACCAGGTGGTTGGTTCGGGTCATGGTTCCCTAGTTCCTAATCAGAATTTTTATTTATTTATTTATCTATCTATCTATCTATCTATCTATCTATTTATTTATTTGACAGAGATCACAAGTAGGCAGAGAGGAAGGCAGAGAGAGAAGGGGAAGCAGGCTCCTTGCTAAACAGAGAGCCTGATGTGGGGCTTGATCCTAGGACCCTAAGATCATGACCTGAGCCAAAGGCAGAGGCTTAACCCACTGTTTGGTTGTATTTTAAATTAATTCCTAGTTATTCTTTCTATATTCTGGATATATCTTTATTTGCAGATATCTTCTCCCAATGTGCTGCATATTTTCATTTTCATTGTGGTATCTTATGGGCCAGCATGCTTCCCCTGTGCTCCCCCGCTACCTTCATTATGGTATCTTAGGGGCAAATTCTCATTTAATGTCGTCAAACCTGATCTTTCATGGTTCATGCTTTTGCCATCTTGTTTGAGATCTTAGGAATTCTCTCTTGTATTTCTTTCTGAATGTTAAAAAATTTTCCACTTCGATTTAAACCTTAGTCAGATCTACAATGCATTTTTTATTAGGATGTGAGGTAGGGATTTAATTTCATTTCCCCACATCTGGATACTTTAGTACCATTTATCATTTAGTACCATTTATCATTTCCCCCAAATCATTAGCAGTGTTACCTGTTTTATATATCAGGCTTTCATAAATGCATGGAGTTGATGGAATTACCTGTCTTTCCATATTTCTATCTATTTATCAAATATGTGTGTAGTGCCTACTATGTGCCAGTTGCTGTTCTAAGAGTTTTATAAAGATTAACTCAGCTAACCTTTATAAGGAAGTTACTTTTATTACCCTAATTTTATAGATGTGGCCATTGAGGCACAAAAGCTTAACTTTTCCAGAGTCACCCATCTGGAAAGTGGCAGACCCAAAGTTTGAGCTCAGGCAGTCTGGCCCTGTATACCATGCTGCCTCTCCAATATTCCCTTGTTGCTTTTTGCTAGTAGAAGCTTATAATTAATATTATTATAAAGTAAGACAAATCTTTCAGTCTGGTGCTGTTCATTTCAGAATGTTTTTTCTTCCTTGGCATTTTTCTCTTCCATTTTTAAATCAGCAAGTAAATTTATGCACACCCCCATAGGCATACCTGCAACTGATTGATACTTTGAGTTTACCCTGAAACTGTAGATCAGTTGTTAGAGAACTGGTATCGCTCATGATATTGAGCATGGTATTTCTTTCTATGTGTTTATAATTTTCTCCATAAAGGTCTTATATATCTACTGTTACATTGATAGAAAAAATATACACTAAATATATATGATAATATATAATATATGATATATATTCTGTATTTTGTATAACATTTTTATATATACATATGTATGTATTTATAGTGAGCTTGACATGGGCAGAAATTTTTGTGCTTTATTTATTTATGTGTGTTTTTAATTTCTATTGTTTTTAATTTCTATTCATTTTAGTTTCTATTCATTGACTAGTTCATGACACATAATGGCCACTTAATACATAGTTTTTGAATTAGTGAATTATCATGGCATACTTTAAAATTATGTTTTTAACCATTTATAGATATTGAATAGGAAAACCATTAATGTTTCTTTATTAAATTTATAGCTTAATCATAGTGATAAACTTCTATCATTTCTAAAAAATTATCTGTAGATTATTTTGTGTTTTGTATATGGTAAAATACATATTTTTTTCTGTCAATCCTAACTCTTTAATTCTTTTTTTTTTTGGTCTTATTGGAACCAACAAGAGTTCCTAGTTTGGTGACAAAAGTGATGAAAATGAATATTCTTACCTTGTTTCTCCTTTCAAAAGAAACATTTTTCTGTTTTACCATCAGGTATGGTGTTTGTTAAAGAGTTTTAAAAAAATACCCTCTATTATTTTAAATAAAGAAGGCTCTTTTTATTCTAGTTCACTGATAATTTAGGAAAAAATTTATTGAGAAGATCATGTTTTCTCTTTTAATTCATTAACAGAGTATATTAGAGTAATACATTTTATAGTACTAAATCTTACATCTTTGGAATGAACGTGTTTTGTCATTATGAATCATTTTCATGTAGATGTGTAACTTTTTTCATAAGTTGGTGAGTTATTTTTGCTAATATTTTATGGAGAATTTTGTATCTATATTCATAAGTGAGATTGGCAATGGGGATCAAGAGTGAACTAGCCCATAAAGAGTGGGACTTTTCCTAATTTTTATGGATTCTGAAGGAGTTTTATGTATGTAAGACTGAATTCATATTTCTTGAATGTTTCATAGAACATCCCTGAAAAAAACATTTATACTTAGTGACATTGTGCTTAGTTTTAAATTCTGATTCAATTTTTTTCAAAATTTATAGATTTAAAAGAAGGTCTCCTTTTCCTTTTTGAGCCAGTTTTGCTGTGTTGATAAGTTTTTGTTAAATTACATTTGGTAGAAATGTGTTCATTTTACGTAAATTTTCATCATACCTTTCCATCTTATCATAGTTGTTAATGTTTGCTGTGCCTTCATTTATGTTTATTCTTTTATAATTATTTTTTTCTACTTTTCTCTTTTTTCCTTGATCAATGTCTCTAGTCGCTTTTTTTTTTTAAAGAATGAATTTTTGGGTTTATTGACCCTCTACATCATATTTTTGTTTTCTTTTTTATTAGTTTTTGTTCTTCTCTTAGCTGTTTCCTTCATTTAATTTTTTTCATTTATTTTCTTAAATTTCTTTATTTGGATGCCAAACTCATTTATTTTCAGAATTTCATCTCTTTATTATAAGTGTTTAGTACTTTCTCTTAGCTTTGTCACACAATCGGCCACATATGGTACCATAGTGCATCATTTATTCTAAGGGTTATTTTATATAACACTTAGGAAAAAATACAATTACAGTATTATGGTTTCTCATCATTTCTAATTTTTATTCTACACTTATTGGATGATTCTATAAACTTTAAAAAATGTAATTATGCCACATATTGCTCTTGTGCATATATGTGAAAGAAATGCATATATATAAAACCAAATTGGTTAAGATATTGATCAAACTTCTTCACATTCAGAATCCATTTCTTCTGAATCATTAATTGATGCAGTCATAGACTTTTTATTTTTGTCCATATTATGTTGTCCTCTCTGCCGTCAAAGGCATTCCTTAAAGGCTTTACTATTTTTCCTGGAATTTTATTCCAAAATTCTTACAGCTATTTGGTGAATTTTGACACAGGTGTTTCCTTGATCTTACCAGAAATATGCCACTGGATCATTTTTGGTGAACAAACAGAATTTGCCTTTTTTTTTTTTTTCTCAAATGATCCTGAATTTTTACACACTCAAATATAAGGAAGAAATTTTCTTCTTATGTCACCAGGAATAACAGTCCATTGTGAAGGTAAAGGCAATTATGTCATCTGGCTGACTATGGTTGAAAGTTATCATTGATTATAAAATATATTCTGATTTCAGAGATGTTAAAATGTGAAAAACTACATGCCTTAGATTAGATACAAGATAGTGTTCAGCTCTAAGTATTTTCTAATTTCTGTTTTGATATCTCCTTCTTCTTTAACCTGTAGGTTATTTAAAAGCTTATTTTAACATTTCTAAATGCATGAATGTTTTGTTTTGTTTTTGCTAATGATAGCTAATTTTTTTTCCATTTGTATTTATTTATTAAAATTTTAAAAATTTGATTATAGTTTTTTTTTTAGCTTATATATATATATATTTATTTATTTATTTATATATTTTTTAATAAACATATATTTTTATCCCCAGGGGTACAGGTCTGTGAATCACCAGGTTTATACACTTCACAGCACTCACCAAAGCACATACCCTCCCCAATGTCCATAATCCCACCCCCTTCTCCCAAACCCCCTCCCCCCAGCAGCCCTCAGTTTGTTTTGTGAGATTAAGAGTTACTTATGGTTTGTCTCCCTCCCATGCCCATCTTGTTTCATTTATTCTTGTTTAGCTAAATAAGTCAAGCAGAGAAAGACAACTATCATATGATCTCCCTGATATGAGGAAGTGGTGATGCAACATGGGGGCTTAAGTGGGTAGGAGAAGAATAAATGAGTATAGTTTTTTAAAAGATTTTATTTATTTATTTGACAGAGAGAGATCACAAGTAAGCAGAGAGGCAGGTAGACAAAGGGAGAAACAGGCTCCCTGCTGAGCAGAGAGCCCGATGTGGGGCTCAATCCCAGGACCCTGGGATCATACCCTGAGCCAAAAGCAGAGTCAACCTACTGAGCCACCCAGGCACCCCAAAATTTGATTACAGCTGACACACAATGTTACATTAGTTTCAGGCATACAGCATAGTGATTCAACTTCTCTAACATTATGCTGTGCTCACCACAAAGGTAGCTACCCTTCATCACCATGCAGTGCTATTATGGTATCATTGACTATATTCCCCGTGCTGTGCCTTTTATTCTAATGACTTATTCATTGCATAACTGGAAGCCTGTATCTTCTACTCTCCTTCACCCATTTTGGTCCTCTATTGTTCTCCCTCCTTTCTGTCAACCACCAGTTTGTAATCTGTTTTATAAGTATTGACTATATTCTAATATAAATAAACATTTATATTAGATATATTAATATATACATTTGCTTTTATACACATATTCTAGTATATACAGATATATTCTATACTTAAGTCTTGAAATTTGTCAAGACTTGTTTTACTGCTTTAATATGGTTCATTTTTGTTAACGTTCCTTTGAGAAGAATTCTCCAGGTTTTGTGGTTTATGTACTGTGTTGCTCAATACCTTTAATGATTTTTTCATCTGCTTGATGAATCAGTTTTTAAGAGAGATGTGTTAAAATCGCCTTTCATCTTTGTGAATTTTTCAAACTCCTGTCTATTGGCAATTTCTGTTTTATATGTTTTGAAGTTATGTTACTAGATACATACAAGTTTAAAATGATGTTTTCAGGGTAATTAAAATTTTGATCCATATGTAGTTATTCTGTGTATCACTGTTTTGCGTCTAATGTCTATTATATAACTAATTTTTAATATTTGTTTCTTTTTTAAGTTTAAAGGTCCAGTATTGTTAACATTATTATATAATTATTATATCCTAGCAATAATTTATAATATTACTAGTAATAATTTTTATATTATTTGATCTCTAGCAGTATTTGCATATATCTCTAATAATGATTTTTGAATGGGGATCTATTTTGTATTATTAAAACCAGATTTATTTTGCTTAATATTTGACATATAATTTTTTTTGACTTTAAACCCTTTAGTGTTTTAATTCTCTTTTGAATTTCACATAAATAGTTCATTGTTGTATTCTTGAAAAATTCAGTTTGGCAATCTTGATTTTAACTAAAGATTTTAGTCTGTTTACATTTGTTTTAATCACAGTACTTTAAAATTCTATCTATAATCTTACTTTGTGCTTTCAATTTCTAATTTTTCTGTTTTTTTCTTTCTTTCTTTTTCTTTTTCTTTTTTTTTTTTGTTTACTTTTGGATTGAATTTTCCCCCTAGTCTATTTTGGGAGTTATAATCTCTGTGTCTGTTCTTTTAGTGATTTCTCTAGAAATCTTAATATGTATGTTTAACAAAGTCTACTATTAATGAGTACCTTTCCCTTCTTTAAGTGCAATGTGAGGGATTATAATTCAAATCCACTTACTCCCCTCTGTACTTTTTAGAATTGTTCTGGTCTTTTAGTTCTATTTTTAATACCAGAAATTAGATATCATAGTGACTAAAACACACATTATACTACTTTTTCTCCTACTTTCTAAAATGTAATCTCAGAAATTAACTCATTATTATATGATATAATATCTTACATAATATTCTCTAGTCTGTGCCCCTAACACATTTTATGCTCTTTTGGACTAAGCATCTGGTTTTATTTATTTATTTATTTTTATTAATCAGCAGTGCATGAGACAGTGCTCTGTACTTAGCAGTTATTAATAAATACTTGCTGGGTGCAAATACTTGCATCCAATTATTCTCATGAGACTTCATTAAATGAGAAAATTTAACAACCAAGTTAAAATGTTTAGAGATTTTTTTTTTTTTCTGCTGTAGTTAGTATTGGTTTTCTGTGATCCATTTCCATGGGACTGATTCAACTGGAAGTTTCAATTACTGGGCCAGTTTGGTGGGGGAAGTGGTCATGGGAAGAGACATAAAGAGAAAAAATGGGGAATGCAAAAAATATTATTGCATTTTGTGATCATGTGAAAAGCAGTAAAGCTATTATGGTTTCATATTTTATTTCCTGCACTTCCATCTATGTGTATATATATATGTATACACACACACACATTATATATATATATATATATATATACATATATATTTACTTACTGGCATTTATGAGTACTCATTAGTCTCATGCTGTAGATCAGGCAGTGGTAGATTTTATTCCTTGGCCTCATTCTGGGTGAGATAAGGCCATGGTAGATTCAAAACAAAATTTACCACTTTCTTTTTAACCATGCTGCTTTTCCCAATATTCCAGTGTCTTTCAGATAAAGAAAAAACCTTTTTCTTCAGTACGTGGTGAGCACTCATGTTAATTTTTCAGTCTTATCTTTTTCACTTAGTTCATCTAGAAAAGCTTTTCTTTCCCACTAATAAAAACAATTTTCTTGCCTTATAGTATCTGATCCAAGAGAGCTTAAAAATAAACCTGAATTTCACTTAAGATAATGTAATAAAAGAATTCTGAATCAGATATCTGTTACTCATTATTTATAACCTCTGGCTAAAAATCATGCTAATCTAGAGTTATTGCTATTTATTTCTCAGACTGCTTGCTCAAAAGACATATGCATTGTCTTTAGTTATTTTCACTTTGCTTGTGATGTCAGTAAAGCCTAGGTAAGAGCTGAAACACCAGGTTTTACTGGGGAACAAAGGACCACCACTATAAAGCAAGGTTGTGGTCCAAATGTGTCAGTTCTAACCACTGCCTCAGTGATCTTTTGTCACTATACTTAGCTGGTGAAGAATATTTGGAATTTTTAGCTTTCAATAATAGTTTTTTTAAAAAAGATTTTATTTATTTATTTGACAGACAGAGATCACAGGTAGGCAGAGAGAGGCAGGCAGAGAGAGAGGAGGAAGCAGGCCCCCTGTTAAGCAGAGAGCCTGATGCAGGGCTCGATCCCAGGACCCTGGGATCATGACCTGAGCCGAAGGCAGAGGCTTAACCCACTGAGCCACGCAGGCACCCCTCAATAATAATTTTTGACTGTACAATATAGTAATTAAACACTTCAGATTATATACCTGAAACTAATATAACACTGTAACTTAACTAACTGAAATGAAAATAAAAATTTAATGAGAAAATAATAATAATAATAGTTTTCTTCTAAAGAAAAGCAGGGTATTTTTATGTATATTCTTCAAACTCATGTGAGATTATACAATCTTCAACAACTTTTAAATTTTTCATTGAGATTATTTACTGCGTTGTTACATACGGGTGCTGGGATCCAAAAGGATCAGGAAAGGAATTCCCATGACCTCATGAAAATCTTTGTTTCTGAAAATCTTTGAATTCTGATCAGAATGCTTGTAAAGAAAAAAGGATTCACTTCGTAGTCTATAATGTGTTAAGTAGGAGCTTATTATGTAAATTCTGTTGATGCCTGGACAACATGTGCTATATTGATCATGAAATTGAACTCTGAATCTACTTCGGAAAGACCTTTGCAACATGTGAATCAATATGCTTTCTGCTTTCCCTTTAAGGATCCTCCGTATGATAAGAGGAAGGTGGATGGGGGATTTCCTCTCAATTTTCAATATTCATTGGTAATGTAAAATGAAGAATTGAAGCAGCTATACCTATAATAGGTCTCCATCTTGCATTCTCCCCCAACCCCTAAAACATTTTTATCTGAATTGTCTGCTATTTGCTGACAAAGGTGAATCAAACGGTTTCACTGTATGACATAGATATCCTCATGCAGTCAAACAGAATGTAATTCTGACTGATTCGTAGCATATAGCTTCAGTGACCCATTGACAATTTGAATGGAAAGAAGGATTTGCTTGGCACTACCGATAAATATTACTTATGCTCTTCCCCTCCTCATCTCGAAGTGTTGCCATTAGGGAAAGTGATGTTCTTGGGACTGTCGCTTAGATAGCTCATTTTTGGACGTACCTGTGGGTCATTGGGTTGAAGACATAGTGTAGATTTCCATCATTTCTGCCCACTGGAAAAGCTTGTGGCGTGAAAGCAATTTCTTCCTTCTATGCCCACACCTTGGTCATTATTTTCTCTACTTAAGAGTAAATTAAGTCTTTATGTAAATGAACTTAGGGTTATACCTCCTAAAGGAATTCTTAGAAAGTAGGGTTTAATGCAGGGTATCCATGCATGCCAGAAAGAGGTGTTTCTCAGTAATGCTGAGACGGCTTTACAAGATATCTCTTTGGTGAAAAAGTTCTATGAGAAAAAGACGAACTTTTAAAAAAGATTTCATTTATTCATTTGAGAGAGAGAGAGAGATAAGCGAGAGAGAGAGAGAAAGAGAGAGAGAGAGCACAAGCAGGGGGAGTGGCAGGAGAGGGAGAGAGAGCATGAGCAGGGGATGGAGCAGAGGGAGAGAAGCAGCCCCCGCACCCCCAAGGAAGGAGCCTGATGTGGGGCTCGATCCCAGGACCCTGGAATCATGACCTGAACCAAAGGCAGACACCCAACTGACTGAACCTCCCAGGTGCCTCTAAATCTTCTTGTTGTCTTAAATTTCAGTGTCCTATCTCTGAACTAAAAAGACGGTAGATGCTGCATATGGAGCATCTTACTTTGTCTTTGCCCCGTCCTGACTCAGAAAGTGATTTGCTTTATTCAAATCATGGTGCAACAAGAGTTGCTGTTGACTACTGAGTTCCTTAATCTATATTGATAGCATCAGGTTAAATCTGTGGGGCACTAGGTTTTCAGCATCTTTCTGTCATTTCCAAAGAGCCTGAAGAAAATAGAACAGCAAAGTATATTTACAGTTAATATATTTTTAAAAGATTTTATTTATTTATTTGACAGAGAGACACACAGTGAGAGAGGGAAAACAAACAGGGGAGGGGGAGAGAGAGAAACAGCTTCCTGCAGCGTAGGGAGCCCAAGGCAGGGCTGGATCCCAGGACCCTGGGTTCATGACCTGAGCGGAAGGCAGACTCTTAGTGACTGAGCCACCCAGGCTCCCCTACAGTTAATACTTTAAAATATCTCAAAATAGACATAGGAAAAACCTTCCCATTTCACATTTCCAAAGTGAAAAGGCTTATTTAAGAATTAATTGAGCACATGAGAATTGTGTATTATTTGTAATTTATTCACAGAGTCTAAAACTAAAGAGAAGCCGAATGTCAAGTTTCCTTCCATTACTGAGTTCACTGTTACGAATTTAAGGCTTTTGCTTCATTTCTGAGTTATCATTAGAGTAGATTATAGACGTGGTTATCTATAGATTCCCAGCTGTAAAAAATAGGGGAATGGAGTCACTCAACTTTTAGAAATTAAATTAAGAGGAGTTATCTTTTGAAATATCTGAAAAATGTATTGAGCCTTGGTGAGTTTAATTTCAGTGTGTTGAATGAAAATCAAAAGTAGTTTCATTTAGTTAAGGTTCATAGATGGAGGAAGGTGTTCTTCCATGCAGAGATATCAGGGAAGAGTGGAGGATGACTTACACTTCATCTTTGGCTTCTGATTTAGTGAATGGTCAGACAAAAGCTATCTAGCATTGGTTGGATGTTAACCAATGTTAGGTAGCTTTTGTTCTGGTATAGTGGAAATCATGAGTAACCTTGACTTCCAGGTATTTCAAGGGATGCAGCTTGAAGGTAGTGATAGAAGTGAAGACAAAATAACTTGCTAGAATAAGAAACTTGGATTAGTTCAGTGTTATTGCCACTTGAGTTGAAGGAAATTTGTATGAGATGGTTGAACACAAATGCAATTACTAAATAAACAAGAGAACAATAAAGGGAAATGCTCCTATCTCTTAGTTGATGACAGTTTTTGTTATGTACCAGTCTGAATGCTTCCTGCCCCACTCTCACACCCCTCTTTAATACACAGATTCTGTGTGCACGTGTATTTTGTGTTGTGTGTATGTGTATATGTGTTCTCAGTATAGGGTTATAGGATTAGGGGCTTAATGTTCATATTTAATTTCAAGTCTTGATGACTCATTGATTTGACGACACTTTTATGACCTTCAACTTCTCATTTTAGTACTTAACTTAATGCCTTCCTGAGCACCTGTCTTCCATACTCATGGATTACTCACTTACCTCCTATGTAGTTATGTATTCAGTTGAAATAGACAGTATTTAGGATAATTTATGACCACACAGAATTGTTACTGTGTGCAGAATTTGCTACTTAATTTGCTAATTTTGTCTTCTATCCAAAACATTGCAGGTATTAAAATACTCTGGGTGTCAGAATCTGCCCTGGCTTCTCACCTCATAGAGGTTTGGTTCTCAAGAATCAGAATGGCAGAGCAGTAAGAACTAGCCCAGCCCTAAAAACCTAGCCTTGTAGTGTGTGATCACTGGCTTTCTCTAAACTACCGTATCACCATTTTCCTTGATTCGCAGCCTCTGACTCTTCGTTCTAGACTTTCCCCTTGTTTCCTATCACTGGGCTGTGTAGTTCTTGGTATTCTTCTCCCCTGCAGTTGAGTTTCCTTTAGTACATTCTCTGCCTTTCCACAGTGGCCTTCAATGTGATGTTCTGCCAGAGTGTAAGTCTGACAAAGGGAGGATATTTGTTTGTTTTGTTCATTGCTATGCCTTCAGTGACTGGAACAATGCTTGGCAGGGTTGAGTTCTCAATACATACATGTTGAGTAGCATTTATTGACTTCTATTTCTATAATTTTGTTTTCCTCTAACACTCTTACCTTTGCATTTCCATGAGTAGCCTTTGTCATCAGCTCTCTAACCTGTATTACCTAGAGGGTGATCCCAGAACTCCAGAGAAAATCCCCTCTTTCTCTGTGCTCTTACCATCTAGCCAGTTCTAGCTGAAATGTACTCTAATACAGGTGATAACTCCTTATAATATTAACATTATAACGTTATAATGTTAATATTATAAGGAGTTATCACCTGTATTAGAGTACATTTCACCTGGCACTAAGAATAAATGAGAGTCTCTATGTGACTTTGGCCTCTCCCCAAATAGATACTTTTATGACTAAGAAGTTCTTAGGTTTTATCAGAGAGCAATTTCAGGAAATTCTTAGATAAGTATATTTATTTTTCTATATTATCTATCTGTTGGGTGTTAGTGATCTTTCCTGCAGCATGAAAAATATGCTTTGGGAAGAAGGACACAGATCTAAATGGATCATGCAGATGGGCGACAGGCCTTCTGTAGTCTTAGGAAGTCTACAAGTAATAATGATACTATTGTGGGGGCACCTGGGTGGCTCAGTCAATTAAGCATCTGACTTTGGCTCAGGTCATGATCTCAGGGTCCTGGGACCCTGCTTGTCTCTCTCCCTCTCCTTCTGGCTTTCCCCCTCCTCATGCCCTCTCTGTTTTTCTCTCAAATAAATAAATAATATATTAAAAATAATGATACTATTGTTTAGGTGAAGATGTACACAGACCCTTGCTTCTAATATCTAGTGACACTATTTTGGCTATTGAGAATTAATCTAATACAGTTCTCTGAGGGAAGCCTTAAACTTCTATAAGACTGAGTTTATAGGAATGTATATCAAATTAGTTTTCAACTTAAAGACACAGAGCTAGAGATTGTAGAGCTCAAAGCAACCTTAAGAGATCATCTATTTCAGACCCCTACCTATGGGTATCACTCAAAGTTCATACAAAGCGTTTATCCTCATGAGATCCAAAGAGACTGAATGACTTTCCTGCCAAAGGTGACATAGCAAAGCTTTGAAAGAAAACAAATTTCATCATGAGGTATAGTCCAAAAGAGAATATATGTTATCATAATTTCTGTTTAAATTTTCCTTCAGTAGAAAGCTTCTAAAGCAATCAGCAGTTTCTTAAGCACGTATTCTTATAATATGGGCTTTTGATCTGTAGTTTCAGCCGAATGGGTCTAGAGGATAAAATCAAAGGCCTTTTATGTCCTGTAAGGCAGTGTTTATGCTCTTGTGAGACCAATCACAGTGCAGTGGTAGAGAAGACCAGACAAGTCATCTGCAGAGCCTCAGACTCTTAACTGAGAATCAGCATGTCCTCAGTTTTCACCATTCATAGGTAAAAGAAATGTAAAATGCTCTTAGAAATGCATACACAAGTATTAATTTAGGGACTCATAAAATTTCAGAGATAACAGGGGCTAAAAATGTTCTCAAATACCCTTTTTACTTTAAGGAAAAAGAATTGGGTCCTAAAAATTGATGAGGCTGTATATTTGACCACAGTTAAAGAAAAAGTCATCAGACTCCAAAAGTTTCTTACTTGACTACTCAGTGGCAAAGCCAACACCAGAACACTTGTTCGGACCTCAGGGCCAAAACTTTTTCCATTTTAATGAAGCGAGTCACCTTCTATGAGCCTCAAATCTTACATCATACTCAGGATTATTTTATCTGATGTGTTCGGCACTGGGGTTCAAGTTGAAAGTTTATTCCTACACTTTTTATTTTCTATACTCAAATGATTTTTGAAGCATTGATAGAGACAGATTTTGTCTTGCTCTTTTCTTTTGTGTTTTGTCTTCCTCCTTCTGGAAATATTCACCATATAGTCTCCAAATACAGACACTGAATTACATGAGACACATAACTTCTGGTGTGAAATCCCGGGCAGTCCTTATAGTCTGTGACAGCAGCAGCATCTCTAACGAATGCTATTTTGCCCCATCCTCAACCAAGAACTTGACTTTGACTTGCATTGCTTTCCTCCAATTGCCAAGGAGATCATACAAGCTGAGTGGTATAGTTTTGAAATCTGTTGATTAGACTGTATTTTGTCAAATGTATACAAATACATAATAGCAAAATGAACATTTAATTAAAATTAAGGTAGCATACTAATTTATATAAGGGAAATTAGGAGCAAGGGGGCTAATTATGTATTCTCCCTTAAAATGCCCTTTCTGCCATTGTCAGAAATACAGGATTAAGTAAATCAATCAAATGCAACATTTTGTTTGGTATTAAGTCTAGAAATATTATTTTAACACTCCTGAAAAGTACAACTTCCAATACCCTTATACTGCCAACTCTACTCAGGTCTAACATTCTTTTATTCCACTGTTTCAACTAACCGGTATTATTCCTTACTTAATCATTATTATTGTTTATACAGAGATGTAATCATTTATGCATTTTGTGCCTGTTTCAAGATAAAAAATTTTTAAAAGAGATTTTGTTTATTTATTTGACACAGAAAGAGAGTGAGAGCAGGGGAAGTGGGAGAGGGAGAACCAGGCTTCCCGCTGAGCAGGGAGCCCAGTGCAGGGCTCAATCCCAGAACCCTGGGATCATGACCTGAACCAAAGGCAGTCGCTTAACGACTGAGCCACCTAAGTGCCTCAGAGTGCTCCTGAAGTAAAAACCTCTTCTGTCCCATGGCCAAGGGTGTAGAAGGAAAGAAGCGTCCAACCATGCATGTATATTAGTTCAACGCTCATAACAGGAGCTTTATTTTCCCTGAAAAGCATGATTGATGAAACCAGTTTTGCAGACAAAGAGCTTAGGACCAGTTTCTTTCAAGGTTCAGTTCCAGTTTGACTTCATGAAGCATTTCATGCAGCAAATGGGAAAATACTCTTTTGAAATTTTCAGCTAGTTTCACAATCATTGTGGGCTTATGAACATCCTCGTGGCTCAGCCCTGCTTAAAGTCAGGTGGCTCTGCCCCGCCACAGCTTTGGGGTAGCACAGCCAGTAAACAGGGCACGTGGCTGGTTGTGTCCTGGAAAATCTATACCCTGCAGGGTTCTGCTTGCTCTTAGTTTTTAAGTGCAGACCATACGGCATAATACAAAAATCGAAGCACAAATTTTTATTTACTACCAGGATGGCAGTTTATGACAAAGCAGCCAGACCTCGTGGTTGTTATCGTTTGTGTTGATGGGCTCCAGAGGACATCAGCTGTGCAATTAGAGAGGTCTGGGCAAGTCTACACCAAAGTGGAAACCTGAAGCTGCCCGGAAGAGTGATCTTCTCGTGTGTGCGTGCGTGTGTGTGTGTGGGTGTGTGTGTGTTCTCTGCAGGTGCTAAATTTTCAAGGAGAGAAATGTTCAGCTTGAACAAACATGACTAATAATTGTGAGATGTTTATTTGCAAACAGACAAGTGTTGGCAGCACAGAATCCAAAGCAGAAATAATTACCTTAGAGAAGTGCTATGGGATTTGGGGTTTCGTGTTTTCCTTATAGGCCTCGCCCTTTCTTCTGAGATTCCTTCTTCAGAATTTCAACATTTTATTTATTAAAACAACAACAACAACAACACAAACAAAACCCACCATGTAACATCCTGTTCTTATACCCATAATATTTTGAAGTAGTTACTCGTTTAACTGCCTGCTATTTCTACTGGAATCTAACTCCCTTGAAGGCATAGGCTGTGTTATTTTGTCATTGTCTCCCCACTGTCTGACACAGTGCCAGACACATAATAGATATTTGGAAAATGTATGATCAAATGATTTATTCTATCATTTTAGTACTGTTCAATATATTTTTGTGCTTTAAATATTTTAAAGTCTTGTCTTCAAGTGTGATATATAGGATAATACTCCATTAGCCAGTCCTCACCTTATGCAATCATGCAGAAAACATGTTTTCCTGTAAGAATATTTTTCACTTTAATTTTTTTTAAGATTTTATTTATTTATTTGACAGAAACAGAGAAAGAGGGAACACAGCAGGGGGAGTGAGAGAGTGAGAAGCAGGCTTCCCGCTGAGCAGGGAGCCTAATGCAGGGCTTGATCCCAGGACCCTGAGATCATGACCTGAGCTGAAGGCAGAGGCTTAATGACTGAGCCACCCAGACACCCCTCACTCTAATGCCAGGCTTGATCCCAGGACCCTGGGATCATGACCTGAGCTGAAGACAGAGCTTAACCCACTGAGCCACCCAGGTGCCCTCTACTAGGATTTTGATATAGATTCCTGCCTCACATTGAGGTCCTTTATCCATTTCATGTTTATCTTTGTGTATGGTGTAAGAGAATGGTCAAATTTCATTCCTCTACACATAGCTGTCCAATTTTCCCAGTAACATTTATTGTTACTGGGAAACATTTTATTCCACTTTATATTTTTCTTGCTTTGAAAAATATAAAGAAGATTATTTGACCATGGACTTGAGGGTCCATATCTGGGCTTTCTATTCTGTTCCACTGGTCTATGTTTCTGTTTTTGTGCCAGTACCACGCTGTCTTGGTGATCACAGCTTTGTAGTAAAGCTTGAAATCAGGCAACATGATCCCCACAGTTTTGTTTTTCTTTTTCAACATCTCCTTAACAGTTCAGGGTCTCTTCTGGTTCCATACGCATTTTAGGATTTAGGATCTAGCTCTTTGAAAAATGCTGGTGGAATTTTGATGGAGGTGGTATCAAAAATATAGATGGCTCTGGGCAGTATAGACATTTTCACAGTGTTTATTCTTCCAATTCATGAGCATGGAATGGTCTTCCATCTTTTTATGTCTTCTTCAGTTTTATTCATAAGTGTTCTGTAGTTCCTCAAGTACAGATCCTTTACCTCTTTGGTTAGGTTTATTCCCAGGTATCTATGGTTCTTGGTGCTATAGTAAATGGAATCGATTCTTTAATTTCCCTTTCTGTATTTTCACTGCTAGTGAATAAGAAGGCCACTGATTTCTGTACATTGATTTTGTATCCTACCACATTACTGAATTGCTGTATGAGTTCTAGTAGTTTGGGGGTGGAGTCTTTTGGGTTTTTCATATAATGGACCATGTCATCCGCGAAGAAAGAGTTTGACTTCTTCATTGCCAATGTGAATACCTTTTATTTCTTTTTGTTGCCTGATTACATTAGCAAATCTATCAATGTGATAGAACAAATCAATAAAAGAAGTGAGTAGAAACACACGGTCTTCTCAATTGATGCAAAAAAAAAAATCATTTGACAAGATAAAGCATCTGTTCCTGATTAAAATGATTCAAAGTACAGGGATGGAGGGAACATTCCTCAACTTCATAAAATCTATGAAAAACCCACAGCGATTATCATCCTCAATGGGGAAAAGCTGATAGCCTTCCCTTTGAGATCAGGAACATGAAAAGGATGCCCACTCTCACCACTGTTGTTCAACATAGTACTAGAAGTCCTAGCAATAGCAATGAAAGTGTTTTTAAAAAGCATCTAGTTTGTGTCTAAATTCATTTATTTGATACTAGATGTGATACAATTTTGTTACAGAATTTAGGTAAAAATTTTCTGATGTTGTTCTTGCATGAATTCAGGTTTAGATTTGTAATGTTTTTATCATTGGTATTTTATACTTACTTATCACACCTTCTATCCTTTGTGTTTGTTACTTGTCTTTTTTAAAAACTGGCATATTCATGGCGTATTTATATCCCCTACACATACATGCTTCAAAACTATATAAATGAAAAGCCAAGAGTAGTAATTTTTCATTTTTAAGTCTGTTGCTTAGAAGACAAATGATAGGTCTAGGGAAATCAGATTATAAGTGTGAGCTATATACATACTGAAAGCTAATCGTATCACATCATAGGTGCATTACAGATTAAATGGAGGTTTGTATTATTGCCCAGTTTTATTATAATGGTGGTTAGAAAAATTTTTAGTTCTAATACAGATCTTGAAGAAAGTGCTGCTCTTTCTGCAGCACTGGGGGTTCTCTAAGTTGCTAAAAGGGCTTTAGCTATAAGGTTAGATATTCTAGGTTTAGAATCTTGTTAAATTTCTCTAATAAGAGAAAGCAACTGTGTTTCTATATGCAGAAATTCCAAAATGGGAGCAAAGGATATTTGTCTCTATGTCTTAAATACTCTTAACTCACCTTCCTCCAACTGTACTCTTTCCACTTATTATGAACCACTAATCACTATTATTATTATTATTATTATATCATTGTTGTTATCATTGCTGTCATACATATCCATGGTGGGAATAAAAAACAACAGGATTAATGTGAAATGTTTATCTTCCTTCACCCTATCCCATCATTACACCAGAGGTGTTTAGTATTGTGAATAGCGTCTTGTGTACTATAACAGAAATTTTATATATCTACAGGTGTGTATTTTATTCAGAGTCTTTCAATCTTAGGTTTTCTCTTGGAGAGGCCATTTATAAGTCTAGCATTGATGCACATTGGATCACCAACATCCCAGATTTAATGTGTCCTAGAATTTTAAATTACATTAAAATTTAATTTGCGTTACATGAGCAGCAGCAAGGTATCGCTGTCCTGAACCTAGAAGCAGTTCCTAGTTAGTCATAATTACTCCATATTGAGAAAAAACTATGTTTTTCAGATGAAATCACTGCATTTCCTGGAGTACCTAAGGGACTAATTCATTTACTAGCTTTCAAAACAGGGCAGCTAAATTTTCTTAGACATATCTTAGGTAATTGAATTCTACTGAACTTGCAAATACATCCAATTCTTACTCAAAGAGTTGTCCCAATTGGATCAAATAGTTAAATGGACAGTAGGGATGTGGGGAAAGAATCATACTTCAGAGAGCAGAAAGCAAGCATCTGCTGTTTATCTCCCAGATTAATGAGTGCAGTTCTGTTGGAAGAGTGAGTACTAATTAACTCATTAAACAGTTCTCACTGTGATTCCTCAATGTAATTTCAGGCTAAACTCATGTTTAGAGACTTAAAACCTAACCACAGATGTTTATCATTGTAAGCCATTGATATAATTTTCAAGTATATTAGAATATTTCTTAGGCCACATAGTAGAAAGGAAGTATTATAAAGCTAAAGGCTCTTTTTGTGCAGAAAATACTTGAAAACTTTTCTGAGCTTAGTTTCCCAAATGTTAATGAAGTTAGTTGGTCACTATGGGGTGAAGTTGCACATTTTATTAATAAGTACTTTGATTGAGGGGCACCTAGGTGGTTCTGTTAGCGAAGCATCTGCCTTTGGCTCAGTTCATAATCCCAGGGTTTCGGGACTGAGTCCCGCATCGGGCTCCCTGCTCAGTGGGGAGTCATCTTCTCCCTCTCCCTCTACAGCTGCCCTTGCCTGTGCTTTCTCACTCTGTCAAATAAATAAATACAATCTTTAAAGGAAAAAAAAAAAAAAAAACAACAACTTTGGTTGTAAATTTGCATCTTGTGTCTGATTCTGAAGAGTCATGCTCCTCAATTAAAACCCACCCAGGAAGCATGGTCAGCATGCATTATAATGGTAGAATAAATTCAGTAACCTGCATTAAAACAGAAAAGAGAAAATTAACACTTCCCAACTTTGTTTCGAAGTGACTATTGTGTGAATCAGAATGGTGGCCCTGTTACTCCAGGACACATATTACATCTAGTTTAGAACCACGAAGGCATGTGGCCCTACTCTACATCAGCACTGTGGACACTGTCAAGTTTAAGTGTCAGTATCATTAATCATAAGTCTGATTACTAAGTGTGTAGTGCAATGCTTGTGAGACTTGGCTGAAGTGCTATGGTTGTGTAGGTCATGGAGCTCAGAAATTACAGCATGCTAGGGGCACGTGGGTGGTTCAGTTGGTTAAGCCCCAGAGTCTTGGTTTCAGCTCAGGTCATGATCTCAGGGTTGTGAGATTGAGCCCTACCCTGGGCTTCGTAATCCACATGGATTCTGCTCAGGACTCTCCCTCCCCTTCTGCCCTTCCTCCCCCCCACACACAGTCTCTTTCCCTCTTTCTCTCTGTCTCTAAAATAAAGAAATTAATCTTAGAAAAAGAAATGACAGCATGCATCTCAGGACCTATCTGTAATTCACATTCTCTCTTATTAGAGGGAATTTTTATTTTCCTAGAAAAGACTTTTAACCTGTAATCCTCCTCAGATGACCAGTGGATTCCAGAAGTTCCCTAAAAGGTTGTTAAATGTTTTGAATAGAAGTGGAAATAGAGTAGATTATCAAAGTTATTTTAGGAGACCATATATATATATATATATATATATATATCTGATTGGGTGATCAGGAGGCAGGACTTTGAAAGTAGATAGCTTGAAACTCGAACCTAGGCTTCACCACTTTTCAGCAACTAGTAACTTTGGGACATGATTTAACCTACTACATCTTCTTTTTCATCTGGTTCTATAAAAAATGGGTACTTACATCAACCTCAAAGAGTACTGTGATAAAAAGGGTCATGAAATGATACCTATTACTAGAAACACACATGGTGATAATTAACTATTTTCCATTTATTTGTAGCATGAGGGATTTCAGGGATCTCAGAAGAGAGACATTCTTGTCATAAGGCTTTATAAATGATGGAACTAACTGAATCTTCCATAGAAATCTTTAAATAAGTGACATCCATTTAGTTTCTTTTTGTTCTTACGTACCTTGAAGTTGCTTATTTTAGAATCTAAGCCCTTGGAAGGTAAGTGCCATGTCAGGGTACCATCGACTCCCTGTAATGCCAAATAGGGGTAGAAAAATGTGATCTATTATGGGGGCTAAATATTCCCGAATGCATATGCATTGTATTGAAGTCTCAAAAGTGTTTCTATACAATGACAGTGCAACTGATTGAAAAGTGACACATTTAGATAAATTCAGCTCTTACAAAATGGCTGCCGCTTCGCTGCATTTTTTTTTTTCCCTCTCTGTGTCAGTGAGGGGAAGGATGGAGCCATATATCAGTGGCTCTGGCACTGTTTGTAGAAACTTTGTTAGCTCCAGATTCAGCTTGACAACAAACACATATGGGACTTACTGTTCATCGTCTTCTAAGAATAGTCCATGTTTCTGAGATGTTTTCAAATGAGTAAATCTATATTACATTTATACTGGCTGTTGATCATTTTAGAATGAGAAAAAAAGGAAGAATTGGGCACAGTGATGAAGTTGCCACTAATGATGATGAAATTCTTCAGAGTGCTCTCTTTTCTGCTTGCCTGCGATCTACTTCTTTTATCTTGTATTGTTGTCCCCAAGAATATCTATACATCATCACTTTAATATCATTCTAAAAATTTATGATTGTACGTAGTCTCTTGGATGTCGTTGGTAGGCAGTGATGTTTTGTGTGTGAGTTTCTCCTTTTGGCTGTCAAACGCACAATATCCTAACTGGTGTGTCTGATGAGATCCAACAGTGCTCATTCCACAGGCATTGACCATCAGATCCCACTTTCTACTTTTTTCCATTGTGAAAGGATTTTTGAGACTCAGTGTTGAGTTTTCTTTTTGGAATAATTTTCCCATAGTTTGAGATTTTTTCCCCCCCTTTAATTTTGAGAATTTTGAGTGGTATGTGTATGAGTGTGCATGTATGTGCTTTTTAAAAAAGGGATGGAGTTTTTAGCTCTAATATGATTGTACCATTGATGAACTGTTTTTCAGGTGCCATAGTCTATTCCACAGGAAATATGATTACTTGTGGAATGATCTAATAAACTGTTGCAATATCTTGATTGTGAAAGCATGAGTAGAAATTGAGATAATATGTTTAATTCAGTGTATCTCACATAGAATTGCCACCCAAAATTTCACTGAATATGTGTATATATATAAGTACATATATAATAATAATATATACTATAAGTATATGTATAACACATGTAAGTATATATATAACATATACAATATGAGTACATTTCTGCTAGGAAAACATAAAATGCAGCTTGTTGTGAAGCAGCTGTGTTGTAAGCAGCTGATTAACAAATTGCTTAGCATTCTTAATGAAATATTTTCTAATAAGAGTGTTCTTATGTAGTAGAAAATGGACACAAAGTTCTGTCCTGGCTCTGTGAATTTAAAAAGTATTGTATGGGCTTTATTATAATTAGAAGATATGGAAGGCATTTGCTTTTGAATAGCACTAAGAGCAAAACTATAAAAACAAGACTTTTGAAAATATACGAAGAAGAAATGAATAAATTTAATGGAAAAAGACCAACACCTCTGATCATTAATGAAATACAGACTAAAAAAGTAATTTCCAAATTAAATTGGCAAATCACAGTAAATTTTAATGTCTGACACGGAGTAGAGAGCAGAATGAGCTCTGTAGCACCCTTGCAGATAGGCATATAAATTGCTATGAGTTTTCTGGGGAGTATTTGGGAATGTGATTCAGGAGGCTTCATATGTGCTAAATTACCAGACATGTGATTGAAAAGTTTATCCCTACACTGGAAATAAGTTAAATGTTAAATAGTGATGGCCCAGTTAAAGAAATCCATTAGTGACTTCAATATTTTGTCTATGATCAATACGTGCCACATGCCGTTTCAGTCTCTGAGAATATAGTTGGAAACATGACGCAGACATGATTTGACACTTATTCTAGATTACATCTTTTGAGTATTGTCATGGAGATTACATGGCTTCGTGGTCATATGGTAAGTATGTGTAACTTTGTAAGAGACTGACAAACTATTTTCCAAAGTGGTTGTACTGCTTTGCGTTCCTATTGGCTTTATAAGAGTTTGGGTTATTCTACCTTTCCAATGTCTTCTTTTAGTCTTAGCCATTCTGGTGGGTGTGTAGTAGTATCTCCTTGTGATTTTAGTCTGCATTAACATGATTAATAATGGTTTTGAGAATCGTTCTTGTTCTTTTTTTTTTTTTTATAAACATATATTTTTATCCCCAGGGGTACAGGTCTGTGAATCACCACAGGACTCACCAAAGCACATACCCTCCCCAATGTCCATAATCCCACCCCCTTCTCCCAAGCCCCCTCCCCCCACCAACCCTCAGTTTGTTTTGTGAGATTAAGAGTCACTTATGGTTTGTCTCCCTCCCAATCCCATCTTGTTTAATTTATTCTTCTCCTACCCACTTAAGCCTCCATGTTGCATCACCACTTCCTCATATCAGGGAGATCATATGATAGTTGTCTTTC
Organism: Mustela nivalis; assembly: GCF_964662115.1. NCBI lineage: Eukaryota > Metazoa > Chordata > Mammalia > Carnivora > Mustelidae > Mustela > Mustela nivalis. Next base: position 37,611,483 of record NC_139025.1, read on the forward strand.
TCTGCTTGACTTATTTCACTAAGCATGATACGCTCTAGTTCCATCCATGTTGTCGCAAATGGCAAGATTTCATTTCTTTTGATGGCTGCATAGTATTCCATTGTGTATATATACCACATCTTCTTGATCCATTCATCTGTTGATGGACATCTAGGTTCTTTCCATAGTTTGGCTATTGTGGACATTGCTGCTATAAACATTCGGGTGCATGTGTCCCTTTGGATCACTACATTTGTATCTTTAGGGTAAATACCCAATAGTGCAATTGCTGGGTCATAGGGCAGTTCTATTTTCAACATTTTGAGGAACCTCCATGCTGTTTTCCAGAGTGGCTGCACCAGCTTGCATTCCCACCAACAGTGTAGGAGGGTTCCCCTTTCTCCGCATCTTCTCCAGCATCTGTCATTTCCTGACTTGTTGATTTTAGCCATTCTGACTGGTGTGAGGTGATATCTCATTCTGGTTTTGATTTGTATTTCCCTGATGCTGAGTGATATGGAGCACTTTTTCATGTGTCTGTTCGCCATCTGGATGTCTTCTTTGCAGAAATGTCTGTTCATGTCCTCTGCCCATTTCTTGATTGGATTATTTGTTCTTTGGGTGTTGAGTTTGCTAAGTTCTTTATAGATTCTGGACACTAGTCCTTTATCTGATATGTCATTTGCAAATATCTTCTCCCATTCTGTCAGTTGTCTTTTGATTTTGTTCACTGTTTCCTTTGCTGTGCAAAAGCTTTTGATCTTGATGAAATCCCAATAGTTCATTTTTTCCCTTGCTTCCCTTGCCTTTTGCGTTGTTCCTAGGAAGATGTTGCTGCGGCAGAGGTCGAAGAGGTTGCTGCCTGTGTTCTCCTCAAGGATTTTGATGGATTCCTTTCGCACATTGAGGTCCTTCATCCATTTTGAGTCTATTTTTGTGTGTGGTGTAAGGAAATGGTCCAATTTCATTTTTCTGCATGTGGCTGTCCAATTTTCCCAGCACCATTTATTGAAGAGGCTGTCTTTTTTCCATTGGACATTCTTTCCTGCTTTGTCGAAGATTAGTTGACCATAGATTTGAGGGTCTATTTCTGGGCTCTCTATTCTGTTCCATTGATCTATGGGTCTGTTTTTGTGCCAGTACCATGCTGTCTTGATGATGACAGCTTTGTAATAGAGCTTGAAGTCCGCAATTGTGATGCCACCAACGTTGGCTTTCTTTTTCAATATCCCTTTGGCTATTCGAGGTCTTTTCTGGTTCCATATAAATTTTAGCATTATTTGTTCCATTTCTTTGAAAAAGATGGCTGGTACTTTGATAGGAATTGCATTAAATGTGTAGATTGCTTTAGGTAGCATAGACATTTTCACAATATTTATTCTTCCAATCCAGGAGCATGGAACATTTTTCCATTTCTTTGTGTCTTCCTCAATTTCTTTCATGAGTACTTTATAGTTTTCTGAGTATAGATTCTGTGTCTCTTTGGTTAGGTTTATTCCTAGGTATCTTATGGTTTTGGATGCAATTGTAAATGGGATTGACTCCTTAATATCTCTTTCTTCTGTCTTGCTGTTGGTGTAGAGAAATGCAACTGATTTCTGTGCATTGATTTTATATCCTGACACTTTACTGAATTCCTGTATAAGTTCTAGCAGTTTTGGAGTGGAGTCTTTTGGGTTTTCCACATATAGTATCATATCATCTACGAAGAGTGATAATTTGACTTCTTTGCCAATTTGGATGCCTTTAATTTCCTTTTATTGTCTGATTGCTGAGGCTAGGACCTCTAGTACTATGTTGAATAGCAGTGGTGATAATGGACATCCCTGCCGTGTTCCTGACCTTAGTGGAAAAGCTTTCAGTTTTTCTCCATTGAGAATGATATTTGCGATGGGTTTTTCATAGATGGCTTTGATGATATTGAGGTATGTGCCCTCTATCCCTACACTTTGAAGAGTTTTGATCAGGAAGGGATGCTGTACTTTGTCAAATGCTTTTTCAGCATCTATTGAGAGTATCATATGGTTCTTGTTCTTTCTTTTATTGATGTGTTGTATCACATTGACTGATTTGCAGATGTTGAACCAACCTTGCAGCCCTGGAATAAATCCCACTTGGTCGTGGTGAATAATCTTTTTAATGTACTGTTGAATCCTATTGGCTAGTATTTTGTTGAGTATTTTCGCATCTGTGTTCATCAAGGATATCGGTCTATAGCTCTCTTTTTTGGTGGGATCCTTGTCTGGTTTTGGGATCAAGGTGATGCTGGCCTCATAAAATGAGTTTGGAAGTTTTCCTTCCATTTCTATTTTTTGGAACAGTTTCAGGAGAATAGGAATTAGTTCTTCTTTAAATGTTTGGTAGAATTCCCCCGGGAAGCCGTCGGGCCCTGGGCTTTTGTTTGTTTGGAGATTTTTAATGACGGTTTCAATCTCCTTACTGGTTATGGGTCTGTTCAGGCTTTCTATTTCTTCCTGGTTCAGTTGTGGTAGTTTATATGTTTCTAGGAATGCATCAATTTCTTCCAGATTGTCAAATTTATTGCCGTAGAGTTGCTCATAGTATGTTCTTATAATAGTTTGTATTTCTTTGGTGTTAGTTGTGATCTCTCCTCTTTCATTCATGATTTTATTTATTTGGGTCCTTTCTCTTTTCTTTTTGATAAGTCAGGCCAGGGGTTTATCAATTTTATTAATTCTTTCAAAGAACCAGCTCCTAGTTTCGTTGATTTGTTCTATTGTTTTTTTGGTTTCTATTTCATTGATTTCTGCTCTGATCTTTATGATTTCTCTTCTCCTGCTGGGCTTAGGGTTTCTTTCTTGTTCTTTCTCCAGCTCCTTTAGGTGTAGGGTTAGGTTGTGTACCTGAGACCTTTCTTGTTTCTTGAGAAAGGCTTGTACCGCTATATATTTTCTTCTCAGGACTGCCTTTGTTGTGTCCCACAGATTTTGAACCGTTGTATTTTCATTATCATTTGTTTCCATGATTTTTTTCAATTCTTCTTTAATTTCCCGGTTGACCCATTCATTCTTTAGAAGGATACTGTTTAGTCTCCATGTATTTGGGTTCTTTCCAAACTTCCTCTTGTGGTTGAGTTCTAGCTTTAGAGCATTGTGGTCTGAAAATATGCAGGGAATGATCCCAGTCTTTTGATACCGGTTGAGTCCTGATTTAGGACCGAGGATGTGATCTATTCTGGAGAATGTTCCATGTGCACTAGAGAAGAATGTGTATTCTGTTGCTTTGGGATGAAATATTCTGAATATATCTGTGATGTCCATCTGGTCCAGTGTGTCGTTTAAGGCCTTTATTTCCTTGCTGATCTTTTGCTTGGATGACCTGTCCATTTCAGTGAGGGGAGTGTTAAAGTCCCCTACTATTATTGCATTATTGTTGATGTGTTTCTTTGATTTTGTTATTAATTGGTTTATATAGTTGGCTGCTCCCACGTTGGGGGCATAGATATTTAAAATTGTTAAATCTTCTTGTTGGACAGACACTTTGAGTATGATATAGTGTCCTTCCTCATCTCTTATTATAGTCTTTGGCTTAAAATCTAATTGATCTGATATAAGGATTGCCACTCCTGCTTTCTTCTGATGTCCATTAGCATGGTAAATTCTTTTCCACCCCCTCACTTTAAATCTGGAGGTGTCTTCGGGCTTAAAATGAGTTTCTTGGAGGCAACATATAGATGGGTTTTGTTTTTGTATCCATTCTGATACCCTGTGTCTTTTGACAGGGGCATTTAGCCCATTCACATTCAGGGTAACTATTGAGAGATATGAATTTAGTGCCATTGTATTGCCTGTAAGGTGACTGTTACTGTATATGGTCTCTGTTCCTTTCTGATCTACCACTTGTAGGCTCTCTCTTTGCTTAGAGGACCCCTTTCAAGATTTCCTGGAGAGCTGGTTTGGTATTTCAAATTCTTTCAGTTTTTGTTTGTCCTGGAAGCTTTTAATCTCTCCTTCTATTTTCAATGATAGCCTAGCTGGATATAGTATTCTTGGCTGCATGTTTTTCTCGTTTAGTGCTCTGAAAATATCATGCCAGCTCTTTCTGGCCTGCCAGGTCTCTGTGGATAAGTCAGCTGCCAATCTAATATTTTTACCATTGTATGTTACAGACTTCTTTTCCCGGGCTGCTTTCAGGATTTTCTCTTTGTCACTGAGACTTGTAAATTTTACTATTAGGTGACGGGGTGTGGGCCTATTCTTATTGATTTTGAGGGGCGTTCTCTGAACCTCCTGAATTTTGATGCTCATTCCCTTTGCCATATTGGGGAAATTCTCCCCAATAATTCTCTCCAGTATACCTTCTGCTCCCCTCTCTCTTTCTTCTTCTTCTGGAATCCCAATTATTCTAATGTTGTTTCGTCTTATGGTGTCACTTATCTCTCGAATTCTCCCCTCGTGGTCCAGTAGCTGTTTGTCCCTCTTTTGCTCAGCTTCTTTATTCTCTGTCATTTGGTCTTCTATATCACTAATTCTTTCTTCTGCCTCATTTATTCTAGCAGTTAGAGCCTCCATTTTTGATTGCATCTCATTAATAGCTTTTTTGATTTCAACTTGGTTAGATTTTAGTTCTTTTATTTCTCCAGAAAGGGCTTTTATATCTCTCGAGAGGGTTTCTCTAATATCTTCCATGCCTTTTTCGAGCCCGGCTAGAACCTTGAGAATTGTCATTCTGAACTCTAGATCTGACATATTACCGATGTCTGTACTGATTAGGTCCCTAGCCTTCGGTACTGCCTCTTGTTCTTTTTTTTGTGTTGAATTTTTACATCTTGTCATTTTGTCCAGATAAGAGTAAATGAAGGGGCAAGTAAAATACTAAAAGGGTGGCAGCAACCCCAGGAAAATATGCTTTAACCAAATTAGAAGAGATCCAAAATCGTGAGTGGGGAGAAAGGGGATAAAAAGAGGTTCAAAAAGGAAGAAAGAAAAAAAAAAGCAAAAAGCCAAAAAAAAAAGGAATGAAAAGAAAAGAATTTTTAAAAAAAGAAAACACCTAAGAAAAATGTAAAAAAGAAAAAATATATATATTAGATAAACTAGTAAAAAATCGTTAAAAAAGAAAAAGGTAACAGTTAAAAAAAAAATTACCCGAAGGCGAGAAAAAAAAAAATGAAAAATGAAAAAAAAATGAAAAAGAAAAAATTAAATTAACTGCAAGACTAAAAAAAATCACAGGAAAAAAGCCATGAGTTCCCTGCTTGGCTTTCTCCTCCTCTGGAATTCTGCTGCTCTCCTTGGTATTGAAACCGCACTCCTTGGTAGGTAACCTTGGTCTCGGCTGGATTTCTTGTTGATCTTCTGGGGGAGGGGCCTGTTGTAGTGATTCTCAAGTGTCTTTGCCCCAGGCGGAATTACACCGCCCTTACCCGGGGCCAGGGTGAGTAATCCGCTTGGGTTTGCTTTCAGGAGCTTTTGTTCCCTGAGTGCTTTCCGTAGAGTTCCGGAGAACGGGAATACAAATGGCGGCCTCCTGGTCTCCGGCACGGAGGAGCCCAGAGCCCAGGGCCCCACTCCTCAGTGCGCCCTCAGAGAACAGTGCCCAGTTACTCCCGTCTGCCTGACCTCCGGCCGCGCTCCAAGCTCACCGAGCCTGCGACCGGTTCAAGGTGACACCGAGCTGCGAGCTTACTGTCGGCTCTGTCTCTGTAGCCCGCTTTCCCGTTCCAATACCCGCAAGCTCTGCGACACTCAGACACCCCCGATCCTTCTGTGACCCTGCGGGACCTGAGGCCACGCTGACCCCGCGTGGGCTTCGCCCCGGTTTAGCCTCTGGAACGATGTCCCTCAGCGGAGCAGACTTTTAAAAGTCCTGATTTTGTGCGGGGTTGCTCCGCTGCTTGCCGGGAGCCGGCCCCTCCCCCCGGGGTCTATCTTCCCGTCCCTTTGGATTCACTTCTCCGCCGGTCCTACCTTTCAGAAAGTGGTTTTTTTTCTGTTTCCAGAATTGCTGTTCTTCTTCTCTTCGATCTGCCGATGGATTTTCAGGTGTTCGCAATCTTTAGATCAGCTATCTAGCTGATCTCCGGCTAGCTGAAGCAGTCTCAGCTTGCAACTTCTCCGCCATCTTGACTCCTCCGGAGAATCGTTCTTGTTCTTGACAATCATTTTTTCTTTTTTCTTTCTTTCTTTCTTTTTTTTTTTTTTTTCTTTCGGTTCACCCATTGCCCCTCCCCTTGCCCCCTACTCCCTCCTTGCCTCTGGAAGCTCCCAATTTGTTTTCTATATCTGTGAGGTTGTTGTTGTCTTTTAAGATCCTACATATAAGAGAAATCATATGGTATTTCTCTTTCTCACTCTGATTTATTTCACTTAGTATAATGCCCTCAAGGTTCCATGTTGTGGCAAATGACAAGATTCCATACTTCTTTACGGCAGAATAATATTCCATCATATCTACATCATAATTTCTTTATCCACTTATTCATGGATACTTAGAATGTTTCCATATTTTGGCTATTGTAAATAATGCTGCAATGAACATAGGGGTGCATATTGTTTTTTGAGTTTTTTTTTTTCAATTTCTTCAGATAAAACCCAGAAGTGTAATTGATGGATCATTTATAGAGAGCCTGATGCGGCACTCGATCCCAGGACCCTGAGATCATGACCTGAGCCAAAGGCAGAGACTTAACGCACTGAGCCACCCAGGGGTCCCTACCTCATGGTTTTGACTAACATTTTCCTCATGATGAATGATGTTGAGCATCTTTTCATGTACCTGTTGGCCATTTGTATATCATCTTTGGAAAATGTTTATTCAGACCTTCTGCCTATTTTTAATTTGATTGTTTGTTCTTTGCTATTGAGTTGTAGGAGTTCTTTATATATTTTGAATATTAGCCCCTTATCAGCTACAAGATTTGCAGATATTTTCTCCTGTTCTGAGGGTTGCCTTTTTGTTTTATTGATGGATTTCATGTCTGTGCAGAAGGTTTTTAGTTTAATGTAGTCCCACTTGCTGGCTTTTGTTTTTGTTGCTTTTGCTTTTGGTGTAAAATGAAAAAAATCATCACCAAGACCTGTGTCACAGAGCTTATCATCTGTATTTTCTTCTAGGAGTTTAATGGTTTCAGGTCTTACATTCATGTCTTTAATCCATTTTGAGTTTATTTCTGTGAATGCTGTGAAACAGTGGTTAGGTTTTATTCTTTTGCACATTGTTTTCCAGTTTTCTCAGCATCATTTATTGAAGAAACTGTCCTTTGCCCATTATATATTGCAGGTGCATTTGTCATAAGTTAATTGGCCATATATGCATGGGATTATTTCCCATTGATTTATGTTTCTGTTTTTATGCCAGTACTATTCTGTTTTAATTACTATAGCTTTGTAATGTAGTTTGAAATAAGGGAACATGATTATTAATCATTCTTATCTTTTTTAAAAATAAAGATGTTATGAGATGAATTGTGGCCCAAAATTAATATTTTGAAATCCTTAGTACTTCAGAATATGATTTTATTTGATTATAGTCTTTAAAGGGATAAGTAAGTTAGTGAAATAAGTCTAGCAGAGAAAGACAACTATCATATGATCTCCCTGATACGAGGAAGTGGTGATGCAACATGGGGGCTTAAGTGGGTAGGAGAAGAATCAATGAAACAAGATGGGATTGGGAGGGAGACAAACCATAAGTGACTCTTAATCTCACAAAACAAACTGAGGGTTGCTGGGGTGGGATATGGGAGAAGAGGGGTGGGGTTATGGACATTGGGGAGGGTATGTGCTTTGGTGAGTGCTGTGAAGTGTGTAAACCTGGCGATTCACAGACCTGTACCCCTGGGGATAAAAATATATGTTTATAAAAAATAAAAAATTAAAAAAAGAAAGAAAAAAAATGAGATCATTATAGTAGGCTCTAATCCAATGTGGCTGGTATCTTTGTAAAAATAGGCAATTTGGACACAGACAAACATAGAGGGAAAACCATGTGAAGACATTGGGATAAAACAGCCATTTACACGCCAAGAAGAGAGGCCACAGAAAGCAGACCCTGCCATCACCTTGATCTCTGTCGTCTAGCTTCCAGAATTGTGAAACAATAAATTTCTGTTATTTATGCCACCCAGTTTGTGGTGCTTTGCTATGGGATCCCTCACAAACTAATACAAAGGAACTTCAATTTTTTTTTTTTTTTTTTTTTGCCCATTTTAAGTTACTGGTTAAAACATATTCTTTATATATTTTGGATAAGTCATATACATATATATGTATATATTTTTTTCTCCCAATCTGTGGTATGGATTTTCATTTTCTAATGATACTTTGAAATACAGAAGGCTTTGATTTTAAGATGCCCAATTTATCAATTTTCAAAAATATTTAGTGCTTTTGTGTTTCACAAATATATTTATTTGCCCTAAGTTGACAAGATTTTCTCCTGTATTTTCTTTTAGAAATTTCCTAACTCTAATTGTACCTTCATGTATATTACGACTTTTTAAAAAACATGTGGTGTAAGAATTATATTCATTTTTTTCATATAGAGATGTGTTGTTCTGTCCCCATTTATTGTGGTCTACTCTCTTTTCTCCATCTAATCACCTGAACAAATATCAGTTAATCAAATGAGTGGTTCTATTTCTGGACTCTATTCTGTTTCATTGATCTTACTTATTTTACATATCTTACCCTTATGGCAATGTCATTTTATCTTGATAAAGATACCTATATAGTATGTAGCGTATAGTATATTTTGTGGATTTTGTTGTTCACGGTTTATACATATTGAAACTTATCTTTAAATATTTCATGCTACATGCTTCTTAAAATGTCATTGATTTTCTTATATACTCTTACAATTATTTATTGATAGTGTATAGAAATAAAATTACATTTCTGTTTTTTCTCTTTGTGTCATGACTATATTCACTTTTTTATTATAATAATTTAGATTATTTCTTAGGATTTTCTATTAGTACAATCATGTCGTTTGTGAATCCAACCTACTTCACTTTTCCAGTCATTGTGTCTTTTATTTCTTCTCCCTGCATTTATTCCACTTGTTAAGACCTTACCTTAATACAGAATAGAAGTGCTGAGAGAGGGAGTAGGTTTTACTACCCATCTTAGGAGAAAGTCTTAAGTCTTTCGGTATTACTATGGTGTCACTTATAGGCTTTTTGTAGATTCTTTTTATCACTTTAAAGATATTCCCATCAAGTTCTACTACCTGAGAATTTTTACCATTAATAGACATTACATTTTGTAAATTTCTTTCTTGGAATCTATTGAGATGATTTTATGATTTTTCTGTTTTAGTCTGTCATTTTAGTAAATTACATTGATTGACTTCCCAAATGTTAAACAAATCATACATTCCTAGGTTGTATCATACTTGGTCATAGTTATCCTCTTTCAATATTGCTGAATTTGAATTGCTGATATTTTTAAAGCATTTTTGTATTAACATCTATGAGAATTATTGGTTTATAATATTCTTGTATACATTTGACTAGCTTTCACATCAGGGTAATGCTATCTTCAAATGAGAAGTTATTTCCTTTTTACCTATTTTCTGAAAAAACTTGCTTAAGATTGCTGTATTATTTACTTAAGTATTTGAGCGATTCCCTGTTAAAGCCATCTGAGTGTAGAGTTTCATTTGTGGGAAAGTTTTAAATTTCAGATTCCATGTCTTTAATAGATACTGTGCTATTCACCTTTTCTCTTTATTCTTGTGGTAGTTTGGCAAATTGTACCATTCAAGGATTTATCCATTTTACGTAAGTCATTGAAATTATTGACAGATTTCTTTATTATTTCTATATTATTAGTGAAAGCATCCACCTGCACTCATGATTGATAATTTTTGTCTTTCATCTTTTTTTAAAAATTAAATTAGTTTATTTATTTTCAGAAAAACAGTATTCATTATTTTTTCACCAGTGCTCCATGCAATCCGTGCCCTCTATAATACCCACCACCTGGTACCCCAACCTCCCACCACCCCCGCCACTTCAAACCCCTTTAGCTAGAGATTTGTTAGTTTTATTGCTTCTATTCAAATATCAATCTTTGGGCCTCAGTTTTTTTTTTTTTTCATTTTTAAGTTTCATTGACTTCTGCTTTTAATTGTTTATTTCCTTCTACTTAACTGGATTTTCATTTAGACTTCCTTTTCTAAATTCTTAAGGTGTATCCTTTCTTTTACAATACAAATATTTAAAATAATAGATTTCAAATTAAATACTGCTTTCATTTTTTTTACTTTATATTCAAATTTTGATATTTTTCTTTTTTTTCAAATTTTGATATTTTTCATTCTCATTCAGCTTAAGCTATTTTCCAGTTTTCTTTCTGATTTCTTTTGTAATCTATAGACATTTAAGAGCATGCTATTTAATTTCCAAATGTTTGGAGTTCTTTTCCAGATATTAGTGATTTGTTGTTGATTTCTGGTCTAAATTTCTTTCTTTCCTTTTTTTTTTTTTAATTTGGTCTGTAGAATTTCAATCCTTTTTTTTTTTTTTAATTCAGTGACACTTGTTTCATTGTATGGCATATGGTCTAGCCAGGAGAATGTTCCATATAAATCTGAAAACAATGTGTATTCTGCCATTTTTAGGAGTAATGTTCTATACTCAGGTTAAACTGGTTGATAGTAGAGTTAAGATTTTATATGTCCTTATTGATTTTCTGCTACTGTTCAATGAATTCCTGAGAAAAGAGAATTAAAGCCTCCAACTCTGTGAAATTGACCACCTCCACTTTCATTTCTTTTAGTTTTTACTTTGTATTTTGAGCCTTTTTTATTAGGTGGATAACATTTAGGATTTTTGTGTGTTCTTGTTGAATTCACTAATTTATTATTATGAAGTTTGCCTCTTTATTTCTGGCAGTATTCCTTATATTGAAGCACTCTTTGATAACTGTATCACATTTCGCTTTCTCATGCTTACTGTATGTATGGCCATTTTAAAATTTCAAACTATCCATATCTCTATATTAAAAGTGCATATCTTAGTTCTCTTCCCTTCTATTATTATTGGTTTTGAAATATGTTTCTTAGAAATTTGAAGGGAGAAATAGTATTATCTTGGGGTGCCTGAGTGGCTCTGTTGTTAAGCATCTGCCTTTGGCTCAGGTCATGATCCTGGGGTCCTGAGATCGAGCCCCACATGGGGCTCCCTGCTTGGCAGGAGGCCTGCTTCTCCCTCTGCCCCCCTCTCCCCCTGCTTGTGTTCCCTCTCTCTCACTGTGTCTCTGTGTGTCAAATGAATAAATAAAATCTTAAAAAAAAAGTCATTATCTTACACTGTATAAAAGACTTTTAGGCCAGTAAAATTGGGTAGTAAACACCAAAAAAAAAAAAAAAAGTGCATATCTTGGGGCGCCTGGGTGGCTCAGTGGGTTAAGCCACTGCCTTCGGCTCAGGTCATGATCTCAGGGTCCTGGAATCGAGTCCCGCATCGGGCTCTCTGCTCAGCGGGGAGCCTGCTTCCCTCTCTCTCTCTCTCTCTGCCTGCCTCTCTGCCTACTTGTGATCTCTCTCTGTCAAATAAATAAATAAAATCTTAAAAAAAAAAGTGCATATCTTATAGTTAGGTCTTGTGTTTTTATCTAATCTGACATTCTCCACTTTTTAATTACAATGTTTGGCCTTTTACTTTTAATGCATTGTCACTATGGTTAGGTCTATTTCCACTATCCTCCTTCTTGTTTTTATTGTTTTTCTTTTCTCCCTTTATTTCTGCTTTGATATTTAGTGAGTACTTTTCACATTCAGTTTCATTGTTCTATTGGTTTATTAGCTAAATTTCTTTGTTCTAATTTTTAATAGAGGCTTTAAGGTTTTAAATATGTACATTTACTTTATCATCATATTTTTACCTTCACATGATGTTATACCACTTCACATGTAATGTAAAAATCTTACAACAGTGTATGTTTCTATCCTACCACTATTTGTGTGCTATCGTTAATCATATACTTTACTTTTACATATGTTATGAACTCTACAACATAAAATTGTTTTTACTTTAAGGACAATTTCCTTTCAAATAAATTTAAAAATGGGAAAACGTCTTTTATATTTACCTATGTATTTATTCTTTCCAATTTTCTTCATTCTTATACAATCTAAGTCTACTATAAGCCCTCTTCAGTAAATATTTTATTCCATATTATATATATTCCATCTCTACAAATTCCATCTGGTTATTTGTGTACCTTCCCTTTATCCTTACTGTATCCTCATATTTTTAGCTAAATCCTTAAGCATATTTATAAAAGCTGTTTTAAGTCCCTGTATGCCAATTCTGTCATCTCTGTTAATTCTTGATCTGTTTATATTGACTAATTTTTTTCATGTCTATGGGTTACGTTTTTTTCCTTATGTAACTAATTATTTTTGATCAGATGTTGGTTATTGTCAATATTATATTGTTGATGGATTTCATTGTCTTCCTTTAACAAGTTTTGAGTATTCTTTTGTTATATGGCTCAGTAATTTGCATTTAAACTTGATCCTCGTAAGGCTTGGTTTTGTTGTTAATTCATACATTTATTCAACAAACATTTATTATGATCTATTGGCCCATCACATGATAAATCTTATGTTACTGGATGACAAAGGAGTTTAATGAAGCAAGGGAAACACGCTGATAGCACCATGTACAGTAGGAGTAAATAGAACATACACAGAGGTGACAATTTTCTGTGACAGGGAGATTAGGAATAACCTTTTTCTGAGAAAATGTTTTTATTAGATACTTAGGATACACAGAGGTTTCACATATGGAGAGAGGGCAGTTTTAGAAGTTTCTCCAGTGACAAGACAAAGGCAAAAAGCAAAGATTTGCTAGGTATCTAGTGGCTGAGTCAGAATTAGAAGTTTCTTTTGAATGACCATTGGTGATCTTTTAGCATCTTTGACTTAGTAATTTCTCTTTCCTTTCCTGAAGTTTTTTTTTTAATTTTAATAACTTTGTTATTCTCTTTCTTTCTCAAGTCCTTAAGTCAGAAATACTCATTATTCAGGCTATCTATACTTGGATTCATTTTTTGAAGTAATGTACATTCAGCTTATTCCAGACTTTTGTTGCTTCTTCTCCCACATGTGTTTCAAATTCGACATGTCCAGGTCTTATTTCTTCCAGAAGAATGTGAACTGAGACTCTATAGTGACTGAATTTTCCCCATTCTAATCCTTTTATAAATGTATCACTGGCCACCAATTTTTTTTGTTGTTGTTTGTTTAAAATTCTTATTCAAACTCTAGTTAGTTAACACATCGTGTAGTGTTGGTTTCAGGAGTAGAATTTAGTGATTCATCATTTACCTATAACCCCCAGTGTTCAACACAAGTGACTCTTTAAGGCTTGTTTTTATTTTTATGTTTTAAATTTTATTTATTTATTTTTATTTTACTTTATTAACATATAATGTATTATTTGTTTCTGGGTTACGGGTCTGTGAATCATCAGTCTTACACAATTCACAGCAGTCACCAAAGCATATATCCTCCCCAATGTCCATCACCCAACCACCCCATCCCTCCGCCCCTGCCCCAGCAACCCTTAGTTTGTTTCCTGAGATTAAGAGTCTCTTATGGTTTGTCCCCCTGCCTGGTCCCATCTTATTTCATTATTCCTTCCCTTCCTCCCACAAACCCCACCCTGCCTCTTAAATTCCGCACATCAGAGAGATCATATGATAATTATCTTTCTGTTTGACTTATTTCACTTATCATAATAACCTCTAGCTCCAACCACGTCGTTGCAAATGGCAAGGTTTTAATTTTTGATGCCTGCATAGTATTCCATTGCGCGCGCGCGCGCACGCGCACACACACACACACACACACACACACTATATCTTCTTTATCCATTCATCTGTGGATGGACATCAAGACTCCTTCCATAGTTTGCTATTGTGGACTTTGCTGCTATAAACATTCGGGTTCACATGCCCCTTTGGATCACTTTATTTGTATCTTTGTGGTAAATACCCAGAAGTGCAATTGCTGGGTCTTAGAGTCGCTCTATTTTCAACTTTTTCAACTCCATACTGTTTCCCAGAGTGGCTTCACCAGGTCGTATTCCCACCAACAGTGTAGGAGGGTTCCCCTTTCTCTGCATCCTCACCAACACCTGTCATTTCCTGACTTGGTAATTTTAACCATTCTGACTGGTGTGAGATGGTATCTCACTGTGGTTTTGATTTGTATTCCCTGATGCTGAGTGATGTTGAGCACTTTTTCATGTGTCTGTTGGCCATTTGGTTGTCCTATTTGCAGAAATGTCTTCTGCCCATTTCTTGATTGGATTAAAGCTTTGTTAGATGAATCCAAAATACCCTTTCATAAAAAAATTTATTTCTTTTGAGAGAGAGGGAGAGCGAGCACAAACATGGCCCAGGGGCAGAGGTAGAGAGAGAATCTTATGCAGACTCCACACCCAGCAAGGAGCACACCATAGGGCTCAATCTCAGGACCCTGAGATGACCTGACCTGAAATCAAGAGTAAGATGCTTAACCAATTGAGCCACCAATTGGCCTGCCTTTACTCTTTTACTAGTCTATCCCCATACCTAAGGCATGATTTTTCTGGGTTTTCTAGTGAATATCCTACATATTCAATGAGGTACCTTCACTCTGGCTGGTTGAAAGACAAATCTAGAACAGCCCTTTATGAGACCTTGGTTCAGCCTACAGGTTCACCAGCCATTTCTAGCTTGGACTCAAGGAGTATCACCCTATCCATACATTGTAGTGTGCGGGCAGACTCAAGGGGGACTTCTGTAGATTTCTGGAGTTTCTTTCTTTGCTTGTCAAATTCATTTCTGATACTGTCCCAAAAATTTTAGCCTCCTTAGCCTTCCCAAATTCTGACCTCCATTTCACCAGCTCAGCTTGATCACCTTGATCAACCTGAATTTCCTTCTCTCCTCATTCTGTCGTCAATGATGGGGCTCATCTTGCTTATTTCCTGTCCCCCATGGAAACAGTTATGTCCTGTTTGCTTCCCAACTTTTAAAAACTGTTGTTTCATATATTTTGTCTGTTTTTCTCATTATTTATAATGGAAGGATATGGCTGTTATCAGCTACTACATCTTGGTTGGAAGCAGAAGACCAGATTTCATTTTTAGGAAGGCTCTTAATGTTCCTAAATATATGTACTATAATTTTAGATTGTTCAAAGATAAACTTAATGAGAAACATGAATTATAGAAAACAATCTTTGTAGTCTAAATTAGCCTTTTGGCCTTTCATCTAGCAATAATTTTAAAAGCATATTTGATAGTTTGTCATCTTATGGTTATTCACTTTATTAAGTACTTATATAGTCTATTTTTAAGAACAGTGTATAAGAAATCCAGAGTGTGTTTAAAATAGCAAGCAAATCTTACTAAAGTTTTAGGATTTGAGATTTGACTGATCACCTGCAGTCATATTCTTATCATAAAAAAAATGCCTAGGAAGTGTTTTTCTGACTTGCAAAATCTTTGGATAAGCCAGTATAATATTGAAGTTACATTTAAAATTTCCCATATAACAATGTATAGAAAGCTGGCAAGATTTCAGTATTACTGATAGAACGATAGCTTACTTTCATTTTTTAAGTGGAAGCATAGTTAATATACCATGTTATATTAGCTTCAGGTCTACAGCACAGTGATTCAATAATTCTATACATTATTCTATGTTCAAAATGATAGGTATGGTTACCATCTGCCACCATACAACATTATTACCATAGTACTGACTGTAGTCCCTATCTGGTACTTTTTGTTTCCATAACTTATTTATTTTATATTTGTATATTATACAATGTATTTATAAGTTATTTATGTTAGTTTGTATCTCTGAATTCCCTTCACCTATTTTGGCCATCCCCCCAGCTTACTCCCCTCTGGCAACCATCACTTTGTTCTCTGTATTTACGGGATTGTTTCTGTTTGTTCATTTGCTCTGGTTTTTAGATTCCACATATAAGTGAAATCATACAGTATTTGTATTTCTCTGTCTGACTTGTTTCACTTAACATAATACCCTTTAGGTCTATCTATGTTGTTGCAAGTGGCAAGATTGCTTTCTTTTCTATGGCTGAGTAATATTCCATTGTGCATGTGCATGCATGTGTGTGTATGTATGTGTACACACCATATCTTGGCTATAACTTAGTTTTCTTGAGTGCTTTGTATGTGGCAACCTCTGTGCAGACCATTTTATATGAGTCATGTCATTCAATTATTTCAAAAAACATACAGGCAAGGTTTATTATTATTACTGATTTTTTTTTTCATTGAAGAGACAGAAACTCAGATTAAATAACTTTTCCAAGGTTACTGATTATTCTGGGGGTAGTTTTGGGATTTGAATTTAGATTCTGAATGCAAAATCCCATGCTCTTAACCTTACCAACCGTTTAAAAGGCAAAAGCACATTTATACACGGGTGCTCAGTTGCTTTAATTATGAGCTTCCTTGTGAAGTTAAATCTTATGTGTTAACAAATACACAAGCAAAATGTCCAGCAAAAACCTCACTCCTTCAGGAATAAAGTTCTAGGAGCTAAACTTTATGCTCTGCTCTTACTTCTATGGGAGGAATTTTAAGTTTATTTTAAATACAAATTATTTTCAGCACTCAAGTCTCTCAGGCCTCTTGTATGCTTAAGAGTTAGTGGGTATTAAGCCCCTAAAATATACTGTTATGTTAGAAGCCTGGGTTCCTAATTAGACATAGGAAGCTAGAACCAGATCAGCCATTGGAACATGAACCATTGTTTGACCTATGCATACACAGAAATCACTTTGTGTGTATCAGCAGCAGACTGGTGATTGTCACTCCATGTGACTTGTAATATCTAAGGTCTGCTCTCATTTCCAGTTTCTTTTATACCCTGCTGCCTGATTCTTTCATCTGGAGAAAAATACTGAGAGGATTTGGGGCATTTATGATAAATGGTTACAGAATTTTATTATTTTCTTTTACTCCAGATCTTTTCAGAAAAGTAAAAATAATTGATTTCTTAAGTGCCTCCAAACAATAACTAATGCAATTAAAGCACAGAATCATTAAACAATCATTCTTCCCAAATGTACTGTCTATGAGTTAGTCAATTGAACAACTCACATTTTACCGAGTGCTCAAGGGTGTAGAACTTACTGACATGTGCTTGTATCTCTGCTTTGTGTATAGTTCTCATTTTCAGATAAATCATATGAGTGCTCCTAATAACTGAAAGAATTGCAAAAGGCATTTTTTTATTCATTAGGAGCCACATTATAGGTCCATAAATTAGGCATTCAAACAACGTAATGTTGTGTGATCCCATCCACCCCAAAGTTGTGAACAAAAAGTAAAAATTGGTTGTTGTTAAGCAACTGAGTTTTCAGGTTCTTTTATCCTCCCAGAGAAGCCCAGTATTCCCAGTATTATTCAGTTCTTATGGCTGGAACATGATCGTTGGCAAGTGTGTCAGTCAGGAGGCTGCGGCGGTCATTCAGCGGAGAGATGCTGAGTGTCTGAATCAGGGCAGTGGCAACATGTAAGGGGAGAAGAGACATATTTCTCACCCATAAGTGGGGAATAATGCCCAATCCCATGTTTGTTAGAAGGGTTAAATGGGAATGTGAAAGCATCTATAAATTGTGAACGCTGGGAGATCTTAGGTGGCATAATTCTTCTTCTTCACATTGTTAATGACAGCTGTCAGCCGCAGTCACCCAGCCTCTTCATGTAAATGCTCAATTTTAACCTACTGTCAGGTTATGTACTACCTGACAAGAGCCCTGAAGATCTTTTTCATCACATGCTTATTATAGTTGACATTTATGCCACAGTGATGTGCCCAGTAAAATGAACTTGGTATGGCTTTATTCCATACACGTCAGACCTTGGCAGTAATGATTTATTGAAAAGGTGAACATTTGGTACCGAGTGTTATTAGGAAAGAATGAAACCTAGTAATGTGGGAGATAGAGAAGACATTTAGTAATATATCATGTCATGTTTCCGGGGCTGCACAATGCTTCATGGGGTACACAGTCTTGCAAATTAGAAAGATGAGGATAATTTTATCAAATCAAGAATTAAAGCCCTTGGAACCCACTAAACCAATGCCATTTCTGTTGACCTAATAAGTTTGTATTGGCTGCATTCATTATAGGCAATTAACTAAGTTTTACATTTCAGCCAGCAACTAATGAATAGGCTGAGGGTGGAAATTTTCCCTCGCTGGAATACTCAAAGTTTCTACAAATCATACTTCCCAGAAATTGTAAGTGGAGTAATATATTCTGTTTCATGATGGATTATTTTCATGTCTTCATACATCATCACATGGATCTGTTCCTTTCATTGGATGATGACATGATTGTCTTATACATGATAGTCTCTTCGTGATGAGTCTTTAAAAGAAAAACCCAGTCCAGTTTAAACACAGGGTGGGAATTTATCTTTAAAGTAAGTCAGTGAGGTGCTCTCTTATAGATAAAATACATGTTTATAATGCATGTTCGACTCAGTTCACCTTTCACATCATTATATTTATTGCTCCAAGCAATGAACAAGGTTCTCCTGAGAAATTCACAACTCATGGAAAATATGTTTTCTTGTTTACAGCAAAATTTACACTTTATATGTAGAGGGAAGCTAAATGCACACAACTGAAGTGATTCTCAAAAAGATTCGGGAAGGTACCGGTCAACATAAAGGAAGATCATACACACTGAATATGCAGAGTGCCAAGATAGGGCAGACCCTTCCCAGGCCCCCAAGACTGCAAGGACATAACTAAGTATGGATGGGTCCACTGACTTAGGGCATTCTGTCTTGCTGATTCTTCCTCATGTCTTTGCTTGGTTGGTTCCTCTATTTACCAGCCCATGCTCTGTTTCAGGTACTCTATTTTTTTTTTTTAAGATTTTATTTATTTATTTGACAGACAGAGATCACAAGTAGGCAGAGAGGCAGGCAGAGAGAGAGGAAGGGAAGCAGGCTCCCTGCTGAGCAGAGAGCTGGATGTGGGGCTCCATCCCAGGACCCTGGGATCATGACCTGAGCCGAAGGCAGAGGCTTAACTCACTGAGTCACCCAGGTGCCTCTGTTTCAGGTCCTCTTAATTTCTTCTTCACAGAGATGGTTCCCAACTTGCTGGCTTGTTCACCTGTCTTTAGTCACTTTCACCCTTCAGTGTAAACTGTCTACACCTCCAAGAGCAAGCTTTTTCAGTAGCATTTTACTCTTTATTCATCAAACACTGACTTCAGACTCCATGGGAGAATGTCACTTTGAGACCCACAAAACAGTGGTAGGGGAACACAGAGAGTCTGCCTACAAACCCTGCAGCTCTGGCAAGAGAGAGCAACAAGCCCTGCCAACTCACCTATACTCACCCCTCAGCTTGCTCTCTACCACTGCCTGGATCATTTTTTTTTTTTTTAAGATTTTTATTTATTTATTGGACAGAGAGATCACAAGTAGGCAGAGAGGCAGGCAGAGAGAGAGGAGGAAAAAGGTTCCCCGCTGAGCAGAGAGCCCCATCTGGGGCTGGATCCCAGCACCCTGGGATCATGACCTGAGCTGAAGGCAGAGGCTTAACCCACTGAGCCACCCAGGCACCCCTGCCTGGATCATTTTTTTTTTTTTAAAGATTTTATTTATTTATTTGACAGACAGTAGTAGGCAAGTAGGCAGAGAGACAGGCAGAGAGAGAGGAGGAAGCAGGCTCCCTACTGAGCAAAGAGCCCGATGTGGGGCTCAATCCCAGGACTCTGGGATCATGATCTGAGCTGAAGGCAGAGGCTTTAACCCACTGAGCCACCCAGGCACCCCTGCCTGCATCATTTTTAAATCAAATCCAAGTGTGGCCTCACCACCTAGCTAGCACTCCTCTTGATTTTCCTTCAGATAAACATTACCTACCATAATTGCTTCCTTCTTTACATGTGTCTGTGACACTGGTTGACGTAGCACCACCAGTTTTTAGATTTGCTAGAATGGGTTCCTCATTGCTGGCCTGTGTTAGCATTCTGGGACTGTGGCAACCGTCTCTCATCCACTCCAGTGCCTGCACCTGCTCCCTCCTGCCTACTGCAGGGACTGTGAAACGGTTTTCCATGGAGATCTGCAAAATGTTCCTAAGGTTTTAATGAATAAAAAGGGTTCCAAGAACAAACAACTATGAAAAATGGTGTCTTTACTGCAAGGCTTCTCAGAGCTTTTGATATGTTAATGAGCATTGTGATATGCTAATGTGAATTGGGGCTCTCAGAGAGCTAATAGAAAACTTATTTGATCCAGAAACTATTTTTTTTTTAGACAAACATCTGTTAAAGTCATAGAGAATTATAGTGTTCAAAAGAATATGGTTTGCAAATTCCGGACTGCTCCATCAAATCAAATTCCTTCCACCTTATAAGTTATTTTGCCTTCTCTAGACAGAATTTTCTCATGTCACTCATACCTTTTTGAAATATTGTTCATTTTAAATTCTCAGGGTCAGCTAAATTAATCTGTATATAGTCCCAGCAAAAAGAGAATGTAGGGGTTTCAGCTTCTAGAGCCTTGGTTTTATACTTTATGTCCATTTAGATGACAGTAAAAAGAGATTTGGGAGAATATTCTAGGCTAGGAGAACACAACATGATTCCTTTTAGTCAACACACTAGGCCGTTTCAGAGATATATTTGTTCAAATAAAGTGATGTGTGTAGGCACTTGCAACATGAGATGGTAGGGCATGAAAACCATCTGGATTAGATGCTAGTTGATCCCATGAATGGCCAGTCTTCCTCAAGGAGTGAGTTCTGATGCAAAAGTCTATCAGAAGCCTGTATACCTTGTTTCTTATAATGAGGGGAGGGACGATAGGAGGAGGAATTGGAATAAGAATGGAGTGACCCATTGTCGTCCCAGTTCTACTAAAGCCTGTTGTCCCCGCATAACTATTGAGAGTGCCCTCTTTTACTCTCAGAATGTGTTGGTTTCAATGATTAATTGGGCAGACAGCTTCGATAAGGGAGGAGACAAGAGCCAGGAGAGGAACAGTGTGTCCTAAAAGTGAAGGAGATAGTGCTATTTAAAAAGAAGAGAGTATAAATTGAGGGTTGCTGAGGGGGCAGGAGGGATGGGGTGGTTGGGTGATGGACACTGGGGAGTGTATGTGCTATGGTGAGTGCTGTGAGTTGTGTAAGACTGATGAATCACAGACCTGTACCCCTGAAACAAATAATACATTATATGTTAATAAAACCCACAGATAGGAGGTCAAAAAAAAAAAAAAAAGGAAGAGAATAATGAGAGTTGTCTAGGGCAGTGTTAAGTCAGTGATGATGAGGTTAACTAACCTGTGATGTTAATGTAGAATGATCTCAGTAGAAAAGTAAGGTCACCCTCCTCCATTTTCACCTTATTCCAGAGCATTTTGCCAAATGTATTATTATTTAATGATCAGGATTCTTAGTGTGTTGATATTTCGTCAGATTTCTGACACCTTGCTGAAGAACGTTTTTAAGAAATATGAGAACATTCATAATCATTCCTGAACACAATTTTATAACCAAATTGGTTTTGATGTTAATTTAAACATTTAAAATATGTGTACAGAATTGCACATGTCTGTATCTCCCATAGGTACTGGCATTGTGTTTACATACTGTAAGCACTTAATACATGTGTGCTTGATATGTTCATGCATATCATGGCCACCCATGGCCAGGATGGGGGGGCTAATTATATTAATAAAATAGCTAAAATACCATTCTTAAAAGTTTTGACAAGCTTGTAGTATTTCATCAAACAAGGGATGGAGTCCCTCCCATGCTGGAACTGTTTCACCTTCGTCAGCAACTTTTGTCGGTCACACACTTTGTTGAAGAATATCTAGTTATTATTGAGGATTCTGAAGGAAATAGAGGATACTGGCCCTGGATTAAAAGGCTTAAAAAATACATTCATTCAGGGATTATAATGCCTTGCCTTTGATGAAGTGTTTGCTATGCATTGCATGAAATTCTCATAAGTAGTAAGATTGTTCATGCTCTGTATAGGCAGCGGGAGATACAGCCATTCTCATGTTTTGCTATAATCACATAGAGAAATCCTCACGTCCCTTTATTTATAGAAGACTAAATTAACTTTCATTTATTCATTTGCTAGGCAAAACTCTGACTTGCTTTGAAAAAAAGTCAAGATATAGTTTCTTTCTTTTTTTAAAGATTTTATTTATTTATTTGACAGAGAGAGAGATCACAAGTAGGCAGAGGCAGGTAGAGATGGGGGGGTGGAAGCAGGCTCCCCGCTGAGCAGAGAGCCTGATGTGGGGCTCAATCCCAGGACCCTGGAATCATGACCCAAGCCGAAGGCAGAGGCTTTAACCCACTGAGCCACCCAGATGCCCCAAGGATATAGTTTCTAACTCTAAGCAACTCAGAGTCTAGGTGGGGAAGTGTTAAATAAAGTAACTTGTGGGGGGAAAAAAAAGTACTGAGTCTGGCAGATAGATACTTTTTCCCATTGTCGAGATCCTACCATTTCTTTCAGAGTGCCTTTACCTAATAGACTATGTGCATATACTAAATATTTTTAAGGAGGAAAACAGGATCACAAATTTTAATATTTTAGGAGATTTTGCCAGGTGTCCTTATACTGTTGTATAATGGAGACCAGAGATAAAGGAGAGCAGGTAGGAGGTTGTGTGGTTAAACTAGCCAGGGGATGACAAGACTGGCTTTAGAGATGTTAACAGAAGGAAGCTGTAAGAGTTCTTCTGAAGGTAGAATGAAAAACTCTTAGCAACTGATTTCATAAAGGACTCTTAAAGAGAGAGGAGCCAACAACAGACCAGAGAACAGCAAGGGTGCTCTTTTTTTTTTTTTTTTTTTAAGTGGGAGAATTGTGGGGAAAGGGCAGAGGGAGAGGGAAAGAGAGAATTTTAAGCAGGCTCCATGCCCAGGGCAGATCAAAGTGTGGGGCTCGATTTCACAACCCTGAGATCATGAGCTGAGCCAATCAAGAGACAGACTCTTAACCAACTGAACAGCAGTGGTAACCTTGATCAAAATATCTGCCTCATAAAATTGCTCAGTTTTACTTTTGAAAATTATAACTTTGTATCTCTACCATGTAAAGGGTCTATAGATTATATGGATGACATAGGGAGAAAATGGCCACATAAAGAAATGTACGATATCTTATCTCCCTTCCAAGCTCCAGAATGAAAGGCTTCACTCCGCCACCCAAAGTGCTATTATCTGGCTTGGAGACTTGGTGTTAATGTAGTTTCCACATGGAAGGGAAACAGGAGTATAGTGACAAGATTTCTAGACTGGACAAGTTACTGTACCCACTTCTTTAAAGAAAGGGTTCAGAGATGGCTGATAAAATATATTATTTATTGCTGAGTTCAGCTGGGCTGACCCTAATAATTGAGAAAAATAGAAGGAAGAGTCTAGCTGAAGGTCATTACAGTCATTGCAAAGAGATGACAGAGCATCTAAACTAGATTGTGATGGGGGATCAAAGGATATTTAAAGTACATTTAAGATACATTCCAGAGTGTACAGAATGAGGCTGATGATGGGCAGACTGTAAGTGTAAGATTGTATTGCTCAGGTCCCCTGGATATTTTGCTTCTAAGATTCACAGGTTAGAAATTCCATTTCATCAGTTAAGTGTATATCCAGTTTCTTGAATTTTTAATTCTGTCAAAATAAAGATTAATGCCTAATTAGTATCAGTATGTATCTTAGTATGTAATAGTGTATCTTTACACTTTGTAATAGTGAATAAGCATAAGCAACACAAACTAGAATTTTCCTTTTATGTTACAGAGATATTAATCAATAAATTTTGTTTTCTGCTGCACTAAAAGAGCATTTGGGTTTTGTGGCAACCATAGCAGATTTAAGGGTTTCTTGTCTGTATTCATGTAAGCATATCCTAGTTTAGTGATGGGTACATCTCACTTAAGGGGCACATCCTGTTTCTACTTGACCTATAATGTAGACCCTGGGAGTATTTGTTTCTTGGAGATCTGCTGTTCCTATTTAAGAACTTTTGGTCAGATCAATGATTAGTAAACAGCTAACATTGGCTATAAGAGGTCTACTATGGGATAGGGTGATTATTATTTGCAATATCAACATTAAAGCTGATAAGGGTGTTAGGTTGTGTAGTTACTGAGACTGAAGCTCTGACCTAACTTTGGGCAGATTAATTTCCTGAATTTGTTTTCTTATGTTTACAATGAGGATAAAATAGTAACTTAGGGTGATTGTGTGAATTTGATGAGATAACTTATATATGGCTCATAGTAAGCACAAAGTGAAGATTTGCTATCACCATTAGTCTCGGGTTTTTAATGACTTTTCATGAAAATGTCACCTGGAAACTGACCTAATTGTCCTTTAAAGAGATTTATAGCTCTGTCTTTTCTAAAAACGTAAACAACTTATCCTTTTTGTAAAAATGGTATATGCTTATTGTAAACACTTAAAAGTAAACTAGTGTAAGGAACACAAAAATCGCCACAAATTCTATTGCCCAGATATAGCAACTATCAACATTTCTATGTATACCTGTCAATTGAAAGCAAAGTTGCATGATATCATGATATCATCTATGCCACCTTCTACTGGAAGTCACAAAGCCAGCCCAGAGTAAAGGAAATAGATTCCACCTATGGTAGAGAAGCCATAGTCTCAGTGCAAAGACATGTGCATTACAAGATGGAAAAAATTTGTGGTCATATTTTGAAAGCCACCATGGGGGAGTCACATGAACAAAGATTTGGAAGGAAGAACGAGTTGTATGGAGGGTCAGCAAGAAGACAGGTTTCAAGAGGATATGAGGAGCTCTTGGCAGTCCCACAGGTACTGTTCTTAGGAACCCTCAGGTTGCTGGTAGTGCCGCTTCACTTTTGGATCTTGGATCAATAATACTTGTGTTTTGCCAATAAGGTATTTTAACAGTATTCAAATACTATATCTGGTGCTTCCATCTTAATGTAAGCATAATAGTAACACCCACATCATAGATACATAGAAAGAGTAGGTGATTTTATGGTTTTCTCTACTTATTGTTTATTTTTGTATTCTGATGCTAAGGATGACAAGAATGACTTGCAGATATCATTATTGAAAAGTGAAGACTACTGTAAAGCAACTACAATGTGTATCTAGTACAGAATAAACCAAGAAGAGCCATAAATAAAAGAAATTGCATTTTCACCTTAATTATACCATTCTGAATTCACTTCATTTTCTCTTTTTTCTTCCTGTAGCTTATAAAAGTGGACTAACAGCTAAGTAAAACAGGTTGATCTTGGCATTCCATAATTTGAGGGGCACTGGAAAATTCTTGTATCAGAATCATGGAACTGCTATAGTCTGAACCAGTATAGTTTCCTTTTTTGTGTTTTAAAGATTTTTTAAAAAGAAAGATAAAGTATAAGAATTTATAAATATCCTGAAGAATACAACTTATATCATTATTATCTATTCATCAGATCAGAGCATAATTGAACTCTCTGTGTGTGTGTGTGTGTGTGTGTGTGTAGAGATGAGAGAGGAGAAAATGTGCCTTCTCCTAACTTAACAGAGGAAAAAAAAATATTGGAAACAAAACAGAAGTACTAAAAACACATATT
The DNA here is from genome assembly GCF_964662115.1 of Mustela nivalis. Lineage (NCBI taxonomy): Eukaryota > Metazoa > Chordata > Mammalia > Carnivora > Mustelidae > Mustela > Mustela nivalis. Next base: position 37,637,080 of record NC_139025.1, read on the forward strand.
ATTAGTTAAGTAACTTCTAAAATGTAGTTTATACTTTCAGATGTTCCTAGAAACCAAAACAGTAGCAATTTTTAGACACAGAAAATAAAAAGGTTCATTATGCTATCTTTTCCAAGTTGGTGTTCTGCCTTTTGTGTTTATGCTGATCTCTACCTGCCTTGACATCACCTGAAATGAACACATCTTATTTTCCTTTGGTCGTTTATACTCAGCTAAAGCTGTAGTCTTTCTAACTATGATTTTTGAAAAATAATGTCAAAATAAAAGTATCTCCTTAACCTTCAGGCATGTCTAAGTGACTGTGCAATCTCTGTCTGTGTGCTTTTGATTTCCAAACCTCCTCACATTTCTTCTTCCTCTGTCACTTTCTAAGATGGCTTTAGAATTTCTGAGAAATATAACAAGAATGACCAGTGTCTCAAGGATGGCAGATCTAGCAGTGCCTTTGCTTGAGATGGTGTTTAGTACCTGAGACAGCTCCCTCTGAAGTTTTGTGTGTGTGTGTGTGTGTGTGTGTGTGTGTGTGTGTGTGTGAGAGAGAGAGAGAGAGAGAGAGAGAGAGACTAATGTCACCTTTGCATTAGCTGAGCAATGCACCAGCCAGGAGGCTGTGATGTTCTAAGCAATGAGGTAGGCCCCTGGAAGGGGAGGGCTCAGGGTACTGGTAGGTAGATCAAAGAGAGGGAAGAGATGGGCCCTAGAAGGGAGCTGGGGAGCTGGGGCCTTTAAAGATAACTCTAACGTTTGGTTGTCTCTGGTTGCCTGATATATTTTGGTACTTTTTAGGAACTATTCTTTGATTCACAACAAATGAATCTGAAATGATGAGGTCACTATTCAGTGAGCATCTATTATTATCAAACCTATTATAATCACTCCTCTTACTTCAGAGTCTTTTTTCTCTATTTTCCAGTTAGTCTTTATCAAAGTTACAGAAACTTCTATAGCTATATAATCAAGGTAAATGTACTAATTTTATTGGAGTTTAAATGAATTTTGCTGGATTAGAAGGAAAAAGAAAATGAAGTTACTTAGCATAAAATATAGAATAACTATCACAGAAAGATAAAAGTGAAGATCAAGCTATTTTGATCCTTTGATTCTTTCTTTTTCCTTGAACTTTAATTTCTTGGAATTCTTCTGAATGGACAATCTCCTTACATCTTTCCATTCATCTCCCTCCCTTTTCTTCCATCTTTGATGTTACATTAGTAATTGCTTAACAGAGGTTTCTGTTATTATGTATTAATTTCATAAAATTAAGTGACTCTTTAGGGAATATAGGAAATAATATCAATAATCATTGCCATGTAATTATTGAGACGATTTTGATGTAGTCAGTTTTTATGGTGCTCATGGGATCATTCATAAACTTGTGCAGTCTGTCCAATATGATGCTATAATTTGCTAAGTTCTAAAAACTGTCCCTCTGCATCCCAACTCATTGCAATAGTTAGCATTTAATTCAAATAATGATTTAATCAATTCATTGTATTAACTGGACTTCCTTTCTTCAAAATTCTAATATCTCTTTGAGAGATCGTATATTAAATAGTTTTTAATATTTAACATAAAGTAATAAGATTCATTTCTAACTGGATAATTGGCATTTCGGGTACTAGGTGGAACAGGGCATAGATTAAGTGAAGATTGGAAGAGAAAAAATATCTGCTCATGAACAGATGCCTGGAGAGTGCCTACATATAGGGGTCATTGCAAAAGAGCATTCAGGGAAACCAGGAGCCATTATGAGAGAGCTGGAAGGTGAGTAAGACTTGGAAACCATAGGTTTCTGAAGATTAGCTTCTTCACTTTGTTCCAAGACCAACAGGAGCCATTTCATATGTTTAACAGTCTGGGAACTACCCATAAAATCAGAGATTGATGGAACATTTTCCTTCTACGTTTTAAATATCATTATCAAAGTGGACTTTAGTGAATGTAAATAGAAAGGAAATGATGGTTAAACCACCTACTTGGTTTAAAGGTTACCAGAAATGCATTTTCATAGCAACATTTTAAATTGTTCATTTTAAGGCCAATATTTACTTGCCAAGAATTATAAGAAAGTAATTAGGTAAAGTAAATGTTGGGTGTTACCATGAACAGTCACAAAAAGTCTAAAAAGTACAGATCATTAATGAGATGAATGGATATAGCTTGACCTAAGGAGCAAACAAAATGAATTAACTGGAGAATGTAATTCCTTTCAGAGACCCAGATAACATCCTTTAATCTGTTTTCATGAGCAACTCCTGAGAGTGGAAGCTGAGTTACAATTAATTTGCTAAACATAGATTTTTGTTTGACTTTGCAAATTATTTAACCATGAAAAATAAACTAATTTTAGTATATATACTTGGACTGGCTGTAAGTTTATTTGTGAATTTTTGTAAACTAGGAAAAGGAAAGAATCATTAGGCTTCTTTCAAAGAACATGATTTGGGAGAATTAAAGACTATACTTTTCTATAGAAAATAGTGCTACTACTTTAGAGCAGGAATTACATCTGTATATTTATCATCATTTCCTTGGTGGCTAGTGTAGTGGCTGGTATAAAATAGGTGTTCAATAAATATCTACTGATTTCAACAATGTTGAATGGAAAATGAAATCTGTGATTAGTGATAATGGAATTATTCAATCTTTTAATCTATGCCTCCTTTTGAAAACATTAACAATCATGATATTAATATTTATATTATAAAAACAGTGTTTCAGAATTTGAAAATATAAAGTATATTAAATATCTTAAAACTATCTCCTAAAATATACTATTGAGCTCTGAAGTACATCATAAGGCTCTCACTCCCCCTTACCCCCAGGTTCTTTATCCTGTTGAGAATCAATCTGTTTTATTAAGGTTTAAATTGTTTTAGTTGTATAACTAATCAAACTTAGCAGCTTAAAATAAAGACAGCTACTTATTTTACTCTTGATTCTAATTTATGGATAGATAGGAGGGCGTGACTTATTTCTGGTCCATGTGGTATCAGCTGGGGTGGCTTGAATGGGTCTGGAAAATCCACTTCTTAGTTGGCTCAGCCACAGACCTGGCTGGTTAGCTGATGTTGTCAAGCTGTGTGCTGCACACATAGTTATAGACTGCTAGAACATTTTACCTCATAGCTTTTATAATTTTTTAAAAAAGATTTTATTTATTTATTTGACAGAGAGACAGCAAGAGAGGGAACACAAGCAGGGGGAGTGGGAGAGGGAGAAGCAAGCTCCCTGCTGAGCAGGGAGCTCCGTGTGGGGCTCGATCCCAGGACTCTGGGATCATGACCTGAGTCGAAAGCAGGCAGTTAACTGACTGAGCCACCCAGGTGCCCCTTATAATGTTTTAAAAATATGTTATTTATTTATTTTGAGAGAGAGCAAGCATGCAGGTGCAGAGGAGAGTGCACATGCAGGGGAAGGGGCAGAGACAGAGAGAATCCCAAGCAGTCAGCATGGAGACCAAGGCAGGGCTTGATTTCATGGACCCTGAGATCATGATCTGAGCCAAAATCAAGTCAGATGCTCAGCTGACTAGCCAACCAGACTCTCCTTCATATCTTAACTATCATTATTAAATGTAAATAGAAATAGAAAGGAAAGTGATTATTGAATCACCTATGTAGCCTTATGTGTTACCAGAAATGTCTTCTCATATCAATATTTTAAATAGTTCAGTTTAAGACCAGTGCTTAGCTGGGAGCACAGCTATGGCTACTGGCTAGGTGCCTTGATTGCTCTTCATGTAGGCCTCTCTAGAAGAATGCCTGGGCTTCCTCACAACATGGAAGCTACCTTCCAAAAGCAGGTGTCCCAACAGCAAGGAATTGGAAATTTCTAGTTTCTTTTTTTTTTTTTTTTAAGATTTTTAAAATTTATTTATTCAACAGACAGAGATCACAAGTAGGCAGAGAGGCAGGCAGAGAGAAAGAGGGGGAAGCAGGCTCCCCCGCTGAGCAGAGAGCCTGATGTGGGACTCGATCCCAGGACCCCGAGATCATAACCTGAGCCGAAGGCAGAGGCTTAACCCACTGAACCACCCAGGTGCCCCAGAAGTTTCTAGTTTCTTAAGGCTGGGGTCCATATGTGGGCAAATGTGCATAGTAACTATATTCTATCGGTCAGACATGAGATTCCTGGATTCAAGGGCAAGGATGTAGACCCTGCCTGTCAGTGGAAGAGGTATCAGATATTTGTGGCCATCTTTAATCTACCATAACTATCTTCAACGTAATTTCTATGTGTGAATAAGAAAATATAAAACTTTTAAGATAATTACCCATCTGTATGCTAGAATTACCAAGGCTTTAACTATGATAAGCTTGCAAAAGTTGTCTAAAGTTGTCTTAAGCCTGAAAGGCTATGGAAGTGCATATAAAAAGGGGCTTATCAAGTTTTACTAAATTAGCCTGGTTATTTTTAGTAAAGTAGGTAAATGGACTATATAGCATTGCATTCAAAGGGTAAATTTATGTAACAGGCCTCTACAAAACTGGCCAGGCCAAGTGTGGGCATTCATGTTTGATGAATGATAATGTGTCTTCTCCAATTTATTTATTATCTTAATGTAGCCAGGGCACGTGACTCCTCAGGTTCTAACTTGTCCTACTCACGTTAATAATGTCTAGTCCTTCTGTGTTTTTGTATCACCAGGGGTGAGACTTTGATTAGCAAAAAGGGTGTTTCTGAAAAACTGTTTCTTAGGATTTTTGGTGTGTGAATATACTGGAAAAAATACTTGAACACTTACTATGTTCCAGAACTTGGTTTGTGTTCTAGAAATACAGTAAGGAGCACAAAAGACAAGGCCTGAAAAACAGCAGTAAGCAAAAAAGGACAAAGCCTATGCCTGCACTCATGGAATTTGCATTTCTAATGGGGAAGATAGATAAGTAAGTAAATGAGTAAATAAATAAATAATAAAATGATAAATAAGATTAGGAACTTAGGAGTAGTAAGGTAATGGAGATTGATCTTTGAGAGAGGCAATATTTAGAAAGGTAGTCATGGAGGCCCTCTGGGGTGAGCTGGTTTTTAAGCAGATACCTGAATGAGGAGAGAAAATAGACCAGGAGATTCAAATTAAAACCACATTGAGATATCACCTTACACCAGTTAGAATGGCCAAAATTAACAAAACAGGAAACAACATGTGTTGGAGAAGATGTGGAAAAAGGGGAACCCTCTTACACTGTTGGTGGGAATGCAGGTTGGTTCAGCCTCTTTGGAGAACAGTGTGGAGATTCCTCAAGAAATTAAAAATAGAACTTCCCTATGACCCTGCCATTGCACTACTGGGTATTTACCCCAAAGATACAGATGTTGTGGAAAGAAGGGCCATCTGTACCCAATGTTTATAGCAGCAATGGCCACGGTCGCCAAACTGTGGAAAGAACCAAGATGCCCTTCAACGGACGAATGGATAAGGAAGATGTGGTCCATATACACTATGGAGTATTATGCCTCCATCAGAAAGGATGAATACCCAACTTCTGTAGCAACATGGACGGGACTGGAAGAGATTATGCTGAGTGAAATAAGTCAAGCAGAGAGAGTCAATTATCATATGGTCTCACTTATTTGTGGAGCATAACAAATAGCATGGAGGACAAGGGGTGTTAGAGAGGAGAATAGAGTTGGGAGAAACTGGAAGGGGAGGTGAACCATGAGAGACTATGGACTCCAAACAACAATCTGAGGGGTTTGAAGTGGCGGGGGGTGGTGGTGGGAGGTTGGGGTACTGGGTGGTGGGTATTATGGAGGGCACGGATTGCATGGAGCACTGGGTGTGGTGAAAAAATAATACTGTTTTTCTGAAAATAAATAAATTAATTTATTAAAAAAAAAAAAAGAAAATAGACCCGGTGAAGATCTTGGAGAACAGTGTTCCAGGCAGAGGGGACAGTTAGTGAAAGTGTGCTGAAGCGTTAATAACTGTGGAATGTTTGAGAAGCACCAAGAGGGTTCATCTGACTGGAGCAGAGGGAGTGAAGGCAAGTGGAAAGTTATGATCAGTGAGGGAGGTAGTGCTCTGATTATAAGTGTCCGTGGACCATCACCAAGTTGGATTTAATTCCTGTGATGGAAAGGTTTTAAATAGAGGAGGGCCATGATTATTTCATTATTTCTTTAAAAAAGATCATCCTTTCTACTGTGTGAAAAATTGTTTGCTAGCTCTATTGATGATGATGATGGTGGTGGTGGTGGTGGTGGTGGTGGTGGTGATGGTGATGATGATGGTGGTGGTGATGATGATGGTGGTGATGATGGTGATGGTGGTGATGATGGTGATGGTGTGATGATGATGATGGTGATGATGGTGATAGTGGTGATGATGATGATGGTGGTGTGGATGCTGAGAGATAACATTTCATGGAGGCTTGCTCCCTTTTGGATTCTCTTTTTAAAACTGTTATATTTGAGTTATCTCATTTAACACAATCCTTTTGTGAAGATTCTCTTTAAAGTTTTAAGTGAAGAAATCAAATCCTAGACAGTAACTGGCCCGTAGATACCCAGTGAATCGGTAGAAAAGCACGTGCTCAGGAAGACAATGCAAAGAGGCTAGTAAAGGTGGTGAGCAGTGACTGAACTGAGGCTCTGTTCTGAAGGTAGCGCCAGCAGGAATTGTTGATGGATTAGGTATAGGAGAAGCATCAAAAAATTGAATTGAAGGATGACTCTGTAGCTTTGGGTCTGAGCAACTGGTGTAACTTTGCAGTTCACTGAGATAAAAAGTACATTTGGTTATTGGAAAGAGGGTGTTGTAAATTAGCAGTTCTTTCTTGGATATGTTTAACTCGAATGGCTATTGTGTGTCTGTAATTTGGCGGAGAGGTCTTTGAGAATTAGTAGTATAGAGATAGTTTCTGTTGAGGTCAGTTTCCTTCATTATTGTGTATTCTGTCCTATGCCCTCTCTCATAAAACATGTGCCTATTTACTAGAATCAAAAAGGCAACAAATAACAAGTGTTGGTGAGGATGTAGAGAAAAGGGACCCTTGTGCACTGTTGTCGGAAATATAAATTGGCCCAGGCACTGTGGTGAAAACAGTATGTAGGTTTCTCAAAAAATTAAAATAGAACTACCATATGACCCAGTAATTCCACTACTGGATATTTATTTACCCAAATCAAGCAAAAAACACTAATTTGAAAACATGTATGCACCCCTCTGTTTATTGCATTATTTACAGTAGCCAAAACATGGAAGCAGACCAAGCGTCTTTCCATAGACAAATGGATAAAGATGATGGTGAGTGTATAATGAAATATTACTCAGCTAGGTGAAATAAGTCAGAGACAAATACCAAATGATTTCACTTATATGTGGAATCTAAAAAACCAAAACAGATGAACAAAGAAAAAAAAAGAAGAAACAGATGCATAAACACAAAGAACAAACTGATGGCTGCCAGAGGGGACAGGGCAGGGGAATAGGCAAAAAGGATGAAGGGGAGTGAGAGATACAGGCTTCGAGTTAAGGAATGGTTAAATCACAGAATGAACGTTACAGCATAAAGAATATAGTCACTGGTATTGTAATAGCATTGTATGGTGGCAGATGGGATGCAGCATAACATATAGACCTAGGAATCACTATATTCTATACCTGAAACTAATGTAACATTGCGTGTCAACTGTACTTCAGTTTAAAAGAATTAGAGGAAATCAATAGAAGCAAAAATGCTGTTCCCACCGGTATTAAATACTGCTCCTCCCTCCCCAAAATAAGACCCCAAACAGTTTTTAAAGATTCAGGTATGAAAACCTTTTGGGGTAATCTGTTGTGTCCTAATCGGGGCAGAATGCGAGGGAGGATCAAAGGTCCTGCAAGGGATTAGAATAGTACTATAAAATAAAAAAGAAAAGATTAATCAATGATAGCCACATTGCGATCAAATATAAGGGCTATTAAAAAATAGACATTTCGGGAAGTGCCTGGGTGGCTCAGTGGGTTAAGTGTCCGAGGCTTGATCTCATCTCAGGTCTTGATCTCGGGGTTGTGAGTTCGGGCCCCACACTGGGCTTCACACTGGGTGTGGGGCCTACTTAAAACAGAATAGACATTTTGGCAAACACACACAACACAACACAGATGTGTGCGCGTTAATCCTGGTAACACAGACTGTGGCGGGAAGCAGTGTTGTGCTTGCTCTTACTATGCTTTTTGAAATGTATGCTAGTCCTAAGCATTAAAAATATTTTTAAGGAATTAGTAGTTTCTCTTTTCAAAGATATAGGTGTATTACACAGGTGTGTGTGATATACGATATCTTATGTGATATTTATATGATAAATTTTTAAAATTTTATAACATTATATACCCCCCAAAATGAGTGCATATGAAACAGTGGTGAAATGTGAGTAAGAGCAATAGTCTCATTAATTGCATTGTGCCATTTTCAATTCCCTGGTTTTGATAAATGACTTTAGTTGTGTAAGATGTCATCACTGCGAGAAGCTGCATGTGGGTACATGTGAACTTTCTACAGTTTTTTGGCAACTTCAATATAAAAAAAATTTTTTAAATATAAATACATACAATTGAATGTCTTACCTTAAATTCTGACCTTGTTAAGTCTTACCTAGTGTAAGCAGCCACACACCCATGAAAATGGGAAGCAGAAGTGGCTATCTTTATAATATGCCAAACTTAATGGGATATTGATTATATTCTTCATTTATTAATGCTGCATACTTTTAATACTGTAGCAGTTTTATTCATGTTTTAGGGCTTAAACTTTTTATATGAGCAGAATGTGTGCATATTTAATGTACCCAAAAAGATGAAATGTGTGGTAATTTGTAAGACTAAAAGGCAGTTGTAAGACACTTTGGCAAATACAGCATATTGCAAACATTTTAGAGAGCCAAATAAGATGAACATGTCAAAATAATATGTATTTCTGTGATATTTATTGACAGCTGATAATAGCTGAACACTATTAAAAAAATGATTATAGCATTATTTCAGTAAATTCTGAAGTGCTCATTATCTTAATGACATAAATTCTCTTTATTTCTCTTCTCTGAAAGTGAAAACTTCCATATTTTGTTATATGATTCGTCTGCCATTAATTTGTTTACATTTGTCTTTCCTAATACCAACAATGATGGAATAAAGATGTTAAATCTGTGATTACTTACTTTTTCGGTTTTTGTTTTTAAATATAAATGTTCAAAGATTTAAAGGTCCATCTTGCCACCGGCACCAACATGGATGGAGTATAATGCTAAGTGAAATAAGTCAGTTAGAGAAAGACAAATACCATATGATTTCACTCGTATGTGGAATTTAAGAAACAAAATGAATGAACAAAGGAAAAAAAGAGACAAACCAAAAAACAGACTTTGAACTATAGAGAAGAAGCAAACTGATGGTTACTAGAGAGGCAGTGGGTGGGGGAATGGGTGAAACAGGAGAAGGGGATTAAGAGCACATATATTTTCAGGAGCACAGAGTAATGTATAGGATTGTTGAGTCACTCTGTTTACCCCAGGAACTAATATAACTGCATGTTAACAACACTGGAAATAAATGAATGTATAAATTAATTAATTAATTAATTCCCAGTTGAGAAATGTCAGGGCTATAGTGTTCCTACTCAGCTTTTTTGATTTGTTTTTTGTTTTTTGCTTTTTTAGCATGGAAGGTTTATTGAGCCATAGTGAAGTGATAGTACAAAGCTCCTAAAGAAGGAGAGGACCTGAGGAGGTTGCCTTGTTCCTACCCAGTTTTAACAAAATATCATTGGTCTTAAAAATTGCTCTGAAATGGCATCAGAATTCCTAAATAACAGCAAAAAACCCCCAAAAGACAAACAAACAAACAAACAAACAAAAAAAACAAAGCAAAAGAACCCCAAGTAAATGCTTATAAAATGACAACTTTCTGTTGTGAATTTATAAGTCGTTGTATTCAGACAACAACTGTTCTTAAAAAAATGAATGGCTTCTGAAGATAGATTAAGGTTCTGAAGTTGCTTTACTAGCTTGACTTTGTACTACTGATGAAACTGCAAAATGAGCCAGACTGTACTCAGTTTAGAGAAGTCATTTTTCAAATGCTTGGAGGATGCAGAATGGAAGTGACCCCTGGTGATACTCCACTTATTTGTGAAATGCTTATGGAATGTATGTGATTGCTAAATACTGTGTTTATGAATATTAAGGGGAATAAAATACTGCCCCTTTTCAAAAGGGCTTGCTGCCAAGCAAGGAATGGAACCAAAGGGACAGGATAGGGTGGGTGGGTAGAATTGGAGGTACATTGAGTCTGAGCTGAACTCACTTGTTTTTAAAAGCTTTTACAAGATGAGGTCAACATTGGTAGCCTGACCACATCTGGAGAGAGAAGTTTTGGTGAATTATGGGTTGAGGGAGAGGATAGCAGTCATGGGTATCAAAAACTCTACGGCATTCATAGGGCTCTGTAGATAAATAACAGTGGTCTGCAAGTTGGCTTTAAAATGATGGAATCAAAAAACTTAGAATGCTAGGATTAAACATGATATTATTATTTTAAAGATTGTATTTATTTATTTGAGTCAGAGAGAGAGCAAGTGAGCGTATGAATGGAGGGGAGGGCCAGAGGCAGAGGGAGAAGCAAACTCCCCATAGAGCAGAGAGCCTGATGGGGGGCTCGATCCCAGGACCCTGAGATCATGACCTGAGCCAAAGGCAGAGAGACTTAACTGAGTGAGCCCCCCAGGTTGTCCCTAAACGTGATATTAAACATGAGTTTAACAACTGGAATTGTCAGGCACGTGCAAAGTTTTAAGTTAGCTCTTTATTCCAACCCTGTTTTTTTATTTAAAAAAAAATAGAACTCTTTAATTTGTCTTTATTCCCTATATTTCTGATGTTCTCTTAAAAATATTTATTAGCAGAGAAGTATTCCAAAAAGCTAAAACAATCAAGCAGTGAAAAAGAGCATACATTTCTAAACTGGATCTTCAATCCCTGGAAAATGTAAATTGATTAGGCTTCATTCAGGAGGACAAGGCAGCAGGATATCTCTAGTCATAAGGCTAGAATTCCTTAGGCAGATTATAACTCTGGCTTATCTCATCTTTAGGAAGCTGAGTTTGCCACATTGTTTTGCCATACTGACTGGGGTGGCACATATTTGTGAAGTCATGTTTCTCAGACTGAAGGTAACATTTACTGAGTGAATATCAAATTCCAGGCACTCCTCTCAGGGATTAACATGCATTACTCTCTAAGAGTTTATAAAAGCATCTCTGTCAAACAATTCATTGATTAATAAATATTCATACTTATTTTTCACTTGGGATATTTGTTTTAATTTCATTATTTCTTCTTTTCCAGCTCTTCTTTATGCAACTATTTTTGGAAATGTGACCACAATTTTCCAGCAAATGTATGCCAACACCAACCGATACCATGAGATGCTGAATAATGTGCGGGACTTTCTCAAACTCTATCAGGTCCCCAAAGGCCTCAGTGAACGAGTCATGGATTATATCGTCTCAACGTGGTCCATGTCCAAAGGCATTGACACAGAGAAGGTAAGGGTTATTATTATTGTTGTGGTCATTTATTTTCCATCTCAGTGGGATCTTCAGATGCCTGTAGCTTTCCCACTCAGGTATTGCTGGTATAATGGCTTTGTAAATGTTATGCTGTTTTTCATAAGTGACTTAGCAATCAATCGTAGTATGTATTGAGTGCTTAGGAGATGCAAAGCACTCAACCGTTAATCATCAATTTAGAAATTGTGGTTTCTGAAAACCACTAATTACTCCCTTTCCCTAAAACACTTGTTACCAGAGTAATTTCCTACATTCCTCTAAAACTAGCTCTGCTGCCCTCTCTCCTGGCCAGTCTTATTCTTGATTTCTTCTTTGACTTTTTGCCCATTTTAAATTTAGAAAGAAATGTCCTTGCTTATAAAGGATAAAAGTGAGCCCTCCATTTAAATCTCTCCCCTCTCTCACACATGTTTACAAAGGAACATACAATTCTGTATTTTCTTCTTTTCCTTACACAGATCTATAAAGTGGATACCACCTCCCCAGTCACCGGGCGTCTCTAAGTTCTAGCTTATCTTTTCATGAAATCTCTTCTAATTTTTCCCATCTATCTTATATTAGAAAAGAAGAACCCCAAATCCTCCTTAAAATAAATAAAACTGAATTAAAAAAATAAACTCTCACTTCCTCCACCCAGCTGATTCACATCAAATATCAGGGATGACAAGTAGGGCTTGCCCACGAGTTTTAGAGAATACCCATTTTGATCTTTTTTTCTTTATAAGTATCAGGGGAGGCGGCTATTTTTAGGTACTGAATTTTGACATGATAATCCATGTCCCACAAATTCAGTCTGTTCAGTTTGTTCTTTAAATCACACGATATTGACTTGGAGATTTTCTTTAAGGTCTGCTCAGTAAGCACCATTCATTGTTAAAAGGAAAGAGCAAATGAGCAGAGTAGTTGTTCTGTCAGAGGAATTTCCTTGAGGTAGTTTAAAGCCAGAACAGCTGTCTAGGAGCAGATGGTTGAGGGGATATTTAGGGATTGAACATGGAAGAGTTTGAGGGAGGGAAGCCTTCAGGGGAAGCGCAGGTGAGATACTCAGAATGGGCGGGGGAGGGGTAATTATTCCAGGAATCATGAAAGAGAGTGAGATTTCTGTCTTTCAGCATCTTACAAGCTGCAGTATTCATTTTCTAGTTAAATGGCCATTAAAATGGAATGTATGACCATAGACGGGAAAGGACAAACTACATTCTGTGGAATTTGATGTATCTATGCCTGAGCCAAAAAATATATGGTTATGGGAAGGGTATCCAGAGAAGGAAGAGAATCTTCCTCAGGGACACAGTTGAGACTTAGGGTTTAAGACATCAAATGCGTGATGTTCTTTGAGGTGCACATTCAGTGAAGCTGAGATCAAGAGGCAATGCTTTACCTTGTTAATCAGCATCTCAGTTAGAAGCTTTTCCATTTAGAAAATGCAGTGGGGTCACATGATAGCTGGCAGAAAACATCAACCGAATGATGGAATAAGGGCCCTTTTTGTTTGAAAAGAGACTGACCCATAGCCTCTGCCACAGATCTGTTATTTGTCCGATTTTTGAGTCCCTGTTCTCTGTATTCCCAGATGGAAGGGAGCCAATTAGATTCCCACAAGTTTCCTCTCAAGGATCTCTCTGCTTCACGAGGTAGTGAGGGTCTTGTACTTTGGCATGCGTTGTGTCTGGAAGTGGGTACTCCAGGCAGTGGGGAACAGTTTATGGGTTCCTAGTATTTACCATGGGTATTTTTGTTTTTGTTTGTTTTTTGGTTTGCTTATTTTTTGTGGTCACAGAAATGTGTTTTTGATTAGGGGAGTATACACAGAAAGTGGAGTATAGGAAAAAAAAAAGATTGGGAGGCTAATAATAAAGGTAAAATAAAATGTTAGTTCCAATGAAAACATTCTTAAAGAACTAAGTCAAAAAGCTCCAGTGGGTTAGATTTTGGATAAGAAAAATAATCACAGATGTGCTTCCTCACTGAATGGAGAATCCAGAAAGAGTAGTTTTTGACTAAAGGGGGAAGCAGAGTTAAATAACTGACAAATCTGAAATATTTGTTACGCATGTATAAAACATATTTAAAGTTTAATTTAATGTGACAGCAAACTCTCCATGTCTATGTTGATTTCTCCCAGTCTATTAAGAAAATCCCCACCCAGATGTGTAAGAAGTAGCTGAACAGAGCGGAGCCTGGGAGACAGTTGTAGGAAATTCTCATGAATTGTATAGTCAATGAGGGTGAATTTAAAAATGCATTCTTAGAGAAATAGACTCTGAACTTTAGAGAACAAACTGATGGTTACCAGAGCAGGGTTGGGAGGGGAATGGGTAAAACAGGCATGGGGATTAAGGAGTGCACTTGTCCTGATGAGCACTGCGTGACATATGGAAGTGTTGAGTCACAACCTTGTACACCTGAAATTGATAGATAGATTTGGCTAAAAAAGTAAAATCTTTAACACCAAAACCCATGCAAATGAAAATAGAGTATATGCAGCAAATATCACAAGTGAAGGGTTAATTGCCTTAATATGTAAAATGATTTTGCAAATGAATAAGAATTAGAACACCTGAGGAGAAAAATGAGCTAAGTACGTAGTTAATTCATATAAATACATAAAAACATAAATTAATAATAAACATAAAATATTATTTTAACTTATAATAAATAAATATTGAAATAGCAAGAAACCATTTGTAATATGTCAAATGGGCCAAGATAATGCCCACTCTTAGCAAAAGCTGTAGTGACTGACACTATCATGTAATTCTTTTTTTGTGTGTGATTTGGTGTGGCATTTCTTGAAAGCAGTTTGACCAAGATAATATCTTAAACTGGGGGATATTCTAGAGCTCAGTCCCTGTGCCTCTTCCCTTTTCTGTTCATATTCTCTCCTTCGGTGATGTCATACAATCTTACTTTAAAAATGTATGCTAACCCTGCCCAAATATACACACTCACCTTGGACCTCTTCTTGAACTGCGGACTCCCTTATCCAACTGCCTACTCACATCCCGTGAAGCTGTCCAGGTCTGAACTCCTGTCCTGCCGTAAACCTGCTCCATGGACGTTCTTCCCTAATGCAGTTAATGGAAACTCCACCCCTCAGTTGCGTAGACAGACCTCCCCACATTAAAACCTCCACCCAAACCTGCTGGCTCCACCTGTGGTTCTCACCACTCTATCACCATCTCCTTGTCCAAGTCAGCATCATGTTCAACCTGGGTTATTATAGAGCCAAATAACTGGTCTGTCCCTTTACAGTATATTCGTAGCACAGCAGCTTTTGACCTTATATGGCTTTCATAATAAAGCTTTCTATCTGTCATCTATCTATCTGTCATCTATCACATATTCATCTGTACTGCAGGCTTTTTAGAGAATAAGAATAAAATTGATGAGCTTGCTAAAATACAAGGGTGGAAAAAGGAAATGAAAGATTGATGATAGTAATCAAATAAATACTGTAATTCACAATTTTAGCAATATGAATGCATTCGAGGATGTAGCTTTAGTAAACAGCATCTGAGTTTTAACAGCTATCCTGTTTTTGATGTCAGAGACCTCTATTCAACTTCCTCAGTAAGCCAAGTACTTTATCTTACTATATGTTTCTTTTTCTTTCCTTTTTTTTTTAAACATTTTATTTATTTATTTGACAAACAGAGATCACAAGTAGACAGAGAGGAAAGGAAGGCAGAGAGAGAGGGAGAAGCAGGCTCCCCGCTGAGCAGAGAGCCCAATTTGGGGCTCAATCTCAGGACCCTGAGATTACAACCTGAGCTGAAAGCAGAGGCTTAACCCACTGAACCACCCAGGCGCCTCTTACTATATGTTTCTTATCTCATGTTTTGTTGATGGTCTCTTTCAGGTATTTTATTACTGTTGGTTGTTATTATGAGTATACACTGAAAAAGATTGAAATGTACGAAGTCAAATGTCTTTGTTCTAATGCTTCTCTTGTTAGTTCTGAAACAGTGAGATTTTTTTTTAGTTGCTAGTACAATAGAACTTAATGATGCACTGCAACTAATTAGAGAAGAACCTTTGCCCCAGTTACTGACATTTCCTTCTATCATTTCCACATATTTAGTTTTATAGATTTTTTTGAATTCTGCTTTACCCCACAGGCAAATTAATCACCGTGATTTAACTCAGTCTTACCTTGCGTTACGTGAATAATTCTTCCTCTAATACAAATTGTGGCATTAAAGTCAGGACTGACATCAAGATTGTAGCATTTCTATCAGGAAAGTTTGCCTTAGGCAAATTTTCTATATGAAACAGTACTGAGATTAATTTTACTTAGTTGAAAGTATTTTATTGACTACTAATTGCTATAGTTGCTTTAGATTCTTTTCAAATTTAATAAACAAAATCCATTCTCTAGGCTTTGCTACTCGTAACATCCTGTGCATTTAAAAGACTGAGAAATGGGTGGAATGAGTGAGGATTTAAAAAAGAAAAAGGAGATTATGGGGAAAAAATAGAAAGGATGATGAAGCTTAAACCTTGTCGTTTTTTATTTTTCACGGTCTCACTTTTCCTCCTAACATGTAATTTGAAAAAGATCAGTAGAAAAAAGCTCTTTGGTCTTCATTTCTTGTTTCATGTGCTTTATAATAAGCATAAGGTATCAGTAGGAAGATGTCATTATATGAAAAGTTTTGGCAGAAATATGCAAAACATTCAGGCAGAAATAGGCCTTTAGAATTTCAACAAATTGAGATTTGAATATTTTAAAATCTTAGATTATTTTTTTAACCAAATCTATGAAAGAAGTACTCTACTCCTTCCAGATATGGTGGACAATATATTTTGTTTTTCCTACAAGTTAAAGTAACTTCCTTTTAGTCAGTTTACTTTTATCTTTTTTTTTTAATTGAGAGAAGCATGTCTAAATATTTGTCTTTGTATTCCTAAATGTGAAAAACAGGAATGACATTTTCACACCTGTCTCATTTTCTTGGTTCAATATTCAAATACATCAAGAGGTTCCTATGGCAATGTACAATAGAGCCTAAGAGTGAAGGCACCAGCCTTCCAAGAAAAAAATCTGTAGACAAATGTGCTATGTTAAATAGATCATGTGAATCCATACATTTGAGTGTAGTAAAATAAAACTGAGTTGGTCTTAACATGAATTAAAAGTACTCTTGTCTTTGGATCAAAAGAAATAAGAATCATTCCAGTCCATGTTAATCAGATCATACATAAAATACTGTGTTACAATTCTAAGTGATATTTTTAAAGAAATACTATCAAATGATAGCACACTTACCAGAAAATAACCATTATGGCATGAAGTTCTGGGAATCTTGTTATATGGTGGATAATTAAAGGCAATGTGAATATTTAGTTTAGCTAATTGAAGACCTGGGGAGAGTTATGATAGGTGATTTAAAGTATCTTAAAATGCAGTCATCTAAATGATTCAGGAGAAAATTAACACCCTGCTGGTAAAGGATACAGGCTGAATGTTGTACAAAATGGACTTGCATGTCTTGATACTAATTTGGTAATATTAAAGAGATTATATGATAATTGTGTCTGAATGATTTGGCATACTATTACATATCATATATTATTTCAAATTCAGACACACATTCAAGATATCCTATATAAAAATTATAGAACAATTGCTGAAAAAGAAAAAAATTGGGGGCATCATGTTGTCTGATTTCAAGCTTTACTACAAAGCTGTGATCACCAAGACAGCATGATACTGGCACAAAAACAGACACATAGACCAGTGGAGCAGAGTAGAGAACTCAGATATGGACCCTCAACTCTATGGTCAAATAACCTCCAACAAAGCAGTAAAAAATATACTGGAAAAGACAGTCTCTTCAATGAATGGTGCTGGGAAAATTGGACAGCTACATATCGAGGAATGAAACTCAACCATTCTCTTACACCATACACAAAGGTAAACACAAAATGGATAAAAACATCTCAACATGAGGCAGGAATCTATCAAAATCCTAGAGGAGAACATAGGCAGTAAACTCTTCGACATTGGCCACAACAACTTCTTTCAAGATATGTCTCCAAAGGCAAAGGAAACAAACAGAAATGACCTTTGGGACTTCACCAGATTAAAAGCTTCTGCATAGCAAAGGAAACAGTCAACAAAACAAAGAGGCACCCACGGAATGGAAGAAGATATTCACAAATGACACTATAGACAAAGGGCTAATATCCAAGAACTATAAAGAACTCCTCAAACTCAACACTCAGAAAGCAGATAATCACGTCAAAAAATGGGCAGAAGACATGAACAGACACTTCTCCAAAGAAGACATACAAATGGCTAACAGACTAAAAATGTTCATCATCATTAGCCATCAAGGAGATTCAAATCAAAACCACATTGAGATACCAACTTACACCAGTTAGAATGGCCAAAATCAACAAGACCGTAAACAAGTGTTGGAGAAGATGTGAAGAAAGGGGAACCCTCTTATACTGTTGGTGAGAATGCAAGTTGGTGCAGCCACTTTGGAAAACACTGTGGAGATTCCTTAAGAAATTAAAAATAGAGCTACCCAGGGGCACCTGGGTGGTTTAGTGGGTTAAAGCCTCTGCCTTCAGCTCAGGTTATGATCCTGGGATCCTGTGATTGAGCTCCACATCAGGCTCTCTGCTGGGCAGGGAGCCTGCTTCCTCCTCTCTCTCTGCCTGCCTCTCTGCCTACTTGTGATCTTTGTCAAATAAATAAATAAAATCTTAAAAAAAAAAAAAAAAGTAGAGCTACCCTATGACCCTGCAATTGCACTACTGGGTATTTGCCCCAAAGGTACAGATGTGGTGAAAAGAAGGGCCATATATATCCTGAAGTTCATAGCAGCAATGGCCACAGTTGCCAAACTGTGGAAAGAACCAAGATGCCCTTCAACGGATGAATGGGTAAAGAGGATACGGTCCATATAAACAATGGAGTATTATGCCTCCATCAGAAAGGATGAATACCCAACTTTTATATCAACATGGATGGGACTGGAGGAGATTGTGCCGAATGAAATAAGTCAAGCAAAGAGAGTCCATTATCATATGGTTTCACTTACTTGTGGAGCATAAGGAATAGCAGGGAGGACAAGATGGAGAGGAGAAGTGAGTTGGGGGAAATTGGAGGGAGACAAACCATGAGAGACTGTGGACTCTGAGAGACAAACTGAAGGTTTTTTAGGGGTGGGGAGTGTGGTGAGCCCGGTGGCGGGTATTGTGGAGGGCACGTATTGCATGGAGCACTGGCTGTGGTGCATAGACAATGAATGTTGGAACACTAAAAAAATTATAGAATAAGATTCTGTAATAAGTCATTGATTATCTTCTCAACAGTTTTTTATTAGTACATTTATGTACTGTAGTTTTACAAATGAAACTAATTTTTTAAAAATTTGGAGCAACACAGAATCTCTGTTGCAGCTAAGCTGGGCCACGCCCCGGAGACAAATGGCATATTTTTTCTATGGTTGTTGAGTAACCTGTTTGTTGAGCAAAAGAGACTGTTTAGTCTATTCTTGTGAGGGACTACCCTTTAGCCTGTTTGTAAAAGCTTCATGCCCTGACTTCCCGAGAACTCTGACCTTTCTCCCGGACTAGAAACGTGGTAGGGGAACTTTACTGTTGTCATGGACACATGGTGGTTCATTTGTTACCCATGGACATGGTTGGAAGCAGAGTCATTATGGACATTCCTCTGTTCTAGCCGACTTACAAGCTTTCTCTGAAAATCTAGATTTTATCTGAAACTTCAATTTTATTTTTTCTTCCATGTATCAGAAAGTAACCCTCGAGAGTTTATGAGAAACATTACAAGTAAAGGAACACTTTACTATAATCTCTGATGATGTTTCAGAACATTCAAGTGTATTTATAGTTTATCGTGACTTTTGGCATAGTTTAGGAGCGCTCCTGTGCAAGACTGGTATTATTGTTAGCTGATATAACTATCAGTAAACTTTCTGTGTGTCAGGTAGTAGACAGTATCATTTTGTTCTAGGAATGACTGGGAGGCACTGTATGACTAAAATAAACTCTGAGTGACCCAAACCTCTCTCCTGGAATGCTAAGTGTATTCTTTTATTTAATTTTTAACTTTTTTTTTTTTTTTTTTAGAGAGGGAGAGAGAAAGAACATCTTAAGCAGGCTCCATGCCCAGTGCAGAGCTGGACATGGGGCTCTATCTCTATAACCCTAAGATCATGACCTGATCCCAAATTGAGAGTCAGACACTTAACCAACTGAGTCCCCCAGGCGCTCCATAAGTGTGTTCTTTTTATGTACCATGTTGAAATTACTTCAGTGCAGTAGCGTGGGCTGGCTTGTATTTCATTTTCTTACCAAACTTCCCCTAGTCTCTGAGGAAGGGACTAAAGAATCATTCGCTATCTATATCTAGAATGAGAGGAAAAACTTGCTTACTTAGGGCAATGGATGACTTGTGCAGTAGCATGGCTTTATATAGGTGGGGAGGACTGGGTTTCATTCTTCTGTGTCCACATCTGTATTGGAGATACAAACACCCACTTCACTTATCAGATAGAAAGATGAAAAGTATCCAAAGAGAAACAATAGTAAGTGCTAACAAATAATTTAGTCTGTGGTTATGGTTTATTTCTTCCTTTACCAGTTATAAATTATGAGAACTTGGTCATGCCTGGCACCATTTTTAATCTTCGTCTTTAATCTTAGTATTCAGGGCATACTGCCGTCTTTAAATATAGATGAAAATAGAACCTCAATTGTAGAGTAATTTGGATGAATAAAATATTTCTATATACATACACACTGCACACAAATGCACAGACATATTTTAGACTTAGGGGAAAAATTAACTCATGAATGAATCCACACGCTGCAGACAGTATTAGAGTTTGAGTAGGTGTGTGTATCCAACCCGTTATTTTGTTCTGAGCTGCCTTGATTGATCTGTTTTCAGACTCTCACTAGAGTAAATCTTCAGAAACATCTATTGAAAAACCCATTTTTGAATGAGATCCTAGCGTTTCCTACAACTTTTGCAGTTTACTAGACAAAGGTAGAATTATGCAGATGGTTGGATTTTAGAAACGGAACTTGAAAAAAAAATGTCTCCATTCCTGTGATTTCTGTTGTTATTATTTGACTGTGTTTGTTAGATTAGATTTTTTTTCTTCCGGGGGCTCTGTGCCTTTCCATCTCTTAGTCACTTTCCCGTCTCTTTTCTGGTTCTTACGATAATCCCTAAAAGATGCTTGTATGTTGGCTCACACTGATTGTTTTGTTAATTTTGGATTCGTTTGTAGTTTATGAAGTACTGAAAAGCCACTTTTAGCTCCTTTGCTAGTAGTGCCAAATAACCATGGGCATCTCTGTCTGGGACAGCAGAAGGCAGCAAGAGGGTGGAGAAAATAAATACATTAAAGGAAAAAGAAAAATTGTTATGTAAGAAAGAGATTCCTCTTGTCGCTCACTGACAATTGCCTGAAATGCTACTTCATGCCCTCCTCCTGGGCATGGTCCTGGAGTCAAGGAGCGAGCACATGGCTATGCAATCTGGTGGCTTTCTTTCAGGTTTTGCTTTTTACGAGTCTTGACCTGTCTCGAGAGTGAGACCTTCAGGCATTCTCTTCTTTCGTCACATTAGCATTCTTCCAGATTTCTTTATATCCGGAATTTTCTGGAGAAAGTCGTCATTTCCCTCATTTCGCCTGGGGCATTTCTGAGGTACAGAAGGCATCCATTAAAGAACGATCTATATTAAGGCAGAATTTATAAATAGGCAAATAACCGTCCTTTAAAATTGGCATCCGCATCAAACAGAACCATAGTTTTGTAGGATATTGTAGTAATTGCTAGGGGGTGGAAAGTAAAGATGAACGCAGTCCATGCTCTTGTGATGTTCAGTGTCTAAGGGGGAGGAAAGACTTAAATAACCACAGAGATAAACATAGGATTCCAGATCATGAGGATCCTTGAAATACAATATAGGGAGCTATGTAGAATTTTTATAGGAGGAGAGGGGAGGAATCCAGTTTGGAAGGATGTGGGTCCAAGAAGGTGATAGAGAAAGCAGTAGAATTTGGACATAAAAGCTTGTTAGAAACTGAAATTCTTCACGTGTTTTATTAAAAAACACAAATGACCTATGTGATAGTCATCATTACTGATTTGAAGATGGAAAAGAATAGAGAGGAGAGAGAACAAAGATCCAGTTAGCCCATGAAGTCCTAGTAAGTTATTAGTTAACCAACATTAACTGTTCATGGCTTATACATTCCATGTGCCAGGGAATAACTTCAGCTGATCATTCACAGTGGTTAGAAATCGTACTCTAAAGCCAATACCAGCATAAGATGGTATGGTAGTACCAACCTCATTGGTACCCTAATCCTGTTTAAATTAAACAACACGTATCTGTTTTGAACTGGGTCTGCTGCCTTTGTGGGCAAGTGTCAGAGCACAATACATTCATGATCCCAGTATAGCTTTATGTACTCTGTTATCACTTCTACCCAGGATGAATAAATGTTAGAAGAATATTTTATAACTATCTTGTCCATAAAATGTTTATTTTACATAAACATTCTGTACATATGTATATATAAGTATTATGTAAATATAAAATGCTTATAATACATAACTTTATGTAAAATTAGAAATAAGAGCTTGAAAAGAAGAAAATGTAATAAATCATCCATAATCCCACTACTCACAGAAATATGGCTTGCCACATTTATTCTGTGTGATTTTGTGAACATATATTTACATTACATATATATACTACATAAACATTTGTATTCTATTTAAAGGACATAGTATATATTTTTAATCTCCTATTATTGGATATTTGAGATGTCAAACATTTGTATTAAGATAAACACTAAGAATGGGGTTTGACAGATCAAAGAGTATGTGAATTTTATTATTTATATTACTTTTATAGTTTATTTCTTCTGAAAGATCAAGTGAGTTATAACTAACACAGGTTTATGTGGGTCCTTTTTCAGAATAACATTGTTAATACTGGGCATTAATCTTCTAATTTCTGTGAGTTGAATAGACCAACAATTTTAGTGTGTTTAATTTCTACTCTTTCCAACACGTAAGTACTATAATTATTTCCATTTACTACATTTATTAATATAGAAATAGTCCATAAGAGATGAAATGACTTATTTTTTTTAGGTCACATATGATGAAATTAGGTTTGGGTTAGGTCTGTGTCACAGAGGTAATGCTCTCAGGCCTTCTGATTTCCTGTTGCATATTATTATCAGCTAATATGTTGTTATTAGTAGACAGGTATCTCCTTATCACGCCTGAATTTTTCCTGTTTTTTTTTTTGCCCCGTGTTTATTTCCCTGCTCTTCCTACTCGTCATTTTCCTGTACTGCCCAAATGAATCCCATTAGCATTTCATTGGAATTGTGTAATGTCAGAGTTAAACTATACAGCAGAGGCCGTCTGAAAACTTGTGCAGGTCGATCAGGATGAGGTAGAGTGGGCTCAGGAGAATTAATTACAGAGCTTGGACATCGCTCTTACGGTGGCAAGCTGGAGGTTCCACTCTTAGAAGCCAGTGTGAAGATCGAAGGGTTCCACAGTTTGGGTACAAACTGCAGGTAGCATGGGGGTAGGGGGGTGGGTACGATGGACAAATGTCAGACCTACTGTAACACTCCAGCTGGATGATCAGTCACTTAAACTCACTCAGATTCAGGGTCTATCTTCTTTCGTGATACTTCCATTTCTGAGATTCAAATTTAAACATATCTGGGAAGCGTTTGTGAGAAATATTAGTAGTCTCCTTTTCACACCCAGGAAAAACCAGAGGGGGATCTAAATTAAATAGTATAATATTGTAACACTGTATCAAACTTTATCTTGGGACAGTGAATGAGAAAGTCACGGGGAGCAGCCTTCTTAGGGGAAACCAGTCTCTGTTAGCAGAGAAATGAAGCATTCCAGCCACCAAGTCACACCCGGTGCTTTCTGTTAAGATTCCTCTTGCCTAGGGCACAATTTAAAATACCAGTACATCCAAAGAGACTTTCCCCTTTAATCTGACAGTTAGTATTGGTTTTGAAGTATATCGTAAAGCACTAAAATCAGTGGTCACATAATTTTACATGTGTTTAATGATTCATACACGTCAATAAATCACAGAGCACAACAGGATTAGAAGCAATTCATTTATTCAACCATTCTCAAGACAGTTGAGAATCATCCTTCCATAAGGTAAGAAAACAAACAAAGCCCAAACCCTAAATCCTCTTTATTGTTAATGGTTACACTTCATTATCATTTTAATTTTCTCTTAGAAGGACTTTGAGTTAATACTGGCTTATTAGCTTTGTAATACAATTTTGTATGGTTAGAGGAAAAATGGAAATTTTTTTTCTAAAAGAAGTTAAAATTCTCTGGGCTGAGAGCTGAAGCCTGACAAGAAGTTTCATCGAGAATTCTAAGTATTGGGGCGCCTGGGTTGGCTCAGTTGGTTAAGCATCTGCCTTCACCTCAGGTCATGATCCCGGTGTTCTGGGTTTGAGTTCTGCATGGGGCTCCTTGCTCAACAGGGAGCCTGCTTCTCCCTCTGCCTGTCGCTCTTCCTGCTTATGCTCTCTTTTTGACAAATAAATAAAAAAATCTTTAAAAGAATTCATAAGTTTTTAGGTAAATATTGATAATATAGGTTGTTTAACATAAAGATCTGTTTCCTATTCCAATCTTCTTTTTTTAAGATTTACTTCTTTTTTTTTTTTTTTTTAAGATTTATTTCTTGAGAGAGAGAGAGCAAGCAAGTGGGGGATGGAGGTGGAGGGAGAGAGAATCTTAGACACTCCACTGAGTGCGGAGCCCAACATGAGGCTCAGTTTCTTAACCCTGAGTTCAAGACCTGAGCCGAAACCAAGAGCCAGAGGCTTAATGGACTGTAACACCCAGGTGCTCCATTTTCTGTCCCAGTCTTGAATAATAAATGTTGACTGAGCCTCTGTTTAGATTTGTTTAAGCCTCTGCAGTGCAATAGAGAGTGAGGCAGTTCTGCAACCTTCGACTTGCATTCTAGCAGGACTGATCAAATCGATATCTGCTTTCTTTGACCTAACCATACCATTTAATGGTTACACCAAGAGGTACTTGGCCTCTGGGCCTGAACACCTGGAAGAATGCAAACCAAGAAGCAGAAGTAATGGTATACACATTTAGTTCATGTAATGGCAGAGAAAACGTTTGATTCTGGTTCCTAGAGTTCTCCTTCCAAAGTCAATGTTCTTTGCCCTACATCACTCACTTATTCCATACCTACTGTGTTCCACATGCTAAGCCACACTCTGGAGATGAAGCTGTGAGCAAGATAGGGAGGGTCTTTGACTGATAAAACTTAGAGTTTAGTGGGGGAGACAGAGAAAAATAATTATGTGAACAATTAATATTTTCCAATTCCCTAATAAAGATTTAAATGAAGTGTTGGCATTAAGGTAAAAAACGTACACACACACACACACACACACATATGCACATTTATATGCTTTTATAAATATATACATATATATCTATAACTTTGATTTTCTTCATTAACATAGAAAAGGATGGTTCTCTCCTGCATTGAGAATGGTGGAGTAAATGCACTATTCCTAGATATGCTGTAATCTGTGATGCATTGAGTCTCTGAGTTTTTATAAACACATTACAATTATGTGATCTTTGATTGTTACATTGTAATAATAATAGCCAGATAATAACATGATTGTGACAATTCTTGCTTCTGTTTTTATTAATTGGTAAGAGGTATATAATTTTACTCAACTGAATTGGTGTAATTGCAATCAGGAACAATGAAACTTTGAATTTTAATGAGCTTGTGCTACCTAACTTGGTATTAATATTAGGGTTTTCCAATACTGAAAAATGTTCTTGTACTCTTACTGGTATTGGGGTTGGGAAAAGCTGCTTTCATTTGTACAGGTATTTAGTATACAAAATTTCAGAAATATATACAATTTTGTTTTCTTAAATTCCCTTTAAGAACCTAAGTTTCCTTAAGAACTTAATATCTTAGGGACGCCTGGTTGGCTCAGTGGTTTAAAGCCTCTGCCTTCAGCTCAGGTCATGATCCCAGGGATCCTGGGATTGAGCCCGCATTAGGCTCTCTGCTCAGTGGGAAGCCTGCTTCCTCCTCTCTCTCTCTGCTTACCTCTCTGCCTACTTGTGATCTTTGCCTGTCAAAAAATAAATAAAGTTAAAAAAAATAACTTAATATTTTAGGAGCACCTGAGTGGTTCTGTTGGGTAAGTGTCTGACTTTTGATTTTGGCTCAGGTGATGATCTCAGGGTTGTAAAGATCTAGCCCCACTCTTGGCTCTGTGCTCAGCAGGAAGTGAGGCTCTCTACCACACACCCATCCCTGCCCTCCCTCATGCTCTCTCTTTTTCTTGAGTAAATAGATAAATCTTTAAAAAAAGATCTTAATATTTAAATGAACAGATTTCAGAAGGCCATCAAACTTACATACAACAAAAATGCCTGGTCTAAATTTGGTGGACGCTAGAGCTAATATTAAATTTATCTTTAATTGGTTTTAAGAAAGCTCTTCAACTGAAATCTTTCTATACTGCAGAAAGAAATATACAGAAAGAAAATTTCATTTTTTAAGCTTTTTCAGGGCTTGTTGTAAAAGTTCCAAAAATAAGACAAAGTAAAACACAAAATAAATGAAAACCCCCAACAGTCTAATTTTCTTTCTTCACATTTCATTTTCAGAGTATTTCATAGGATATTCAAAAAGAGTTGAGAGAGAAACCCATATATTTGTGCTATGACTTTTCCTTTCTAATTAATGAAACATGTGACGTGAGATTATCACTTAATATACTTCCTGTCTCTATTGGGAATTGTGCGTTAAGAATGTTAGTGGCACGGCATGAGTTGGTTCACAGAAGTAAATTTTCCAGTCGACTGAGACTTGTTCTTTCCTGCAGTTACTTAAGGATCTTGAAAAGAGCCTTTCAAATGATAGTATTTTCCTTAATGTTATATAAAAATATAAATTAGGACAATATTTTGGTCACAAAGGGACACTGTACCTCCTCGTGGATTTAGATATGTGTTTGTTTCACCCCATAAATCTAGTTCCCATAACAAAGAAGGACAGTTTGACCATTATAATTTTATAAATAACCTCTTAAAATAGTTAAACCAAACACAACTTATACTTATGTTGGTTCCTATTTGTATTGACTTTCAAGCAAAATTGTAGACTGCACAGAAACTAAAATCAGTATAAAACAAGACAGTACATTGACCTACATAAACACATACACATGTAGGTAAAGGATTAAGCCAACAGAGGTGTTTGGCCACCTGGAGTGTCATTGTTACTGATGTTGGTCATATTGGGGTTTTGGTTTCCTGGCAGCTGAATTAGAAGAGAAGTATTTTTGTCTAATAAAGGAAGCAAACACACTTGTGTAAGGAGTTACATATTTTCTTCTGGCTTTGAATCCAAACAGAACTTTGCCATATGGGACTTTTGTTTTCAAGCAATAAAGTATACTGATCAAGATCAGGGATACACCAACTTTTTGTTAAAAGAACCAGTTAGGACATAGTTTAGACTTTGTGGGCCATATGATCTTTGTCTCAACTACGTGACTTTGCCGTTATAGTGTGAAAAGAGCGATCGACAATAAGAAGTAAGTTAATGAATATTTCTGTGTCCCAATAGAATCTTGTTTGTGGACACATTAATTTGAATTTCACATATTTTCAAATGTAATGAACTATATTTTTCTTTTGATTGTTTCCAGCCATTTAAAAATGTAAAAACCATTTTTTGCTGAGTGGCTGTACAAATAACAGTTAGTGAGCCAGATTTGGTCTTCAGGTTGTAGTTTGCTGACCTCTGCTTAAGATTACTAGGTGTGTATCCATTCTTCTGTGGATGGACATCAGGACTCTTTCCGGTTCAGTCAGAGAAAGATGATTGTTACATGCTCTCACTGATATGTGGAATTTGAGGAACAAGGCAGAGGATCACGAGGAAAGAGAGGAAAAAAGTGAAATAAGAAGAAACCAGAGAGGGAGACAAACCATAAGAGACTCTTAATCTCAGGAAGCAAACTGAAGGTTGTTGGAGGGGAGGGATGGATGGCTGGATGGTGGACATTGGGAAGGTGTGTGTTGTGGTGAGTGCTGTGAATTGTGTAAGACTGATGAATCACAGACCTGTATCCTTGAAACAAAACAAAACAAAAAAGACCATTATTGAATGTCTAGTCAGTTTGTCAGATTTCTGTCCTGTTCAAAATTGTAGCATTTCCACCCCTAAAGTTCTTAGATACATTCCCTAATTTAGCTTTCTTCACAGAACTTATCATAAACTGAAGTATTATATATGTGTATGTATGTATATATATATATATGTATAATTTATATATATGTGTATATGTATAAATATATATAGATAGAGTTCATTTCTTTGTTAAAGAATTAGAATAGATCTTAGAATTATTAGAATAAACATTTCATACAGGCGGACAATTTTGCCTCTTTTTTCACTGCTAAATAATTAGCATCTAGATAGTGAATGGTACATGGTGGATGCTCAATAAATATGTATTTTATCAACAGGTATAATTCTGGGGTCAAAGGGCATATGCATTTGGAAAACATCTATATATAAAAGACCACCAGCAACTAGCTGTGATCACTCAAAATGACATTATAGCTAAGGAAAAAAGAGTATAAGATCAAGCTTTGAGAAACTCCTACAGTTAGATGTCAAGCAGATGGGAAAGGCTAAAGGAACACTGAGCAGTAGCTGGTGATATCAGAAAAAAAATGGAAATATAAGGCATGTGGGTGGCTCAGTCAGTTAAGCATCTGCCTTCAGCTCAGGTCATGATGCCAGGGTTCTGGGATCGAGCCCCACATCGGGCTCCCTGCACAGCAGAGAGCCTGCTTATTACTCTCCCTCTGCTGCTCCCCCTGCTTGTTCTCTCTCTTTCTCTCTCTCACTCTGTCAAATAAATAAATAAAATATTAAGAAAAAGAAAAGTGGGAGTATTTGATTTTATGTAAGTCGAGAGAGAAAATGAACAACTGTTTTGAAGTCTTTTAAAAGACACATAAAACAAAATGTGAAAAATTCCATTTATATTTTGCAACATAGAGCTTATTGCTGGACTTGATAAACACAGATTTACTAGAGTAGTGGAGACAGATGCAACATTGGAGTGAGGAGGAGTAATGTGTAATAATTAAGACAGTGTGATTTTGGCATAGGGACAGTCAAATCAACATATGGTAATAGCATAAGATAATGAGCTTAAAAATTGCCCCAAACATATGGGGAGATTTTATATGTCAAAGACAGGCAAATGCAGATCTGTGGGAAAGGTGAGACCATTCAATAATTATGTCATTGTGTTTAAGGTTTATCCATATGGGGGAAAAAACTCAATTTAACCTCTCCACACCATGGCAATCAATTCTGGGCTTTAAAGATTTAAATATTAAAAACTGTCATTTTTTTACAGAAGCAGGAAAAAAATCCTAAAATTCATATGGAACCACAGAGGACCTCAAATAGCCAAAACAGTGTTCAGAAAGAACACAGCTGGATGGTACTGATGTAGAGACATATATACCATACAGAACCCAGAAATAAAGCCTGGTTAACTAATATTTGATAAGGGCACCAAGGAATACAGAATGGGGAAAGGATAGTCTCCTCAACAAATGGTGCTGGGAAAACTGGATGTTTACATGCAAAAGAATGAAATTGGATCTTTATTTTTTCATCACACAGAAAAATCAACTCAATATTAAGGAATTTAACTTAATACCTGAAACTGTAAGACTCCTAGAAGAAAACATAGGGGAAACTTCATGACATTGGTCTTGGCAATGATTTCTTGAATTAGATACCAAAAGAACAGGCAATAAGATTGGTAAAAGACAACTTGAACTACATCATACTAAAAAGCCTCTGCATAACAGAGGAAAATATTAAAAAAGGAAAAAGGCAGCCTATGAATGGGAGAAAATATTTTTAAGGGCTACATTGGATAATGGGTTAATATCCCAAACATATAAAGAACTCATACAATTCCATAGTAACAAAAAACAAAAACAGAACAATAATTCAATTAAAAAATGGACCAAGGACTTGAATTGGCCATTCTTCATAGAAGATATAGAAGACATACAAATGACCAGCAGATATATGAAAAGATGATCAATATCCTTAAGCATCAGGAAAATGCAAATCAAGATTACATTGAGGTATCACCTAGCATCTATTAGAATGGCTATTACAGAGAGAGAGAGAGAGCATGATAACTGTTGGCAAGGATGTGGAGAAATTGGAACTCCTGTACACTCTTTGTGGGAATGTAAAATGGTATAGCTGCTATGGAAAACAGTATGCAAGTTCTTCAAAAATTAAAAATAGAACTACAGGGTCACCTGGGTGTATCAGCCAGTTAAGTGTGTGCCTTAGACTTAGGCCATAATCCCAGGGTCCTAGGATGGAGCCCCAAGTAGGGCTCCCTGCTTAGTGGAGAGTCTACTTCTCTCTCTCCCTCTGTCCCTCCCCTCTGCTTGTGTATGTGCTCTTTCTCTTTAATAAATAACATATTTTTTAAAAAGAGCATAAGGAATAACAAGGAGGACACTGGGAGATGGAAAGGAGAAGTGAGTTGGTGATGGGGAGATAAACCATGAGAGACTGTGGACTCTGAGAAATAACTGAGGGTTTTGGGGAGGAGGGGGGTGGGGCCTTGGGTGAGCCTGGTGGTGGGTATTAAGGAGGGCACGTATTGCGTGGAGCACTGGGTGTGGTGCATAAACAATGGATTATGGATCACTGAAAAAAAAATCTCCTACAATTCCAGGGGGAAAAAAAAAAAGAACTACCATGTGATCCAGGAACCCCACTAATGGGTATTTACCCAAAATAATTGAAGTCAGGATCTCAAAGAGACACTTGCCCTCCCATGTTCACTACAGCATTATTCACAACAGCTGAGATGTGTAAACAATTTAAATCTATTGGTGGATAAATGGATAAGAAAAATGTGGTATACACATACAGTGGAGTATTATTCAACTGTAAAAGAAGAGAATCCTGCCATATGAAACTGTGTGTATGAAACAGGAGGACATTATGCTAGGTGAAATAACCAGTCACAGAAGGACAAATATTGCATGATTCTGTTTGCATAAAGTATCTAAAATACCCAAACTTATAGAAACAGAATAGAATGGTGATTGCCAGGGACTAGGGAAGGGGCATTGGGAGTTGCTTTCAGTGGCTAGAAAGTTTTACTTATGCAAGATGAATATGTTCTAGAGATCTGCTGTGCAACATTGTGCCTATGGTTAACAACACTGTATTGCACACTTGGACATTTGTTAAGAGGTACATCTCATGTTAAGTGTTCCTACCATAGTAAGAAGAAAAAATATGTAGGAAATTTTTTGATTAGATTTTTTAATTTCTTAAATATGAGATGGTTTGACTAAACAAGTATAAATTTAACTTTATTAAAATTAATATTCATAAAACTACACCACAAAAAAAAGTGAAAAAATAATCTACAAATTGGGAGAAAGTACTGAAATTAAGCAGTAAAGGGTAAGCTTCCAGAATATATAAAGAGTTCCTATAAACTACTAAGAAAAAGATAACCACATAGAAAGATAGAGAACAGATACAAATAGGCATTTCTCCAAAGAGGAAATACAATTAAAAACATAATTTTGACCTCTAGATTCCCATAATATAATTGTGGCAGCCAAACTTTGCTCACAACTCTTCTCCCCAAATCTCTAGGCTAACAAGGATAATAAAGTTACCCTCAGAGTACAGCTAAAGCTCAGGTAAGAGACAGAGAATACCATAAATTTTTAAATTTTATTTTATTTTATTCATGTCCAAGCCAACAGACTAGACTCTGGGACACACAACAGTGCTGGGAGTCAGGAGGGAAAAATACAGAACAGAGGAAGAGGCATGTGGTCTCAGTCAAGATGGAGAACAGAAAACAGAGACCAGCATTCATCATCAGAATGAACAATCGCATCCAGAATGCAAAATACTGAGGCCAGGACTGAGACCTAGGGAACCTACATGCTTTTGTGGAGCTGGGCAGCTGGGAGTGTACTTAGGATAAGGAGAAATAGTTTGGGGAAGGCCATACATTAGGGGCAAAGAAAAGCCTTGGGAGACTGATGTTTTTCTTAGAAGCTTAGTGGTGAAAGGGCGAAAAGAAGTGTCTGAAGAGAAGAGGACTAAGAACAAGATGTAAGAAGTTTAGATCCAAATTGTATTGTTTACGAAGAAATTACATTTAATTGCTGTAACAGAGGAGGGTGTCTTTGAACTAAGGAATCTGGTAGGATAACAGAAGAAAACTTGACCCTACAATCTCATTTCTCTCCCTCTCCTTCCCCTACACACAGAGGACTCTACTTCTGCTGGTTAAGAAAAATACAAATAATGATAAACCAAAAAAAGGAGAGAGGCCATATATAGATATAATATATAAAGATGCTGGAAAAGAAATCAGAAAATAGAGCTTTTCAACATGAAAGCACGTTCCTACAAAAAGCCATGGTATAGAAGAAAATGCATATAGCACCCAAATTAAAATTAAATATAGTGAAATGAAAGATAAGAAAGAATTTCAAAAGTGATAAATCCAAAAAATTAGTTTGGAAAGAGAAATACAGGAGCTGATCAAGTCAGAAAATAAATGAAAGAAGATAAAAATAACCTTCAAGTGAAGACTAAATTACAAGGTGCCCACATTCTATTTTTTATTATAGACTAATAGTTATAAGAAGATAGAGAATTAAATAAAAAGAGCAAAAAAATTAATGAAACAGAAATATAGAAAGAGGTACACCATGTGCCAACATGTAATAGGGAACATACCTATAATAACCTAACACATAAAATTCGTGTCTACCAAAACAGGAAATAAAACAAAAAGAACATAACTGATGTTTAAACAGTTTAGGAAAGCAGCCTGAAACAAACAAACAAACAAACAAAAACCCCTAAACCTGGCCCACTGCATACTAGGAAATAGGGGGCTGTTATCATGAACTTTAAGGTATGTCCTATACACCTTATAAATGTCCAGGAAATACAGTAGACATGCTAGGTATTGACAAGTGCCCATTTTGTGTTCATTGTTTTAAAATAAAAGCATTCCCCCCCATCAAATAAATGAATAAAATCTAAAAAAAAAAAAAAGTTGGGGGGGCGCCTCGGTGACTCAGTTGGTTGGGCAACTTCCTTCAGCTTAGGTCATGATCCTAGGGCCCTGCATCAGGCTCCCCCTGCTCTGCAGGGAGCCTGCTTCTCCTTCTCCTTCTGCCTGCCACTCTGCCTACTTGTGCTCTCTCAGTCTCTGTGTCAAATAAATGAATGAAATCCTAAAAAGTAAA
The DNA here is from genome assembly GCF_964662115.1 of Mustela nivalis. Classification (NCBI taxonomy): domain Eukaryota; kingdom Metazoa; phylum Chordata; class Mammalia; order Carnivora; family Mustelidae; genus Mustela; species Mustela nivalis. The sequence goes on from NC_139025.1 coordinate 37,670,073, forward strand.
TAAATAAAAGCATCCGTCAGAATTGTGTGATACTATCAAGCCAAAGAGAGGTGAATCACGTATGGCGTTTTCATAGATAATATATAATGGAGAAGAATCATACGACGTGTTGAGAATGAGGACCCATAGAAATCTATGCTAGGTGTTTAAACAGTGAAGACAGGAGAGGTCAGCTTGGTAGGGAAGGTCCTGGAGATCTTAATACGGTTAGCTGCTGGTAACAGTGTGCGTGGATCTGACTGTTGGGTGTTTAGAGGCATTTACTTCCACAAGGACTGAATTGTCCACACCACCATGCTCCATGAGAATCTGTCCCTTGTATCAGGGAAAGGTGTCAGCTCTCGGAGTCAGTCACTTTGAAATGGAGAAACTTTTGAGAAGGGGTGAACTAAATGCAGAAAATGATTAGATTTATTAGGGAGTGAGTGGGATAAGATCAAGGGTCATTTTGAGGAGCAGGAAGAATGTAAAAAGATTAGAAAGTCAGGGCAGGGGACAGATGGTGGTGTTGCTGCAAACTGGTGAGAGTTTTGGCAGATATTGGGCACCAGAGTCCTAACCTGAGGATCTTTCAGGAAATGTCCCCAAAAGGGCCACATGCCATTGTGAAACCGTAATGGATAGAATTCTGAATCAGGCTTAGTCAGTCACAAGCTGACTCGGGATAAATTTCTGTTGATTGTCTCTGTCCAGAAGCAATGGTGTGTTGTAGAAAGAGTAAAAGGCTTTAAAGTCACCCAAACCATGGATCTCTTAATAAGCTTTGCTAAAATGGAAAGAATAATACCTATATTGTATAGTTTGGGTAAGGATTAAATTGTTGCTATTCTTTTTTCTTCCAAAGCCTGAATCAGTTGACTCTAAAGAAACGATGTTGAAATCTCTGCTGGATTGTGTTTGAGCCTTAGGAGAAGGACACTGGGTTTGCCACTCTGCTAAAATGGTAGATGCTGGGATTTCACAAAAAGGCCTAAAGCCGCTCACCATCCTAGGAAAGAGACCTTTTAAGTCACTTGATGCTTTTCCAGAAGGTTGCTCTTATCCCATTGATAAAAACAGTATAGGTTTTTTGTTTGTTTGTTTGTTTTTTGGCTAAAGTATCTTACCTGACAGATAAGAAGCTTCTGAAGATAGTGGCAGTGTGTTGTTGTTGTTTGTCTATACCCAAAGACGTAGCACGATCCTGGCACTCACAGGTGACCGACCGTCTGTTGATGAGCGAATGACGTAGCCAACGAGGACAGAACTCTTCGAGTGCTTTGGAAACTCCGGCTAGCTTGGGGAAGGAGTTATTCCCTTTTCTTCGACACTGCTCCCTCAGTGTCCTAGATTACATAAAACTGGCAAACCAGGGAAAATAATAGCGTAAAGATCTTGTTCGGGTAGGAAACAGCACCAAGGGCTGAGCAAACTCTTTCTCTAAATGACATTTTCAAGACAGTTTTGAGGTGTTCCGGGTATTTAAGAAGAGGACACTAGGATATGTTCTAGAGGGCTCTGTTATAAAATGCAAGGCTGCAGGTTGATTTCCCAAAGCAAAGATATTTCGGGGGCCAACACCTACAGCTTTGTGCTAGGGGCCAGAGCATCAGGTCAGAAGCTTGTCGTTGGTTGTGATACCCAGGAGCAGAGGGAAGAACTAAAATGGTCTCTGGTGGGATTCAGCTCATCTTCCTGCCAAGCTGACGTGTGTCAATTCAGGGGTTCTCCTGCCGAGTGGCTTTCTCCTGGAGTTCTGGCTTTATGAGAAGTAACACTTAATAAGCGTGTGTTAATGGAAACAAATGCTAGGCCCCATTATTAGTTGATGTTCCGTGGGTTCCAGTTTTGGGGAGCCTATTTGTCTGTTCTTCAGGAGAGAGGAACAAAACTTGTAGTTTTAAAAAAAAAATTTTTTTTTGAGATAATTGTAGGTTCTCGTGCTTGTTGGAAACAGTGCCGAGAGATTCTCTATATGCCTTTCATCCAATTTCCTTTATAACCAGAAAATTGACATTGATACAAATCATCAACCTTATTCAGATCTCACCTGTTTTACACACACTCGGGTGTGTGTGAGTATATGTTTGTGGTTTTATGCTAATTTTATTACAAGCGTAGATTTGCGTCATCACCGCTGCGGTCAAGATACAGAAAGAGTTGTGTCGCTCGGATCTCTTGTGCTACCCTCACACCGGACAGCCACCTCCCTCCCCTCCAGCTTCCCGAATCCTGGCAACCGCCAATCGATCTATGCTGTTACTTCCTCCAAGTTACTGTGTGTATCCGCAGTTTGTTCCTTTTTATTGCTGAGTAGGATGCCTTGGCACAGAGGTACACAGTTTGTCCAACTGTTCACCTGCGGAAGGAAATTTGCATTGCTTTCAGTTTGGAGCTATTGCAAAGTAGAGCTGCACTAAGCATCCATGTAGAGTTTTTTGTGTGAATTTAAATTTTTCATTTCTCTGGCATAAAACCCCAAAGGTGTAATTATGGGTCATATGGTAAGCACATGCTTACTTTTGTATGAAACCATCACACTCTTTTACAGGGTGGAGGTACGATTTTGTATACCCAGGAGTGTAAATGCAATCTGGTTTCTCTGTGCCCTCACATCATTCAGAGCTATCGTTATTTTTTTTTTTTTTTTATTTTAGATAGACAGTGATGTCACATTGTGGGCTTAATTCATGTTTCCCTAATGGATAATAAGGTTGAACATATTTTCATGTGCTTATTTTTTATCTGTATGTTCTCTTCAGTGAAACATATTGTCTTTGCTCATATTCTTTTTTTTTTTTTTAAAGGTTTTATTTATATATTTGACAGACACAGCAAGAGAGGAAACACAAGCAGGAGGAGTGGAAGAGGGAGAACCAGGCTCCTGCAGAGCAAGGAGCCCGATGTAGGGATCGATCCCAGGACCCTGGGATTACGACCTGAGCAGAAAGCAGATGCCCAATGACTGAGCCACCCAGGCACCCCTCTTTTGCCTATATTCTAATTGGGTTTCTTTTAATGTTGAGTTTTGAGACTTCTTTTATATTTGAAATATCTCTTCCTTGTTGCATATGTAGCTTGCAAGTATTTTTTCTGCAGTTTGTGGTTTGTCTTCTCATTCTCTTCAACTTCTATACTGTTACATATAAGCCCATGATGCATTTTGAGTTCGTTTTTGTGTAAGGTGTGAGGCTTAAGTTGAATATTGTTGTTTATTTGCCAGTGTATGTCTAATTTCTCCAGCACTGTTTGTTGAAAAGGCTATCTTTCCTCTGCCAATACCAGACTGTCTTGATTAGTGTAGCTATATAGTATATCATAACATTGAATAGAGTGATTTCTACTACTTTGCTCTTTTTCCAGTGGTCTTAGATATTTCCAGATCTTGTACCTTTCCATATAAATTTTAGAATAAACTTGTCTCTGCCTTCAAAAGAGCCTTACCGATACTTTAATAAGAATTACATTTAACTCATAGATCAATTTGGGGAGAGACAATTGACATACTTACTATGTTGGGTCTTCCAACTCTTCAACACGATTTCTTTCTCCATTAACCTAAGTCTTTTTTGATTTGTTCTTTTCACCAGCATTTTGTAATTTTTGAGATACAGATCCTATCCATGTTTTGTTAGAATTGTACCTAAATATTTCATTTTAAAACTCATAAACAGTATTACAATTTTAAATGTGGTTTCCACATATCCATCTTTTTTTTTTTTGCATATTTGTTTGGGATTAAGCGCTCATCTGTTGCTTTTCTTATAGTCAATACATTCACCTATCAATCTACTGCTGCCTTTGATATGCCCTGGACAGAAATTAGATCACGTTTGCAGGATCTGGGCCTCTGGTAAGGTTCCTTGGGGCAATAAGTGAGGTTCAGGGACATCTGTTACATGTAAATACTACATGCTCTGTGACAGTGTTTCCTATTTGTGGACATTTTCACTTTGGTATCCATGACTATTTTCTGGATGATGACAATTACAATAAGTTTGATTACTGATATGTCTAGTTTCTCAGCAATGAAGACATTGGTGACAAATACCAGTATAAGTAAGACATACACCAAAATTCATTTAGGGCTTACTTCCCAAAGTCCTTTTAATAATGTCAACATAGCATGTTATATCAAAAAGATGATAATTTGGTTTCTAGGGTATGTAGAATACTAATGAGTTTTAAAGGAATTTTTTAAAACAATAAACATATGTATTTCTCCTGTACTACTAAATAAGCTCTTGCCTATAAAAAAAGTTTAACTTTGGTCCTAAAAATGTTGAAAAATTCTGGTCACCATGACAGCATACATAATATTAAGTAAACAATCAAATAGCTAGCAATGTTTACTCTTGTATTTTCAGGTCTTGTCAATAGCATTGATACAAACTTAATTAAGATAGTAGATACTACATTTAGTGATAGAAATTCACAACAAGGGGCATCTGGGTGGCTCAGTCAGTTAAGCATCTGCCTTTGGCTTTGGTCATGATCCTGGGGTCCTGGGATCGAACCACGCATTGGCCTCCCTGCTCAGCGAGGAGTCTGCTTCTCCCTCTGCCTCCACTCCTGATCTCTCTCTCTTACCCACTCTCTCTCTCTCTCTCTCTCAAATAAATAAACAAAATCTTTAAAGAAAAAAAAAATTCACAGTGATGTACCCATCATTTAAGGAAGGCTGCTTCCATTAAATGAAATGAAAATAGAGGGTCACTATCATAAAGTTGATTAATTGTAAAATGGCCAAGTTTTCGCTTTGCCTGTATAGACTTTTCCCCAATCATTCCTTACTTATACCCTCCTCTGACCTACTATATATTATTTCCACTAGAGTTGGCTTCTTTTGGCAACATGTTAGTCTTTTCCCTGTAGCTTCGACTGACCTGGTAAGTTTGTCTTGTCTTCCTGGTAAGACCGGCAGGCAACCTGCATGAAGGAACTGTGTGGTACCAGTTTTTAATTGTATGTATTTATATATATTTTTTTCAGCTATAATAAACACTGTATACCAGTACTACATAATTATTGAATGAAATTAGGTAGTCACGGGTCTTGCAATGTTCTATCCCATGATAGTGCAACTTAATTTTGACCAAATTTGCCAAATGCCAGTATTTTCTGTGGTTGGGAATGGTGATAGTAATGGTTTTCCATATAGTATTTTGTTATAGAAAGGCATACACACAAACATACATATACATATAACCTGACAAATCTTAGGCATACAGATCGATAGATTTTTTGTGTGTGGGTATATACCATATAACTGCTACTCAGATCAAGCTAAATTTTTTATCACCCTGGAACATGGCCCCATGCCTTAACAAGGAATTACAGTGCCCTTCCAAAGCTACCACTATTTTAAAAATTGAGTTATAATTCACATGTCATAAAATTCATCATTTAAAAATGAATAGTGGAGTGGTTTAAAAAAAAAACTCTAGAAAGCATACTTGAGTATATAAATATCCAAATAGCTATGCCCTTTTGTCTATTCTAGTGGTCCCAGAGAGCTAAATTCCTGAGGCACTTTACTTATCGTGAAGGGTTTAATTTATCAGAAAGCTCAGTCTGATATTGCTATCCTATTTCAACTATATGTAATAACATAACAGACTTTACTCAATAAGAACATATTGATCAAGGTCTAGTCTGGTAAATGTCAGCATATTGGGAGAGTGAGTGGAAGAGCTTAGTGTTCTCTGAAAAGTTTCTAACTTTATAGTTCAGAGTTATCTTTACACATAAACACACTGATACGTGTATATACATATATACCACATCCATAATCTATATATGAGTGTTAGATTGTGAAAAAATGTTTCAGTGTGATCCCAGTTGTGTGAACATTGATATTTTGTTTTATTTCAGTTTTCCTTCCACTTAATAATTTCCCGGTCTTTTCAAGACATCATAATTTTCTAGCTATTATTTTATATATATTAATATATATAAAATTATATATATTCTTGATTTAATCATTCTGTATATACACATATAGGTATATATGTGTATTGGCACATATATATATTATACAATCAAATAATCAGATCTCAAATTCCTTTTAAAATTAAATGCAATATGAATGAACGACTCACCTATCTTTTGCTTCATTTACTACTCTGACTTATTTTGACTACCTTTAGTTTCTACAGTTGTTGTCTACACACACACGCACACATGTAGATATATTAAATTGCATACATAATTTGAAAGAATGATAATGAACATCTTTAGGAATTTTTGTTTGCTCTCTCTACTGGAAGGTTGGGACAGAAGCTTATGAGTCAGGTTCTTTTTCAACCAACATTATATTGTTGAAATTTATCTATGTTATGTGTAGTTCTTTCTTTTTCATTCTTGTGGCTGATAACAGTCCATTGTATGAACATACCACAATGTATTGATCTATTCTAACGTTTTTTGATCTTTGTGTAATTCTCAGCTTGGAGCTGTTATAAGTAGAGCTCCTACAAATGCTCTTGTTTATGTGGTTTGGTACATTTCTAGAGGCATAAACCTAGAAGTGGAAATGTTGGGTCTTCGGGGATATATATGTTCAGCCTTTGTCAATATAGTCAGGTAACGGAAGTACCTGGGAGTATGTGAGAAATGCATTCTTTTTTTTTTTAATTTTTTATTTTTTATAAACATATATTTTTATCCCCAGGGGTACAGGTCTGTGAATCACCAGGTTTACACACTTCACAGCACTCACCAAAGCACATACCCTCCCCAATGTCCATAATCCCACCCCCTTCTCCCAACCACCCTCCCCCCAGCAACCCTCAGTTTGTTTTGTGAGATTAAGAGTCACTTATGGTTTGTCTCCCTCCCAATTCCATCTTGTTTCATTGATTCGAGAAGTGCATTCTTTTAAAGAAGCTGGAATGTCATTTGTCATAGGCAACTTTAAAATGATCATTGCCAGATTGTTTCCAAAATTGTTACTACTCTTTTGGATAATTCAGTCAAATACATTTTAAAATATATTTCTAATCTTAGAAAATGTTTTCACATGTGGAAAGTACTCTCGTTTTTACTTTTTAAAAAAATTGAGGTTAGTTGACACACAATGTTCTGTTTCAGGTGTACAATTTAGCAATTTGAGAAGTTTATACATTATGCTATGTTCCCCACAAGTGTAGCTGCCATCTGTCCCATTACACTGCTATTACGGTATTGTTGACTATATTCCTTATGCTCTGCTTTTTATTCCTGTGATTTACTCATTCCATAACTAGAAGCCTGTATCTCCCCCAGCCTCTTTACCCATTTTGCCCAACACCCCATCTCCCTTCCCCCTGGCAACTATCTGTTCTCTATTTATAGTTTTTTTTTAAAGATTTTATTTATTTATTTGACAGACAGAGATTATAAGTAGGCAGAGAGGCAAGCGGGGCGGGGTGGTGGGGTGGTGGGAAGCAGGCTCCCTGCTGAGCAGAGAGCCCTATATGGGGCTCAATCCCAGGACCCTGAGATCATGACCTGAGCAGAAGGCAGAGGCTTTAACCCACTGAGCCACCCAGGTGCCCCTATTTATAGTTCTGATTCTGCTTTTTTTTTTTTTATAGATTCCATTTTTGAGTGGGGTCATATGAAATTTGTCTTTCTCAGTCTGACTTATTTCACTTATCATAATACCCTCTAAATCCATCCATGTTGTCGCAAATAACACAATCTCATCCTTTTTTATGGCTCTGTAGTATTCTACTGTGTGTGTGTGTGTGTGTGTGTGTGTGTGTGTGTGTTTGTATTCCATGTTTTCCTTATCCATTCCTCTATTGATGGGCACTTAGATTGTTTCCATGTCTTAGCTATTGTAAACAATGCTGCAATAAACATAGGGGTGCATATATCTTTCTGAATTAGTGTTTTCCCTTTCCCTGGATAATACCCAATAGTAGAATTATTGGATCATACAGTATTTCTATTTTTAATTTTTTGAGGAACCTCCATACTGTTTTTCCACAGTAGTTCTACCAACTTACATTTCCACCAACAGTATACAAGGGTTCCTTTTTCTCCACATCTTTGCCAATACTTGTTGTTCTTTGTCTTCTTCATATTAGCCATTCTAACAGTTGTGAGGTGATACCTCATTGGGGTTTTTATTTGTATTTCTCTGATAATTAGTGATGTTGAGCATTTTTCTGTGGGTCTGTTGGCCATCTGTATGTCTTCTTTGGAAAACTGTCAATTCAGGTCCTCTGTAAAAATATTCTTATTTAGTCAAATATACACACATAAAAAAGTACAGACATAAGATCAAGAATGGAGAACAACTGAAACTCTAAGTTTCATCAGATCCCTAACTTTGGGAAGTTAGTGGCCCAGAACATCAGCACGTTTAGCTAAAAATTGGGAACAATTGCTGTTTTTTCCTTTTTATTATTTACTTAACTGCAGAACCAAAACCATGAAAAATTTGGTAGAATTGGTTCACTACATTATTATTATTTTTTTAAGATTTTATTTATTTATCAGAGAGAGAGAGGGGGAGAGAGCAAGCACAGGCAGACAGAATGGCAGGCAGAGGCAGAGGGAGAAGCAGGCTCCCTGCTGAGCAAGGAGCCCGATGTGGGACTCGATCCCAGGATGCTGGGATCATGACCTGAGCTGAAGGCAGTTGCCCAACCAACTGAGCCACCCAGGCGTCCCTTCACTACATTATTTTAAACAAAAATCTTAAGTCTCACTTTTGTATTTGTAGTCTATTTGCAGAAAATTTATGTCTAAAGTGAAACCTATGAATTTTAACCTATAATCTCTTACTGGTTATAGCAGTCTTCTGTAGATATGACCTTTTACTTAAATAATGGAAGTTAATTTGCTTTGGTTTTATTTCATTACCTTGTTCCTGAGTTAATTCCTTGGGGGGTTTGGATACCCCAGAAATTGGCAGACTAACCTCCAGACAGCTGCTCTCCCTTGGTCTGCATGGCTGCCTGGTTATACTTAAAAAAAAAAAAAAAAAGAAAAGAAAAGAAAAAAAAGAAAAGAAGGTGAACTTTCTTTTCTTCCCATAAAATGAATGAGAATTGAATTCCTGTAGAGAACTTTATTTGTTGGCAGACTTTAAGCTCCTCATTCCCAAGAAGGATTGTAAAAATGTTTTATGTTCAAATGTCACTTGCCTTACTCTCTCCACTGATTTTCACCAATTTAATACCAATTCAGTTGGATCGGTGAGGGGAGATTAATTAGGAATGCATAACTTAATTTCATCAAAGGAAGCAGGGATTTTGAAGAATGTCAGTGGTAACTTCATTGCCTATCAGAATGTCATTAATGCATTTATTCCTTTGTCCTAAGAAAGAGAACACAGGGGTCATCTGCCCTTTTCAATTACTATTAAAAATAGCTGACACTATATTATTCCTGGCATAAGATTTTGTAGATAATCAACAAAAATAATTTATTTTAGTAGTGAGAGACATCAAAAGTGAGCCTTGTTTTGTTCACTGCTTTCAGACACTTAAAATAGAATAATCACCATTATCCTCATTTTCAGATTAGAAATTTGATATAGAGTGATTAAAAGTGATCATTCTGTTGTCCCTGAACTAGGGTGTAGTGAGTGATAAGAGACTGCCTTCACTAAGATTAAAGCTCTCAGCCTTCTGTCTCATTACAGTTCCATAGACAATTCCATATAAGCCATGTACAATTCTATTTTTGTCTCAGGTGAAATTGGTTTTTCTTTTTCAAATGCAAATGAAGAATTTAAGGGGAGGGTGATTCTCATATACTACTGGGTTAGAGAGTAATTTGATATACTTTCTGGGAAAACAATTTGGCAAGATCCTTGAAAACGTTTTTATATTTTACACACTAATTTTTCTCCTAAAATAATCTGTCCTCAGACAATCTGATGGAGAGAGTATTTGTTATACCTTGATTTATGAAAGGGAATACTACAAATCCAGATATCCAGTTAAATGAAGTGGTTAAGTTTTCTGATTGTATGATGGAGTATTACGAATGATTCAAATTGTTTTTAAATCAGTATTTCATGGCATGGAAAATGATTATAATGTGATATTGGGTAATCATGGAAAGAAATAAAGGTTTAGAGATTCAAGTTTTATGAAAATGGTATATACATATATAAATATGTGTAAATAATGAAGAAAGCTTATGTTCTTCTTTATAGGTTTATGATTTCCTACATTTTATATAGTGGTTATTAAAATGCATTTTTTAGTGTTTTCAAAGAGTTAATAACAGAGAATGTAAAGCCTTCTGTGGGCTTTGTCGAGTCAGCCATTTCCTTAGGGAATCTTGATTTAACTCTTTGGTTTCTAATTAAAGTATTTAGGCTTACTTTTCTAAGCTTTAGCAACATATGTAATATTATAATGTGTGAAAGTGATGGGGAAACTGCCATTTATCAAGTATGTTCACTCCCTGAGAATATTTAGCTCAGGTGCTTTCCTTGTACACACTAAAGCTTGTATTTCAAGTATGATAACTTCCTTTTAGCAAACAGTAATGGGATAAATAAATAATTTTTCAATGCATCCTTATGTCTTTACCAACACACTAAAATATGCCACACATTTATCTGAAGCTGAAATTAAAGTGTTTAGAAATGGAAACATATCTGCAGAGAAATCTAGGCTGTTCTATGGTGGTAGTAGTGGTGGTGGTCCCGTCAGTGATTTGCTAATAATTAAACTATATTTTGATTAATAGGACCTTAAATCATTTTCAGAAATTAGCATTTATATTTCTGTATCTGCAAAGAACCAGAAAATATAAAAGAGTGCCAAATATTGCATTTTATTATTGGTTAAGCTTCACTGAGGAACAATTGAGGGCTTAACAACTGGAACTCAAAGAGTTTTGGGTTTTGCTAGTAACATATTGAGAAGCCTGGGATAAATCACGTGACCTTTATCCAGTACATCTGCCTTATCTGTAAGATGGGGCACTGAACTAAGAACAATGATTTTTCAAGCTATTCCTGACTGGAAGCTCCAGAGGGCCAAGGACTATGAGAGTTTTTGCTCTTGGATCTGGAGGGCTTGAATACTAGCCAGCATGTAACAGATAACAAGCTATCACTAGCTCTGAGTTAAACGAGTGACTGGGTGTGCCCTTGGCATAATAAATAAATAAGTTTAAAAAAATTTATTTCTCAGATCATGGCATTCTTTTCTTTTTTCAAGGTTGGTTGTGGAATTCTAAAAGTGACTCCTTCTATAGAGCTCTAGCTCTTACAAAGAGAAATCTTATTCATTATCTTAATTAAGAATCTAATTTATAACTATCCTGATATGAAGAGGGGATAAATAATCACTTTCAGTATGGATATTTTCTAGTGAAATGTAATTTCATTCATTTATAACTACAAGATACCCATTAGGGAACCTACCCACAAGAGATTGGATATAACACTTGAAGCAGAGTTCATTGAAATTGGGACTAAAGGAGCAGGTGTTAGAATCATCTTGAACAGTAATTTTATCACTTAAAACTAAATTTTGCCTTGCCTAAGACACTCAGTAGTGCTTTCATTAAAAAAACAACAACAACAACACTATACTCATATTTCAATGACAGACACAGCATATAAGGCACATGCTCTATCCAGGGGTAGGGAAAGAGCTTGCCACTGTGTGTGACTTGGGTCTATTTCAACTTAGTTTTAACTTGTCACTTTATGACATCTGGACTTTAGTATATAGCATCAATAAAAATAATAAATGAGTCAGTGTCATAAGTGGAGTGAAACAAAAAGGGAAAAATGCGCTTAAAATGTAATAAAAATCCTCTTTCAATATGTCACTGAACAGAGAATATTACTAGCATTAGAAGATTTCATTTGCTGCATGAATCCTGAAAGAAATAATTAAAAGGACATAAAATGACTGTTACCACAGTGAATCTAAAAAATTAAAAATCCTGTAAGGTAAATGAAATAGAAACAGAATGATCTATTTTCCATTAAGCTGTTCTGTGTAATGTGTATGCATGTGTGTATGTATTTTGCAATTATTTTTATTTTTTGGCTTTTCAAGCACTAATTTCATTTTCAGCTTAAGGAAAATATTAACATGAGCTAGTGCTTGAAATATCTTCAGGTTCAGTGCTGAAATATTTTCTTAATTTTGCCTGGAATCTCATCAAACAGCCAAGATACAGAATTCAGACTGGGGTGGAAAATCAAAGAAAAGCAAATTGCTTTTGCAGAGATAATGCGACAATAAACTTTGTAAGAATGCTCATGTTCAACAGGGATAATAAAGCCATTGTTTCCTTAGTCCTGCCCATGTGCAAGGCTAAACTGGGCTAAACTCAAGCCCTTTATTTAATTCCTTCAATGGACCTATGAAATAAGGGCTATCCCATTTCACAGACGAGGTTTAAAGAGATGAAATAATTTAAGCTACAGAGTGGCAAGTGATAGATTCAGACCCAGACCCAAGTCTTCCTGAGCCGACAATCTTTTACACAACTCGACACCATAAGTTATGCCTCCTAGCCTTCATGGGCTCCCTTCTCACCCAGGCCATGCCCTGCCCTAGTACATTTCTCATTGTCTTTTCATTGTTTCTGCACATGCCTACCTCTCCCTACTCTATGGTTAGCTCCCACATTGCAAACATAGTGTTTCATTTACCCTTCTAGTTCCACAGGTTTAATGCAAGGGTGTGCCTCATCATAAAAGCTCAATAAGGACCCATGGAACGATTAATGTCAGAAGTCATTATAGGTTAATATAATAGAACATTGCATTATTATGGAAAAAACTGACATGGAAGGAAAGTGCAAACTGCTTCTAAACCTCTGTTAGGCATTGTTTTCCTCAAAGATGAGATTTTTCAGGATAGGTGAGTTGATCCCCACTCCCTATGGGAATTCAAAGAGTATAAAAAACCTACAGAGTAGCTTAAGTGATACAAAATAATAGGGACAGTATTAGGAAAGATTAAGGGAAGGGATATGGAAAGTATTAATGCTCTTCACATTTATGATGGATTCGTCTTCTACACAGGGAAGCGACCAACTTTTCATCGATAGTGAGCCCCAAACAAAAAGAATACTCAGGATATTTCAAGACTTGGGTAATTTTTAAAGGTTCAAATGCATGTAGTACAGGAGGGAAAACTATTTCATATTAAAACTTTATTCAGTATAACTTAATTGAGAAAGATCAGTTCAGTTTGAGAGGTTGAAAACCTTGAGAGAAAAACATTTCCGAAAAGGAATAGTTTACCAAGGGGGTTGGGTGAGGATTCTAAGCGAGTATGTATATGTATCTTTAAAGTGGGTAGCACCAATTATGTAATCATATCTTGCTTGATGATGCTCTGATTGAATATGGTCGGTAGTGTCCATTTTAATCTGGGTCCTTAATTGCCCTGTCTGAAAGCTACAGGCAGCAAGAGCTCCCTAAACCTTAGATGGAGAGCTGTCTAAGCATGTTTCTGCCATTTGTGCTCTCTTCTGAAGGATGCCTAGAGCTTGAGTTCTCCTGTTTCCCTCAGCAGTCGTTAGGGGTCAAAGACCAGGGTGAAGGGGGGCTGTCATGCGGTCGTGGTCCCACCTTTTGGCAGTGCCACTTCCAATTGTCGAAGCCCAGCAGAAGACTGGTGAATACCCTTTTCACTCCCTCGACATAAATTTATTTGTGAAATGAAAATCTTTCAGAGTGACAGAAGACACACATAGAGGGTAGAGTTCTCTCAGCCCGTGCCAGCAAGTCAAGTTGCAAGGGCACTTTCGTTGACTTTGTTGTCTCGTAATTGATTCATATGAATTCACCACCAAAATGGAGTAAAGTCCATTATCCTGAATTTTGTTTCAACTCTAAAACAGAGACTAGACTGAAATGAATGTTAATGCCCGAGTTTATTTAGCTCTTGGAGGAAATTATATTAAGATCTTTTTCTGAGACCCTTCTGGACCACCTTAAGACTCTCTGCTTTCTATGGGGAAATCCATACCCCTCTCCAAACTTTACTTGTGGTGCTGTAGTGTAATAGTCCCTATACTCATCAGCTCATCTGAATGGGTTATTAGGTCCTTGAGAGGAGAAGTGTGTCTTTTAACTTTGCATTCCCAGTGTCTAGTACCGTGTGTTGCAGACTTTGTCATGGTCAGTAAATATTTATTGGATGACTTTTTTTCGCCCTAAAATAGCCATTTTCTCTTTTCTTCTCACTTATTCATTTCTCACTTTCTTCAGGTTCTCTCCATCTGTCCCAAGGACATGAGAGCTGATATCTGTGTTCATCTAAACCGGAAGGTTTTTAATGAACATCCTGCTTTTCGATTGGCCAGCGATGGGTGTCTGCGCGCCTTGGCGGTAGAGTTCCAAACTATTCACTGTGCTCCTGGGGACCTCATTTACCATGCTGGAGAAAGCGTGGATGCCCTCTGCTTTGTGGTGTCAGGATCCTTGGAAGTCATCCAGGATGATGAGGTGGTGGCTATTTTAGGTACTGTGAACTTTCCTAATGTAGTAGCAAATGTGTAACAGTTTTAGAGATTTTGCTTCTCAGGTTTCTTAAGAGAAATTTCCTCTGCTTGGTGACTTTGGAAATTTCGGGTCACTAATGAGATGATGAATCTTAGTGAAAACTAGTAATGCTCTTTCAGCAAAGATCATTAGTACTGGTCACAGCTTAATGAGCTGTACAAGGGTTTGATTAAACTTTCTTTGGCAGTGGTAAGACAATACTTTTTAGATTAGAGCTGATCATAGCCTAAGGTGACTGTACATCCTGGTGTTGATAAGTGTGAAGAAGATGGCTTGTGGAACTATTTTCAAATTAGCAACCTACAATGTTAGTCTCAGAGGGGCCATAGAACCTAACTCAACACTTTCCTTTAGAGATGAACAAAATGAGGAACAGAAAAGTTGAGTGGCTTGACCAGCTGGTTAGTAAATGAGTTAGGTCTTGAGTACAGATCACCTTATTCTAAATATTTCTGCCTCATTCGTCTCAGTGGACCTAAGTGATGAGCTAAAAGTGTTGAGGTAAGTGAATTTGACCCATTATATTGGAGGAATCATAATACAAGTAAATTTAGGTTTATAAAGCTGGTTCTGTCCATTCATGAGCCAAGAAAATTATTTGGCTAATAATAAAGTTCATTCTAAAATTCGGAGGCCCAGTAGATGGTTATACTAACAAAAAAAGGCAGTGATAGTATATGTAAATAACAAAATTTTTAAGAAATTACATGTTTGGGGCAAGGTAATATATATATTGGTGAAACTATATGAAATGGCATTTTTAGATCATTTCTGCTCAAATCTTTGTAGCAAGTTCATGAAGTCCACATAGATCTAAAAGGAAGCAATGAGGTCAGAAGAGAATCACCCCTTGTTTTTCTCTGAAGTAAAAGAAGTTAGAATTGCAGGATGTCAACTCCATTTTCATCATATTTTTCATGGCTCGTGTCTCATGAAAAATGAGCTCAGTTTTTAAACTACTGGATTTTTTAGCTACTGAGGTCAACCTACCATATCTTGAATGCCACTTATTTTTGTGAGTCAAAGATTGACTTATGTGTCTGAGAAGCTGCAAAAGCAAAACTCAGCACAGAAATGAAGAACTGATTTCAAAAAGCACAATTGCCTGAAAAAAACAACAGACTTGAGAATTGAGAAGCAGTGACCCTTAGTGGGAAAATAGGTTCAGTAAAATTCATAAGAATTACAGAAAGCGGTTCAGGATTGCAAGGGACCGAATACAATTGTTTTATAAACCTCTTCTTAACTATTTAGAAATAATAGTACAGTTAAGGGGAAAGCTCTTTTAGGAATGATTTTTATTTGTGATTTTTGCAAGAGAAATTCATACAGTACCTGAGCATCAGCACTGGGTGTGTGTTTATTTTTATTTTTTAAAAGATTTTATTTATTTATTCACAGAGATCACAAGTCAGGCAGAGATCACACGTAGGCAGAGAAGCAGGCAGAGAGAGGGGAGGGGGGGGAAGGCTAACTGCCTAGCAGAGAGCCCAATGTAAGGGCTCATCCCAGGACACCGGGATCATGACCTGAGCCGAAAGCAGAGGCTTTAACCCACTGAGCCACCCAGGCACCCCTGGGTGTGTGTTTAATTCCACTTGGTGTTTATTCTGCTTTGTTTCCTGGAGTATAAAGGAGTTATAGATAATCCTTCATAAAAAGTGTACGTTTTGCCAGAACAGTCCTTTGTGGTAAAACAAAGCATAAACACACTACAACCATTCTTGTTTGCTTTAAGAAGAGGATAGAACACATACCCGAAACAGGTGTATTTTCTTTTCCCGCACGTTGGTGTCAGTGGTGGGCGGAAGGTTCCGGGTACACGGTGAAGCTGGATCTGCCTCGTGATGAATGACCTCAGCTGTGTACTCATTGTCATTTGCTTTGCCCCATTTTCTTCATCACAGCCTCACCTTGGTAACTTATTTTCTAGAAAGAAGGCTGGAAAAAGCCCCGGGTACAGTGCCTCCGGCTTGGGTCTGTCAAGCTAGAATCATTTACGACTCAGTGAGACAGACAAAATGCATTTTCTTTCCCTTTTAAAATAAAATGGTAGCTGGTTTTGCACAACGACATAGTAAAAATGAACACAGGGCTCCTGGGTATCAGACCAGCCTCATCATACATCTGTCACATTTTATTTCTTTGTGTACTTTTTGTTTATCTTCTTCAAAAAATCCTGGGATTCAGAGACTTTTCATTTCTTGGTTTAATGAGTCAAATTATATGTACACTTCCCTCTTCCCTGGAAAGTTTTCTTTCCTTTTTTCCATGGGCCTTAACCATAGATTAATTCAGCTAAAAGGCAGTCAGATGATTTAAAAAAAAAATTTTTTTTTTGACCCGGAAGTGATCTCTGAGGGCGGAAATGTGTGTGTGAGGCGGGGAGGCACAGTGGTGGCCAAGGCTGTTGGGGGCTGGCAGGCTGCCTGGGTGCCATGGGGCCCAGCAAAGACACTGTCTTATAGGATTCTGTGGTGTGGGTCAGTGATGACGTGACAGATGCAGAGACGAGCTTTGAGAACTCTGTCCCGCTGTATAGAGCATTCTGCCAACCTGGGTTTCTTGGAGAGGCAGTGTGAGGACACTGTGCACTGGGCGTGTGGACTCGGGATGAGCTTCTGCAGGAGTGAGGGTGTGGAGCTGTGGACGGGCTGCCCTTGTGTTCACACCATGTGCCTGTCCACCCTGGAGGCAGCTGAAGCCCAGCCTGGAACCTACCAGAAAGGCCTTTCCCTTCCAGCCCCCCTATTGACTTGTAGATCCTCTCTCCAGCTCTGTTTTGTGACTTCTTAGTCTTGTCATGTCCATTTTGTGACTTTAGTCTTGTGGTTTACATTGAGGATGTATGGTTTCAGGCTTCTCTAAGTTAAACTACTTTCTTTGACGATTACAAGAACGGCGGGAGGGTTAACACTCAAGATGCCTTAATAATGTTTTAAGAAAGGGAGCGGAAAAGGGAAATCCAGTAGTGTCACTCCTGATATTTGGGGCCTGTCCATTCTTTCTTGCTCCTCCTGTTTTTCTTCTTCCTCTTCTCATTTTTTTGGTAGTTGAATTTTGAAATAATTACAAGCTTAATGAAAAGTTGCAAAAATTATCAGGGTGTGGAGTTTGATATATATCTTTAGGTTTTCTGCTTTATCGAGTAAGTTGACTGGGTCTTCTGCCTGCATAAACTTTGGGAGGTATTTATAGGTTTGGTTTCAGACCACCACAAAAAAGCAGGTATCACAAAAAAGTGAGTCAAATGAATTTTGTGATTTCCCAGTGCATATGAAAGTCATGTTTACTCTATACTGTAAGTTTAAGTGTGCAATAGCATTCTGTCTAAAAAAAGGATATACCTGTATTTAAAAATATTTTATTGCTAAAAATTGCTAACCATCATCTGTGCTGTCAGTGGCTAATAATCACTGATCACAAGTCACTGTAACATCTACTAATAATGAAAAGTATCAAATATCGTGGAAGTTCCTTGAGTGTGATAGAGATACAGTGAGCAAATGCTGTTGGAAAAGTGACACTGATAGATTTGCCCAATGCAGTGTTGCCATAAATTTTCAACTTGCGAGAAAACCTGGTACATGGGTGGGTGTCCATGTGTCTCACTGCTAATGTGTTTTCTCTGTGTCTCCTTGCATTTGCTATAGTTTGTGTTGTTTGGTGGATGCTGCTGTATAATTTGGTGCATGGATATTCCTAACTGTATATCCTCGTAGTGAACTGTGGCTTTCAGCATTGAGCTGTGTCCTTTTTCATCAGGTCTAATGATTCTTTGCCTTCTAAGAATCAAAAAGAAAGAACGTATCTCACATCTGAGCTTATGTCAGAAAAACGAGACTTTATCCTGTTAGGACCGTAATCAAAGGAACGAGACTGATACAAAGCGAAGGTCAAGCAAAGCTTTATTTTGCGCCAAGCATAGAGAATCAAGGCGACTGGTTGGGGTCGCCTCTTTGAATCAAACTGACCGGTCAGGGTTGTCTCTTTATAAGAGATGGCCTTGACTGGTCAGTTTGATTCTCGATGCTTGGCGCAAAATAAAGCTTTGCTTGACCTTCACTTTGTATCAGTCTTGTCCCTTTGATTACGGACCCAACAATCCCAGTTGTCCTCTTAGGAGAAACAAGTGGGCCTTGCTGTCTTTTACACTGATTCATTTGCAAGTTGAAACGTAGAGAAGAGAGGTCATTTTATTTTATTTTTTTTTAAAGGTTTTATTTATTTATTTGACAGAGAGATCACAAGTAGGCAGAGAGGCAGGCAGAGAGACAGGGGGATGCAGGCTCCCTGCTGAGCAGAGAGCCCAATGTGGCTCCATCCAGGACGCTGAGACCATGACCTGAGCCCAAGGCAGAGGCTTTAACCCACTGAGCCACCCAGGCGCCCCAGGGAGGTCATTTTAATTAAAATTGCCAAATGCAAAGAACAGCTGCAGTTTCATTCTTTTGGATCTTTGCCTCTAAACAGTCTCTAGGTAGGCACGTAATGTTTTAGTGTGTCAAAAATGCTAAGTGTTTAATGAATAAGTTCTGAACCGTAACTAATTAATGGAAAGATTAAAAAAAAATGTAGTCAACAAATACCTTCTGTTTTTAACACTGAAGGATGGCTTCAAGATGTTTTTCTAAATAGGGCAGGTGAACATAATTGCAGTTCATGTCTTTTTCCAAGTTGAAGTTCTTTCAGTTCCTACACCTCCACCTTTTTCTTTTCG
The DNA here is from genome assembly GCF_964662115.1 of Mustela nivalis. Classification (NCBI taxonomy): domain Eukaryota; kingdom Metazoa; phylum Chordata; class Mammalia; order Carnivora; family Mustelidae; genus Mustela; species Mustela nivalis. Next base: position 37,689,266 of record NC_139025.1, read on the forward strand.
ACCTTCCCACTTTTTATGAAACACAAAGAATTCCAAATTAAGTTCATGATGCATACATAATATTTTATATCCTTTCATATCTTCTTGCTTTTAAGTTCTTACTCTGTAATTACTTCATGTGAACAGATTTCTTAGTGTGGCTAAAATAGCCAGGTTACTTTTAAGTGTCACCGTGAGGGATCTTGTACCGTTAAGGGCTGTACAAGTGACATTTCCCTGTGAACCATACACCTGGCCCCCAAGATACTTGTTTTGCTGCACTCACCTTTTGTCTTTTCTGTGTCTACTGATATTAGAATCATCGAGTTGGGGAGTTATTAATCTAAAAACAATCTGTATCTAAGTCTTATTTATTTATTTATTTTTAAAGATTTTATTATTTGAGAGACAGTGAGTGACAGGGAGAGTACAAGCTGGAGGAGGCACATAGGGAGACGGAGAAGCGGGTTCCCCACTGAGCAGGGAGCCTGATGTGGAACTCAGTCCCAGGACCCTGGGATCATGACCAGAGCCGAAGTCATATGGTTAATGACTGACCCACCCAGGTGCTCTGTATCTAAGTCTTATAATTATAAACTCAAATTCCCAAGAGAACTAGGCTCGTTTACATAGAGTTTGGATGGAGAGGTTAGATATTGTTATGGGGCTGGAGAAGGGAGTGTAAACGAGGCAGGGACAGACAGAGTTAAATAACAATATTCTAAAAAAATAATTTCCTGTACCTGAGTTAAGATTTCATTTTAATTAGAATCATTTATAGACATTTTTGCATTATAAAAGAAAACTTATAAATTATGATGCTCAAAATTCAAATTCTGCTTATTTTTATTCCAAAAAGAAAAAAATCTGAGATGTGAATGAATATTTTGCTATTTTGAGAATCTGTGAAAATGTGACTTCTGTGCTACAGTTAAGATTTCTTCCTGTATACTTGCTATTAGAAGTCAAGTGTTTCTCACTTTAATCCTTAAAAGGGCTTTTCCCAAGCTGCAGACAATTATTTTCTCTTGCATCCACATTTCTGTGTTTTGAGATGTTGAATTATGAACCAGGTAGGTTTGCTGCACATATGCTGATGAACACAGTTAATTCAGACGACTCCATAAAGGTCAAACTAGTTATCTGCTTTTAAAAAATTCCATGCTTGTCTTATTTTAAAATTTTGAAGAAGTGATTACATACATCATTTTTACATGGTTCAAATTATATACTTTAGCGTTGTTCAGTCTGTAGATTTGGGGATAAAATATAAATCTTTACAATCTGGTAATTGAGCCTCAAATCCAAATTCTCTCCCCATCTTCCTTCAAAGCTAAGTCTTGTTTATTCTTCCATCTCGTAATTTCTTTATCCTGTGCATAATATCCCTTCCCGTGACAACTGCTCATAAAATTCTGCTCCTGGGCTGTGGCTGCCATTGAAGACCTGTTAGCTCACAATCTCTCACCTGCTTCAACCTCTGATTTTCTGTTACGTGGCCGCCAAAATAATCTTTCTAAAATATAATTTATCAGGCTAGCCTTCTCATTGAGACTAACATTTTAAAATAAAAAAACTATATGTATATAATTTTTTTAAATGGACTGACTTTTTAGCAACTTGGGGAGAAAATGTAGCTTCTAGGGTGACGGATGAGACTATTTTGGTCTAATTTCCTTTCCTGCCTGACTGGTGCCATTCCCATGCCCTACCGTGTTTTCACAGCATTCTCAGTTGCATGAAGATTCCTGGTACCTCCAAGTTCTCCTACTAGCAAGCTTCCTTGTTCATAACAAATCTTTCTCTTCTTTCTAGTTGTCCTGTCTCTTGCTTCCTCATGTTCTTTCATTCTTCCCTTATCGCCCTGGTTTGGATTCGGTACCTCTAATCTGGGCTCCCGCTGCATGCCTACACAGCATTCTTAGCCATTTCTGTGTTTTTTTTTTTTTTATTTTTTTTATTGAGAGAGAGAGATCTTGAGAGGGGAGAGGGTCAGAGGGAGAAGCAGACTCCCCACTGAGCAGGGAGCCTGATGTGGGACTCGATCCTGAGACCCCAGGATCATGACCTGAGCTGAAGACAGTTGCTCAACCAACTGAGCCACCCAGGCGCCCCGCCATTTCTCTTTTTATCTTCTACCTGTTTCACTCTCTGTCTGCACTGTGAGTGCTTGAAACAGCTTGCTAATTTTGTATCTCTGTCATCTGTGATAGGACCCCTTAAATGGGTTCTCGGCAAGATTCAATTATCCAGATTAGCTAGCACTTTATTTTGCCATTAAGCTGTTTTCGTCATTGTGTTTGTTTAGGGCACCCATGAAAACTCTGTTGTGTTTTGTTGCCATTTTCTTTATGTCCTGTTTTGAAATACTGACTACCCTCTGTTTTGTTTTCTTCTAAATGCTTATAGTAAAGTGCATGTCCCTAAGATTCTAGCTTTAGCATAGATCTGTTATGGATTGAGAAAACAATTTCCTACTATTTATCAGGCACTTGGAACAAAGAGAATATGGTGGGTCAAATGTTAAATATAGCAAATCACTTAATACTCTTTAATAAAACACTCCTTCCTTGTTCTTCATCAGGCACTCCCAGTATCAGAAAAGAATCTAATTTATGCCATGGTCATTGGCCATTGTAGGAAAACTTGAAATTATATCTATGAAAGGGGACTTTGCTTTGATTCCTGAAAATGGCATCACTTTCTCCATCAACTGGAATAAGTAGTTCTGCAAATCAGAATTAATTTTATTAGAAAATAAACATTTAAGAGTTAAAAGGGGCTTAAAAAAAAGAAAATAAAATTTGTAGTTAGTAACTGAGCCCCTTACAAGGCTGAAGTAAAATTTAAAATCCATGCATACATTTTTATTTTAATATTTTTTAATCAAAAGTATATTTTTTTAAAATGTACATCAGCCCCTTTGAGAATTGTATTTAAGTACCAATAATCATCAAGTACTCATCATTTTTCATGCATTATTATGTCAAATCATTTAATTAACTGTGAAGAGAGCACTTGCCGTGGTCATCTTACAGATGAAGAAGCCGAGCCTCTACCTTATCCGGTGATTCACCCCAGGTCGTAACTATTTTTAAATAGAATTTTGAAATTATACAATTACTCGGTTTAATCCTGACAGAAAATATAGGGCCTATATTAATGTTCCTAATGTATTTCCTTTTCTTAAAAAAAAAAAGAAGATTTTCTAACAACACTTTCATACCAGTGTGTATTATGAAACCCTTCACCAAATATTACCTGAGTATAAGATGGTTAATCAGCCATTAAGTATCTAAAAATACGGTCGCCATAGGGACGAGTTAATGACCAGGCAGGTGGTTAGGAGTAGAAAGAATGGGCTCAGAGTTATCTCAGGAGCCTTCAGAACACAAGATGGGGATCTTAAATTCTGCTTACAGGTCTTTCCTCTGGGTCCTGGAAGAGCTCAGAGTCCACCTTGTTGATAGGTATTCAAGTGGAAATGAGACTTTCAAGGGTGCTTGGGGGTTGCAAGAATGGCCACAGATCTTTGCTGTTTCTTCTTTGAAGAGAAGGACTTTATTTCTCCAATCCTTCCATCAGTTCTGACCTTGTGACTTGTCTCAGTTTTTCTGCCGAATCCTCCCTCCTTCCCTGCAGTGCTGACTTCTCTCGACAGGGCAGGGCTGCTTGACCTGCTGTCCTACTGAGCTTCTTTTTCCTGAGGTCATGACCTCCACTTAGGGAAAGCTTCCTTCTGCATTTTCCCAACTGTCTTATGCGTCCGATACATCAACGTCTTGTTCCCACTCTCCTTCCCTGCCTTCATCCCTTATTGATGTTATGATATTCTATTTTTAAATCTGCTTAGAGCTATTTGGCTCACTCTTTGTGTAAATAAAAATTTATAAGCTTAATCAGTGATTTTTTTTTTTTTAGTAGGTAAGAATTCTTTGCTTCTCTGAAAGTGTCTTCCAGTTTGTACCCATTATAATTGCTTTTTATTTCTTTTCAGCATAACAGTATTCATTGTTTTTGCACTATACCCAGTGCTCCATGCAATCCGTGCCCTCTCTAATACCCACCACCTGGTTCCCTCAACCTTCCACCCCCCACCCCCCACCCCTTCAAACCCCTCAGATTGTTTTTCAGAGTCCGTAGTCTCATGGTTCACCTCCTCTTCCAATTTCCCCCAACTCCCTTCTCCTTTATAACTCCCCTTGTCCTCCATGCTATTTGTAATGCTCCACAAATAAGTGAAACCATTATAATTTTTGAATTGAATGACGTTGGACATCACTGAAGATTAGCAGGCATCGATTCTAAAGGTTTTAAGAGGTTCTATTCTAACACACCTATATAATTTCTTAATTTTCACACTCATCACTGTGTTCTTTCTGTTCTTTTCCTTTAAAACATTACTGTATGAAACTTTCTGTTGGTAATAGTCAAAGTCCATTAAAAATCATATAATTCTAAAACTCATAGTGTTGTTCATTTATAAAGGAGTATTTTTGGCCATGTGTATTCACAATAAAGTTTATGAGCCTAATGCAATAATTAATCATAGTGAAGGGCTGACTAATAAAATACAAGTGAATACAAGGATTGGGTTCATTCTGTAGAAGAATCATCAGATAGACCTATCACTGCACCCCATAGGAAACGACCTAAGTTTCGAATGCTGTTTATTTAGGGATTCGTTGGCAATCCTCATCAATGAATAGTCGAGATGATTTTTATGCATTAAGTTTAATCCATTTCATTAACTTACCAAATAATGTGTTTCAAAATTTTTAAAAAGCTTTGGTTGTAAAACCAGCCCCTTTGGGGATCATAATCCCTAAACATACCATGGTCCGCATCGCTCCTTTAATTGTGTTGTAACTCGTCGTCTCTGTTTTGCCTTGACATTTTCCAGTTTCCTAGTCTGTGAATCTGAAACATTTGCTCCTGTTTTCCAATCCTGTTTCCTGTCGTTTCGAAGTGAAATACTTCATAAGACTTGATGCAAAGAACTGAGAAAATATAAATAGGACAAACAACAACTTTCATGTTGAGTGTGAGCTTTTCTACTAATTTTAGGGCTTCGGGGGAAGGTTAGTTTTCTCAAGCTCTAAAATGTTTATAGCTGAGACTACTTGCACCCAGTGAGAGCTGACCTAGAAACTAGCATCAAATATTCTGTAGCCACGAAGATGAACATGAGTTCCCAGCCCTGAAATGGTGCAGTTATTGGGAGACTCCACTCATAATCCCACAGCCTCGGTGTCATGTGCATAATAGTCCTTGAAGAAGGACATTAGCCAGCTCTACTGTGGCTGTGAAATTAATTAACTGATTTACAAGACTCATCTTCCAGAAGAGCCATAAAAGTTTATTGTGAATTGAGCGACTAGAAGATGATAAAGAGAACTGGATAAAGCAAACACACCTTAAAATCATTGATTAGATTAATATCCAATCGATATATTGTGTATCCTAATGGAAATTCTATGTCAGAAGACAGTTAGTATTGCTTATTATGTAACGTGAATTCTGACAGTGGGAACAGAATTATCCATATTTGTCATTTTTTCTAGGTTTCTCTAAACTTTTAAGGGGAGAATCAAGGGGTAAGTTTTACATTGGTTGACTCAGTTAACTTTGCTGGTGCTTTTTAGTCTTTTAATGGGATTTGGAGTTGAGGCCCTAGATTTTAAAGTCGTTTTCTTTTACATATGGCGTAGAAAAAAATATTACCCTGAAAATATAATTCGATGACTTTTAGTGGGCTTACTCTAGGGTTATGGTGCACAGAAACCTTGAGATTAGTTTTTGTTCATCTTGTTCTCTTAAGGGTTAAAAGAACAGATGCTGATTCAGGGTAAGTTAATCACTTGGTCTAAGCCACACCCTTACAGGTGGAGCCCCACATGTAACTTGGATCCCACATTTCCCAATTTGTTCTTCTGTGTCTTTCCCGTCTTCTCCCCTTTTTTCATTCATACTTTTTTTTTTCAGTAAATATTTGTGAACTCTTAAGATTTTTTATTTATTTTAGAGAGTGAGAGAGAGTACATAATGGGTAGGGGCAAAGGGAGAGGGGGAGAGAGGATCGCAAGCAGAAGCCCCATGGAGCATGGGGGCGGGCCATCGAGGAGGCTCAATCTCATGACCCTGAGATCACAACCTGAGCCAAAACCAGAAATAGGATGCTTAATTGACTGTACCACCCAGGTGCCCCATGAGCTCTTGAACTATTCTCAGCATTGGATGTTGACCTGAATGGATGAACCAGAGAAAATTCTCTGCCCTCATAAGTTTATATTCTAGCTTCATGCTATTCTTGTCACATCACAGGCTTTTTATTTATGCATGATACTAAAAAGATAAGTAATTTAAGTTTTTGGAGAGAAGTATGGTTAGAATTTTAATTTTAGCAGTTAGGTAAAATAAAATGTATAATAAACATTTGAATGCCTCCATATTTTAAAATGGTCTATATTGGCAAGGGGAAATTGATTTATATGTGGAGTATTTTTATCTATCGATGATGCATTCATCAATCAATGAATATTTATCCATTCTGTAGATCTATATACACATTTTTATAATGTAATATACTTTTTTATAGATTTTTATTTATTTATTCTATAGACAGAAATCACAAGTAGGCAGAGAGGCAGGCAGAGAGAGAGGAGGAAGCAGGCTCCCCGCTGATTGGAGAGCCCAATGTGGGGCTCAATTCCAGGACCCTGGGACCATGACCCAAGCCAAAGGCAAAGGCTTTAACCCACTGAGCCACCCAGGCGCCCCAGTATAATGTAATAATTTTTATAAGTATTTCTCAGTTTATTTATTTTTAATTGAAATATAATTACTATATAGTATAATAGTTTCAAATATCCAATACAATGAGTCTATATTTTTATACATTACTCAGTGCTCATTCAATGAATATGCTTATCATTAAATTTGGTACTACTTATAATGCAGTTAGAATAAATGCTTACAATTAGAATTACTTTTTTTTAACCCACAGTCTTTTTTTTTTAATTTTATTTTTTCAGTGTTCCAAGATTCATTGTTTATGTACCCAGTGCTCCATGCAATACATGAACTCCTTAATACCTACCACCAGGCTCACCCAACTTCCCACCCTCCTCCCTGCCAAAACCCTGTATGTTTCTGAGTCCACAGTCTCTCACGCTTTGTCTGCCCCTCCAATTTACCCCAATTCACTTTTCCTTTCCTTCTCCTAGTGTCCTCCATATTATTCCTTATGCTCCACAAGTAAGTGAAACCATATGATAATTGACTCTCTCTGCTTCACTTATTTCACTCAGCATAATCTCCTCCAGTCCCATCCATGTTGATATAAAAGTTGGGTATTCATCCTTTCTGATGGAGGCAATATACTCCATTGTATGTATGGACCATATCTTCTTTATCCATTCATCTGTTGAAGGGCATCTTGGCTCTTTCCACAGTTTGGCTATTATGGCCATTGCTGCTATGAACTTTGGGGTACAGATGGCCCTTCTTTTCACTACTTCTGCATCCTTGGGGTAAATACCTAGTAGTGCAATGCAGGGTCATAGGGAAGCTCTATTTTTAATTTTTGTGGAATCTTTGCACTGTTTTTTAAAGTGGCTGCACCAACTTGCATTTCCACCAATAGTGTAAGAGGATTCCCCTTTCTCCACATTCTTTCCAACACTTGTTGTTTACTCTCTTGTTAATTTTGGCCATTCTAACTGGTGGAAGGTGATATCTCAATGTGGTTTTGATTTGAATCTCCCTGATGGGTAATGATGAACATTTTTTCATATGTCTGTTAGCCATTTGTATGTCTTCTTTGGAGAAGTGTCTGTTCATGTCTTCTGCTCATTTTTTGACATGGTTATCTGCTTTTTGAGTGTTGAGTTTGAGGAGTTCTTTATAGATCTTGGATATTGGCCTTTTGTCTGTAGTGTCATTTGAGAATATCTTCTCCCATTCTGTGGGTTGCCTTTTGTTTTATTGACTGTTTCCTTTGCTGTGTGGAAGCTTTTTATCTTGATGAAATCCCAAAAGTTCACTTTCGCTTTTGTTTCCTTTGCCTTTGGAGACATGTCTTGAAAGAAGTTTCTGTGGCTGATTTGGAAGAGGTTACTGCCTGTGTTCTCCTCTAGGATTTTAATAGATTCCTGCCTCAAATTGAGGTCTTTCAGCTATGTATAGAAGAATGAAACTTGACCATTCTCATATACAAAGATAAACTTGAAATGGAATTACTTGTTTAAAATTTAGAGAATGTCACTTACACATTTCTGAAGTCAATGAATGCCAGTGGAGGTCTCTAACCTTCCTTGGAGGAATGCCTGGCTATCAGACAGTTGAGTTGTTGAACAGTGTCACTAACTAGAAGAAAATTCTGAAGTGTCCAGAAACAATTAAGATTGCTCATGATGAATTATATATCCATTAGGGTTATTTTATGCTGAGCATATGATTACATGATAGTTTTAACCACTTTCTCAATAATAGGCATGTTTTCTGTTTCCATACCAGAGTGATTCATAGTTCTCTAAGCATTTCAAAACTGTCTGTGTGGACAGGAGCCTGTAATGTTATTCCCTCGACCTCAATCTCTGTGCCTCTCTCTTTCACTCATTTCTCTGGTTACTGCTATCTTCTTTCTCTGCTTGTCTAGCTGTCCTGAAGTGTTATAAGATGCCTTTCTTCTTCCTGTTTACTTGTTAGTTCTGGCTTCAGTCTTCATGATGAGAGCAGATACTTCCTCACCTCTGTGGTTAGAGTGTTGAAAGCATAAGTCTTTGGCACAGTGCCTTCCAGAAGATCTTTCCTGCCTGGGTAGGCTCCTTGTTTGTTCCACTCCCAAATTTTCCCTTTCCTGCAGAGGAACAGAGAATTCAGTTGAGAAGACTTCAGAAGCCACGGGCTCTCATGCAACTGTCTCCACAGAAAGTCCTTTTGGCACTTCATCTCTGAGTGTTCCTTATCCCCACCTTGTCTGGGCAGCTAAGTACTCTGGATTTGGGCTGGTGAACTGTGGAGTTCAGGTCACCAGTGGCTGGTGCTCCAAAATGAAGAGATGATTTCTGGGTAATTTGCAGAATTTAAAAAATCATCTTACTGCAGTAGAGCACTCTTCATGGAACTGTTGATAGCATAACAAACCTGAGTCTCCATGGGTTCCCCTGCTCAGCAACTTAAGCTTTATAGTTTTGATGGGGAGCACATCCCCCCACCCCTCTGGGCTGGGCCCTGAGGCCCTGCATAGAGTTTGGCTCAGGAGAGAGGAGAAGGCATCCTCAGGTAATAAGTCATGGCGAGTATTCGTCTGCCTGGAGCACAAGACTTAGTTGCTGAATAATGTATGTTTAATATATGTCAAATCAGTTCCAGATTTTTAAAGGCTGGAACAGTAGATCCTTATATAGTGCAATCTACTGTCATCTTTACAGAAGGAGCAGAAGAAAGAATGAAACTAAAAAGTCACCTTTGCTCCTTCTAGTCAGAATGGGAAAAGTTATGATGGCAGAAGATAATGAAACTATTTGTTAAAATGAGATTTTTGGCTTCTCTGTTGGATTTTATTTATTCATACCACTTGGGATTTCCATCAAGAACTGAATTCAGGGTGATGTTACTTTACATATTATATGAAAGTGTTATGCATTGTTACACCTATTTGAATGGGGTTATCCACTCAAGTTCTAAATTATGCGAGTTGATAAATACCATATATGAAACTGCGTAAAAATAGTGATTAGGATAAGAACTAGTGGAGATAGTTGAATCCATATCTTATACTATTTTCCAGGGAAAGGTGATGTATTCGGAGACATCTTCTGGAAGGAAACCACCCTTGCTCACGCGTGTGCCAATGTCCGAGCACTGACATACTGTGATCTCCACATCATCAAGCGAGAAGCCTTGCTCAAAGTCCTGGACTTCTATACAGCTTTTGCAAACTCCTTCTCAAGGAATCTCACTCTTACTTGCAATCTGAGGAAACGGGTATGTTGTGTGAATCTTTTTGCCCTTATTAGTATCTGTAGGGTTGATATGTCATGCTCTATTAGCTGAGAAGTGCAAGACGTGTTTCATTTTGCACTCGTAAGTTCTCATTCAAGTAAAGTGATGTAATTTTCTCTCTTTTTCTTTATATTTTGTTTACTTTTTAAGGAGCGGATTCCAGAGTACGTGGTTGAAGACTTGGGTCTTTATAATTTAAGTGTAAAAGGAAAAACAGGTTCGAAGAGAAACAAACTGTGCTCTAATGTAATTAGTTCTTGGGGTTTATAATAACTGCCATAAAAATAACATGAGTGTCTCTTTATTATGTGGGTTTTCTTTTTTTTTTTTTAGGTTGGTAAGGTTAATCCAGCTCGTTGCTTATTTTATATTCCTGACTATTTAAAAGCCCTTTCTCATTTAATGATCAGTTCATAAGGCTTATTTCCCTGTGAATTCTTTCCAAGCACACTATCTTAAAAAAAATAATTAGCCACACTGACATATCCTACAAATAGGTATAGCAACTCCTAACTTTGCACTGCTGCAGCAACTATAATATTCATGGCCATTTTCTTTTTTATTGATGAGTGTGACACAAATTTAATTTGCATAAAGAAATCTCCTAGCTATGATTTATAGGTCATTGGACATAGGCTAGGACTCTTTTATTGCCAAAAATGAAATACACATTTGGGCAACTGCACTTAAGGAATTTCATCAAAGATGATTGCCTGTCTATGGTGAAGTATTTTGAAATAACAAGCTTTCCCTCCCACTGGCCCCCTAAATAGAACCTTCCCTTTGTTAACACAGAGGAAAAAAATCAAGCCAAGGTACAGATTCGCATCTCTACTGTAGATACAAACAGTATCTACAATCTATTATACAAATCATTATAAGTCCCTACTGGTCAGTGGTGGGGGGTCTAGGAGAGGATAGGACTGCTGGAGGCATGCTCATACCAGCTGTGTCGTGACATGGGATCTATATTAGAACAGCGTTTTCATTTTCTGTTTTTGTTCTAGTAAATGGGTATTGAGCATCCACAACCTGCTAGACAATGTGTAAAGAGTTTTCACAAACACAAAGACTAACTCGAGTCCCTGTGCTGAAGGTGTGAGTCCCTTTGCTTAAGCCAGGTGCGAACATTCTATTCTACACAATAAGTGAAACATACACTTGTACAAGTAACTGAAAGTTGAGGTTAGTGATAGATGTGGAAGAGGGCTGCCGATAGGAACTGACTGTGGAACTTTCTTGCTCATTCGTTAGGGAGCGTGGAGTCTCGTCTAATTAGAAATAAGTCTCCTTTGCTCTGTACTCTACCTTCCCCAATGACGAATTCCTCTTCTGCAAGGCAGTCCGTTAGATACTTGAAACTCTTATATCTTGTTAAGTCTTCTCCAATATAAATTTTTCCAGCTCTGGAGTCTTCCCACATACCACAAGATTACCGAAACCCCTATCCATCATCGTTATGGTCCTCAGGACAGATCTTATTTGTCACTGTCCTCCTCGAAGCATGTTGTTTACACAGTATCTCATCTGATGTTTATAATATTCCTGTGGAATAAAGGACAGTTATTTTCCCTTCAAAACACATGAGGAAACTCAGGGCCAGAGGGATTAATTTCAAATCACAACTGATATATTCGCAGGGCAAGGTCTCTAGGAGGGATAATTAAGATAACTCACCAGCAGAAAATAAATTTTGGTTCTTCAGAATGAGTTTATCACAAAGCTCTCTCTCCTCTTTTTATGTTCTCTTTTGCACATCTGAGCATGTGCACACACCACACACACACACACAGAGTTATGAAGGCGGAGTGCACATATTTCTGATAAGAGAAGCTAGAGACAGGAAACTCTGTGTGTACGTTTTAAAGAGTTTATTTATTTGTTTAGAGAGAGAGAGTGGGTGGGGGAAGGGAAAGGGAGAGACAATTTCCAGCACACTCTCTGTTGAGCGCGGAGCCTTATATGGGGCTTGATCCTACAACCCTGAGATAATGACCTGAGCCGAAACCCAGAGTTGGACGTTCAACCAACTGTGCCCGCCCGGTGCCCCTGTGTATGTGCTTTTTTTAACAGGACCCAGGGATGGGGCCCCCTCCGTCTGCAGGGGCTGGTGCACAAGTGACATCAAATGGCTTCTTCCCTTTATAACCTGTTCCCTGTTACAACCTGTGTCACATTTTTATTTTTTAATAATTCACCCATCCTCAAATGATGGATGGTCTCAATAACTTGGCAAAATGTGAGGATAGCTGTACTGTCAGTCAGTGTCACTTCATTCTCAGGAAAAGAAAAAGTATTCTCATAAAAAAATATATACCTACTGAGAAGATATCCTCCAATGACTCGTGAGAATAACTACCCTTTTGAGACCCTCTTTTATACCCATGCACTTGAACACATTTTGTATATAATGACTGACCTTATGAAATTTCAGTCACCCGCAGATGAAGCACCTCATTCCCATTCCATCGATGAAGAGGCTGATGTTGTGAGAATGGGAGCGCTAGGTGCCAAAGAAAGTATGCCTCAGGGTCTGAATTTGAATCCATCTCTGTCTGATTCTAAAACGCAGATCTTAGATGCTACCATGTTGCTTTGGCTTGCCAAAGTACTTTTTATTTATTTTTTTTCCCACAACAATATTCCACAGAGACACTCTCAACAATTTATTGTTTCTCATGCACAGTTGCTTTCGCTTTGTTCCCCGTGGAGCATTCTTGCATTGAGTATTTTTTGGGAATTGGATATTTGTTGTGAGTTCTATGATCAAGACTGTGTCCTCAGTATGCTCTTGATATCTCATAGCTATCAGAACCCCTAATTAAGGGTGTGTTTCTAGTAAGCCGGGGGAGGGGGTTTGGAACCCAGGTGCTCAGCCATCACAGATTACAGCTCTGGTCACATGAGCATGTGCAGTGTGGCTGGGTGGAAGGCTTAGCACAGTGTGGGATTCTTGGTGGTCGCTGTTGTGGGAGATGTGGCAACACTCTAGCTGCCTGCCCTCCCGTCTCCATTACGGAAGAGTAAGAGATTTGTTATGTCAGCATAGTTCCCACTTAACCATCCTTAAATTCCTCTCTATAAAAATTCTAGAACTAGAACCATAATTTCATGCAGTAGCTACAGCAGGGGTTGGCAAACTTGTTGTGTCAAGGACCATGCATTCAGTAGATATTTTAGGATTTGAGGGCCAGAGAACCTCTGTCTCAACTACTCAAGCTTGCCATTGTGTGAAAGCAGCTGTCTTAGCTCAGGGTACCCTCACAAAATACTGTAGGCTTAAACAACAGGAATTTATTCCCCACAGTTCTGAGAAGTCCAAGATCAAGGTGCTAGACCCAATTGGGTACCCCAGGGAGGACTCTTTTCTTCCTGGCTGGCAGACCTTTGCCTTCTCACTGTGTCCTCACATGGGCTATGAGTGCGGGAGAGTGAAAGGGAAGGAGAGAGGCAGGGAGGGAGTGAGAGAGAGAGGTGGGGGGAAGAGACAGAGAAGGAAAGCTATCTCTCTAGTACCGCTTCTGATTAGGGCAGTAACCTCATCATGAGGACTCTACCCTCAGGGCCTCATCAAAACCTAATTAACTCCCAGAACCTTTTCTTCAGATATCATCACAGTGGGAGATTAGGGCTTTAAGATATGAATCTGGGGGGAATACAATTCAGTTCAGGGCAGGAGCCAAAGAGAGTATGTAAGCAACTGAGCAGAGCTGTGCTTTAGTAAAACTTTACATAAACAAGTGGCTCGCACAGGGCCTGTGTCCATGGCTGGAAGGAGAAGACGGGAAGTTAGCTAGGGAGCTCACACAGAGTCTGACACACAGAGTTCTAGTACACTTGTATTAGAAGCAGATCTACCACTTGTCACTCAGAGGTGATCATGAAGTGGAAAAGGCCATCCAGCAGAGGCGGCTGAAGGAGCCAGATCAGGAACAGCCACAGGGTGGGCCAAGCGCATGTGGCCGTGGAAGACTGGGGTTCGCACCACATGTAAGGGGACGGCTGCCGCTCAGTACGCTTGCACACTGCCTTGGTGGAATGCCAGCCCAGTGTGGCTTGGTCTGCGTATTTTTTTTAAGCCCAGAGAAGCCAGAAGTACACATTTTTATGCATAAATCACATTGGTTTGGTAACTAATTTGCTTTATTTATTTATTTATTGGATATGGTCAAATAGGGGTGCCTGGGAGGCTCAGTTGGTTAAGTGGCTGTCTTTCGGATCAGGTCATGATTCCAGGGTCCTGGGACTGGGCCCCACATCAGGCTCCCTGCTCAGCAGAGAGCTTGCTTCTTTCTCTTCCTCTGCCTGCCTGTGAATTTGCATAGGAAAAATTACTACTTCTATTACATCTTTATTTTCTTTAATTTCTAAGTGAAATGTAGCTTTTCCTTCCATTATGAAGGTTGGGAACAAACTACAGTATTAGTAGAAGTACCAAAAGAAATCATAGATATTTTCATATTATATTGTGTTTGTTGAAGTATTTAGGCTCAATAATTATTGTAGTTTTATAGACGTGCTCCTAAGATGACATTATTTATTGTGTTAATGAAAAAAAAAGTACATAGATTACTATTTTGTGAATTTTTTTTTTGAACAAATTTTAAAAATTTATTTGAGAGAGAGGGAGCCTGTGAGAGCATGAATGCAGGGAGAGGCAAAGGGGGAGGGAGAAGCAGACTCTCCCCCCACTGAGCAGGAAACCTGATTCAGGGCTCAATCCCAGGACCCTGGGCCTGAGCTGAAGGCAGATGCTTAACCAACTCAGCCACCCAGGCACCCTACTATTTCATGAATTATTTTTAAATATTTTGGTAACTGGATTTCATTATAATGTTTTTCATTTGCAGTACTATGTATTCTATTTTGTGCATTGAAAGCAACTTTTCTGAATTGAGGGCTGTTCTACAGGCTTTACTAGACTGCTAGAGATTACTATTCCCTGTATGACAATCAGAAACTAAACTCAGTTGAGCAAAAGGACTGGTTTGTGTAGTTTTTCAGTAATCAGAACACAATTCCATAGTTTTCAGTAAGTTTAAACATATTCAGAAAAGGAGAGCAACACAGGAAGGTTGACTCACTTGTTCACTTTATGTATTTACTTAATTAATAGAAAATACAATTTGCTGGAATAACAAAAATGATGTTTCTCAAGCTGAAGACCAAGCCTCAGGTGCAGGTCTGAAGAGGCAGGTGGCATATGCAGCCCCGGTGATATCTATATTTTAAAGGATTTTAATCAGATTTTTAATGTAATTAGTGCACTTCTGCTCATGCTGCCGAGCTGTGATGCAATGGGGTTTATCATCTGTGTAAAAAGAGTTAACATAGCAGGTCTGACCACTGTGCTTTGGAAGACCTGCTTGTGAAGCAGGGCCCTTGGCTTGGCTGGCTTCTGGGAACCTGGGTTTCGGGAGGGTTCTGCCAGGCTGGTGGGTGGTAGTGCCTCACTGTGCCCACACTGTTTATTCAAACAGTGTGGTCTGTGCTAAACATTTACTTATAGCTACATTAAGTGTGGTTGGGGTTTTTGAGTTATTTCTAAATATTTCCTCCTCTTTCAAGCTAGCGTGAACATATTTTTCTCCAGATGGACTATTTAGATAAGAGGAGTGTGGAGTTTTATTTCTATTTTTGGTACCTCTTCTGACAAGACCCTTTGACAAAGTGTGGCTCAGAAGGTATTGGTGGGCTCAGTGGCTATCAGTATATATCGTTCGTGGCCTTACTACAAACCTAGGGGGCATGGGGATAAAAGACCCAGTGCCTGGTCTCTGGGGGCTTGCAGTCTAACAAGAGAGTCAAATAAATCCTAACAGAGTCTGATAAGGGCTGCGTCAGAGTTACATTCAGGGTACATGGTGGAGGGGTGGGGAGAGAGGAAAGGAGTCCACCTAGCTCAGGGAGGACGCAAGGAGACGTTTTAGGAGGTGATGTTGATACTGGCACTAGGATTTCATTGTAAGCAGAATAATGTTCTAGAGGAAGGAAGGATCTTGTAGGTGACCTGGTCCAACTTTCTTTGCAGTTGAGAAAACTGAGACCCAGAGAATTAAATGACTTGCTCAAGATTGCTTAACAAATTAACATCAGAGCTGGCATGGGAATCCAAGTCCTTTGAATTCCGTGCTGCTGGGATTTTTTACCAGTTAGCCTCATTGGCAAGCCCTGTGTAGAAGATTGTGAGTAAAATGCAACACTTGATTGTGTTCATTTTTCACAGGGAAAAAGAAAGGTAGATGACATGAGCTTGCATGTGATTCAAAGATTGATTTTAATGTCTTTCACGCCATGATTCGGGATAAAACTAACAACAGAACCCCCAAACCAAGCTGTATGCAGTGTTCAGAGTTGTGAACAGGACTCCCCCATGTCAGCACGGGCCAGTGTGCATGGTGTGGCCACAGCAGGTATGTCACTGGCATTGTGAAGGGTCTCATTTTTAGCAAAAGCATGTAAGTTACATATCAGTCCTGTTTGAGAGGTATTAATAGGATGAAACACTGCCTTGCTGATAATGCTGTGGTTGTGATCCATTCTCTGCTTTCTTGTCAGTACTTTTAAGAACTGTACTGGCTGCTGCACCAGTTAGGATGAACATAGATAAAAAGAAAACTTCCCGCATTAAACAAAACTTCCCATTTTTTTTTCCATCTTTGTGTTTTGAGTTATTTTCTTAAGGGTCTAGTATTTTCACATTAGAAGTTACAAAAAATATATTGGCAAGTTTACTGCTCAAAGTGTTACTTATTAGTGCGAAAACTCTTCATTGATGATAAAAGGGGGAGAGGGAGAGGAAGGTAGAATGACTGGAGAAAAGAAATAAAAGAATAAAAGTATTTCCACATAGAATTGGGAAAATATGAGACCTGACAGCAGGAGGCAGGGAGGGAATGAGCTGGTACCGAGAATGACTCGTTAGGAATGAGAAACAAGATTACCATGTGGTCAATTCCAAAAATGCAAATGAAGAGATTGCTAACTGAAATTTGAAAAGAAAAAAAAAAGTAGTTAAGATGGTGATTCACAGACCTGTACCCCTGGGGATAAAAATATATGTTTATAAAAAATAAAAAATTAAAAAAAAATAGGGAAATACATAAAAAAAAAAAAAAAGATTGCCCGATGTCAATACAGACCGAAAATTGGGTAATATACTGAGCTTCCCTCTTAAAAGCCATATCTGTTATATTAATGAGTGTGAACTCCTCTTGTGGTTCACGTTGAGTGGTCACGGCCACTTTTCATTCCGTGGCTCTACTGAATTTGTTGCTGGTGTTATGAAAATTTCTAAGCCAAATGGCTCCGGAGACAATGTTTCTCATACATCTACTACTGCAATGGAGCAGATCCCCTTGGACATTGATCAAAAGTGATGCCACACTGACACTTGCCCTCAGTGGTGGTCTCAAAGAAACGTTGCCATGGAGACCCATCTTGCTCCTGGTTTACACTCCTTTTTACCAAACATCTCGATGCCTTTTAGTTCAGATGCAAGCCAATTCAGGATCTGTTAACGATATTAATGTATCCCTTGGATTAATCTGCTCAGTGTGCCATAACAAAATAACACAGACTGGGTGGTTAAACAGAAAGGTAGTATCTGACAGTCTGGGGGCCAGAAGTCCAAGACCACAGCGCCAGCAGGGTTGGTGTCTGGTATCCTTGCGTTGCAGGTGGCGCCGCCTTATGCGTGCTCATCTGGCCTTTCCTTTGTGCGTGCATGTGAGGAAAGAAAGAATGAGCTCTCTCGTGTGCCCTCTTATAAGAACCTTAATCCCGATAGAGCAGAGACCCAACCTTATGACTTCATTTAACCATACTGTTTAATTAGAAGCCGTATCTCCAGGTATATCCACACTGGGAATGGGAGCTTAAACACATGAATTTTTTTTGGTTGTTTTAAATTAAATGTGTAGGAGCAACTTTGAGAAGTATTCTAAAACCAAAACTTAGAACTGAAGTAGGTCCGTGTTACTGGAGACATGTAGCAGCATCAACATTCAGGACCGGTTTTTGTTAATATTTAGGCCAGGCATCATTATCAATACTAGCAAAACATTCTTGGACTCCTACAGTGATTAAGAAAGGGTTTCCATTTAAACAGAAAATTTCCCCCAAGAATGATGAATACACATTGTATATTGGAAAAACAGAATATAGAGGTACTTCTCCCTCTACCCTATCAGGCCGGCATCCTTTTCCACAAATGGCTCTGTTCTTAGTAGAGGGTCACAGAAGCTAGCTGGCCATGTTATGGGTAATGGGAGCACCTGTCCTGTATTGTAAGGCTACAGGAGAAAGAAATATTGGGTTAGGTTCACTCTTGCAATAGCACAGGCTCGGGGCTCAGTAAATGCTTTTCTTTCCAGAAAGCATTCTTATCCTGGTGAATCCATTGGCACACAGTGTCTTTCTTTCTGTAGGTGGTGAAACATCTTTGTAACAAATTACCTTTTATGGATGGAAAACAGACTAGAATCGGAGAGCGAATGGGCTTTGAGTCCTTGCACGGTGGACGCGTGCTGCCGACTACGTGTCTCTCAGGGGGTCCGTCCTGGCATCTTTGAAGAAGGGCTCTAGGATTGTCATAAGGGTGTGTCGACTTCACTCCCTTCTTTTCTTCCCCTTTTCTCCCATAGCAGCTGAAACAAAATATGGGAGTGCCTTCCTGCCTCAAACCTTCAACTTTTGTCATCCCATTAAAAAGACATCACTCAAACACTGTTCACACTTGGAATAAAAGCTCATACACTCTCCACAAAAGTCCGAAGTGTTCATTAGACTCCGTGCTTCTCTCATAGCATGGATTGTGGTTCTTTGGTTTCCTACAGACATTTTTGTTTTTTCAGCTCAACAGTGAGCTCCTCAAAGTAGGTATTTTTTGTGATCTCTTTATTGCCAATGAGCAGAATAGTGCCTGCTGTGTCATTGAATGGGGGAGTCGGTGAATGAAGGAAAAGGAAGCAGACATACCGGCCAGCACAGTTTTGATCCTCACTGACTAGAATAATCACTGTCGTCCAGAAAAACAAATGATACCCTTGACCATTTTGGCAAAGAGCCTTATGAGATAGGATTATGCAAAGGGCCATTAATAATTAGTGTTAAAACACAATTAGAGTTAACGTCCAGCTGCAGCTTTGAGCCACATATGCGGGCAGATTCGCACAAGGAAGCCGTCTCTGCAGCCTGTTCAGAGCACAGCAATCTTGACCTCATCCTGTGAATTCAGACCACCTGATGGCAGGGGACTTGGAAGAACAAATTTTGTTTTCTCAGTTTCCTTTGAAGAATCTGCATACACCCTTGGATCTGAGCAGGGGGCTGTTAGAATTTTCATTCCCTTCACTGATCATCAGGCTTGCAAATTCACTATGAACTCCCCGGCAGCATCTCTGCGCTGTCCTGGGCGGTGGCTTGTAGCAGTTGCCCCTCCAAACTGATAGAGCTCGCTGCCTTGCAATTTTCACACTGCACAGGCTGTCTCATTTGAGCTTCAAGTCCATGCTTTAGGGAAGGGAGCTAGGAGCGGTGAGGGGACTTGCTCGTGGCCACACGGCTCATCTGATCGCTGTTCTGTTGTTCCAGCCTCCGTGTCTCAGCTCCAAACTGGCTCACGTTCCACTGATGATGGTTATAAGAGGCCGACTTTCAGCAATTCCAGAAGTTTATCATGGGCATTTAGAGGAAGCAGAGACTTCATTATGCAGTCTTTTGATTCCTTAAGCTGCTTCTATTCAGGGCTCTCTTGATCCGCTTCCAGATCTGCTTCCAGAATAAAATCTTTTCCACATTTAGTTACCAGGACGTAGGTTCACAGATCCCTCCATCTTCGGTGATGCCTCCAAAGCACTATTTAAGGACAGAGTTTCTCAAGTTTCACCCCGGGGTAGGGGGTGTGGTGGGGAGCAGGATTCAATCATTTAGCAACATGTTGGACAGTAGATTATACAGTCTATTTGATAGCTCCTATTTGCCAAACTGGAGTTTATTTCTATTGTAAGAAAATATGTTTTCTAATAGTAAATGAGGGGCATGAATAAACCTTTAGTATCGTCAGAAGAGTATTTAACTAACATAAGAAGGTAGGTATTTTATAGATCAGTTTTTCTTGGGAATCTTCAAAGTAGCCAACCATCCACTTGAAAAATTTTTTATTATTTTAGGGCTGAATCCTGCCTGACAATAGTGCCTTTTCAGGGTCATGATAGCTGGATAGCAGACTGTTCATTCCATGTATCTACCACTTCTTAATTTTCAACCATTAATGTTTGATAAGGGGCCTCCAGAAGCACAGGGCTTTCATACCATCTTCATTGAAAGGAAAACTCTGCTTTGAATAAACAAAGCAAGGATTTCTATTAATAGTAAGACTGAACTGTATATAATAGTTGCTTCCCCAGTTCCTTTTGGTATTGATTTGAATTTTGAATACATGCAATTTTCCCTATACTCCTTTCTTATGTATCTTTTTCCTACTCTGTTGTGGAGAAAGAAGTCAATGGATCACCACTGTGGTTGTTTATATAGTATACATATATGTGTATATATAGATAGATGTATATATATATATATATATATATATATATATATATATACACATATTAAAAAATACAAAATATATGATATATAATAAGTGTGTATTTTACATATATGTTACATATATTTATTTTACATATGTGTGTGTGTATCAATACACACACAAACATACAGTTTGGATCTGTTCACAGATCTGTATTTCAGTATATTTTCAGGCAGAGCTCTTTTGTCAGGGGTGGGGTCCTCCCTCCCCAGTCCCCAAGATAACATCTAAATTTGATTACATAGTTTGTCCCTGTAGGGATTTCTTCCCTTCACTTTTTGAGCTTAATTCACTGACCTGGCTTTTTCTGTCCTCTCAGGAGCCTGAGAAATATTGAACTCAATAGACATGTATTCAAAAGGTTTCCATGCTGATTCTGAGAAGTAGCTTTTGAAACACTTTACAACAGATTTTGAAAGGTTGTTCAGAGGAGGGGCTTCAAGATGTTTACAGTGAATTCAGTGAATTCAGACTATTGTTTAAAAAAAGTAAAATAGGGTGCCTGGGTGGCTCAGTTGGGTGAGCAACTGCCTTAGGCTCAGGCTGTGATCCCGGAGGCCTGGGATCAAGTCCACATTGGGCTCCCAGCTCCACGGGGAGTCTGCTTCTCCCTCTGACCTTCTCCCCTCTCATGCTCTCTCTCACTATCTCTCTCTCAAACAAATAAAATATTTTTTAAAAAGTAAAATAAATGTTGCATTAAAATATATCAACATACATAGCTTAGAAAGCATTTTAGAGCATTATATATGTTTTGCAAATGAAAAAAAGTGGAGATCTGCTCTGTAGTTAGAATGAATTCTTAATGTTAACTATTATGACCAAAGTAGTATGTTTTCCTGGAATGTCTGTCTCTTTTCCCATCTGAGAGTTGCATTTCATAGATTTTGACATTCCAATCAAGTTACCTTCCCCAAAGGAATCAAATCAAGTCTTCCTACCAAATAATCAGAGACACTCAGATGACCCAGTGAGACTACAGTAATTTCTCCCAGAGAAAATCATTCATTTTCTGCCTCTTCTTTCTGAATCAGGTTATACTTGATTTACCCAACACTGTCAGAAGTTGGCATTTGATTTCACTGGAATTTGCCCTGTGTCCCCAGTTTGATCCTTCAGAGAGTGATGTCATCTGTAGGAGTTCAGCAGAGCTGCCGTCCCCAAGGAAACTCACCGTGTGGGAGGCAGACTGCAGAGTAAAGATGGTAACTGCTCATTTTGCAGGTCAGAAGCTGCTAGTTTCCCCTGACAGCAGCTCACGGAAGTAATGCCAGGCATTGCACTGTCTGGGAATTGTCCAGTTGTGACGACTTTATGTGGTCGTCAATGGCATCATAATCCCAGCATGTTAAATGGGTAATAGGTAACACAGGTCCTTTGGGAGTTAGTTTCCGGTGACAGGAAGACACATACCCCTTCTTGAGTGAGAAAAGAGAGTTTCCTAATGTTCGGAAATTGAGAAACGGGGATGTGGAATGACCCACTTAGCCACTGGAGAGTGTACTGTTAACGTGGGAAAGGGTCTACTGTGCCAGGAAAAGCCAGCACAAGAGATCAGATCTGGCCTTCTGGATTTATAATTCCATCAAATGAGGCTGACTGCTGGCTTGTTGATAGCAACATTTCCACACCTGACAGTCACGAAATGGCTTGTTACTGTAATCATCAGGAAGACTTTCTCCATAGGCTGTTGGAAGTGGGAATGGGGGTGTAGAGTCAATGCAGCTTTATTCTAATGCAGCTGATTTCTGAAGTCTTTGCAAAGAAGGTCGCAATATGGCTTTTCGCCCTGGTGAAGAAACTATGAGAGAGTTGGATTAGGTTGCTTTGCCAGGGTGAAAAATCTCTGTTTGGGGGCTCCTAGGCCATTCTGCTTGGCATATTCCTTTTAGAAGGGTGATTTTAATTGTGAGCCAGCAATTCTATGGAGGTTGACAATGTTAATGAAGCTCAAACAATGCTGAGAGATAAAGAAAGAACTTTAAAAATTCAAAGAACCATCAAGACAAGTCTTTCAACAGGAAAGACTTACAACAAATGTAATTATATGAAAATGTACCTGATGCTTGAGGGTAAGCTGGCTTTACTATATCAAACAGCATAAAATACGTGAATTTCCAGTTTTTGAGTAAATTTAATAAAACAAACCTATCAGTCTCTTTCTGGGAAGCACAGGCATCTCAGTATTTTCCATGGTCGAATATCCATACCCGACAAATCGATTTACCATTGATGTCATAGAACTTCCAGTTATCCAAGTATTTTTTTCATTTTGTCCAAATCCCTTTCAGAAAAATATGACCAATTTAGAAAACTACTACTTGTAGTGGTAGGAGTCTGTAGTCAGGTGTGTTCTAGTCAAAGATGCAGCTGATTATTTTGATTAAAGAGGATCAGAGATGCATTTAATACCACACCAAAGTAAAACCAAACTAATGTGAGTGATAAGGGCTATGATAAAGACAAACTATAACCATTCATACAGCAACAAAAGTGGTTGTTTTAAATGGTGAGCAAGGCCAAAGGTGTTCTTTTATCGAGATACAAAAATACTCTGTTCTCTAAACTAAAATTTGAGATCACATCTTTAAAATATGGGACAGTGAAATCATTAAAATTAAGACAAATGGAAGACAACTCAGGAAATAATTACATTATGAAACTTGAATTGCTATTTTATAAAAGATACTAATCACCTTATCCTGTGACTTTGACTCCTTCCTCAAGGATCAGCTCTGATCCTCTGATCCTCCACGTTCTCCATTCTCCTCCTGTCCTCCAGCTTCTTGTGATCTCTCCTTTCTCAGTACTCCTGCACCATGCACCACTGTACCATGTTCTTCAGTGTTACTCTGTATTGCTTTGCAGGGTTATATGTATTCAATAGATGCCCTGTCTCCATGCATTGGCTATTAAGCTATTAAAGATAGAGAGATGTTCTTTGCACTCTAGCACTTCAGTGACATTTGTTTCGATTGAATAAATAATACTACTGCAGAGTTCATTAATTTAAAGCAATGTGTGCTGTTTCCCTTTCTAGTAGTAAAGCCTGATGTCCATGGAGGAACAGGCAGTGAGGGGAAAGTAGCAGGAAAAGAGGCATCTGACTTATTTTTTAAAAAATTCTGGTAATTATTAGGATAGATCTAAAAACTTGCACTTTAACTATAGGTTCTAAACTTATGCTGAATTATATCTATTGAGTTTGAGCATTCTGCTGTCCGTTGAACTACTCTTCCCAACCATTCCCCTGTGGCTATAGAAACAATTACTACCTAAATGTGTTTGCCTTTGTGGACGACACTCAGAGAAAGCATTAGGAAAAATGGAAAAAAGCTTTCCTATCTGTGTCTAGTATTAACCCAGTAGTTTTGTAAAGCAGGAGCTAAGTTCATTCTTTTATTTAGAACCCAAAGCTAAAGTTGCATTGCATTTTTAGAAGTGAAAAGCAACATTTTCTTTCATATTTTTTTTTAAAACTTCACCTGCCTTTAACATTAGGATATCTCTGAAGATACCCGTTTTATTTTTAAAAAACAATACTATTTGCATCTATTCATCCGCTTGTGAAAGAAGATAATAAAGAAAGGCCACTGGCCTGTGGAGAAAGAGAAATATTGCTTGAACAGGCTCATTCCACTAGTCAGATCTGTTAAAGAAAAGATGAGCTAATAACTTTCTTTTTTATAATATTTCCTGCAAGAAAAAGTTGCTCATTTTGTTCATGTTTGACATTTCATAAAAAAAAAGTAAAATTCGTTTTTAATGAAAAATATTCCACAGGGTTACTAATTAAAAGAAATGCAGGAAGAAAGATCCATCACTTAAAAAAAGAGCAACTCATGAATAAGAGAAAGTCTCCAGTCAAAAATACGGCTCAGGGAAATGCTCTCAGGATTGCTGGCTGGCAGGGCACCAGTGTAACCCAACCCCGCATCCTGGACGGCACTCCTGGGTCACCTGGGTCACCTGGGTCACCTGGGTCACCTGGGAATGAGATGCTTTTGCAACAAAGCTTTGGTGAACTTCAAATAGTAGCTCCTTGAGCTTATGGCTTGAATCTTTGATTATACTTCTTATTTTTGGCCCTTGTTCCCATCAAATTGTAAACTACTTGAGGCCCAAGATTGTGAATAATGTAATCATAGCACCTAGAGTAGTATTTTATACTCTAATGTTCAAAAAATGTTGGTGGGTGAGTAGAATCAATATGTGAGTGCCTCCTATTTACAAGAGGACTGAATATAGTTACTATTACATGGATTTATACTCCCCTAACATAATAATATCTCTAGGGAAAGGTTAAAAAGGCTAGAATTGTTTATTTAGAATTGAAGAGAAGTTAATGCTATTTAAAAAAATCTTCAATAGAGCACGGTCATGAGAAAATTGTAACATATATTTTCTCTTTGGTGAATTCGTAGTTTCTTCTCACCTCCTGCAACCTCTAATCTTCCTCCATCCCTACTCCCTACAAACGTTATTCTCCACACAGTTTTTTGGAGCTTAGAAATAGCCACTCTTCTGCCAAGTCTGACATCTATCTTTTGGGGTATTGTGGAGGTATGGGGGACCCAAGATAGAGTATTCCTATGATCAGCCCATATTTGGAACCAGTGAGAGATCAAAATATGACTATTACTAGAAAACCTTGAG
This sequence comes from Mustela nivalis, assembly GCF_964662115.1. NCBI lineage: Eukaryota > Metazoa > Chordata > Mammalia > Carnivora > Mustelidae > Mustela > Mustela nivalis. The sequence continues at coordinate 37,714,497 of NC_139025.1, forward strand.
AGGATATGGCTTTAGGACTTCATCAAGTGGACTTTCTACATGTTAGCCCTGAGTCAGGCGTATTTACCATCCAGGCACTGGTCTGGCTGGGAAACTAAAGCTTTTCTGTAATATGGCAGAACCTGCTTAGATACACACGTGCCTCACTAGATGGGCCAGATGCTCTGGCTCTGCAGGAAGGACTCCTTAGAAGGGGAGAGGAAATGGATAGACTCAGCTTCTTTTTCCAACCTCACTAACCAGAGAGATGGCTCCTCTTCTGGGGAAAGGAAGTGAGAGATGGAGGAAAATGTTAGGAATGTTAGCCCAGAAGTCACATCATTTGGATACTTACTCTCCCCTCATGAGTGCAAGTGGAATCATAGTACTTATGAATCGTTTCTAACATACAGACATAATACCCATATGCATAAAATATATAACATTTATAACATGTATAAAATTCATAACAAATACATATAAATATATAAAAATATATATGTATATATTTATATATATGTATATATGTATATAACACATACATATATATGTATATAACACATGCATATTTTGCAATATAATGTGCACAGTACATATTACATATGTCTGTTTACACTTTAAAAGACTGTGGGATCTCTGCCAGTGGAATTCCAGACAAAGAGATTATGACCTTGAGGATTGCAGGTAACGTGAAGGAGTTGCCCTATGGCCATGGACCTTTTGGGGGGTGATTTAGATCAGACCATCAGGAGAAGTGAGGATTATGGACTAAGTACACTGGAATCACTTGGGTGCAGATTCTTGGGTTCCACTTCAGATACCCAAGCACAGTTAGCAGTTATGGGGGATTCACTTCAGGTGATTCACGTGACCAGCAGGACTGGAAAGCTATTGCCAGGGCAGTAACTAACTGCCTGACCTTCACATGTCCAGGGGATTGTGATCACCTAGCCACCCTTGCTCCCCCAGAAAAGAGAGAGAGAAAATGACTCAGCTATAAGGTGATTTCGATTATGAATGAAGCTGTCCTGACAATAAGGGTGACCAGGCCAATGGCTGCTCTGTATGGAAATTGTGAGTAGTTCAAAGCATGCAGCATTTTCTATCTAGAGAGTTTACCTAGAGCCTGGCATTCACATCCGTGCTGGGACCTAGGATCCGTATGGGAAGCAGGAATAATATTGTCCAGTCTGCCTTCTCATGGACCTCCGTGATAAATAGTCTAGCCCCTCACCAACGTTCAGCCCCCATGCAGCCTTTATTCTGAGGGTCTCTCTGACCCCTTGCCTCAAACCAAAGTCCTTCTTCCAAGGATTGTTTAAACAAAAATAAAGAAAATTATAAAAAAAACTAATATGCAACTAGTTCTCTGAACGTTTTAAACAATATATCATATAGGTATTAAGTTCATACTTGTTCACAGAGCTGATGGACTTGAGACTTTTGAACACCCCGTACAGTGTTAGATATTCTAAGGAAAGACTGCTTTTGTAGGAAAGCCAGACTCAGCTTAACATTGATTTTAGGTTAAAGTTGCCTTTACTAGGATGACAGCCTCTTGTAGTGTGAAGACAGCATGTTATTCTTTAGAAGACAGAAGCTGCTGCTCTGACTGGGACAACACAGGGCTGAGGATGGCGGGGGACAGATGACATTTCGAGACTTTCCACCTCATGAGCTTGTGATCTACATAGATAAACTGAGTAACCCGCCACCGACTCGATTTGCCACGCAGGATAACTTCTGTGCATTAAAAGCCAGGAGATCTGACCTTCATTCTTGTGGGCAACTAGCGTAATGTCAGTATCCTACGGGGACACAAAGTGGTAAAGAACTCCCTCTGCAGACTCCAGTCAAAACAAAACTGTAGAGGCAAAGACTAAATTGAAGAGATCTGCTGCTATGTTCTCAGAAGTGTCTCCCTGGCTTCTCATCCTACTTTCCCACTTTCCTTCTGTCTCCCTCTCTCTCTCTCTCTCTCACCTCCAGCCCAACAGTCATTTGGATTAGAGGTGTTTCGAAAGCTAGGTTTTACTTTCTTCAAAGACTCCAGCTCATGGTAATAAGCATGTGGTGTGGAAAGAAAGCCCCTGCTGGTTTAGCCATCTCAAATCAGAGGAGGTTTCCTCAGAGGCCTCTGAATGGTTGCTTGGGTGAGTGACGGACTGTGATTTCTGACTAGAGTGGGAAGGTTGGTGCCAGTTGTCAAGGAGAGTGAGTTTTCATTTAGTTATTCTGCTTGTTACAGCAGAGTGTATAACCTCATGTGGTTATACTTCCTTTTCTCAAAGATATTTTGTCATTCTTTAATATCCCAGACCAGACTTCCTCTCGCTCTCCCGCCCTCTCTTCTCTCTCTCTTTCCATAGATATATAATTTTTCTTTTACTTGATTGGATGTCAGGAAGCCCATTTGGTAGTATTCTGAGACTATCTGTGATAATATGGTAAAAATTATTGACTAGGAATTTAAAAATCTATGTTTTAATCACAGTAACATTTCTTATTTTCTTCTTTCCTTGGGTGACTGACCCCCTTAACCTCTTGTGCCTCAATTTGATTATCTTTAAAACTGGAATAATTATAACATCTGAAACCTCCATAACTCTTAGAGTTTAAAAATCTGTTGAAAATGCAGTCTTTATATATTACTTCAGGAAACAGATCATTGTCTCCATTTTATAAATGAGAAAAACCAAGTCCTACAGAAACAGAGTAACTTGCTAAGAGCCCTCAATGTTAGATGGCAAAGTAACAGTCCTGGAGCCAAAGCTCAAATCTTCAGAAAGTTGACTAATTTTGCTTTTATAAATGTGTCTTACAGAGCTCAAGGAACTACTGTGAGCAGTAAGTAAGGTAACAGCAGAAGGGTTTTTGTTTTTGTTTTTTTTAAGATTTTATTTATTTAAGACAGTGAGAGCACATGCAGGGTGAGCAGTAAAAGGAGAGAGAGAAACAGGCTAAGCAGGGGGAGAAGTAGAAGGAGAGGGAGAAGCAGGCGCCCCACCATGCAGGGAGCCCAACATGGGACTGATCCCCAGAACCCGGGATCATGACCTGAGCTGAAGGTAGATGCCCAACCATTTGAGCCACCCAGGTGCCCCAACAGAAGGGTTAAAAAAAAAAAATCAATAGTTACACAAATGTAAAGTAATATTTAGTAAGGTGGAATTGTCTTTACAAAGAAATCCTTCAATATTCTTACTTTTCCCTTTAGTTCCCAGAGGTTAGAAGAGTTTAAAGCTGATACAGGATAAAGAAATTAATATAGAGACATACCTTTGGTTGGCAGTTCAAGAACTTAATTCTTGGGCGCCTGGGTGGCTCATTCGGTTAGACATCTGCCTTTAGCTCAAGTCATGATCCGGGGGTCCTGGGATTGAGCCCCACGTCGGGCTCCGTGCTAAGCAGGCTCCCTGCTTCTCCCTTTCTCTCTGCCTGCACCTCCCCCTGCTTGTGTTCTCTCTGTCAAATAAATAAAATTCTTAAAAAAAAAAAAAAAAACAAAAAACAACTTAATTCTTTATTGCTTTGAGTCACCATCCCAAACCAGGTTGAGCTTGTTTCTTGGCTCTTCTATGGGATAAAGACCACACTGATAGCTCCTATGTATATGGGGTGCTTTCTCATCCTGGATAAGAGAGCTTTCTTTCCAAGCCTGTACTGTTCAGCAAATTTCTGGTGACTTCCACAGCCATGCTCAGGAGAAACATTAGCCACTGTTAAACAAGAACCTGCCATTGCTCACCTTGAGGCCACCACGAATTGTCCATGTGAAGAAATGATTTCTTTGCAAATTGAGCCCTGCTTCTGTCCTTAAGAGTTTTGATAATGGCCTCATATTTGAACCACTTGGTTCTCTTTGCGGTGTCCTAATGCATATACCCTGTTCTTCCTAAGTGGCAAACACTTGGGCTTTTTACTGCTTCTGATCTACCGTGGAGGATGGTTGCTTAACTCCTCTTGGTCGCTTAGTTCCTTATGATGTCCCTAATATGTGGATGTCACGTATATCACGTATTCATGACATATGCCCTCCAAATCTGGTGGAAATGAGTCTGCTTTTGCGAGATGTGGTGGTAGATTGAAACAGATGATTTGATTTATATAAATTTAGAAACATGAAACAGCAAGTTTGGAAGTTGGAAGTTGGAAGTTCAGCTTTGGTGGTGTGGTGTTTCAGCTACCAGCATGGTTTCTCGATGGACTACAGAGCTTTCTAAAGACAAAGAGACTGCTGTAGATTGAATGTATCCCCTGACCCGCAGAATTCGTATGTTGAAATCCTAACCCTAAAGTGAAGGTAGGAGGTAAGGCTTTTGGGAGGTGATTAGGACCTAAGAGCAGAGCGCTAATGAACAGAATTAGTGCCCTTATAAAAGAGACCTGGGATAAATCCCTTTGTCCTGTGCTCCGTGATGGCACAGAGAGAAGGAGCCCTGTGAAGCAGAGAACAGCCCTTCACCAGATGTGGAATCTGCCGCATGTGGTCTTGATCTCTTCAGCCTCCAGAATGGGGAGAAATAAATTTCTGCTATTGATAAGCCACTCAGTTTAGAGTATGTCTCTTATAAAAGCTCTAACAGACTAAGAGAGCCACATGCAACCAACAAATATGTGTTGAGTGACTACTGTGTGACAAAACGTGGTGATGGAATAAAAAAGAATAATAATAAAGCGAGAACCCTCTTTTTAGCATCTGTTTCATTCTGGGAAATAAATTGCCAAGATACAGGGTGGCACTGAATGGAACACATCCAGAGGATTTGACCCTCTGTGATGCAGGGTCATAGCAAATACAGGTGGTAAAGGGCCATCCCGACCTCTAGCTGGACATCTCCAGGTAAAGACGAGTTTGTGTTTTGAGACTGATTTCTTACTTTCAACTTGACAGATGAGGCGGGGAATCTTGGAGTGCTGCAAGCAGTGTTTTTCCACCCAGGCTGCCTGTTAGAATCGCTCCTGAGCTTTGGGGGGGCGGGGGGGGGAGTCTGATGCTGAGCCTCACCCTAGAGATTCTAATTTAAATTGGTTTGGGATAAGGCATAAGTATCTTTTTTTTTTTTTAATGTTCTCAGTGATTTTAATGCGCAGCCAATGTTGAAATCTATTGTACTAGATTGGTAATTCAGAATCCACGGGAGCAGGGAGAGCGGTGAGGGGTGAAGTAGGGGGTGGGGGAGGGGTGGGGGAGGGGTTTGGTTAAAATTTAGATTACTGGGACTGGCCTTCAAAGATTCTGGTTTGGTTGGTCTGAAGTGGGACCCCGGAATCTACCCTAAATGCTGATAATTTGGATGCTTCTTGGAAAACACTTTGAGAAACACCCCTTGTAAGCTTTAAGTATTTGCAATCTCATCTGCTGCCTTGTAGGGACCAGACTAGAGATTTCAATTCACTAAAAGTGAGTATCTAAACTCATCCTTCTCAGATAGCTACAGGAAACAAATGTAGCTATTTATTCCTTCTTATTTTTAAAAAAATGTCTGGCCCTTCTCCCTCATCTATAAAATTAGGTATTTCTTGTGAAGAGCTTCTCACCTTTTCAACATAGACTCAGTCTATGAAATCTTTAAGAGTTTCTGCTTTCAATTTTCATAAAAATTTAGTTGAATTATTTTTATTCATTTTATTTAGGATTTTTGCTTAACTCATTTTTATGTTGATTTATTTCTATTAAAGCCTGATAATAAATCCTAAAAGAAATGAGGATCTTTCATAAATGTCAAATAAGCTGAATCACATACTATAAGGTACCTTGTACTCTTTTGCTACTTAGGACATTAGCTACCCTAAATCTTCCAAAATATGTTGGACATTCATCATGCCCCCAGTTTCAAGACTTTATTTTATTTAATCCTACCAGGTCTTTGAAGACAAGATTACCATCCCATTTCACAATTCAGAAAACTGAGATCCATAGAGGCTAAAATTAAGTTGATCCCCCAAAGTTGTAACCCTGAGAAGCAGCAGAAATGGAATTTACACCCCAAGGTCTCACTTTGAGGCTGGTGGTCTTTTCTTATGCTAAACTGTCTTCAGCCATGGAAAATTTTTGCAGAATTAACAACTTACAGTGCTTTTCATTTAAACCATTAAGGCTATTCTGTCTTTGCACAGATATTTACTAAAACACAATTGTAGAGGGTATTGTAAAATAAAAGCCAAAACCCAAACTGTCTTACAGCCTAAAATTTTGAGCCCAAAGTATCTTTCTCACTTTCTCTTTCTGTCTCTCCGACAATACATTCAAAGAACAAATCATAATAAGTGAGCTCCGGATGCCACTCATGGGGGTGTGTCCTTTCCTGGCCTTCCGTTACCACTCGGCGAGGAGAAGGGACTAAAGCTCAGGTCCTACAAGAGCCCAGAAGAGATGCCAGAGCTTTTACCATCTGAAATCTGGATACTCAATCTTCATTTTAACTGAAAGTTGGCTTGGTATGTTCAGTTCATTAAAAGAATTATATCATGGTGTGCTAGCCGTTCACTATCTTCCGACAGCCTGTACCCCCCATCTACAGAGCCCGCACTATGTTAGAAGGTCACTCCATCAGTATCATGAGCTTTCCCCCCGAAAGCTTTTCTCCCATCCCAATCTAGCCTATTAGTAGAGCAGGTCCTTGTACTGTCAATCATCCTCTCATCTGAAAATATAACACAGTCTTTTTTTTTTCCCCTCCTACCTCTGAAGCATTAAGTACCCTAGCAAAGTTCTTAAGGAATAGATGCAAACCACTTCATCTATCAGGACATTTGTTTTGCAGGGAAAGCTCTATCATGATAATTATTTACCTAACAGTCGATACAGTAGAATAAGATTATAAAGCCCTTAAAAATGTAACAGAGATGTCCTTTACATTATAAGCATTTTCCTTTTTTAATTCATACTCAAAGGAATCAAGGCATATATTTAAATGATTTCTACTTAAAAATAAGATGTATCTGGAAATTAGCAGGTTAAGTTTAGTTAAGTAAGTAATGGAAGCCAGAAATGAGACTATTAACAGCTTCCCATGAGTTCTTTGTTTTGAATTGCTGCATGGAGAGTTCATCGGTCTGTATTACTGTAAAGAGACAAGGGAAGGCTTCACATGTTAATGGGTATTAATTCCATTCTCAGCAAGTATTATCCAAAAGTGATTCCTTGACACTAAACAATCAGCTGCGTGATTTAGAGTTAACTCAACTTCATTTCTACCTCCATATTAAATATTTCTTATTTTATGCATAGCCTGACAAAATAGAGGAATAAGAAAGTAAGTTTAATAAAAATAAACAAAGGAAAAAAATCAGAATGAAGTGCAAACATATTTATCCTTTTGGGATTACAGCTCTTACCTGTCGTGTTCTTCTCTGAACCAGCTTCACAGAACAGGAAGTCTGTATCAGACTGGGTTGAAAGCAAGAGGCAAGCTTGAGTGCTCTGTTAGAAAACTAGGAGGGGAGCAAAAGGAGATGGGAGCTGGTGAGCAAGAAAGCTCAAGAGTTAAAATAGTAGCCAGGCTCCTTCTATCTGGCCAGTAAGGCAAGAGACACCATTGCATTATTAATCCTGAGTTTCTCAGATTAGGTAAAACAAATAATCACACTCCGACCCAAGGATGTACAGTGGAGGGATGGAAGATAATGGTACGAACTGTAGGTTTCTCTAGTCAAATATACTCCCACAGTCCGTATGCACACCTTTTGTATACTGTGGCTGCATGGCTGTTTAACAAACATATGTTGGTATCTTAGTCTATTCTGTCACAGAGTGACCCCTGAGTGCTATGTCTTCTCCTGTTGGCTTAAGCAGATCTGACTTGTTTAAATGTGTGATGTCTAGGAATGGAAGGCAGTTTAACGATTTATGTCGTCTGTTCATCTGTCAAGAGAAGGGATTCTTGATGCTGCTGAATCAGATGTTAAAACGAATTTCCCATCCCACTCCTCCAGAAACAGCAACTTACTTTGCTAAAAGGTTTACATTTAATTATGTTCTATATTTAGAGTCTATTATAAAATACCCGTTAACTGTTGTTGTAAATCAAAGCTAATGTTCTATTGGCAATCCTTGAGATATGCAGCAAACTTTTCCTTCCAATTCTTCCAGCTACCTGCAGGTTTATATGACAAAAACAAAAACACTCAGATCCCATGCCCTGGGCCATAAGAACATAAATCTTTGTCTGGTAGTAATGTTTGTGTAGAACTTTCTCATGGAAGCTTTTCAGTCTGCACAGCAGTGCTGTGATTGCTGCTGGCAAGACTTTGGGATTTATAGTTTCAGTGGGTCACAGAACTCCCTAGCAGAAGTTTTCTGTTGAGTTGGCAAATGTTGATGTTCAGTGGACCATATCTTAGACATTCTCCAGTACACCAACGTATCATTTCTTGTTTTTCAAATGCTGTTATTTTATTTTTTTTTTTAAGATTTTATTTATTTATTTGACAAAGTTCACAAGTAGGCAGAGAGGCAGGCAGAGAGAGAGAGGAGGAAACAGACTCCCCGCTGAGCAGAGAGCCCTATGTGGGGCTCAGTCCCAGAACTCTGGGATCATGACCTGAGCCGAAGTCAGAGGCTTTAACCCAGTGAGCCACCCAGGCACCCCTGCTGTGTTATTTTAATAACTCCCTTCAAAACTTTTCCTGTAAGAATTCCTAAATGCCTTGGCACAAAAAGGGAAAAAATTTCCCCAGACGAATGGTCTTCACCATTTTGACTAGAGATTCTGAGTCTGAGGTCCAAATGCAGGCTTTGAAGAATCCTATTAAACTTTTAGAAACATGATTTAAAATTTTTCGTGTCTTAGACAATGTGTCTTATGGAGGGAGGTTGTTTAAGTTTTATCAGATTCCCCCCAAAATACGTAATCCTCAAAAGGTTGAGCACTTCTTCAGATCTAGTTAATAAGAAATGCCATGTACCATGCTGTCTTTGTTTATGTACTAGAGTATAATTTGTATCAGAGGGAATGTTGACCAGAGACATTATTAATTTCCACAGATTAAAGATGACTCCTGAATAACCACATTGCCCTTAAAACCTACTTATAGATAAAGTCACCACAAATCCAAGTTCTTTCTGAAACTTTCACTGCTCCTAAAGTTATGCCCCCTTCCTGGCATGCCCCAACATGTTCTTCAGATTTCTCTTCCTATTGAAGTCCTTTGTGACCTAATTAAAATAGCACCGTTTCTAGAAACTTTTTCAGAGGCCCTTGGTCAGTTTGCCTCTCAAATGATGTGCATCTGGTTTTGCATTCCTTTTACTGAAGAGCCTCTTAGAGTTTGATTTGTGTTGAGGTTCTCTATGGCTCTATGTTCCTAAGCATATTGCAAAAGAGAGAGACCAGGTTTTGTTTGTTTTTTTTTTTTTAAATAAAGATTTTTATTTATTTGACAGACAGAGATCACAAGTAGGCAGAGAAGCAGGCAGAGAGAGAGAGGAAAGGAGGCAGGCTCCCCACTGAGCAGAGAGCCCAACATGGGACTCGATCCCAGGACTCTGAGACCATGACCCGAGCCGAAGGCTTTAACCCACTGAGCTACCCAGGCGCCCCGAGAGACCAGGTTTTATTTTTCATTGCTCATTTCATCAGGCACAGTGGTTGGCCCTCAATAGATACTTAAGAAATGCTTCCTATTTAACTGTTGGATGAATGCTAAGTTGATACCGGATGTTCTGAATATAATCGGAGCATCTGATAGGCAGATGGACACTAACTATGGTATTCGCAGGAACGTTACTGGAGTGTGTAAATCAGAGTGGGCAGGTAAATTAAAGAAAGCACAGTATGATACTTTAAAATATTTTCTCTTCTCTTTTTAAATGAAGCGATACACTCTCAGTCAGTAATGCCGAGTCTCATTCACTTATAACGAGTTCTCTGTGGTACCGAGAAAGCTCAAATGTCCTGAGTATTTTGCTCTATACTCAAGTATGTTCAGTAACTCTTAGCAAGTAACAGCTATTAGTAATGAATGTTGCACTTTGCAGATGCCACTTTTTTTTTTTTTTTGATGCCACTTTTAAAAAATCTTCAAGCAGTGCTTGACCAGGGACTCCTTTTACTTTTTCTTTTTTAGAACCTATTTTCAGTAAGTTTGACTTCTCAACAATTAAGAATGTCATCTTTTATTAATTACCTCTTACCACACAGAATCACCTCCAATCTATAAAACTCTGAATAGATTTATTTTCATAATAGCTAATATTTATATAACACTGTAAAGATTACAGATGCAATTTTATATGCATCATCTAAGTTGACCCTCAGAACCACAGTGTAAGATAAATAAAGGAGATTTTATCTTCCCGGTTTTCACAAATGAATAAATTGACTGAGCTCCTTACCCCAGGCCATTTGCTCCAGGTCATTTGCCCCTGGTAAGTGATTCAGTGGGGGTAGAGGACCAGGATTCTTTCGTCAGGGGCAGTTGATATTCATTCTACCACTTTGTGTTATCGCTAAGATACACGAGGTTATTTATTCACTCAGCAGATATACCTTATGCATTTCTTATGTGCCAGATTCTGTATGTTCTAGCACTCAGCATAGCTCAGTGAACAAACAGATATCCAGTCTCTGTAAGGATTAAATCATGTTTGGAAAACGACAACAAAAATAAGTGCTATTTGCGGTATATTATTAGATGGTGGTGATTATTGTGGAGGGAAATCAAGCAGAGGAAGGGCATGGAGCGTTTGCAGGGGTCTGCCATGCAGTGGTCCAGAGGATTGTCAGGCCTCCTCCAAAATGGGATGCGAGAGCACAGACCTGAAAGAGACGAAGGAGCCGGACTACGGATATCTAGGAGATACATGCAGAGGAAACAGCAAGTGCAAAGGCCCTGAAGTAAGAGGTTTTTTTCAGTGTGTTTGAGGGAAGAAAGGAGACCAGTGGGGCCGGACTGTGGCAAGCAAAGGAGAGAACAGTGGGAGATAAGGTCACAAGGTGATGAGTCCTACAGTCAACCGTAAGGACTTTGGTTTCTATTCTGAATAAGATGGGAAGACATTAAAGGACTTTGACTAGAAGAGGAACATGACATGACCTGCATTTTAAAAGCTTCACTCTTATCTCCATCTTCTATATTGAGAATAGATTCCTGGGGTGGGGGGTAGGGTAGAGTGGGAGAAGTGTGAAGAAGAGACCAGTGAGGAGGCTACTGCAATGACCTGAGCACTGATGGCTGACTTGCTTTGCAAGGGCACAGTTCTGGAGGCCTAAAGTCTGAAATCAAGGCATCAGCAGGGCTGTCCTGTGTCTGACAGCTCTGATGAGAATCCTTCCTTGCCTCCAGCTTCTGGGACTGGCCAGCAATCACTGGTGCTTCTTGGCTTGCAGACTCAGTGCTCCAGTCATGTGGCCGTCTCTTCCCTGCGTGTCTTTACAGCTTTCCACTGTGCATGTCTGTCTCTGTCTAAATCTCCTTCATGTATGAGGACACCAGTCATTCAGGATTAAGGTCCATCCTAAAGACCTCATTTTAACTTGATTACATCTTTAAAGACTCTATTTCCAAATGAAGTCACATTCTGAGGTACTGGGGCTTAGTATTTCAGCATTTTTTTTTTTTTAAGATTTTATTTATTTATTTGACAGGCAGAGATCACAAGTAGACAGAGAGGCACGCAGAGACAGAGGAGGAAGCAGGCTCCCTGCTGAGAAGAGAGCCCGATGCGGGACTCCATCCCAGGACCCTGGGATTATGACCTGAGCCGAAGGCAGAGGCTTTAACCCACTGAACCCTCAGCATATCTTTTTGATAGACACAGTTCAGTCTATAACAGTGGCTAGACTAGAGTGGTATGAGTAGAAATAGTGAACAGTAGTATTTACGAACTGTGTATGTGTTTATAATACATAGTATAGCACAGTGACTGTTACAGGTGATTATTAATAGCTATGATTATTTTGTTGTTAAAATTATTAACATGGCCAGATGATCACAATACCACTAATACTTGTCTGAATGATAACAAGCCCATGTTTTATTAGGTAATGCATGAAGAAAATGGTATCAATGAAATTGAGAAACCTCCGGCATCAAACCCTTCTCCTCAGTTCAAGGGTCTCCAGGGTAACATCTATGGTCCCTAGTAGTCCTGCCTCACTGTTCTCTACTGCCTGCTCTGCCTATAACTGAGGTCACTATTATGCCTGTCCCCACCCAGATCACTTTCTGATTACAGCTGTAGCTCCAACATTCCTGTCACCTCTTTATGTCACCAACAGTGATTTGATTATCCTGACTCTTCTTTTTTTATTTTTTAATTTATTTTTTTAAATTTCTTTTTTAATTATTATGTTCAATTAGCCAGCATATAGTATGTCATTAGTTTTTGATGTAGTGTTCAACGATTCATCAGTTGTATATAACACCCAGTGCTCATCACCACACATGCCCCCCCCTTAATACCCACCCCTCTCCCTTCTGTAACCCTCAGTTTCATTCCCAGAGTCCAGAGTCTTTCATGGTTTTTTTCCCTCTCTGTTTCTTCCCATTCAGTTTTCCCTCCCTTCCCCTGTGGTCTTATGTGCTATTCATGTTCCACATATGAGTGAAACCAGTGATAATTGTCTTTCTCTTGTTGATGTATTTCACTCAACATAATCACCTCTAGTCTCATCCACGTTGCTACAAAAGTTGGGTTTTCATCCTTTCTGATGGAGGCATAATATTCCATTGTATTTATAGACCGTATCTTCTTTATCCATTCATCTGTTTAAGGGCATCCCAGCTCCTTCCACAGTTTGGCTATTGTGGACATTGCTGCTATGAACATTGGAATGCTCTTTTTTTTTTTTTTTTAAAGATTTTATTTATTTATTTGACAGAGAGAGATCACAAGTAGGCAGAGAGGCAGGCAGAGAGAGAGAGGAGGAAGCAGGCTCCCTGCTGAGCAGAGAGCCCGATGCAGGACTCGATCCCAGGTCCCTGAGATCATGACCCGAGCCGAAGGCAGTGGCTTAACCCACTGAGCCACCCAGGCGCCCGCATGTGCCCCTTCTTTTCACTATCTTTGGGGTAAATACCTAGTAGTGTAATTGTTGGGTTATAGGGTAGCTCTATTTTTAACATCTTGGAGGAATCTCCATACTGTTTTCCAGAGTGGCTGTACCAGCTTGCATTCCCACCAACAGTGTAAGAGGTCTCCCCTCTATCCACAACTTCTCCAAAACTTGTTTCCTGCCTTGTTAATTTTTGCTATTCTGACTGGTGTAAGGTGGTATCTCATTGTGGTTTTGATTTGGATTTCCCTGATGGCTAAAGATGATGAACAATTTTTTTCAATGTGTCTGTTAGGCATTTGTATGTCTTCTTTGGGGAAGTATCTTTTCATATCTTCTGCCCTTTTATTGCCAGAATTACTTCTTTTTTGGATATTGAGTTTGACAAGTTCTTTATGATATTTGATCTGTAATGTCATTTGCAAGTATCAAAATACTGAGTCTCTTTTTGATCCCACAGTCTTTCAACTACAAAATCCTTCTCCCACTTTCAAAACTGAACATCATTAGTCTTTGTTTCCTGCAATACCTCTAATAGGGTCTCAGGAATAGGGATTGGCTATCAACTCTAACACATGTTGGCAAGATATCTTCCCCAGTCTTGATGCATATAAATTCAGCCAGGCCTGTTTCAAGGACTTAAATGCACTTGCCTTGATTTCTTTTCTTTTTTTTCTTTTTTTTTTTTTTAAGTTCATACCAATTTATTCTGTTTCCCAGCAATGTAGCAAGTTTGCATTTGCTTGCAACCAGCAGTGGATATTACAATTCTTTTTTTTTAATTAACATATAATGTATTATTTGTTCAGGGGTATAGGTCTGTGAATCATCAGTTTTACACAATATGCAATCACCATAGCACACACCCTCCTCAATGTCCATCACCCAGCCACCCAATCCCTCCCATCCCCCTCCACTCCAGTGACCCTCAGTTTGTTTCCTGAGATTAAGAGTTGTATGGTTTGTCTCCTTCTCTGGTTTCATCTTGTTTCATTTTTTCCTCTCTTCCCCTATGATCCTCTGTCATGTTCCTCAGATTGCCACATATTAGTGAGATTGTATGAAAATTGTCTTTCTGATCGACTTATTTCACTAAGTTAATACCCTCTAGTTCCATCCATGTTGTTGCAAATGGCAAGATTTCATTTTTTAAAAATTTTTATTTTTTATTAAGATATAATGTATTATTAGCCCCAGGGGTACAGGTCTGTGAATTGCCAGCAAGATTTAATTTTTATGACTGCATAATATTCCATTGTATATACACATACCACATCTTCTTTAGCCGTTCTTCTGTTAATGGACATCTAGGCTCTTTCCATAGTTTTGTACTTGGCTTGATTTCAAGTGAACACATGGTATACACTGATACATGGTTGCAGCATACAATGTCTCAGTTTATGGCTTAGAAAACTATCCTATAATATATCAGAATACTAATTTTTTTATGGATATTCAAAACACTTCAATGCTTTTTTTCTAAGTAATGACACCGAGGCTAAGGAGTAACAAGAGGTTTATTATTATTATTATTATTTTAATAATTTATTTATTTATTGACAGAGAGAGACACAGAGAGGGAACAAAAACAGGGGGAGTAGGAGAGGGAGAAACAGGCTTTCTGCTGATCAGGGAGCCCAGTGGGGGGCTTGATCCCAGGTCTCTGGGATCAAGACTTGAGCAGAAGACAGATGCTTAATGACTGAGCTACCAATGAACCCCAAGGCTTGTTATTATTAATAATTAAAATTGCTGTTAAATATTTGCTTTTATTCAGGAAACTGTGCTCTGCAATTGTTAGAATATGACAAAGTCATCTTCCCTGCCTCAGGGTACTTTAGGTTTAATGAGGTGAGAGAGATCTTAACAGATAATTTCAGTATTCTATCTTAAATTCTGAGAGAGTGGAAGGTATTCTGGGAGCCCAAGTGTCCAGCCAAGTGTCATCAGAATATGCAGATAGTTGTGTCAACATGCAGATAGCTAGATTTGGACACTGTTGGGTATGCTTAATGTCTTGAGAGTAGAGGACTTCACTTAGGAAAAGCATATGATACGAAAAGAACATCGGGCCAAAGACTGAACTATGTATACCAGTGTTTGAAGAGTTAATAGTAAGAGGAACCCACTAGTGAGATATAAGGGGAGAACAATGGGGGTATCACACATGCTAGGGAAGTAGATTTACTGGAACAATGGAGTGGCCAACAGTGTAAAATACAGAAAAAAATGCAGAGTAAAATAGGGACTGAAGAATGATCGTAGGATTTGTGTATGTAAGGATCAATAATAGTGCCCAGAGAGAAAGAAAATAATTTTAGTATGTGGATGGTTGGGGCAAAAGCTAAATTGTGTGGTTTGGTGACGGAATAAGCATGTAAGTAGTATCTATTTAAACCATACTTTCAAGAAGATTCAAGAAGATTGTACCAGCCTGGGACCCAGCAGGAGACCAAGGGCAGACTCTTACTGGGTAATTTGAGGAGGCTAAATAAAAGGCTTATATATAAAGTGGGCAACTGATACCGTTTCTTTATGTAAGGAATACCCATGGGCTAGTTATAGCACAGGGTTACCATCCATTGGCCAAAAGAGCTAAGATGAAGGAGAGAGAAGAGGGTAAGGAGGCAAAGGGAAGAGAGAGAGAGACAGACTGTATAAAGAAGGTTGCCTGACAGGAGCTGTGACCTGGAATTAAGTAAAGGAATTGAGCTGGCCTATAGCAACACCTAAAATAGCTAAAATAAAAAGACTCCGACTCCTCATTCTCCTTCTTCCCTTGTATCTCCTGGTGCTGCTCATTGGCCAAACCAGACTGGAAGCAAGGCAACAAATAAGCCCATTGGTATAGTCATAGGCCAGCATCCAGGGCAGGTGGAGAAGGGTGGGAATGGTCTAGATGGGTAGATAAGGTGTGTGCAGAACAAAATTAGTTTGAGTAGAGCAGTAAGAAGAGACAATATTTGTTAAAGTGGTTGCCAAGTAAAAGAAAGGGGTTGAGTTTTGTAAATTTTTTTTCCCCACTGCACTAGTATGGGAGAGATGAGCTAAAAGCTGAGGTAAAAAGTCAGTAGAAAAGTAGTTAAAGCTATGGAAGAATATTAGGATAATTGATGGCAGATAAATCCTAGAGGATTCAGGTGACAGATAAAAAGTCAAGGTATAAGGGTTGGCTTTAAATGGAAGGAAGAACTTTCAGCTTCTCAGATTGGAAAGAAGGAGAGGCAGAAGCACAGTTGTTTTGAATCTGTAGGTGATGAAGGGACCAGAAGGGAAAGTCAAGAAATTTAGAGAGCTGATCACTTTGTCTCAATTTTCCTGACAAAGAAGGCTGAGAGTGGGAACGCAGGGTGTGGGTGGATTGTGAGAAAGTTCTATTTCTCTGAGTCTGTCACTGGGACAGGGCCAGAGTAGGCAGAAGGAGGAACTGACCAAGACAAGAAATGTCCACTGAAAGCCTCGTTAATGTTGGAAATCCCAAGCTATCGTGCACAACGGAGGGATTTTCTCTTTCAATTACAGACGTGCAGCAGCCCGACTCTATAACTGAAGAGGACCAGTTGAAGGGATGATTCAGGGTCATGGCTTTATCAGATGAGCTCAGTGGCAGGCATCTTCACTGGAAAAGAGCCCACTGATGCTCACCCCTCAAAATCCATCTTATACAACTGCGATCATTTTATGTTCATCCCTTTCTTCCAGGTGCTCTTTTTAAAAATGGTATATTTGGGGTGCCTGGGTGGCTCAGTGGGTTAAAGCCTCTGCCTTTGTCTCAGGTCATGAATCCAGAGTCCTGGGATCGAGCCCCACATCAGGCTCTGCAGAGAGCCTGCTTCATTTCCTCTGTCTCTGCCTGCCTCTTTGCCTACTTGTGATCTCTGTCAAATAAATAAATAAAATCTTAAAAAAATATATAAAATGTTATATTTGCAACCCACTTAAACCCACAATAATGGTGGCATTCTTAGAATTATTTCATTAAATTTAGATAAAATTCCTACAAGTATTATGATTACCATTTTCATGCTTAGTACAACACATTTTTTTTCTGAAGGTTAAAGCAAGTGTCACCTAAGGCAGATAAATAGTTGTGGTTTAAATTTTAGTAAAAAACTGTACCACATTTATATACTTACATTCCATGTAGAAACCATCTCTTTGCTAAATCCACATAGCTTATAACTAACAAATTAATATTATATTTCAAAAGGAAGAGAAAGAATTGAATTAATACAATGACATTTCCTCTTCATTTCTTTCATTTGTTTCCCATCAATATGATTAGTGTTTTGTTTTGTTTTTTAAAGATTTTATTTTAGAAAGAGAGGGTAAGGGAGGGAGAGAGAGAGAGAGAGAGATCACAAGCAGGAGTAGGGGGAAGGGCAGAGGGAGAAGCAGACACTGCTGAGCAGAGATGCCAATGCGGGGCTCCATCCCAGAACCCTGGGATCATGACCTGAGCCGAAGGCAGATGCTTAACCAACTGAGACACCCAGGCACCTTGATCAGTGTTTTTTTTTTTTTTTAAAGTGGTCAGTTATATTTTCAAATTTCTAAACATTTTAATTTTTTACAAATAAAGTCAATGGAGAAGCAGTATTGTTAGAAAAGAGTGTCACTTGCTATAGCTACTACCCAGCCCCCCAAATCTATACTGATTGTTTGGAACATAGTTCAGTATTACCCAGTTGGAATTGTACCTTTGCAGCTTTACTCTACCAACTTTTGACATGTGTGTCCTTGTGTGGGAGATGAAGCCTGCCTACTGGTAAAGACAGATTTTAATTGTACATAAATGTTCTCCCTACAAAAAATGATGATTTCTGTGAGTCTTTTATGTTCTCAGATTCATTTAACAAATAAATGCTTCTATATTGTTGTTCTTGATTAGGTGTGGAAACAGGTTTCTTGATTCTGTTAATATTAAACAAGACATAGCAATTTGGGAAGATTTCTTTTCATATAGTAAAGAATAACAAAAGGAAAATAAGGAGCTGGGATGTGTCATGTAAATTGATTACTGTGCCACTGAAGTCTCTAATTGATTCATGATGGACGTTGCTGCTGTAAAGTTATTGATTTTGCTTCTCTTGCACCATTTTTCCCATAACCGTTAATGGAGGTAGGATGATTCTACAGGAATCACTAATTCAAAGGCAATGCTTGAAATTAAATTACTATAGTCTAGCAGCTATTTTATTTTGGCTTTAGTGAAATAAGGACCAGATAATAATACTTTATCCATGTTTCTTGTCCTTGCATACAATCCATTAGATCCAGAAAGTATATTTTCATTTCAAACTATAAACATCAATGCTTAGAATAACTATGTATTCTTGCAGAGTCTGAAAAGAGAAAGACTTGGCTCACATATAAAGGGCAGATTATTTTAACTTAGTCTTTGACTTCAGTTTCGTAAGATGATATTTATTGGGGAAAAAGTAGAAATGGTGACTACTGTCATGGAACACAGCCTTTTGAGGAAGAACAGAAATTTTAAAAGTAAATGAAAAATTACCTTTCTAGGTTCACTTTCCATCTCTTAGTCCCAGGGACATTTGACTGCAAGAATCTAGAATAATTCAAGGTTCTTTAAATATACCATGATCTTGGTCTTCTGCACTTCTCTACCAGCTGTGTGTGTCTGCTCACAGTTCCTTCCAGGCTTTATTTCTTTAGTGAATTCCTCCTTATGATTTAAGATCCTGCTCAAAGTCTTGTGAAGTTTTCCCAAATCCCCACACCAGGCAATGTTTGTGGCTTCATGCAACAGATGCGTATTAGTCACTTTCCTTCACTTTCAAGATTCATCCTATTTGTCCAACACCTTCTAGTACTACAGCTCTCTTATCTGATATGATTAGACCAAAAATATTACTAGCTAACTGATCAAGAAAATCTGTATGCTATGCTAGGCATTCTTCGGCATTCTTTAGCTACAGCAACGTATTTTCCCCAGCAATGACCAAATAAAGAAAGTACTATTACTATCCCCCTTACAAATGAAGTAAATGAGGCACAGAAGGTTCAATAACTTGTCTAGAATCACATAGCTAATGAATATAAGACCACAGTTTGAGCCCAGTGAATATGGCAATAGAGCTTATACTCTTACCCAAGCATTGTATGTAGCTTAGTAATTAGTAGTTTAGTAAAAACTTTTGGCAGATATTTTAACTAAAAACCTTAAAAAATATATATTCAATTACCAATGTTTGGAACCATTTTTAGTCTTTATTATGTATACCATACCATAATACAGACCCTGAGATTTTCAATTTTGGTTTCTTTAAGTGCAGCAAGAGACTCTACTGATGAACATATATAACTGACTGTTAATGAGCATATAATTCAACTGATGGATGTAGAGGTTTACTGGCTGACCAGTCTAGAGCATCTGGTCTGCTGTGGGCATCAGTCAGTGGGTTGTACAAAGGTAATGGAAAGTGATGGTCACACTAGTCATGTTGATTAAGTAGAGGTTAATTCAAGAGGTCTTAGTCTTTTTTTTTTTTTTTATTGTGTACATTCCTCTGCCTCTGCATTTACGTTTTGTGTTGAAACTACCTGTTTACATACACTTGTTCTTTATGGAACTGTAATAAGCAAGCTTATTTTATTCATCTTTATTTCCTCAATACCTACAAGACTGTCCTGCACATAATAAGGGCTTCTGAAAATCTTTGATGATTTAGAATAATTATAATAGACCAAATTGTCCCACCCCATTGTTTTAACATACGAACAAGAGGGTCTACTGCTGCCATTCTGGGAATCCTTGTGGATGGGACAAACTCTTGTGTATTATGTAAATAAAATTTTAACTGAAATATAACTCATTTGTAGAAACGTGTATAAACCATTAGACCACTGCTTGAGGAATTGAACACATACATGTTACCTGCACCTAACCTGAGGAACATGTCAGAAGCCCTGTCCCCTGGGCCACTGCATTCATTCATGACAGACCCCTCCCAAGATTTAACTACTTACTGTTCTGACTTTCAACGCTTTAGGTTAGTTTTACCTCTTTTTTGGGATATTTATTTATGTATGGTGCCCTCTATACCCAGTGTGGGGCTCGTACTCATGAATCCAAGATCAAGAGTTGCATGCTCTCCTGATGGAATCATCCAGGTGTCCCTCTTTTTTGGGGCGGGGGAAGGGTGTATTTTTAGAGTTATATAAATGGAATGATACAGTATGTACTCATTTGTATCTGGCTTATTTCACTCACTATTATTTTGTAGGAGCCATTCATGTTATCTGTATTTGGGGTTCATTTAACATTCATTGTAGAGTTTTTTACTGAATGAATACCTCAGCTTATCCATTCTGCTCTTTTTTTTTTTTTTTAAAGATTTTATTTATTTATTTGAGAGAGAGACAGTGAGAGAGAACATGAGCAAGGAGAAGGTCCGAGGGAGTAGCAGACTCTCTGTGGAGCTGGGAGCCCAATGCGGGACTTGATCCTGGGACTGCGGGATCATGACCTGAGCCGAAGGCAGTCGTCCAACCAACTGAGCCACCCAGGCATCCCTCCATTCTGCTCTTGATGTACATTTGGGTTTCCAGTTGGGGCCATTATGATTGGTCTGGCTACCAAGGTCCTTATACATGTGTTTTATTTACATGTGTACAGTAGTTTTTGGAGGGAGTAAAATTTCTGAGTCTAGAGTGTGTTTATCTTTAGCTTTAGTAGATACTCATCAAGCAGTTTCCCAAATGGTTGTATGAATTTGTACATCCACCATCAGTTTATGAGAATTCAATTTTTGCTATGTTCTCATTACACCTGTTCTTTTCTTTTTCTTTTTAGACATTCTGGTGAGTAAGTAAGTGTAGGGTAATATATTAAGGTTTTAAATTGCACTCCCTTGATGTCTAATTAAAATGAGAGCTATTCTATACATTTCATGGCCATTTATATAATTTTTTTTGTAAAATGCTAATTTTTCTATCAGAGTTGTCTGTTCTTAATGATTTGTAACAACTGAAATAGAATAGAGATGGTCCAAAGATGCAGGACAAAATCACTTGCGTATCTAATTTTGCTTATATGGAAAGTTGAAAATCTAAGTGGTGAATGAAAGAGAAGAGATTTCTGCACCAGAATTTGGTTATTTTGCAATCAATAAATACTTGGAGATGGCATTCTCAGTTCATCTGGGTGAACACATGCTATACTTGTGCCGCTTACTAGATTCAACATAAGCAGATGGTGTTTATTTTACTTGGAATGGCTGGTAAATTCTGGTAAAATAGGGAACCATTTACCTTAAATAGATCGTTCAGTACACCTAATGTTTAGAAGGCCTAAGTGGCTTGGCCAAGCTTATACAGGTAGTCATTGTCAGAGATAGTGTCTAAACCCTTGCCTCCTGACTCCTGAGAGACGTTTCAAAATTTTTTCTTGCCGCACAGTTCTTCCGATCCAGAAGCAAGAGATACCCCATCAAGAAAATGGGGAATGGACTTAGAAACCAGGAAAGTGAGTTCTGGGTCCAACTGTCAATGGCTGGCTCTACATCCAAGTGCCTAATCCTTTTGGCTCCTCTGAGTTTCAGCTTTCAGATTGCCCCAAATGAAAAAATACTGAAGAATTATTACATTTCAAGTAAATTTGATTACAACTGTAGAAGATTAAAACTAATATATCATCTAGACTAGATATATACTTCTAAATATTTCTAGAAGATAATACTCCAATAGAGGAAACTATTTACCTAGTCTATATTTCCCAACAGTGAAGAATTTGTGTGTGATATTAAGTAAAAGCTGCATTGTTTTAGAAATCAAATACAAAAATGAACACATACTTAAATAAATGTGCTAGAATTGGTTTTCCTAAACAAAAGCTCTAGAAATTTCCTTTCATTATGAACACATATCTTTGAAGGTATTGCAACTAACTGCCCTACAGTAATTGCTCCCTCTGAGGCACAGCAATTATCTTATAAGGCAAAAGCTAAAGGCGCATATTAGATGTGTTCCTGGGGACAAAGGAAGAGTATCAAATGAGATCTAGAAGGGTAATAGAGTTGGGAGTGCATTATAAACTATAAACAAAATTATACACAGCATTGGGAATGTCAGCGCCTAATAGTGGAGCGAACACCGGAGTTGGCATTAGGAAATAGATTTCAGTCCCAGTTTGGCTATTTACTAGCTAAGTGAGCTTAGGCAAGTCCTGTAACTGCTCTGGCCCTCATCTGTTGAATAGGGATAATAATAATTGTCCTGCTTGATTTATAAAGTTTCAGGGAGAAATTAGTTAACATAAGCTTAAGTGCGTTGTAAAATGTATTGCATTTGCCAAATGTTAAATAATGTTCTTTTCTACTTACGTGCTGAAGACTCTCATTCCATATTCATTTGTATACACCCCCTTCTATGTGGTCAGCTGCCAACTCAAGAGTCGTGCCTTTGGTCGTCTGTCATGATGAAAGCGATTCAACCTCCTTTATCATATGATTGCTTTCTCCCCAGGCCTTGATCCTTTAGACCCTTTGCATCGCTCTTAAATTTAGATTAGGAATTCTCAAGTAGTGTAGCCTACTCTTTGAGTCCACTGGACTTGGGCTGGAAACCCCACTCATTAGCTACATAGACTTGGGAAGGTCTTTAAATCTCTCTAAGCTTCAGGTTTTTCTTTTTTTTTTTTTCATCTTTAAAATGGATGACTGTGAAAATTAAATAAGCACATAATCCGTGAAAAATACTTAGTACAATTCTTCTAATCCTGGTATTTTTATTGCAAAGATTCCAAAATGAAAACATGTAGAAACAGTCGCTTCTGTGATCAGAATAATTATATTCTCCAAGACAGTGTGGTCTAATGGTTCATTTAAGACTCAGGCAATACAGGGGTGCCTGGGTGGCAAGGTCGGTTAAATGTCTGACTTTGGCTTAGGTCATGATCTCAGGGTCCTGGGGTCAGGCCCCATGTTCTGCTCCTACCTAGTAGGGAGTCTGCTTCTATATCTCCCTCTGCCCCTCCTTGCTGCTTACTCGTGTTCTCTCTCTCTCTCAAATAAATTAATAAAGTCTCAAAAAAAGATTCAGGCAACACAGAGGGTTGTGTTCTTACATTCCCAGCAAAGCATAATAATGATGGTTTTTCTTTATCAGTTTTGTTCCTTTGAACTCGAGTGTGCTAAAAATTCTGTGGTAAGACCTTAGAAATAAAACGATTTTATTCTTCTGAGTATTCTTCTGAATTTTCAAATGCTAACAAGTAGATGTAGCTGCAATGCCACTTGGACATTAGTTTAAATCGATACCAGTAGTGGGGGCTCTGCCACTGCTTATTTCAAAATACGTGGCATTGACATAGCAGAGCCAGAATAGGTGACGAAACTGATCTCGGAGACTTGGAAAGATGAAGACAAATATTTACCTGTGACAACATTTGATAAAAGTGCTACTTGTGATCGCCTTTCAATGTCGTAGCTCTTTTGGAATTTCTGCTGCTTCTGTTTAGGAAAACCAATTCTAGTATTTTTATTTATGTGTTCATTTTATTTATGTGTTCATTTTTGCATTTGATTTCTTTTTTTTTTTAAAGATTTTATTTATTTATTTGAAAGAGAGACAGTGAGAGAGAAGGAGTGAGAGAGAACATGAGTGAGGAGAAGGTCAGAGGGAGAAGCAGACTTCCCATGGAGCTGGGAGCCTGATGTGGGACTCGATCCTGGGACTCCAGGATCATGACCTGAGCCGAAGGAAGTCGTCCAACCAACTGAGCCACCCAGGCGCCCCTTGCATTTGATTTCTCAACATTAGTAGTGAGTGAGGGTTGTGACTGGTTACTTTTAGCAAGACATGAGAAGAGGTGACCCCAGACAAGGGGTGGCTGGCTGATAAGCCAAGGAAAGGAATCGAGAATGGGAAAAAGTAGAAATAAGATTCGAAAGTCATTGTATGAAGAAGTCCATTAAGACTCTATTTTTGGGGGCGCCTGGGTGGCTCAGTGGGTTAAGCCGCTGCCTTCGGCTCAGGTCATGATCTCAGGGTCCTGGGATCGAGTCCCGCATCGGGCTCTCTGCTCAGCAGGGAGCCTGCTTCCCCCTCTCTCTCTCTGCCTGCCTCTCCGACTACTTGTGATTTCTCTCTGTCAAATAAATAAATAAAATCTTTAAAAAAAAAAAAAAAGACTCTATTTTTGTAGCAAAGATCAGATAATGGATACGACCCCTCACAAAGCCTGATGCTTTCCGTGTAGCAGCCATTATGGTGGGGGTAGCGGGAGCAGGAGTGGGAGGGGAGTCTGAGTCCAGGGAGAGAAGGAGAGAGACACAGGCCCAAGAAAGCAAAGCATTAAATCAGGCTTGAGAATGATACATAAAGAAAGAACTTTTTATGAGACTACAAGCACCAAGGAATTGACTGTAAATATGTCAGAAACTTATTAAATTTTTTCAAAGATGTATATTGCCAGAGAAACCACAAGCTTGGTCTTAAAAAGTCCCTTTACTATGTGAACCTGAAACCACACCTTAGGCCCTCAAATTTTCATAGGCAGGAAATAGCTAAGGAAGTTCTTCAATCTTGAAATAGGACAAACTCTCTAATCCCTATCTCAGGTCTGACTATGGAATATGGACCCAGAACCACTTCCAAGAAGTTGGAATTGGAAGCCAGAGAACACAGGATGGGAGAGGTTATCCCGCATAGCTTGCCCCATACAACAGGCTGAGAGACTAATAAAGGAATTTACCCCACTGCTGGGGCAGAGAGGCCTTCTAGTGCCTGCCAGGCAGACTCCCAACACTGCTGTGGACCAGTAACGGGGGAGTGTTTGAGCCATTTTCCTTGTCCCCTTTGAATAGGAGTGTTTGGTCAGCCAGCCTGTTCCTGGTCCACGCTTGTCTATTGTGTAAGTGTGTATGTGTGTTTGGATATTTGGGGGGGGGGAGTACTGGGGTAGGGACAGGTGGATAACTTGCCCTTCTAGTTTACAGGCCACTCCATTCCAGGTTTCCCCACATCGGGAAATGGCATTACCTTGGGCTTATCCTTGGGCTTAGATGAAAGAGAGGTTTTTAAAAATTTTTCTCTTTCTCTCTCAAATTGTTCATCCATTTATCTGCTAACCTGTCTATTTCACTGGCAAAAGAAATCCAGAATCGGACCACCTCTCACGACACCCATTTCTGCCTCCTGGTTCTAAGTCATCCTGACGTCTCAAAGTAGAAGTGAGATCATACACACCCTCTCCCAGGCTCCCTCAGATTCAAGTCCCTGGCCTCCCCCTTGACCCAGTGCTGCCCGCTTTGTCCTCCTTACTGCCCCCTGGCCGTGCAGAGCACTCTCTCACCTTGGGACCCCCTCCCCCCACAGCTAATTTACCACTTCATTTCATCACTACCTCGGCTCGCAGATTCTCTTCCTCGGAGACCCAACGACTCTTCATTTTTTTTTTTTTTTTTTTTTTTTTTTTGTAGCCCATATCACCACCTGACATTTTCTAGAATATTTAAGGAGTTTTGTTCTGTTCACTGACGTATACCTAACTCCAAAACACAGCCTGGAACATGGTGGGCGTTTGACAAACACTCATAATGTGAATGAAGATCTTGTTTGCTGCCACGTGCCACCATTAATAAACGTGACAAAGGAAGTGCTGTCAGGGCATAGAGTAGGATGGACCCAGTTCTTCCTGGGGTAGTTAAGTGAAAGCCTCCCACTGGGCGAGCTTCCCGGATGCTCTCCCTGTGCCATACGGGCCTTTGCACTTAGAAGGATCCTGTTCTTGGTTTAATGCTCTGCTGTTGTTATCTGGTTACTCCTAATAATTTTGAACAAGGAGTGTGCATCCTTTTAATTGTGACATAATTCACACACCATACAATTTACCACAAAGTATGCAATTCAGTACTTTTCAGAGTGTTCACGAAGTGGTGCCACCATCACCAGTACCTCATTTCAGGAACTTCTCACCGCCCCAGAAGGAAGCTGCATGCCCATGGGTAGTCATTCCCCATTTCCCACTTTCCCCCTGGCCATAGATCATATTCTCTGACTAAATTTGCTTCTCCTGAACATTTCAGATAAGTGAAACCAAACCTATGTGACTTTCCGTGTTGGGCTCCTTTCACTTAGTATGTGTTCAAGGTCCGTCCATCCTGTAGCGTGTATAGTACCCACCCTTCTTCCGGCTTGGTAATTTCCCTTTGTATCCAGACAGACGCCATTTTGGTTGCCGAGTCACCTGTACTGGATATTTAGGTTGTCTCTACATTTTGGCTATCATGAATAATGCTGCTATGAACACTGGCGTACTTGTGTTTGTGTGACTGTATGTTTTTATTATGTTTCTTGGATATCTCCCGAGGATTGGGATTGGTGGGTCACACTGTTACTCTGTTTAACTTTTTGCAAAACTGCAGAGCTCTTTGCTGCATTTTATACTCCTTCCAGCAATGCATGGAGGGAGGTGTCCAACTTATGTACATCCTCCCGACACCTGTTATTTTTCTATTACTGATAACACATTATTTTTCCAATTATAGCCATCCTTGAGGATGGGAAGTATATCTCATTTGGTTTTGCATTTCCCTAATGACCAATGATATTGAGTATCTTTTCATGTGCCTATTAGCCATCTGTATAACTTCTTTGAAGAAATCTCTATTCAAATCCTTTATTTTTTTTTAATTTTCCTTTTGTCTCTTGTTGAGTCATAATAGTTCTTTATATATTCTAGATATTACACCCATATCAAATATATGATTTGCAAATACTGTCTCCCATTTTGTGGGTTGTCAGTTTACTTTCTCTGTGAAGCAAGAGTTTTGGATTTTGATGAAGTCCTAATCAAAGGACTTCCCCTAATTCAAAGCCATACAAATTTATGCCTTTGTTTCCTTCTAATAATTTCATAGCTTTACTTCTTCCATTTAGGCCTTTGATCCATTTTGAATTAAATTTTGTATATGGTGTGAAGCTTGTATCCATATTCATTTTATGTTTGTGCATCATTTGTTGAAAAGATTAATCTTTCCTCATTGACTTGCCTTGATATCCTTGTCAAAAACCAGTTGAGCATAGATGCATGGTTTTAATTTTGGACACTTACTTCTGTTGCATTGATGCATGTCTGTTCTTATGACATTTCTCACTGTGTTGATTATGGTAGCTTTATAGTGAAATTTAAAACTGAGAAGTATGAGTCCTCCAATTACATTCTTATTTTTTGGTATTGTTTTGGCTATTCTGGGTCCCTTGCATTCCATTCAAAGTTTAGGATCAGCTTGTCAATTTCTGAAAAACTAGCAATTAGAACTTTGATGGGAATTGAATTGAAGCTGCAGGTCAATTTCAGGAATATTGTCATGTTAACAATATTAGGTCTCCCAATCCACAAACATGAAACGTCTATTTATTTAAATCTTTATTTCAGCAATGTTTTGTAACTTGTGTGTCTAAGTCCTGCACTTTTGTTAATTTTTTTCCTAAGTATTTTATTCTCTTTGATGCCATTGTCAATGAAATTGTTTTCTTAGTTTCATTTTCAGATGTTCCTAGCAAGTATATAGAAATACAACTAATTTTTAAAGAAAATTTCTTTATTTATTTGTTAGAGCAAGCGAGAGAGAGCACAGGCAGGGGAAGTGACAGACAGAGGGAGAATCAGGGTCCCTGCTGAACAGAGAGCTCATCACAGACACTTAACTGAGTGAGCCACCCAGACACCCGAAATACAACTAATTTTATATTGATTTCGTGTCATGCATCCTTCTGAACTCCTTTATTAGCTATAATAGCTCTGTGTGTGTGTGTATGTGTGTGTGTGTGTATTTCTCAGGAATTTCTATATTTTTTCATTCTGGGTGTCTTTTATTTAATTTCCTTGGCAATTTCTCTGGTTGGAACTTTCAACATTGCAGTTGAATACAAGTGGCAAGATGGGGCGTAGTTACCTCTTTCCCCATTTTAGGAGAGAGCTTTCAGTATTTTACTATTAAGGATAATGTTAGAGGCTCCAAATTTTTATGTTGTATTGGGTTCCTACAAGTTATGTAGGTGATCATGCCTCATAAAGGAGAGCACAGATGAGCTGAGTGTTAAAGGATAAGTAGGAGTTCCCCAGCATGCGAAGGGGAAGAGAGAGAACACTGCATGATCACAGATAGATTCTGGATCTCAAAGTGGTTGAGTATGACAGGAACATAAGATCAAATGCGGAGTGAAGGAATCAGGTTGGACAGGCAGGCTGAACTGAGCCATAGTAGATTTGCTGACTTAGTAAAGAGCTTTACTTTTGTTTTCTGATTTTTTTGGGGGGGGGGATGGTTCTGCGATACTCTGATATTTGATACACAATAGCAAAAAGTGGAATGAGGGGAAGTGAGACTAGAAACTGAGGCAGGTAGGGCAATTCGTGGATTCCAAATTTGAGACAAAGAATCTAAATCTTGCCAGCTTTACCTTGGACTAACCATTTACTTGGTTTTGAAGACTTATTTTCTTTCTTTCATTATTTTTCTTAAATGGAAAACACCTTTAGTAATAGAAACATAAATACTGAGTAACTATTTTAAGAACTATGCTAACACCAGTAATGGGGTTTACAATATATGTTTTGTTATTTATGAAAAATACATGTTTGTCTTTATGATAACCCGGAAAATTGAGATTATTTTTTTTAAGTCTGCATTATTCATTTATTTATTTATTATGTTCAGTTAACCAGCATATGAGTACATCACTCGTTTTTGATGCAGTGTTCAATGACTCATTAGTTGCGGATCCCACCCTTTCATATGGTAAGGAACAATGGGGCCTAGAAGATTTCATTAGTAAATTGAAGAATAGTATTAGTAATTTTAGGATGTTTTGCATTTGCATTTTACCAGCCACCCCTATCCACATCAGGCATTCCCTGACACATTTATAAAATCAAAAGATAATCCTTTTTGCCCTTTCCCCTCCCTCCTTTCTTTCTTTTTTTTTTTTTCTTCCTCTCTACTCATCTTCGTTTCCCTTTTTTTGTTTTTTACACTTATCAAGTAATTAGTTAATTCCTCAAAATGTGTTTAGGACCTAAGAGGCTGAACTAGATCTATAACACATTCCTTGTCCTTGAAGAGCTTATGGACTTAGGAGTGGCTGAAGTAAAGCAGGGCAGCCAGATTTCAAAATAGAGTGTGATGTGTCATTGTTACCTTTCCTTCACACGTCTAAAATTTATGGAATGAATTTTCATCTGCCTCAGCCCCTTCACTGTGGTCTTCATTAAGATGAGCTTTTAGCCTCTGTTATTTACATGATAGTGGCTAATCAATCCTGCTTTGTTGTGTTAGTTTAGCTTGGAATGGATTGAAAGAACTAGGGGTAGAATTAGTGACTTACATTAACAGAAAAAGTAAAAAGAACAAAACCAACTAGATCCTGTAAGAGTCAGATGAACTCGAGCTTCTGCCTGATCATGTATGGCTATAAATTCCTAGTCAATTCCCTAGAGTCACAGATCTGGAAAGTGATGGGCCATTTGAGGGGAAACTCCTCTATCTTCCTTCAAATTATGTAACACCAAATCCGTGTCATTAAACAAATGATTCTAACCCTTTTTTTCCTTGCCTTTATTGGATTTCAAAGTTCAGTACACATTCAAATTATTCAATTTTGATATCGCTTTTATGATCAAATGTCCTACTTTTGAAATGGAAAGCTCAGTTGGCCATGTTCCCCGTTAAGTTTAAGAAGCTTTTATCATTTAAATAAATTAAACCTTCCAGCATGGGTTCCACAGAACATAATGAAGCACAGAGAAGAAAAGCTTAAATGAAATAAACCTCTTTGCTGGTAGAAACAGAACAGGCTATTGTTCGTTCTACCAATAAATGTGTGGCTGGAGTCATAGTCTGATTCATGATTTTTCTTTTTTTTAATTTTGTCCTTAATTTTTGTGGTATTCATCAGCAATTTGATTTGCCATTGGACAAAAGATAGACAATAGAGTACATCAAGTGCAAAGGTTCTAGGTTATTAATGCAGAGGGAAAAAACCCCAAATATTAGAGTTTTAGAAGTTGATTTAATACCATGTGGGGAATCATGGATATACATATTTTTCTTTTACATTGTTTAATTCATGTGTTAGATGAATACTAAGATCTTTCACAGTTTCTAAAATGATTTCTTTGGGGAAATTAAAATTTTTTTCTAGAGAAAATGATCATGTCTACGTAATATTTGGGTAAAATTAATCTATATAACTTATGTATTCATTTAGCAGGAAATGTTTTCCTTTCTGTATGACACACTGCCCACACAGGAAATCAGCTGAATTATGAAAATGCTTATCATTTGTAGATCTTTCAATTGTCAAAGACTAGTAGGTAAAATTTTTTAAAAATTTAAATAAAAACATGCTCTTTTTAAAGGGCTTACCCAGATAAAATTGATCCATCTTTCCCTTCTGTTATTAAGTTGAACCATTTTATTATATACATAATTAAAACGTTAAAGGTAAAAAGCACTTCTTAGAAGGAAGGATCAGCAGAATATATTTGAGAAGGCCCATGCTCGTAATCGTAATGTGGAATAATTACCATGCTATTTTTTATGATGAAATGTAGTCTCCTTAGTAATGAAAATGCATTGTTATTTAAATTTGGAGTTTAGGGTCATAAAGTTATCTTTAAAATTATGACAACTTATAGAAAGGGCCTATGACATTTAATGTTTTTGAAAAACAGTGAGTTATTTCCATCAGGCACCCCTGCTGTTTTGTGTTATTTATCTACAATGCATTCTTTATAATTTAAGACAGAACAAAAAGCTATCATCCTTTACAGATACGACATGGTTCAACTTGTGGTGGTACCTCTGTGGATAATTAGTCTTTAAACTTGTAATCATGATAAAATCATCTCTCTTTTTTTTAAAAAATAAAGATTTTTATTTATTTATTTGACAGAGACACAGTGAGAGAGGGAACACAAGCAGGGCCAGTAGGAGAGGGAGAAGCAGGCCTCCCGCCTAGCAGGGAGCCTGATGCGGGGCTCAGTCCCAGGACCCTGGGATCATGACCTGAGCCAAAGGCAGAGGCTTAACGACTGAGCCACCCAGGCGCCCCTCATCTCTTCATTTTTTAAAAATTTTCAGTGCCTGAAAAAAAGTGTGGCATTGTCACCAACTAGAAAATAAGTTCTTAGACGTTATGGCAGCCTTACAATGGAATCAGAGATAGGTTCTCATTCAAGTTCTTCAATGATTTGTGGGTCAAAGGTTTGAATGTGATTACATTGAGACAGCATTTGTTAACTATCTACTTGTGCCCAGCAGTGGGCTAGGTGCTGAGGATGCCAGGAGGTAGATGATGTTGTGTTTGTCTCCAAGTGAGGAAATAAGAGTAGACATTCATGATCAATTACAAGAATATAGATATCATTGACTCATTGTTTAGGAACTGAAAAATAATGTTTAAAAAGCAGAAAATCTTCCCATTTGTAGTAATTTTTATTCATAGAACTATCACAAATATACTTCGCTGAATGTATGAGGATTTTATTGGTGAATAACATTTACTTATTGAGGACCTTCAGTGTAACACTGTTGGAGAGTCTAGAGATATAGCACATAGTAAAAGAGACAAAAATCTCTGCCCCCATAAACAAGTGCATTATGTAGTAGTGGGATCAAGAATGGTATTAGAGTCCAGGGAAGACTATACCTTTTGACCCACCCTGCCCTGTTTTTCGTAAAGCCAGGGTATTTAATGTAAATAGAAACAAGTTAAAAGAAAACCCAAAAGCTACCTTAAAGAGAGCAAGATGCTACAAAATGCAGCATGTATTTTAAAGGCTTTGCCTTTGAGAATAGGATGGCTTAGAAGTTGCCTCTCCTAACACCTTCCCCAGCAAGCACAGAGCTGTGGTCCTTTAAGTCACTGCTTTCAGGGTTGGTGCACCATGGCAAATGTTCTGTGAAGGGTTATCTGTGGGGTGTGAAACTGCTACATCATTCCCTACTTTACCCACTCAACTACCTATATCTTGGTGGGTCCAGGAGGAAGTGTTAGAATTACCTTACAGAGCTGCAGTAGAGTGTAATGGTTGCACTGCTTGCAACTGGACTTCTTGGATTTATCCCGGCCACTGACTCCTTGGGTGATCTGGGGCAAACCACCAAATCGACTCTCTGTGCCTCAGTTTGCTCTTCGGAACTTGAGAATAATAGGACCTATATCAAAGAGCAGTTATGAGAGTTAAAGGAGGTAATACACGTGTGGAAGTGGCCCTTTGCTATATGCAAACTTTTAGTAACTTTTTTTTTTTTAAAGATTTTATTTATTTGACAGACAGAGACCACAAGTAGGCAGAGAGGCAGGCAGAGAGAGAGGAGGAAGCAGGCTCCCCGCTGAGCAGAGAGCCCAAGGACTCGATCCCAGGACCCTGGGATCATGCCCTGAGCTGAAGGCAGAGGCTTTAACCCACTGAGCCACCCAGGCGCCCCTTAGTAACTATTTTTTAATAAGTCATACTTTACATTCTACAGCCAAAAGAAAGAGTAAATTTCACCTCATTCAGTAAACTCCATCTAACCCAGTCATTTTTATAAAGTTGCCTCTGGCTAAAAGCTTGGTTATGGTAAATAGTTGGCCGAAGCCAAGTATTATTGTTTTCACCTGGGCTCCAGGTCAAATTCTGTAGCTTGGGTAGGAAATTTCCTCATGACTCTCTCTTCCCAGCCCTCTCTCTGCACCTGGTTCTGCTTTCTCTGATTGCCTAAGGACCCACTACTAAGGGGAGGGGTGGGGGTCCGCTTCACACCCAGGGCTTGTCTGTGAGACCTGGAGAGCTTGTGGTAACTCCTCAGAGCCTTGGCCTTTGAGCTGGCTGCACCAGTGACTGGGCTGATTTACTGTGTGCATATTTATTGGTCTGAAAGGCCCTGGCAGCAGGGGTCCTACAGAGTGTAGTGACTTCTCCCCCTTCTTGAAGTACCTTTGCCTCATCTCGCTTCCAGGGGGCTTAAATCACAATTGTCCACCTTCTGTAGTTCCTGGACCGGTGGGGACCCTAACCATGCCCCTCCAGGCACACAAGAAGTATGGGTAGACACGAGGAGGTGAACCTTTCCCCTCCTCATAAAAGAGGGTTTATGCTTTTTTTTAAAGCAGGCTTTGTTGGCTCTGGAGAGTAAACTCATGGGTCCTGCTCTCTGCAAAGTCCAGATGAGAAGTCAGGGCCTGTCTCAATGTGTGTAAGTACCCCTCAAGCTCCAGGGGCTAAGTCTAGCTCCACCTCATCTCCTATCCCCCTGGAGTGGGGAGATGGAGAGAAAGGAACAATGTGCAGCACTTAGGATTCTGATATCCCAAATCTCTTTTCTTTCTCAATTCCTTTTTTATCTTCATGGTGGCCAAATATGCCATATGCCAGCCCAGTTCTATCTCATTTGTCCCCTGATGCAGACTGGCCCCCTGGTTCTGGGACAGGACTCCTTTGTACTAGGCAGTTTGGCGTCTCGGTTCTCAGCTTAATAGTAGCAGTCCAGACACCTTTGTTTGCTCTTGGTTTGTGGGGAGGGGCCAGATGGTGGCCAGGGAAACTGCAGAAGGCTTCTTTTATTGCTGTTTTACGTGGGCTTAAATCACTAAACATTCTGAACTTGCTAAGCACACAATAATTATAAGCAGTCATTAGCTTTGATATTGAAAATTTAAAGCATAATGCTTTTGGCTAAGATGCCAACAAATATTCAGTTCTAGGGACACCAAATATTTCAATATAATTTCTAAAAACTGTGAACTTCACATAACAGTACACATGGGTACTACAGAGATAGTAATATTTTTGTCTATTATATACCAGTAGCATTGAAACAGATCCTTTTATCGTATATATAAATGCAGCTCTCAGTTACTACATCACACTAAGGCTGTATATATCCAAGGCTAAGGAGCTACCTTTAAAAAAACAAAAAGGTCAGAGTTGAGTGGGAAGGAGGATGTGGACAGTTATTTGTCCCTCATGTCAGTTTCTAAAACCAAACTGAGTACCTTTTTAATGAAGAGGAATGGAAAAGGAATATGGTATCTGTGTTCATGTTTGAATTTAATATTGTGAAGGCTCAGTATAAGCTCTGTTTACTTAGGAAGCATGAGGAACATGTCAACCCTTTGAAATATTATGCTGGAACTTTGATGTCAGACTGTCAGGTAAGTATTACATGATTTAAAAGATCCAATTTTGGGATACCTGGGTGGCTCAGTCTGTTAAGCATCTGCCTTCAGCTCAAGTTATGATCCCAGGGTCCTGGGATAGAGCCCCATGTCGGGTTCCCTGCTTAGTGGGGAGCCTGCTTCTTACCCTCCCACTCCCCCTGCTTGTGCCTGCTCTCTCTCTCTGTCAAATAGATAAGTAAAATTCTTACAAAAAAAAAAATCAATTTCATGTGCCACCAGAGAGGGGAAAAATATGCTGGTCTTTATAGACATTTATTGAATTTAGAGAATATTTATTTTAAAATACATATCATTACCACTTAATAAGCTGTGTTTAGTGCATCAGTCTCAATTTAGAAAGTGTGCTCTTAGAGGATTGCTATCTCCCTGACTTTTCTGTTAAGTGACCATCACTAGTATTGGTTTCTAGTATAAACTGATGTTTGTAATGTTACTCTGGAAGCTATTGAATCCTCAAGAGGTGCTGGAGATGGTTTCAAATAGAAAGTATTTTATGAGAGTTCAATGGAGAGAACCAAAATATTTTAAGTGTCTCTTGTATGCTATGCACTTGCCATATATCTCCAATCTAACCAATAAATTAATGAGAGAGGGTGATGAAGTAATTTTGCCAGCCTCAGAAAATTGTGATTCTTTTTTTTAAATCCATCTTTTTTTTTTTTTTTAGATTTTTTTATTTATTTGACAGAGAGAGATCACAAGCAGAGAGGCAGGCAGAGAGAGAGGATGAAACAGGCTCCCTGCTGAGCAGAGAGCCCGATGTGGGACTCGATCCCAGGACTCTGAGACCATGACCTGAGCCGAACGCAGCGGCCCAACCCACTGAGCCACCCAGGCGCCCAGCCCCTGAAATTTTTAATTTTTCAGTGTTCCAAGATTCACTGTCCATGCACCATACCCACTGTTCATGCAATATGTGCCCTGCTTAATACCCACCACCAGGCTCACCCACCCATCCATCCTTCTCCCCTCCAAAACCCTGTTTGTTTCTCAGAGTCCACAGTCTTTCATGCTTCATCTCCCCCTCTGATTTACCCCAATTCTTTTTTCCTTTCCTTTTCTTAATGTTCTCCATGTTACTCCTTGTACTCCACAAATGAGTGAAACCATATCATAATTGACTTTCTCTGCTTGACTTATTTCGCTCAGCATAATCTCCTCCAGTCCTGTCCATGTTGATACAAAAGTTGGGTATTTGTCCTTTCTGATGGCTAAGTAATATTCCATTGTATATATGGACCATATCTTCTTTATCCATTCGTCTGTTGAAGGGCATCTTGGCTCTTTCCACTTTGGTGGCCATTGCTGCTGTGATGATTGGGGTACAGATGGCCCTTCTTTTCACTACATCTGTATCTTTGGGGTAAATACACAGTAATGCAATTGCAGGATCAAAGGGTAGCTCTATTTTTAATTTCTTAAGGAATCTCCACACTGTTTTCCAAAGTGGCCACCCCAACTTACATTCCCACCAACAGTGTAAGAGGATTCCCCTTTCTCCACATCCTTTCTCCACAACACTTGTTGTTTCCTGTCCTGTTAATTTTGGCCATTCTACCTGGTATAAGGTGGTATCTCAGTGTGGTTTTGATTTGAATTTCGCTGATGAGTAATGATGATGAACATTTTTTCATGTGTCTGTTAGCCATCTGTATGTCTTCTTTGGAGAAGCATCTTTTCATGTCTTCTGCCCATTTTTTGATGTGCTTATCTGTTTTGTGTGTGTTGAGCTTGAGGAGTTCTTTATGGAACATACGTGAAGCCCCAGCTTTGTTATTCTTCTTCAACATTTCCTTTGTGATTTAGGTTTTTTTCTGATTCCATACAAATTTTAGGGTTGTTTGTTCCAGTACTTTGAAAAATGCCAGTGGAATTTTGATCGGGATGGCACTGAAAGTACAGATTGCTCTGGGCAGTATAGACATTTTAACAATGTTTATTCTTCTGATCCATGAGCATGGAATGCTTTTCAATCTTTTGATATCTTCAGTTTCTTTCATGAGCGTTCTGTAGTTCCTCAAGTACAGATTCTTTACCTCTTTGGTTAGGTTTATTTCAAGGTATCTTATGGCTCTTGGTGCTATAGTGAATAGAATCGATTCTCTAATTTCCCTTTCTATATTTTCATTATTAATGTATAAGAAAGCAACTTATTTCTGTGCACTGATTTTGTATTCTGCCACATTACTGAATTGCTGTATGAGTTCTAGTAATTTGGGGAGTAGAGTTTTTGATATTAAAGTATGTCATTTGCAAAGAGAAGAGTTTGACTTCTTCTTTGCTAATTTGAATACCTTTTATTTCTTTGTGTTTTCTGATAGCTGTTGCTAGGACTTTCAATGTTGAACAACAGTGACAAGAGTGGGCATCCTTGTTGTGTTCCTGATCTCAAGGGGAAGGCTGTCAGTTTTTC
Source organism: Mustela nivalis (assembly GCF_964662115.1). Taxonomy (NCBI): domain Eukaryota; kingdom Metazoa; phylum Chordata; class Mammalia; order Carnivora; family Mustelidae; genus Mustela; species Mustela nivalis. The sequence continues at coordinate 37,751,088 of NC_139025.1, forward strand.
CCCATGAGAATATTATTCGCTTTGGGTTCTTCTTATATTTTATGAAGATGAGGAATGTTCCCTCTATCCCTATACTTTGAAGAGTTTTAACCAGGAACAGTTCCTTTTTCTGCATCATTCGAGAGGACCATGTTGTTCTTCCCTCATTGATTTGTTCTATCACATTGATTGATTTGCGAATGTTGAACCACCCTTGCATCCCATGGATAAATCCCACTTGGTCATGGTGGATAATCTTTTTAATGTACTGTTGGATCCTGTTAGTTAGGATCTTGTTGGGAATCTTGGCATCCATATTCATCAGGGATTTTGGTCTGAAATTCTCCTTTTGGATGGGGTCTCTGCCTGGTTCAGGGATCAAGGTAATGCTGGCTTCATAGAAAGAGACTGGAAGACAAATATCATATGATTTCATTCATATGTGGAATTTAAAAAACAAAACAAATGAGCAAAGGGAAAAGAAAGAGAGAGTGAAACCAGGAAACAGACTCTTAACTGTAGAGAAGAAACTCATGGTTGCCAGAGGAGAGGTAGGTGGGGAATGGGGGAAACAGGTGATGGGGATTAAGAAGTGCACTTGTCGAGATGGGCGCTGGGTAATGTATGGAGTGTGTTGAATCACTAGGTTGAACAGAACATTGTATGTTAATTCTGGAAGTAAAAAACTTAATAAAAAAAACTTCTGGAAATATGCACAGAAAATTATGAATACTGAAATCTGAGTGGGAGAAACACTTTACACTGAAATTGTTTATAATATTTCAAAAGGTAAGAAGAGGGGCGCCTGGGTGGCTCAGTGGGCTAAAGCCTCTGCCTTCGGCTCAGGTCACGATCTCGGGGTCCTGGGATCGAGCCCCGCATCAGGCTCTTTGCTCAGTGGGGAGCCTGCTTCCCCTCCTCTCTCTCTGCCTGCCTCTCTGCCTACTTGTGATCTCTCCCTCTGTCAAATAAAATAAAATAAAATAAAAATCTTTAAAAAAAAAAAGATAAGAAGAACCTGTAAGTAGGTTGGAATAATGATGAGAGAAAAAATGAATACTAACAGTAAAAAAATTTTAAGGAATATTGAAATTTGAGAGTCCAATCTCCCACCCCGTGATAGTATTACATGGACAACATGCTTACTTCTATTGGGATATTTTAGTGGTGTGAAGTTCATCAGTTTTCAAGGCTCTTTATTCAATAAAGAGCAGCTTAAAATGAAGTATATTTTGAGCTGGTATTTATCTCTCAGGAACTTTTACTTACAGATCCTAGTTCTGTACACCTAAATAAATGTAATCCCTCCCCCCGCCCATCATAGGTGCTATGTTAGTAAACTGTCTAACATTTTGGTACTTTTATAGCCTGGAACTCATAATTTAACCCCTAAGCAGGGGATGTTATTAAAAATGATACTGAATATATTGGTATATAAAAGGAAAACATACAAGAAATAAAGATGCGAGGAAATTTAATGTTTTCCTTACACATATATGGCAAACACATATATACTAACATATGCATTTATATGTTTTCTATTAAATGAGAACATAAACTAGAAAGCAAGTACCTCTCTTAACTGGGTGGTGGGTATTAAGTAAGGGACTTGATGGAATGAGCACTGAGTGTTAAAAGCAGGTAATGCATCACTAAATTCTACCTCTGAAACTAATAATATACTATATGTCAACTACATTGAATTCAAATTAAAAAAAATTTAAATGAAAGAAAAAAAGAAAGCAAGTACCTCTCTTCAGCTCTCTCTCCATTACATTCCCCTTCCTGTATGCAAGAGAGTAGGATGACATAAGCTAAGTCGGTGCTCCTATGGTGAGTTCTCAGTATACTGCATCCATTAAATGGCACTGAGGTATTTTTTCCCTTCCGAAGTGATCTTACCTTGCGTTTGAGGGTTTCCTTAGTAAAACAAAGTTTATCCAGCATCCCGTCACACGATTAGCAGTCCATCTAGGTTTATAATCACGTTCTGAACATCTCTCTCCCTCCACAGATCATTTTCCGAAAAATCAGTGACGTGAAGAAAGAGGAAGAGGAGCGCCTCAGGCAGAAGAACGAGGTCACCCTCAGCATCCCCGTGGACCACCCGGTCCGAAAGCTCTTCCAGAAGTTCAAGCAGCAGAAGGAGCTGCGGAATCAGGGGTCCACCCAGAGCGACCCCGAGCGGAACCAGGTTCAGGTAGAAAGCCGCTCCTTACAGAATGGAGCCTCCATCACGGGCACCAGTGTGGTCACTGTGTCGCAGATCACGCCCATCCAGACGTCTCTGGCTTACGTGAAAACCAGCGAGTCCCTCAAGCAAAACAACCGTGAGGCCATGGAACTCAAGCCCAATGGCGGTGCTGACCCCAAATGCCTCAAAGTCAACAGCCCGATCAGGATGAAGAACGGAAATGGGAGGGGATGGCTGCGACTCAAGAATACCATGGGGGCGCATGAGGAGAAAAAGGAAGACTGGAATAATGTCACGAAAGCCGAGTCCATGGGGCTACTGTCAGAGGACCCCAAGGGCAGCGATTCGGAGAACAGCGTTACCAAAAACCCATTAAGGAAAACAGATTCTTGTGACAGTGGGATTACAAAAAGTGACCTTCGTCTGGATAAGGCCGGAGAGGCCCGGAGTCCGCTGGAGCACAGCCCGATTCAGGCTGACGCCAAGCACCCCTTTTATCCCATCCCAGAGCAGGCCTTACAAACCACACTGCAGGAAGTCAAGCATGAACTCAAAGAGGACATTCAGCTGCTAAGCTGCAGAATGACTGCCCTGGAAAAGCAGGTGGCAGAAATTTTAAAAATACTCTCTGAAAAAAGCGTGCCCCAGACCTCTTCTCCCAAATCCCAAATGCCACTCCAAGTACCTCCCCAGATACCATGTCAGGATATTTTTAGTGTTTCAAGGCCTGAGTCACCTGAATCTGACAAAGATGAAATCCACTTTTAATAAATATACCTACACATATATATTTGTTAATATATTAAAAACAGTATATACATCTATATACATATGTGTGTATATACCGTATATACATCTATATATTTTCACTTGCTTTCAATATGATGAACACACTATGGATTTTGATATGTAAATACTGCATGTCCAGCTGGATTCTGGCCTGCCAAAGAAGATGATTATTTAAAACATAGATATTGCTTGTATATTATGCAGTTGACTGCATGCACACTTTACATTTATTTATAATCTCTATTCTAATACAAAAAAAAAAGTATGATTTTTGTTAACCAAGGCAATGTAACATTTGAAGAATCAGGGTCCAACCTGCCAATGTTGCCATGACAAATTTGATCTCAGGCTGAGTATATCGAGCTGTCATTTTCTCACTATTCTGTTAAGTTAAAATTAGAGATTAATGCCAAGGGAGGGTTCAACCTTTTAGACTGTTGGTACCATTTTATAATCTCTTTTCATAGGATATTTTTCTGTAACTTAGTGTTAGGTTATTTTCCCCAACAGGCAGTGTTTGCTCCATCTAAATGACTGTTTTGTTGCCTAAATCAGATAGCAGTGTGGGATATTGAGAACGTATTGCTATGAGTTTTGTGCATGAATTGCATTTTTGCTCAACTATACCTCTCCTTTTTAAACACTGTACTTAGATAGTAATCATTTACTCTTATGTAAGGAAATCCCTACTCCCTCCGTCTTGGAGAACAGCTGCCATCTTAGCTGATTTTATCAACCCCATAAATATGGAACTATTAATATAGTGTATATTATTATAGAAAAACTGCACCACAGGGTAAAAGGGCCTTTTAACAATTCACATTAGTGATGCTGGTTTTTCAGATGTGATGAATGTTCTAAATTTGTGTTTCTAAAACTTGTTCAAGGGTGAGGTTGAAAGGCTCTTGGCAAAGAAACAAAACACATTTGAGTAATCGTATCAAAATAATAACTATAATGATATAAATAAAAATGAATGTAAACAGATAGTTTTTGTAGCATATCTGTAACTTAGGGTGAAACACAGGTACAGAACCGTTCACACATGATTCTTAACAATGTTTATAGGGATAGCACATCAAACATGGTTAGGAAAAAACCTAAGAAGTAGATGTTAAGTTGCTCAGTTCAGATAACTGCTTTTCTATAATTTTATTCTGGTTACAATTTTCTAAAGCTTTTTTGCACACAGTTCTACTGTAGAACTTCTGCTGAATTGCTACACTAGACTACTGTGGCTCAGGCAGATCTATTTATGAAAGGAGGGTACTAAAGACTGAATTTCAGAGTCTTTTGAGTCCTAAATCCTCTTCTTAGAAAGTGCCTATAATCAACTAAAAAAAAAAAAAAGTAACAAACACTTGTGTATAGTTAGTCCCTTAAATGGTATGTATTGAGAATAAAATACATGTTCATTTGTAAGAACCCAGAAAAGTTTCTTTCTTTTGACCAAAGTATATTTTGTGAAGTTGATCAAAGAGGCATAATTTTAAACTGGTGCGTGCATGTTTAAGTTTGCATCAAGTTGAAAATAGACTCCGGTAATTTGTACATTATCGGACCATCTGTACATATATGTTAACAACATACACAACATGATAGCAAAATCAAAGGAGATTTTTTGACCTACCGTTGCCATTTTTATGAGCTTTTCTTACTGTGTCCCAGCATCCCCAAACAAAACCACCAGAACTGAAAGACAAGTTATTGCAATCAGACTGGAGAAGTGCAGAACACAGCAATTTACAAAAACAATTGGTATTTTAGAATTTCTACTAGAGCTTCTTCACATGCCCACAAGATGTGCCTCTAAAATCCAGGAGTCTCAGAACAGATAGAATGTGCCATGGGTTCCATTTCCCCTTCTTTGTGCCCACAACTTCCATTACTCAGCATGGAAATTTCCAGGGGAGCATGTCTCCATGCTATGCTACCTACCAACCAACATCAACCTATCACAGGCACAAGAAAATCTGGCCCTCACATTATAAGGAATCAGCCTTGAAACTGAGACTTAGGTTGCTTCCATGGTGAGGACGGTACTTTTTTCTGGACCTCTGACATTTATTGAATTTCAGGGTATTTTTCTATTTAATGGTGTATGAGACAAGCTTGGTTAAGCTTTTAAAGGTAAAATGAATGGTAAAAATAATCTGCATACAGAAATGGTCAGTCTAACCTTAGCCACATGCTTCAAAAAATAACCATTGGTGTAAAGCTGTGTCAGAACGACTAAAACAGCAGGGCAATCTGATGTTGCAATCTTTGCTCATGAGTGGTGCAAATATTGGCTGTGTTCTGCCATTGACTCAATTGACCTACAATATTATTGTTCATATACATGAGCAAGAAACATGGTTTTGAACTCCCCCAGGTTGTCCTCAAGGAGGGAAAAGTATCAATTGCTTATTTATGGTGCAGTTATCACACTATTCTTTTCCAGTCACCTGTGTTCCTATGTGCATGACATGACGAGGTGCTGAAGGCAGTCTACTGTTCTCAGCAGAAATGCATGTGTTCAGCATCACTGTATATAGAGTAGTCTTTTAGGTTCCCAGATTCTACAATTCTTACCAGTTGAACTTACCCGGATTTGAGTGAAGGGTGAACACTTGCTTTAATACATGCAATAATGATACAGTCCTGCTCTGTGTTGCCTTGGCTGGTACACAGACAGTAGATTCTCTTTTGGGGGACCAGACGACTGCATGTTTTATTCTTACACTGTACAGATGCTTTTGGTGCATCCAGAGTAAAATTTTTATTATTATATTTCTGAACAATGTACTAATAGGAGTAAATAGATACATATTTAAAATCCAAACATTTTCCAAAGCAACGTACATACCTTCAATATTTTTCTATGATGATGCAGACGGTCAGATGCTGTACCCTAGACAGATGGTTGTAATCTAATAGTAAAAGTCAAACAAAAATAGAAATGTGAGCCGTGCATCATAATGACAAGTTTTGCCAGTCTGTATTAGGATAGTATTGCACTGAATATGATCTTGTAGATAGAAGATCTTAAGATAAAGACAACACAGGCACACAAAAGGCAGATGACAAAACCAAAGCTACTAGTGTCCCATAATGACATAAATAGTACTTAGAATGGTTTGGGCATAGATATTGAATAGAGACAGATACATCATTGTTAAAATGGAAAATTTTTATTATGACACCAGTTTCACAGTATGTATAGAAATACAACTGTCCTAAGTACTCAGTTTCAAAAAAACGTATGTAGATCAGAGCAAAAGAATTAGAAAATTTGGGATTTTAAACTGCTTTTAAGGACAGGTATATGCCCCCTGGAGTTCCCAGTACATTAACAAGAATATTAATTATGACAACTAACAAAAATGTCATTTTGAAAAATAATCCTATTGGGGCCCAAATGCAAACCACAGCTTCCTTTAAGGAGATTTTGTTCTCCTGAGATCTGGCCCATTTGCTGTTCTATTTTTAAATCACTGGATTCTTTCAGGAAACTTTAAAAACATTAGTCTTCAGAGCAGAGACTGTTTTTAAAGTGTGCAGTGGCTGGTACTGGTGGAATTATGTGTCATATTAATGAATTTTACTATCTTGTATAATTTTTATCTTTTAAGCTATTTTATGTCTCTTCCAAAATTTTATGTAGGTAATGAGAAAATTTATCTAAAATGTACATATCATACATGGAAAACTTTAAAATATGAATATTTTGTAATTATGTGAATGTTGTGTTTTAATATTTTGTTACATATAAGAATATTGCTCTTGTGGTCTTGATGGAAAAGGAGAGAAGAAAGAACAATTTTTTTGGAAAACATCCCAGGATTAGTATCTGAGCTCTGTCTTGGATTCTGAATCTAGCTTTGCCACAATTACAGTGTAACTTTGGCAAATTAACTGTTCTTTGGTGTGTCTGGGCTTCAATTTCCCCACCAATAAATACTGAAATGAAGATAAGAAGTGCTCCATTTTTATATCAAGATGTAAGGTCAGTGGGAAATCATCTTCTTCTCAAATGAAAATCACATTAAGATAAATTATTAGTTTTTTTCTTTCTTTCATAGAAGATCAGCTGGGATGTTCTCCCTAAATATTTTTCTAGGGTTTAGAGGAGATTTCTCTGGTCAGAGATTGGTGGGGCAAGGTATTGATGGCTAAATAATTATTAGCCACTGGTATGTGAGCAAAAGAAAGTTATCTGGAAATTTAGTACTATTAATTAAATAAACATGGCAAGAGTGAAGGTCTTTTGAGAGGAGAGAAAAAGGCATGTAAATATTATGATTTTTGCTTATTCAATGTAGTCATACTGCTCAGCAGAAATTCTCAATCTTCTGAGAAAAAGTAAAAGATAATTGGTGAGTATTCATGATACAGAGCATTTCATCTTTCAAATTTTTATATAAAAATAATCATTGACTTACTCAACACATGGCTTCATGTGGGCAGATGTTCTTAAAACAAAATTCTTAGTTGTGAAAGAATCTCTTCCAATAACCAATTGACTTTTCAATGTATATCTTGACCTAGGAAAAAAAGTCAAAAAAAGGAAAACCACTTGTATTTAAAAAAACCACTCATGTTATTGTGTCCTAAATTAGAGTATTCTCTTTTAAAAAGTTACAATATGTGATTAGTAAGACTGATAACTCTAGGAAGCCACTTAAAACGTATAAACATTTTATTTTTGAAAATGGTATTCATTTTGTTGACATTGGTTAAGTCTGCAAAGAGAGTCTTATAACCCAAAGAATACATTCAAACCTGCAGTCACTACATTTGTAGTGATCCTTTGTGAAACAACAATTAACAAAGGCACCAGAAACAAGGAGGCAAATCTTAAACATGACGAGAGACATTTTGGTATCTTAATAGGTTTTCTAATCTTTCACATCAGAATTTTAAAACTGTTATTACAAACTAGGAATTAGGCATCATTTTGAAAGCAGACGTAATTTCTCAAGTTAAAGAAGGATTGGTTATAAATGCCTGATACATATAAGAAATATTAAGGGAGATTTAAGGGGTTCATTCATCAATGACCATGAAGTTTTACTATCCATTCTAACATTTTTTATTTGCTAAATAGTTGACAGCATTTATATTTGTATCTGCTGTGACAGGCCCATGATGTTCCAAATCACAGCTGCATTTCACTCATACGTAAATAAATATTTTCAATCAATTTGCTCTCAGTGTAAACTTTGTACTTAGAGCCTACATGTTGTTACCACTCAGATAACAAAAACTCTTACAATTATGGAATGATGTATATGATTTTTTTAGAGGGTTGACATAGGTCAACTTGACTTTAAAGGAAATGTTCCTATTTTGGTCCAGGAAAATAAACCAAGAGGTGATGTGTGTGGGGCTACACAATCAGAACAAAAACAAGAGTCAGGTTTTAAATAGGTTAGTAATGCCAGGCTACATGAGCTCCTGGGGTCCAAGTCAGGATTTCTATTCCTGTCTTTGGAAAAATCTCCAGAGGAGCATGATGGTGGTCACAATTTAGATCTAAGCATGTCCTTGGTAACACCTATGGATGCACCAGATCGAGTCTGGTGAGTTTATATAAAACTTTTTTCTATTGTCTTAGCTTTACTGGTATACACTGCCTTATAAACATTACTTTTATTGATGGTTCTGTGTAAGTATGTGCAGCCTTTTCCATAAGAAGGATTGACTGTCTGGATCTTCCATTAATCCTCAAAAAAAAAAAAAAATTGTGGAGGGGCAACAAAAAGGTTTTTTTTTTTTTTTTAACAGAAAACCATAACATCCACGTCTCTTTCATTGTAGCTTATTTTTCTCACTGGCACGTCACCAGACAAAACAAAAGAACAAATGTGGATGCATTTCCAAGTGTCAAAGACTCCTAAACAATAAATAATGTTTATTACAAAACCCAATGTAATCTGAGGACTTAAGCGAGTAATAAAGTCAAACGTATCGACGGGGCATACATTTCTCTTTAGTATCATTTTTTTTCTCATCCTTAAATAAAAGCTTATGAGAGATGTTTCAAGTACCCATAGATGAATTATGAAAAATGCAGTTTTAACAATGAAATTATAGAATGGACTTATTAAAAGAGACACGTTTGGGCTTTTCATGCCTCTTTCCTGTGAAATTTAGGTCTTTGATAAAATATTTTCCCTCAACTTTATTTCCACAGAATCATCACTCGCAAACAGTATCTGTACTACTTCATTTTGGCATTTGCCATTCACCTTTTTTTTTTTCATCTATAAAGTTGCCTTTTAATTTTTCACATATTTACAAGTTTTTTATCTCCTGGATTTTACCCAGCTCTTCTAATTTAGAATATTTCTAGGACTGGAGATTTAGATGTTACAAAAAATGACTTTGTAATTCTCTTCCTAGAAATGTGAGTTATTCTGTATGTTTAACATTTACAGACCAATAGACTCTTCTTATATTAGGATAAAATACTTACTCTGTATTTTGCTGGTTTTATTTTCCATCCTTGATAATTTTCCCCCAAAAACAATTAAAAAAAAAAAGACATAAAGATAAATTTTTTTCTTTGACCCCACATCTTTTTCTACATTGGAAATAATGAAGATAAAGATTCATGTAATTATAAATTTGATCTTTATTTTGTTTTCATGATAATGAAATTTAACTTAGAATTCTCATAATTTAATTTATAATTCTTATATGTGGTGATATTTCCAAAAGTTATAGTGAAAATCAGTTTGGAGTTATAAAGGATGTGAAGATGAGAAGCACTAAAAAAATGAACATTCTGTATTTAGAAAATAATAGAATTATGATGCCTAATTATATCAAACAAATCAAGTTGTTAAACAGTGTCCATGTGAAGTGTTACTAATATTTAATCTTCAAAGCATTTTATATAAAATAATTGGTTCTTAACCATTCATTGAGGGGAGAAAATATCTCTTACCCAAGTCCAGAAGCCAGGGAAACACAATGGAGTTCTACTACCATGTCTTTCCTGTCCTCTACCTCTCAAAAACACTTGTGTCTGCACAAATACACAGAACCAAACAAATCATCTTCCATGTAGAGAAAGGCAGTTAACTTTTTCATTCTCTGTTGCGTAAATTTATTAAACTGCATGGTGAAGTTTGAGAGTGAAAAATTATTTCAGTAAAGTGAAAACAGGTTAACGTTTTTGCCGATATACTTGTTTAGATAGTACTAAAATTTGTATTTGCTCCTACCTTCTAATTAAAATTCTGAGTCATGTTATGTAGGAAAGGGAGATAGGAGCTAGAAGTTTTTTCATGCCTACTGTGCCAGATGTTATAAGAGTATTAGTCTGTCTTCTAACTTGAGATAGTCGATCTCTTGAATTTCATGATGAGACCAGTGTGTTTGTCTGCTTTATGATGGTCAAAACCATGGAGATTTGGACTGGGAATCAGGAAAATGATGAAGGCAAAGGAGTAGAGAAGACTGAATGAAATCTATCTGCTTCTTGACCTTCAGGCTTAGAAGTTAAATAAGTTAATTTAGCTTGTATTTATTGAGTGCTCATTCGCGGTTAATGCTGTGCTAAACACTTTATTCAGATTATCAAATTTAATTTTTGCAACAACCCTATTAAGTACAGAGAAAGCAACTTGTCAGGATAGCATAGCTCTTGAGTGGTAAAGGCCAAGTTCTATCAGAGGCAGGCAGACTTTAGAGAGATTTTTACAGAATGCTGATATTGCAAGGGCCATTTCATCCAACCACCAATTCCAAGTCTTTTAAGACATGTACTTTTAAATGTTTCTGAAATTAAAATAACTTAAAAATTTCACTCTGTAGTGTAAATATTTGATTTTTCATGGAAGGTTAGAGTAAATGACAGAGGTTGAAGTCATAACTGTTTAAGCACAAGGTGTTCCACCCCAATAATGGACTTTTCCTCCACTTCTCTCAACAATCAAAAGGCATCTGTAAAGGTAAATTGCCAAATGTGGTAGTAAGTAAGAGGCAGGTTGTGCTCACTGATATTAACACTTTCTTTTCCAATTGAATTTTAACCTAAGAAGGTAATGCATGCTGGTCACAGAAAGCAAGAAACATTCAGGATTTTTTCTATGATTTCTCTCCATTTTTAATACTGGAATTTGGATGAGATGCTAGAAAGATTTTATTTTTAAATTTTATTTTTGAAGCACTGAGTTTTAAGTGGATTATGTAGATCTTTTTATTGATTACACTGACGTTGCCTTCTTGGCCAAACCACTATTAAATACATTATTCAAATGAACCATTTCTGTTTAGAATGGCAATTTTTACTACTTCCAAATTTAACAGGTCTGTTGTATGTATGTTTCCTCTAGAAAGTTTAAATAATTTTCTCTAACGAAAAAAATGTTAACTTTCTGAATGTGATTTATTTGTCTTACCCTCTTAAGATTTTTTTTAAAGCTAATGTGTTGCGATAAGGAGAAGAAACAAGGTTATTACAGCATTACACTCTGGGATCCTTAGCTCAAATAATCTTTTTTACTTTGATGATAACACAGCCAGAGGTAACCATGGAAGAGATGATTTCACTTTTTCATAACAATTGTAGAGGACCCCAGTGATACTATCCAAAGCTTTTTATGGTTAGCTCACTTTCATCCTTGACTATTTCCACTGCATTATTTTTTAAATGAGCTCATGACTTGTACTACATCTGAATGAAGTACTTGGTCAGAGAACAACCAAGGAAAAGAAATAGAAGAGTAGGCCTAGCAGTTGCTTCCTCATCGTGGGCTTTCTGCTTATGATATTTTAAAATAGTTTTTATTTAGTTTTTGAAATAACACACTGTTATAACCAATGTTAGGATTCTAATGAAACATGAGGAAGCAGTTTGAAAGCTTACTAAATGCTGGGGTTTAAAAAAAATAAATAAGTGAGTGCTCCCCCAACCAAGCAAGTTTAGAACCTCTGGTTCTGGACACCTGGGTGGCTCAGTCCGTAAGCATCTGCCTTCTGTTAAGGTCATGATCCCAGGATCCTGGAATCGAGCCCCACATGGGGCTCTCTGCTCAGCGGGGAGCCTGCTTCTCCCTCCCCCACACCCCCTGCTTGTGTTCCCTCTCTGGCTGTCTTTCCCTCTCTCAATAAATAAAATCTTAAAAAACAAACAAAACAAAAAAACCTCTGGCTCTGACCGAGAAGCCTAGTCATAAGCACTTGGCTGGTTATGCTATACATCATGGGGTAAAGCCAAGAGGGTCTGACAACTCTCTCCTTCATGCGGAATCACTGACTGTTGAATGATGAGACTAGTCAAGGCCAAAATACCCACAATGTGCCTGAATATGCCGGAGTGAGTATTCATAGTAACTAATTTAAGTACTTCATTGTCAAATATTCCATTGTCCTCTGCTAAATCCTCTTTGATAACGGGAAGGTGAATGCCCTCCTTCTCTGTTGAGTTAGGGGAACTGGACTTCGTGACTAAAGCAACAAAGTTAATTGTTGATTGCAGAGATCTTGGTGTCACGGACCCCTCATTAGCTCCTCGACTTTTTTCAATTGAAGTATGACAGGAAATATTCCTGATGAGGCCAAGATTGAATAAACAGAAAGAATAGCTAGCAAGCTATGCAAAATTGCAACACATTCATTTTGAATTCCATGTCAAAGAAAGTTTGATAGGTCTGAGTCTTTAATATTGGTATATTGTGTCACAAACATGCAGTGTCAGTTTATACAAAAACCAAAGTACTTTCATTTAACACCCAGATTATTTATTATATTCCGTATTTAGAAAACAGTGGCAAGGATTGTTTTGCGATTTTGGTGGGAAGGTTTTCATGTTGTGATTCTTGAGATTTTTCAGAAGTTATAAGCACAGTATTCACTTACATCTTGTTTTGGTTGGCAGCACAGGCCTCCACTGAGCAATCACCTTCCACCCTCGAACCCGTTCACAGTTAAAGCAAGACAGAACATGCCTTTCATATTAGGAATATGATTGTTACCATAGTGAAACTGGAAACAAGTCTAGGACTATTTCTACCCTGAAACATTCACTGCAATTTGTTACAAAAAGCGGTGACTCCTAGAATTTCTTGATAGTCACACAACACAAATAAAAATGTGCATATCTTTAATATATGTACAACTATAGATTTTTTATTCTATGTTCTAATGACTTTGTTTATACAAGTTGCAGCATTTTGTGAATTATAATGCAAATTCTTCACTATAACACTACTGAATTTATTTTTGCAAATTCATAAATGTCTTTGCCACTGAGACCATATTGGTGGTAGTTTGGGGTATTAAAAATGGCTCTATAAGGGTTATGGTTAATTACTCCAGTTTCCAACAACTGATTCACATATTGGCCAAGGAAATAATGCAAAAACTTCATGTGACTCTTCTAACAGCATTATGCTAAGCAGTATTTGTTTGCTCTTTTAAAGAAATCTGATCATGCTTAGCAGATAATTTCTTTCTACTTAAACAAAGGTACTGCAATGTGTAATACAGAAATTTTGTATGTACTGTTAACCTATCATCTGATTGTTGAGGGAATGTGTGAGAATATTTTAACTTTATGGTCAATTCTGGAATATGTGTGATCAAAATTGGATTGCTTTTGGGAAGTTTGTGGTGATTATCACTTTATTTAAAATTTGTTCTCAAGAAATTGTCTTTTTAAAAAATGAATTGGCAGGTGGAAGTTTCTAACCCAAAAGAATTCTGGGTTTCAGCACAATAAACTGTATTTCATCAGGGAGGATTATTTTGGTTTTTTTCACACTTTATTTAAATGTGAATATTTTTTCATGATACAGAATAAAATGTGCATTTTATGGAACTTCTTTGAATGGAGTCTTTGTTGAAAATTATTATTTTGATTTTGGTTTAATAAATAAGAAGCTCTCCATTACAAACATATGAAGCAGTGGGTTCAGAGAAAATATTCTTTTGATATGTTAGCTTTGTAAATGTTATTTTAAACTTCTATAATATTTTCCTCTAATAAATTGTACTGTAATGGTATAAGCAATAAAATTAGTGTCATACTGGACGTTAAAATTTTAAACCCCCACAGTATATTTGTTTGAATTAAAAGATTTCTCTGTTTCAATAAAGATAGTGATAAAACCTAGATAGAAGTTTGGGGAAAATTTTGTTTTAAAATGGGATTTCTTTTAATGTTTCTTAATTCTATCAATCTATCAAAAATGTAATTATTTTCCTAATATTATGGGTTTATCCCAGTCTGAGCAATTTAGAAACATAAAGACAGAATGTACATGGAAAAATAGAATACTTTCATTCTTTGGAAAAATCCATAAATAGTTTGCAGCTAGCTCCTGAGGCATTAAAATGCAAGATCTGAATATGTAATATAGGAAGGCTGTTACATGAGGCCTGCATATTTTTTCTAATTAAAGAAACACAAGATTAAGGGATGCATTTTTTGGACATCAACTCAAGAGTTACACCTATCATTTCCCTGTGCAATATAGCATTTTGATTAGAGGACAACTAAATAAAGCTTTGTCTTTGTTATAGGTGTATGAAAGTATATTTATAGAAGATATTCTAGAGTCAGCTTTTGTTTATAAAGGAGTCGAGGATATGATGACCACATTTAATTAAATGGATCAGTATACAAATTATGGTAATTAACACCTTTTCCACTCTGCCCTTCTCCCCTTCTTTACACACACACACACACACACACACACACACTCTTAGCAATCATTTATAATCTTTCCTTGTATATTCTATGATAATACTTATATAGAGAAAGATACCAACTTCTGAAACATGAGTATTGTGTAAGACTGATGAATCACAGACCTATACCCCTGAAACAAATAATACATTATATGTTAATAATAATAAAAAAATAAATAAAACAAAACATATTACAGATTTGAATGAGTAAGTACTCAAGTGTCAAATATCAAAACCTAAGAGGAGGATGAGGCAGAAATTTCAGTCCTATGGGCTATTTTCTCTAGAGTGTGATGCAGTATGGAACACACTTGAGGCCCCAGTCCTCGGTCTTGTGTCAGTGCCTCTACCCCCAACCAGCAGGGATGGTTTGGCTTTCTGTAAGATCACTGAAAACACCCAGTTTGCCTCTATCAGGTCAGATCCATTTTGTTTAATCTAAGCCAATTAGCAGAATGCGCTTTAACTGGATTAAATAATGAAGTGCCTTGTGTGAACAACCCAGAACTGGCAGACATGTTACAGCTAGAAGGGACCTTGGAAATGAATCAGCAGCATACCTACTTTGAGAAACGAAGAAACCAAACACTGGAGAGGGTGAGTGGTTCTCTAAAATTCTATGTACATTTGGTAGAGGAGTGGGATTCAGATTCAGTTGTCTTGATTCCAGGTCCAATGTTTCTTCCCCTATATCACATTGTGGTCAGAGGTTTCCACAGTGTAGCACACACACGTGCATTTCAGCTAGCGCTACTGAAGATGTTGCTCACAAAAGGTGTACACTTCATGTGCTATGAAGGTTGTTTTTCAGTGTCCTACAATCATGATACCTTACACACCTAAGAGTTTTAGAATAAGAAATAAATACATCATCAGCTTGTTGTCTCTGGCTAAAGCTGCACAACTGGGTCAGAGGTCGAGAAGACTGAAAAAAGACTGGTTGGAAGCTGACCACCCCAGATCACTATGTGAGGAACAGAAACTTCAACTTCTGGGTCTCTTCTCTCCTGTGGGCCCATGTGGGTGCATCAAACACTGCTTTCCATCTCATCTGATTCTACTGTCTTCTAGTGTCCAAGCTTAAGTCTTGGTGCATGTTTACATGTGTTTGGGGAGGGCAGATCTCTCGGTTCTTAAAATCTACTAGGGCTATTCCCATGAAAAGGCAAAAGAAATGTCTATGATCATGATTCCCAAATAACAATGTCCAAACTGGTCAGTGGTGGGTGAAGTGCTCACATCTTCTCACCTGGAGTCATTCAACCCATTAACAGATATTCCTTCACTGTATATGGCGACCACACTGACCAAATTCAGCTGCATCCCAAGTGTGGACCTTACAGTTATATTCCACAACTATGAATATCCTGCTCTCAAACCAACAAGGTTCTGTTGCAATTCTTCATATTAGTGGCATTCAAGCTATTTACTTGACCAGCAGGGATTTCAGGAACAATATCCAGGTTTACAGAGGGAAGAATTTCAGCTCTCTTAGGCCTTCTTTAAATTTCCATGGCCTCTACTCTTAACACCCTCCCCCCCAGATCTTAACAACTCAGACAAGGAGAGAAGGCAACAGATTTTCAGAGTCCCGCTTCTTCTACTGCTGCACACACAGACTTGTCTTCCGTTCTGTGTAGTTTTCCACTGGGCTTGAAGCAGAGGGAGGAGAAGAAACATTCTATAGGTGACACAAAGCTGGTGATTTTGTGGTTCACTCCCTGCCTAAGGGAAAAAGGGAGGACTAAAGCAAGTCATCCGTCAATGACCACTGAGATCTCTGAAAGCTGGTCTTAGAGAAGGAAGGGCAGAGAGGGGTTTTGCCTTTCAGCATGGAAGCAGCAAATAAAATGCTTCTGTGCTGATGGAGTTGCCATCCTTTCCTCCTCAGCCTTCCCTCAGCTAGTGGGGACTTTATGCTTCGTGTAGTCTAAAGTAGGTTGGGACCAGGTCAAGTGAGATAATAGCAGCGAAAGTTCTTTGAAAAACATAATGGGTTATATAAAACTTGAGGTTCTTTGTTTACCATTAATTTTCCTAGGAGTCAAGAACAGGTTCCAGAACTTATTGAGAAGAAGTCATAAATATTAATAACACATATTGACACCCGGCGTCTAGTGAGGTTCCAAATTTTCTCTCTTATATAGAGATAAACTTGGACATGATTATAGTGTGTTCAGGTGTGGCTGGCAGCTGAAGTATTTTTATTTCCCTGTCAACCATAAAGACAAGCACAAACTCTGCTTCACCAGTCCTGTGCTTCACCTCGCTTCTAGAACAAATATTTAAAAAGAACTCATGAACACGTAGGCTACATCATAAATATAGCCCTTGCTTCATTAATTTGAAATTCTCAAGAAAGCAGTACTATTTGTACTATTTGAATTTCTCACTTTCAGAGTTAGGTATCAATATCTTGTGAGAGTTCTGTCACACAGATTAGGAATTAAGAACTGTTTCAGAGTTCTTCCTGATTTATGATTAAGAGCTATAAGATAAATTCTCATAGTGTTTACGGAATAAAGAGGTTCACAGATGTTGAGTTAAATAAAGACTTTCGCCCAACTTACTTAGATACAAGTGAGAAAATAATGCTGGAGTTGACAATTCAAAGTGTTCATGCTAAACATCACACAAGACCAAAATTCAATACTAACAATGTTATCATCCCCATCAAACCTCCCTTTAAAACCCTGACAGGATGTCCATACTTTCTGTAGAACTCCAACTGTTTATGCTGCTTTTGTTATCGCTATACTTGAATTGATTTTGATGCAGAACCAAATTCTTACTATTTTGTATGCTATATATGGGTAGATGGATGGATGGATGAATAGATGGATGGATAGATGGACGGACAGATAGATAAGTAGAATTATCTATTTGTCAGATAGAATTCTTGCTCCCAATAACCCCACAGAGAGAGAAGGCCACAGGCTCTGGGTAACTAAAGGCCTTTTCTAAGCTCACATGTGTATGATCTCAGAGAAAGTTTTCAAATCCAGATTTCTGACTCCAGATCATGTTCTGTTTGCCTCAAAGTAATTCTCAGACATGCATTAGATACCTGGTTTTCATATCAGCATTTGTAGAAATAAAACATATTAAAATTATTTTGGGGAGGACTCTTTGGTGGTTCAAGGTCTTCACATAAAGTTATCATCTGATCATAGAATTTTAGGGTTTGGTCTTGTGCTGGTCCTTAAGCAGGAGAAACTTTAAGATTCACCTTCATGTTCAGTCTGCCTATTCAAAAATATGAAATATTTTTCATATTCATGGCATCACTTTAGTTTTTTCTTTGCACAATGATCTTTGTGGAAAAGCCCCACAGGAGCACTGAGATAAGTATGGGACAATCTGGTGACATATACATGAGCCACTTGAAAGAAAGCGTTGTGTTTTCTTCTTTCTTTCTAGCTCCTTGCTGTGTTTAGAGGTATGTGCTATGCCTAGTACAGTTGTGTCAGTCTTGAAAGAATGCTTGGAGTAGTTCAGATCTACTCTTTAAAGACTTACTTCTGTTTTGAAAAGTTTTAAGACAGCTAACTCATGTGGGAAAGATATACCCACCATTTGGTGTTATCTTTGCATTCAAGATGACGAAGACATCACAAATCACTTCTAACTGTCTGAGAATGTGAATTATAAGGCCTAAACTTCCAAGTGCTGCCTTGATATCTTTGTGTCTCACAGGGCCCCAAAGATGTAATCATGAGTTCCTCTGTTCTTGCCACATGTGGAACACTCCCCCACCCCACCCCATCCCTCACAGGAAAATCTTCCCTCCATCTGGATAGTTCTTCATCAGTCAGAATAGCTGCATTCCAGCCAGTCTTCAACCTGATTTTACTTCCCTGACAGCCCAGGAATTTTTTCCAACAAGCCAATCATATCCTCACATGAGAGCCTTACCCTCTTGCTATTATGAAGCCTTCCCCAGACAGCCTGTTTGTTCTGTTTCCAAACGTAACTTCAGTGTATTCCTGCAAAGTCCTTCTCCTCTAGGCTGTGAGTGTATGTGACTAGTAGATTGCTCTCTATTTCATTTGTTCAGTGCTTTTTGTTGTGCATTTAACCATCTGGTACTATTTAGGATGGGGGATCCCTCCCTTGCCAACAAGGTGAATGGGATGCAACTAGAACAAAATATTAATTCGCATTATTGAAGAGAATTGTAATGTCTGTCAACAAATACTGTTCATCAAAAGTAAACACATTATGTCTCTTCACTTTGATGGTTTAATTAAATGACAATCTGTGGGGATTTATAATCAACTGTGGTGATAAAATTTGATTTGGTATAAATTTTGGATTTTCTTTTAACAAAATGTTGCTAATATTTAATAATAAAGACAGACAATTTAGCATAGATGGGGGTCAGCCATGTAGTAAAAATCAGTTCCTTTTCATCTAGCTAGAATGCTTAGAACAAACTCATTTCCCTCATTCACTGTTTTAGATGCTGGAGTTTGTTGACATAAGAAAACTGAAGTAATGATGCTTTTCTTCTTGAAAATGTTTTCACTTTCTAACTCAGTTTGGTTTTTCTAGGTATTAGTTAATCAGACTCATCTGGACAATTCAATGGTGAGAGAAATTATACTTTTTCCAAGTTCTTATGTAATGCTTTGACTACTCTAAAGAGTTTGGACTGACCATTTTGACCACTGGTTCTCCACTGAGGGCAATTTTACTATCAGGGGAAATCTGTCAATCCCTGGAACATTTTTGTTGTCCAACGGGTGCAGAATCACCGTGGGTATTTACTAGGTAGAGACCAAGAATGCCGCTAAACATCCCATATTCCATAGGATAACCCTTACAATAAGGAATTATCCAACCCAATATATCCATAGTGTTGAGGATGAGTGTGATATTGTGATTTACAATAAAAAGAGATATTTGGCTTCTGTGTCCACTTATGGCACACAGGTTCTAAAACTCTTGGATTTTTTTAAGTGATGAGTGCAATGGATATCTTTTGTGATGTTAATGAGGGACTTTTAGAACACACATAAGGATGGGGGTTGTTTACCAGTGGAATCTGCTATGTGATTAGTCTCACCCCCAACTTCCAGGGAGAGGAGAGAAGCTGGAGATTGAGTTCTATCACAAATGGTCAATGATTTATCTATGATGTATAGGTAATAAGGCTTCTATAAAAATTCAAAAAGACTGGGTTTGGAGAGCTTCTGTGTAACAGATTTGGGGGAGACTGGCAAACCTGGAAAGGTAATGGAAATTTTACTCCCCTTGCTCTATGCATCTCCTCCACCTATTTCTAAGTTATATAGCCTTTTATTTAAAAAAAAAATAGGGGGGAGAAGCAAGAAGGCCAAGGAGTAGGAGACCTAAATATGGTGGGGTCCCAGGAATTCAGCTAGACAGTTATCAAACCATTCTGAAACTCAACAGGAGATGGAAGAGAAGAAGATCAGCAATTCTAGGAACAGAAAAGCCACCACTCTGTGGATGGTAGGATGTGCAGAGAAGTGAATCTGAGTTAATATACGGGAAGATAGACCGCAGCGGGAAGGGCTGACTCCTGGTAAGCAGGAGAGCAGTGGAGCACAAAATTGGAAATTTCAGAAGTCTGCTTCACTGAGGATTGTAGCTCCAGAGGCTAAGCATGGGGTGGAGCCCTTGCTGGGTCAGTGCAGTCTCAGGATCCATGGAGTCACAAAAAGACCAGAGGTGTCTGAGTGTGGCAGAGCTCTCAGGTATCAGGGTGGGGAAGCTGGCTGCAGAGACAGAGCCGAGGAGTGGGTGATCAGCTTGGGGTTACCTTAAACTATGATCTGAGGCACACTCAGGACATTACTCTTTAAGCAGGGACCCCACCAGGAGCAGATCTGGGGAGACCCCCTCCTTCCTCTTCCAGGAGGAACAGGGTGGGAGTGTGCTGCAGGAATCTGCTGGGTTTGGAGACTCCAAACAGGGCTATGTACCAGAGATAGAAATGTACTATCACAGGCCAGGTGAGCACAGAGTGTGGCTAGAGACTGGGGAAACGGGAGTGATTGACTGCTTTTCTCTGAGGGAGCACTAAGTAGTCAGCCCCAAGCTCTCGGCTTCCATAGGTCCCGGAGACTGGGAGGCCACCATTTTCATTTCCATCCTCTAAAACTGTACAGAAAGCTTCAGGGAACAAAAGCTACTGAGAGCAAAACCAAGCAGATTACTTAGCCTGGCCCCTGACAAGGGGCACACAATTCCGCCTTGGGCGAAGACATTTGACAATCACTGCAGCAAATACCAAATGTCCCCACAGGAAATATTGAAAGGGGTCCTCTAAGCAAAGACAGAGTCTAAAAGTAACATAGAACAAAAAGGAGCAGAGACAATATAGAGTAGGGGTCACCTTACAGGCAATACAATGACACTAAGTTCTAAACAAGCTAAATGTCCCACTCAAAAGACACAGGGTAAAAAACAAACAAACAAACAAACAAACAAAACAAAACAAAAAACAGGGTATCAGAATGGATAAAAAACAAGACCCATTAATATGCTGTCTGCAAGAAACTCATTTTAGACCCAAAGACACATCCAGATTTAAAGTGAGGAGGTAGAAAACAATTTATCATGCTAATGGACATCAAAAGAAAGCTGGGCTGGCAATTCTTATATTAGATAAGTTAGATTTTAAGCCAAAGACTATAATAAAAGATGCGGAAGGACACTATATCATACTTAAAGGGTCTGTCCAACAAGAAGATCTAACAATTTTAAATATCTATGCCCTTAACATGGGAGCAGTCAACTATATAAACCAATTAATAACAAAAATCAAAGAAACACATTGACAATAATACAATAATAGTAAGGGACTTTAACACCCCATTCACTGAAATGGACAGATCATCTAAGCAATAGATCAACAAGGAAATAAAGTCATTAAATGGCACACTGAACCAGATGAAGATCATAGATCTATTCAGAACATTCCATTCCAAAGCAACAGAATACATATTCTTCTCTAGTGCACATGGAACATTCTCCAGAATCGATCACATCCTGGGTCACAAAACAGAACTCAACTAGTACTAAAATATTGGGATTATTCCTTCCATATTTTCAGACCACTTTAAAACTAGAGCTAAACCACAAGAGGAAAGTTAGAAAGAACTCAAATACATGGAGGCTAAAGAGCATCCTACTGAAGAATGAATGGGTCAACTAGGAAATTGAAGAATTAAAAAAATTCATGGAAACAAATGAAAATGAAAACACAACTGTTGAAAATCTTTGGGACATAGCAAAGGTGGTTCTGAGTGGAAAGTATATAGCAATACAAGCCTCTCTCAAGAACCAAGATGGATCTCAAATACACAACCTAAACCTACACATAATGGAGCTGGAGAAAGAATGGCAAAGACAGCTCAATTCCATCAGAAGAGAAATCATAAAGATCAGAGCACAAATCAATGAAATAGAAACCAAAAAAGAGTAGAACAGTTCGACAAAACTAGGAGCTGGTTCTTTGGAAGAATTGAGATTGATAAACCCCTGGCCAGATTTATCAAAAAGAAAAAAGAAAGGATATAAATTAATAAAATCATAATGAAAGAGGAGAGATCACAACCAACACCAAAGAAACACAAACAATTATAAGAACATATAATAAGCAACATTATGCCAGCAAATTTGACAATCTGGAAAAAATGGAGGCATTCCTAGAGACATATAAACTACCAAAACTAAACCAGGAAGAAATAGAAAACCTGAGCAGACCCATAACCAGTAAGGAGATGAAGCAGTCATCAAAAATCTCCCAAGCAAGAGCCCAGGGCCAGATGGCTTCCCAGGAGAATTCTACCAAACATTAAAAGACAAATTAATACCTGTTTGCCTGAAACTGTTCCAAAAATAGAAATGGAAGAAAAACTCCCAAACTCATTTTATGAGGCCAGCATTACCTTGAACCCAAAACCAGACAAAGATCCCATCAAAAAGGAGAATTACAGACCAACATCCTTGATGAACATGGATGTAAAAATTCTCACCAAAATACTAGCCAATAGGATCCAACAGTATATTAAAAGGATTATTTACCAAGACCAAGTGGGATTTATTCCTGGGCTACAAGGTTGGTTCAAATCTGCAAATCAATCAATGTCATACAATACATTAATAAAAGAAAGAACAAGGGCCATATGATACTCTCAGAAGGTGCTGAAAAAGCATTTGACAAAGTACAGCATCCTTTCTTGATCAAAACTCTTCACAGTGTAGGGATAGAGGGTACATATCTCAATATCATAAAAGCTATCTATGAAAAACCCACAGCAAAAATCATTCTCAATTGGGAAAAACTAAGAGCTTCTCCCCTAAGGTCAGAAACACGGCAGGGATGTCCACTATCACCACTGCTATTCAACATAGTACTAGAAGTCCTAGCTTCAGCAATCAGACAACAAAAAGAAATAAAAGACATCAGAATCAGCAAAGAAGAAGTCAAACTTTCACTCTTTGCAGATGATATGATACTTTATGTGGAAAGCCCAAAAGAAAACCCAAAGCCTCCACTTCAAAACTTCTAGAACTCATACAGGAATTCTGTAAAGTGTTGGGATATAAAATCAATGCACAGAAATCAGTTCCATTTCTATACCCCAATAGCAAATCAGAAGAAAGAGAAATTAAGGAATCTATCCCATTTACAACTGCACCTGAAACCATAAGATACCTATGAATAAATCTAACAAGAGGCAGAGAATCTGTACTCAGAAAACCATAAAGTACTTATGGATGAAATTGAAGAAGACACAAAGAAATGGAAAAATGATCCATGCTCATGGATTGGAAGAACAAATATTGTGAAAATATCTATGCTGTCAAAAGCAATCTACACATTTAATGCAATCCTTATCAAAATACCATTAACTTTTTTTTCAAAGAAACGGAACAAATAATCCTAAAATTTATATGGAACCAGAAAAGACCCCAAATAGCCAGAGGAAAGTTGAAAAAGAAAACCAAAGCCAGTGGCATCACAATTCCAGACTTCAAGCCCTATTACAAAGCTGTAATCATCAAGACAGTATGGTACTGGCACAAAAACAGACACATAGATCAGTGGAACAGAATAGACAGCCCAGAAATAGACCCTCAGCTCTATGGTCAACTAATCTTCGACAAAGCGGGAAAGAATGTCCAGTGGAAAAAAAGACAGTCTCTTCAACAAATGGTGTTGGGAAAACTGGACAGCCACACCTAGAAAAATGAAACTGGACCATTTACTTATATCACACCCCAAAATAGACTCAAAATGGATGAAATATTTATGTGTGAGACAGGAATCCATCAAAATCCTTGAGGAGAACCAGGCAGCAATCTTTTTGACCTCAGCCACAGCAGCTTCTTCCTAGAAACATTGTCAAAGGCAAGGGAAGCAAAGGCAAAAATGAACTACTGGGACTTCTTCAAGATCAAAATCTTTTGCACACCAAACAAAACAGTCAACAAAACCAAAAGACAACCGACAGAAAGGGAGAAGATATTTGCAAATGACATGTCAGATAAAGGGCTAGTATCCAAAATCTATAAAGAAGTTATCACACTTCACACCCAAAGAACACATAATTTAATCAAGAAATGGGCAGAAGACATGAACAGATGTTTTTATAAAGAAGACATCCAAATGGCCAACAGACATATGAAAAAGTGCTCAACATCACTCAGCATCAAGGAAATACAAATCAAAACCACAGTGAGATACCACTTCATACAAGTCAGAATGCCTAAAATTAACCAGTCAGGAAATGATAGGTGTTGGTGAGGAAGAGGAGGAAGGGAAACCCTCCTACATTGTTGGTGGGAGTGCTAGCTAGTGTATCCATTTGGGAAAACAGTACAGAGGTTTCTCAAAAAGTTGAAAGATAGAGCTACCCTACAACCTATCCATCGCACTACTGGGTATTTATCCTAAAGATACAAATGTAGTGATCCGAAGGGGCATGTGAACCCGAATGTTTAAAGCAGCAAAGTCCACAATAGTCAAACTATGGAAAGAACCTAGATGTTCACCAACAGATGAATGGATAAAGAAGATGTGGTATATATCTATAATGGAATAGTATGAAGCCATCAAAAAACCCAAAATCTTTCCATTTGCAATGACGTGGATGGAACTAGAGGGTATTATGCTAAGTGAAATAAGTCAATCAGAGAAAGACAATTATCATATGATCTCTCTGATATGAGGAATTCGAGTGGGTTATGGGGGGAAGGGATGGAAAAAATGAAACAAGATGGGACCGGGGAGGGAGACAAACCATAAGAGACTCTTAATCTCAGGAAACAAACTGAGGGGTGCTGGGGGGTGGAGGGGAAGGGATAGGGTGGCTGGGTGATGGACAATGGGGAGGGTATGTTCTATGGTGAGTGCTATGAATTGTGTAAGACTGATGAATCATAGACCTCTACCCCTGAAGAAAATAATACATTATATGTTAAATACATACATACATACATACACACACACATACATAAATACATACTATGGGAGGTATGTAGACCAAGACAATAAAGTTTAGAGTGAAGGAATAAACCTAAAAAAAAATTAAATGAATGAATGAATAAATGAATAAATAAAGAGTAATCTAGTAAGTAAATGTTTCTCTGAGTTCAGTGGGCCACTCTAGCAAATTAATTA
Organism: Mustela nivalis; assembly: GCF_964662115.1. NCBI lineage: Eukaryota > Metazoa > Chordata > Mammalia > Carnivora > Mustelidae > Mustela > Mustela nivalis. The sequence continues at coordinate 37,776,395 of NC_139025.1, forward strand.
GATCCACTGAGGAGGTCATGGGAACTTATGATATATGGCCAATCAGAGCTACAGGTAACAACTGGCACCTAAGGAGGAGAGCAGTCTTGTGAGACATCCCTTAAAATGTGGAATCCCATGCAGTCTTCTGGTAGACAGTGTTGGAAACGAGTTCAATTATAGGACAACCAGCCGATGCAGGAGAGTTGTTGGACGTGTGGGGAGCCCCTGCCCTGACACACAAATAAACTTACATGGTATTTGGTGATCATAACCCTTTTATTAAGAAACACTGGTTTAGGGGTGCCTGGGTGGCTCAGTGGGTTAAAGCCTCTGCCTTCAGCTCGGGTCATGATCCCAGGGTCCTGGGATGGAGCCCCACATTGGACACTCTGCTCAGCAGGGAGCTTGCTTTCCCCTCTCTCTGCCTGCCTTTTGCCTGCTTGTGATCTCTGTCTGTCAAATAAATAAATTAAAAAAAAAAAAAGTTCAAAAAGAAACACTGGTTTAGACCATATGATGTGCTTCTTGTGGTTTTTCAAATTATAAAAACCATAATCTGGGGGCACCTGGGTGGCTCAGTGGGTTAAGCCTCTGCCTTCGGCTTGGGTCGTGGTCTCAGAGTCCTGGGATCGAGCCCAGCATCAGGCTCTCTGCTCAGCAGGGAGCCTGCTTCCTCCTCTCTCTCTGCCTGCCTCTCTGCCTGCTTGTGATCTCTCTCTGTCAAATAAATAAATAAAATATTTAAAAAAAACCATAATCTGAATAGTTTGACCTGTAATAGGGTCAGAAGTCGGATATTTGGGAAGTAACCTTGAGAATATCCTAAAATAGTTCTAAGTACCACAACCAAGGCTGGAGGCTAGGGTGTGGCTGATCCAAGGTTTTTAACCCTTTCAGTCTGTATATAATCTCTACACCAATCTGTCTGAACAGAGCAGAATCATATTCTACCATGATGAAATGGCAATTCTCAGTCTAATGTTATAACTTTCAGCTCAGTCTAAACTTCACGGAATACTTTCATCTTCCACCTAAGTTTTCACATACTTCTAGTGGTTTCTTTCAGGTGAAATTTGTAAATTAAAAAAAATGATAAATCTCTAACTTCATTTTGAAAGAAGAGTTTTCTCACATGTCAAAAGATTCTTTTAAGTATCTCTCAGATTACAAATTAGCCTATTTTGATTGTACCCAGTATATTATGGCTTAAGTTATAGGGGATAGAATAAATGCTGGCAAAAATGTATGAAAATTTTGTGAATGAGTGATTCCTAGAATATTTCTTGACTCTAGCAATTTTGTTTCCCTTACCCTTGCTAGTGATTTACAATTTGTTTACAAGTTCTGCCTGCTATTGGAACATTGCTGCCAGGTGCAGATCTATTGGAGAAGATTTTATTGAAGAAGCTTTATTGCTTCTTTAAAATTACCTTTTGAAGTGCAGTTTAAATAGCATAAAATCCACTCATTATAAGTATACAATTCAATGACTTTTAGTAAATTTATATCATTTCACATTCATCATTATGATCCAGATATAAAACATTTCCAGAATCCTGAAAATATTTCTCATGTCCACTTACAGTTAATTCTCACAACCACCCTAAGCCCTAAGCAACACTGATCTGCAATTTCTACACACTTGCCTTTATAAGAAATTTTATTTAAATAGAATCATACAATATGTAGGCTTTTGTGTCAAACTTCTTTCACTGACGAATGTTCTTGAGGTTAATCCATCAGTAGTTCATTTTCACTCCTGGGTGGATTTCAGTGCACAGTTATATCTCACTTTGTTTATCCATTTACCAGTTTATGGCCATTTGGATTGTTACCTTTTTTTTTGGTTATTATGAATAGTGCTCCTCTAAACGTTTGCATACAAGTCTTTGTGTGGAAATACATATTCACTTGGTTGGGGTAAATGCCCTGGAGTGGAATTACTGAGTCATCTAGTAGGTGTACATTTAACTTCTTTTTTTTTTTTTTAGATTTTTTAAAATTTGTCAGAGAGAGATAGAGAGAGAGAGAAAGAGCACACAGGCAGACAGAGTGGCAGGCAGAGGCAGAGGGAGAAGCAGGCTCCCCGCCGAGCAAGGAGCCCAATGTGGGACTCCATCCCAGGATGCTGGGATCATGACCTGAGCCGAAGGCAGCCACTTAACCAACTGAGCCACCCAGGCATCCCTGTACGTTTAACTTCTTAAAGAAATACCAAACTGTTTCTGTGGTTACTGTACCATTTTACATTCATACCAGCAGTGTATATACTGGTCCTAGCTTCTCCACATCCTTGCCAATACCTACAATTTTCAGGTTTTTTTGAACATAGCCATTCTAATGGGTCTAAGTGGTATCTCTTTGTGGTTTAAGTGTTCATTTCTCTAATGACTAATGAAATTAAGCATCTTTAAAGTGGTCTTCCTACAACTTCTTTGAGGAAATGTCTATTTGAATATACTGCACTAAGAAACCATTCAGATCTCTCAACTTCGCTTTGCCTCTTGGTGACACTATTTTCCAGTTCCATGAAATGACAATTACTTGATTGATGAGCTATAAGAGTCCCTGTTCAGATATTTCAGTGGGTTGATGAGGAGATAAAAGACACTAACACTTTGGAAAGGTATTAACTTGAAGTTACAAAGCTACCTTGGCCCTTAATATGTCTGAACCCATGTAGACCCTCTCCTGAATGCAGCTAATAGGTGCTGGACAACAATTCTAAAGCCAAAGATTTTTAATCTCCAAAAAATCTAACTTCTCTCAAGAGCTGACTTTGAAAAGGAATTCAGAAGGAATCTATCTGAATGAACTCTAGATTAAACTACAAGAAATGTCAAAGGTGAACCACCTTACAGATTAAAGATGAAATGGTCCAGACAATGGACTATTATTGAGAAACAAAAAGCAATGAGCCATCTGCCAGAAAGAAAAAAGAAAAAGGAAATTTAGATGCATGTTACTAATTAAAAGAGCCAAACTGACAAGGCTACCTCCTGTATGATTCCAACCATGTGATATTCTGGAAGAAGCAAAACTCTGACACAGTAAAAAGATCAGAAGTTGCCAGTGGCCCCTGGGGAGGAGCAAGAGACGAAAAGGTGGAACTAAGAGAATTTTTAGGGCAGTGCAATTACTCTGTATGATACAGTAATGATGGAGATGTGTCATTGTACAGCTGTCTACATCCACAAGATGTATAACACAGAGAATAAACTCTAAGGTCAACTATGGACTTTGGGTGATACTGATGTGTGAATGTACATTTATCAATTGAAATAAATGTACCACTCAAGTGGGGGTTGTTGATAATGGAAGAGGCCCTGTGTGTGTGACAGCAGGGGGGGAATGGAAAATCTCTGCACTGTCTGCTCAATTTTACTGTGAATCTAAAATTGCCCGAAAAATAAAGTCTACTAAAAAAAAACCCAAAGCATGTATATCTAGGGAAGATGTGCTCCTTGCAATCCAAGCAACTTAATGTCTGCGCCGTCTCCTTTACTTTTCACACCCTCTCTGTCAAACCCTTAGTTTTGTGGAAAAGTCAATGAGTTGCTCTCTACACTAATTTCTTCAGCAGCCTGTGTTGTTGTTGTTGTTTTTTAAACATGCATGCCACAAACCACTCTGCTTGTTAGTCACTCCATACACGACTTTTAAATTTGCAAAACTCCTGTTTGGAGGCCTGTGCTTTTCATTGCTGTGGGTTTTTGTTGTTGTTTTCAGTTAAACTAAAATAAAAAGAGTCTTCTCGCCCTGTGAAACAGGAGATATAGCTATACACAATGCTATAGCAATATTCTGTTTAGAAAAGTCACAGTTCGGTTCACATGCTTAAGAGATGCTATAGAAGAGATAATATAGAATTTACTAGTTTACCTTTGTTGGTTTGTATTGCAAACTCATTCCTGGAAAGCTGTGAGGCAAAGATTTTTCTCTTTTGACTAGTCAGCTACAGTTCATTTCTCTAGATTAACCTAATGAGAACGAGTCTGAACAATTCTGAGCAGAACAGACTTGCTTACAGTTAGAGAGACTTAGGATTGCTCCAAACCAAGTCTTATGGCTTATTCTTCACTGCCACATCTCAAGCCACAGCGAAGCTGTGAAAAAAAAAATGCCCATTGAAAAGTGCTTCACCATTCTGGGACCCCACACTGTGTTGCTTCTAAATATATTGGTTCTGTGCTGATCAAGTGCAGACTAGGCTCCCGCTAATTTACAAAAATAAATCTCATTCCCACTGGACTGATTCTGTGACCTGATTCTATGAAGGCTAAGAGCCCATCTCCTAGATACCCAGGTTCCTTAAGACCTGGCAGAGAGCCATGCATATGGAATTCATTCAGTAATTACTTGTTGACTAAACAAACACTGAATGTTTTCTTAACATCGGTAAGTGTTAAGTTTGTGAAACATTGAATGAGTATCCAGAGAGACTACCTTCTAGCTCAGTATTTTCAGGCTTCTTTAAGTTTATTCCTTTTGGTGCAATACAGTTAAAATGAAGAAACCAGTGTTATATATTCTGGAATGGTGTTAACACATTATACATAAATACAGTATAACCAATACGTAACTGTGCCACTTTAATTCTCCTGTAATTACTCAAATGTGTTTTATCTTGCAAACATACATTAGATTGGTTGTATAAATACTAAGCCTAGAAAGGAAGGGTTGCAGAGGTAAATCAGGAAGAAAGCTTACTTTCAAAGAAGCTTAGAATTCAGGGTAGGAGGCAGAGAGTTAAATAATATAAGGGATTGAATGCAGGTAGGAGGCATGGGGTGGGGAAACAGAGAAAATACTGATTGTCAATAGAATCATCCTGAAACTTCCAAATGTGAGCATCGGTGATAACGCCCAGTTTATACTCTCAGGGATACAGGTTTGTAAGCAGCAGCAGGTAACAAGCACTGCTCCTGAGTCCCAGTGATGTGGCTCATGGTTAGGAGCACACCCTGCCCAGTTTAAGGGAGCCAAAGGATGTTAGAATGCCGTATACAGCCCTCTAGACCTGTCACGTTAGTTTTTCTGAGCATAGGCATATTAATTTATCATATTGTCTAAGTTTTTTCTAGAGTCTATTATTTGTTGGTTTCAGATTTGAAGTTTATAGAAGCCATGTTATTTTTTTGGGTAGAAATTAAATTGAAAATGTATAACCTATAGGGGTCACCAGGGCTGCTCAGTAGGTTGAGAGGCCAACTCTTGATTTCGGCTCAGGTCATGATCTCAGGGTGGTGGGATCAAGCCCAGTATCAGGCTCCTTGCTTAGTAGAAGTCTGCTGGAGATTCTCTCCCTCCCTCTCCCCTGACAGTACTCTCTCTCTCTCTCTACTCAAACTAAACAGAAAAAAAAAAAAAAAAAAAGAAAGAAAAAGAAAAAGAAACGAATGTGTAGTGTAGAAATGAAATGTACTCATTTATTTTTTACTTGACTTTTGGGAGTGCTGTACTATTCTAGAGGTTCAAAAGTATTGCAGATGACACCTCCCTGCCTATCTTTATTGTCTTTTAGTAAATGAAATGCACCATCTTTTACTTGACCCTTTTAGGAAAAGGGCTGCAAAGGCTGTTGACACCTTTTTAATTTAAACGGCAGAGTAAAATTTTAACATTTTTCCAATACAAATATTTTTAAAATTTATTTAAATTTATTATTTATATTATTATATATTATATATTATATTATTCATATTTATTATATAAATATTTATTTATTAAATTTATTTGCATTTATTTAAATTTATTTTTTAATAATTATAGAATCCAAGGCAGTTGTAAGGTATTACAGAGAAGTCCCGTGTATCCTTCACCAAGCTTTCCCTAATGGATAAATTTTACCTAATTATAATCCTACATCCAAACTAGGAATCTGGCACTGGCACAGTCTGTGCTATATTATATTTCTGAGTCATCTTATCTTCTGGGTAGTTTTATAGCCATGGTAGCAATCAAAATACAGAACTATCCCGTGACTACAAAAATCTCCCTTGTGCAGGTTCCGTTTCGTCCCATCGTCCTCCCTGTCATCCCAGACTATCCCCAGTTGCTGGCAACTGCTACTTTGTTTTCCATCCCTATATTTTTATTTTAAAATGTCTTGTGAATAAATTCACTTAACGATGTTAAGATAACATTCAGTGTTTGTTTAGTCAACAAGTAATTACTGAATGAATTCCATATGCATGGCTCTCTGCCAGGTCCTAAGGAACCCGGGTATCTAGGAGATGGGCTCTTAGCCTTCACAGAATCAGGTTGGCATTTTAATAGCTTATCCCTTTTTATTTTTGTAGAGTGTTTCATGATCTGAATGTACCAGTTTGTTCCACCATTGAGGGGCATTTTAAGTTGTTTCCAGTTGTAGGCTATTACAAATAAGGCCGCTGCAAATGATGGGGTACAGGCTTTTGTGGGAACATTAGTTTCATTTGTTTAGATAAATGTTCAAGAGTACAAATTGCTGAATCAAATAGTAAGGTATATTTAATATTTTAAGAAGCTACCAATATATTTTTCAGATTGACTGTATGATGTGATACTCCTACTAGCAATGGGGCAAGATCCAGTGTCTCTGAATCCTTGTCAGCATTTGATATTGTCACTGTTTTCTCTTGAGCTAATCTAATAGGTGAATAATGATATCTCACGGTGGGTTTAATTTGCATTTCCCTAATGGCCAGTGATGTTGAACATATTTCTATGTGCTCATTTGTCATCAGTATATCATTTCCAAGGAAATGTCTCTGAATATATTTGTCACTTATTTTATTGAATTGTTTTTTAATGTAGAGTTCTGAGAATTAGTTAAATGTTCTAAATATGAGTCCTTTGGAGGATGTGTGGTTTGCAAAGTTTTTCTCCCAATCCATAAAATATATGGACATCCTCTCGATGGGGTCTTTGGTACGGCAAAAGTTTTTAATTATGATTAAGCCCAATTTAGAGGTTTTTTTTTAAAAATAGTGCTTTTCAAATTATATCTAAAACTACTCATTAAATCCAGGTTCTGAAGTTTTTCTTCTGTCATCTAAAAGTTTCAGACTTTTGTGTTTAAGACATAACTCTATAACTCAATGAATTAGTTTTTGTAGAAAGTATGAGACTTAGGTTGATGGTTTTATTTATAGATGTTCAATTGTTCCAGAACTATTTGTGGAAAAGAGTATTCGTACTCCACTGAATTGTACCTGCATCTTTGAAAAAATCAGCTGGGCATACTAATCTGTTCCACTTATTTATGTGTCTGTTGTTCTACAATGCCGTATGATACTGATTGGAGCTATGTATTAAGTATTGAAATTGGGTAGAATAATTCCTATCTATCTATCTATCTATCTATCGATCTATAAGTAGGCTCCATGTCCAGTGTGGAGCCCAATGCTTGAACTCACGATTCTGAGTTCAAGACCTGAGTTGAGATCAAAAGTTACAATCTCAGCAGATTGAGCCACCCAAGCACCCCTCTTATTTTTTTAAATTTACTCATAGCTATACTAGTTCCTTTGCTTTCCCATGTAAATATTTAAATAATTTTGTCTACATCTATCTATAGAAACTCTCATTGAGATTTTGATAGAAATTGCATTAAACCTGTATACAAATTTCAGGACAATTAACACCTTTACTATGTTGAGTCTTTTAATCCATGACTAATTCTCTCTATTTAGAGATTTTTAAAATTTATTTTATTAGCATTCTGTTGTTTTCAGGATACAAATTTAAGTTATATTGGAGATATATATGTACCTATAGTAATTATAAATAGTATTACAGAAATATAATTTATTTGTATGTTTATCTTGTGTTGTGTGACCTTTTTGAACTTATTAGTTCTAGGAATGTTTTTGTAGTGTTCTTGAGATTTTCTATGTAGACCATAAAATCATCTGCAAATAGGAATAGGTTTACTTCTTTCTTTCTAAATTATATGCCTTTTATTCCTTTTCTTTCTTTGTAGCACTGGCTAAAACAGAGATGAAAGAAGACACTGGGTGGTTATGGCCATCTTCGGGGAAACCGTGAGGCATCTAACTTGGCAAAATCAAAGGTACAGCTAGATTATCAAACCCTTGTATCAAACCCTTTTTTAAAAAAGATTTATTTACTTATTTATTTGAGAGAGAGAGAGAATGGTGGGTGGGTCAAAGGGAGAGGGAGAATCTCAAGCAGACTCCCTGCTGAGTGCAGAGCCCAAGGCAGGGCTGGATCTCACCACCCTGAGATCACTACCTAAGCAGCTGAAATCAACAGTTGAGTGCTTAACCGACTGAGCCACCCAGGTGCCCCTCAAACTCTCTAAACAGGTGGAAGAAGGAAGTGAAGAGATTGTTTATAAGCACAATGAGAAAGACCTCTTCATATTTAAGAAGAAAATTAAGAAAGTAATGTGACACACTGGATAAGAAAGCTACATACAAAAGAAAGCTTTTCTTAATTTCTTTTTCTTACTTTTCCCCCAAATTGGAAGGTATCACTCATATTTTGCATTTTGAAATTAGAATTTTAATCCCATTTTACAGTCTAAATTCTAAGATTTAAAAAATATCTTGGGGCACCTGGGTGGCTCAGTGGGTTAAGCCTCTGTCTTCAGCTCAGGTCATGATCTCAAGGTCCTGGGATCAAGCCCCACATCCGGCTCTCTGCTCAGCGGGGACACTGCTTCCCCCTCTCTCTCTGCCTACTTGTGATTTCTGTCTGTCAAGTAAGTAAATAAAATCTTTAAAATATATATATGTATATCTAATAGCAGAAAGTGTTTTTTTGGCACTGGTTTTGAAATTATTTATTTTATTTTTTTAAATATATAGTTTTTTTTTAAAGATTTTATTTATTTATTTGACAGAGAGAAATCACAAGTAGACGGAGAGGCAGGCAGAGAGAGAGAGAGAGGGAAGCAGGCTCCCTGCTGAGCAGAGAGCCTGATGCGGGACTCAATCCCAGGACCCTGAGATCATGACCCAAGCTGAAGGCAGCGGCTTAACCCACTGAGCCACCCAGGCGCCCCTGAAATTATTTATTTTTAAGACAAAAACAAATATGCTTTATTTAAGATTATTATTTTTACTTTTTCACTTTTTATTTTCTCATTTTTGTGAAACAACAGATCTATACCTTTTCATAAATTCACCTTGCCCAGAGTTATCAAACATCTCCTTTATAGAGAAATCTATTGGAAGATGTTTAAAGGAGCTTCTTCAGATCAAAGCAAAGATGAATGATCAAGAAAAATATTTCTAAATAATTTCTAAGGCTTGACAAATTTTAGTCATCCCCTTGCTTACTCACTGTAAGTAACTGTGGTAAAAACAAACACAACTGCTACTTTAAGCATATTTATTAAGAGCTTATGTAGGGTGGAAATTTTGTTAAGTGTTAAAAAAAATATAAGCAAACAATAGACAAGCTGAAAAGCGGGGCTGTAGTGGGTGGTTGAAGCATCTTTCTGTTAAATCTGGTCATGAATGCTTCCCTCACACAAGGAGTTGCATCATTTCTTTGGGGATTTTGTTGTCATGACAACGAGTTTTACAGGAGCATTTTCAGACTCCATAGTTAGAATTGCACAAAAAAGAGTTTGATACAATGAACACAGGTGAGCTTTAGTGATTACATTTGGATAAAGGTCCCCTGATTTATCATAGCCCCATCCTTGAAAAAAATTAAAAATATGACCCATTTTTCCTTTTCTGGGGAAGGTCATTTTAGTATGAAGTTTGTTTGTTTGTTTGTTTGTTTGTTTCCTTAAGAAAATGAATTTAAAAGACTTCAGACTGGGGGCACCTGGGTGGTTCAGTTGGTTAAGCATCTGCCTTTGTCTGTGGTCATGATTCCAGGGTCCTGGGATCCAGTCCTGCACAGGGCTCCCTGCTCAGTGCGGAGTCTGCTTCTCCCTCTGCCCCTACTTTCCAACTTTGTGTGCATGTGCTCACACATGCTATCTCTCAAATATAAATTAATAAAGATCTTTTAAAAAGACTCCAAAATTTTCTCAGTTTAAATATTATTAGATTTCAAGGTAATTTATAATGGATAAGATATGATGACATCTAATACATGAAAGGACTTGAAGTTATAGTCTATCTCTTGTAGTGGTGAATTTTGATAAGTACTATTAAGCTAAATATAGTTGCAAGTATAGGTTGAACATGAAATATTGTAAAGAATATGACACCTAGGGGTGCCTAGGTGGCTCAGTGGGTTAAGCCTCTGCCTTTGGTTCAGGTCATGATCTCAGGGTCCTGGAATCGAGCTCCATGATGGCCTCTCTGCTCATCAGGGAGCCTGTTTCCCCCTCTCTCTGCCTGCCTCTCTACTTGTGATCTCTATCTGACAAATAAATAAAATCTTAAAAAAAAAAAAAAGAATATGACAGTAATCTGCATTGGGCATTATTTTATATTCCTTGAAAATCTCTCTCATTAAAATCTCTTGAAAAACCTTTCTCACTAATGTTGGGACAAACCCATCTCTCTGATCATCCTATTTCTCTACTGCAAATAGCTTCAAGATAACCAGCAACTCTGTGTTAATTACAAATGCAAACTCCTATTATATTGTAGCTGTGCATTTATAGATAATCATCTTCAAAATATGTTAGTTTTATCTTATAATGTTCATAATTATCTTTTTTCTAAATAGAAATGGGCAACAAATGAATATTTTGTGTTTTAAAAAATCATTTTTTTCTATTTCTATTCACTGCTCGAGCCCCATCCATTTCATCTGCATTTCAAATGTCTCAAACTGTTTTTTTTAATTTTTAATTTTTTATAAACATATATTTTTATCCCCAGGGGTACAGGTCTGTGAATTGCCCAGTTCACGCACTTCACAGCACTCACCAAAGCACATACCCTCCCCAATGTCCATAACCTCACCCCCCTTCTCCCCACCCCCCTCCCCCCAGCAACCCTCAGTTTGTTTTGTGAGATTAAGAGTCACTTATGGTTTGTCTCCCTCCCAATCCCATCTTGTTTCATTTATTCTTCTCCTACCCCCTTAAGCCCCCATGTTGCATCACCACGTCCTCATATCAGGGAGATCATATGATAGTTGTCTTTCTCCGTTTGACTTATTTCGCTAAGCATGATACGCTCTAGTTCCTTCCACGTTGTCACAAATGGCAAGATTTCATTTCTTTTGATGGCTGCATAGTATTCCATTGTGTATATATGCCACATCTTCTTGATCCATTCATCTGTTGATGGACATCTAGGTTCTTTCCATAGTTTGGCTATTGTGGACATTGCTGCTAGAAACATTCAGGTGCACGTGCCCCTTCAGATCACTATGTTTGTATCTTTAGGGTAAATACCCAGTAGAGCAATTACTGGGTCATAGGGCAGTTCTATTTTCAACATTTTGAGGAATCTCCATGCTGTTTTCCAGAGTGGTTGCACCAGCTTGCATTCCCACCAACAGTGTTGGAGGGTTCCCCTTTCTCCGCATCTTCTCCAGCATCTGTCATTTCCTGACTTGTTGATTTTAGCCATTTCTGACTGGTGTGAGGTGATATTTCATTGTGGTTTTGATTTGTATTTCCCTGATACCGAGTAATATGGAGCACTTTTTCATGTGTCTGTTGGCCATCTGGATGTCTTCTTTGCAGAAATGTCTGTTCATGTCCTCTGCCCATTTCTTGAGTGGATTATTTGTTCTTTGGGTGTTGAGTTTGTTAAGTACTTTATAGATTTTGGACACTAGTCCTTTATCTGATATGTCGTTTGCAAATATCTTCTCCCATTCTGTCAGTTGTCTTTTGGTTTTGTTAACTCTTTCCTTTGCTGTGCAAAGCTTTTGATCTCGATAAAATCCCAATAGTTCATTTTGCCCTTGCTTCCCTTGCCTTTGGCGATGTTCCTAGGAAGATATTGCTGTGGCTGAGGTTGAAGAGGTTGCTGCCTGTGTTCTCCTCAAGGATTTTGATGGATTCCTTTCTCACATTGAGGTCCTTCATCCATTTTGAGTCTATTTTCCTGCGTGGTGTAAGGAAATGGTCCAATTTCATTTTTCTGCATGTGGTTGTCCAATTTTCCCAGCACCATTTATTGAAGAGGCTGTCTTTTTTTCATTGGACATTCTTTCCTGCTTTGTCAAAGATTAGTTGACCATAGTGTTGAGGGTCTATTTCTGGGCTTTCTATTCTGTTTCATTGATCTATGTGTCTGTTTTTGTGCCAGTACCATGCTGTCTTGATGATGACAGCTTTGTAATAGAGCTTGAAGTCTGAAATTGTGATGCCACCAACTTTGGCTTTCTTTTTCAATATCCCTTTGGCTATTCGAGGTCTTTTCTGGTTCCATATAAATTTCAGAATTATTTGTTCCATTTCTTTGAAAAAGATGGATGGTACTTTGATAGGAATTGCATTAAATGTGTAGATTGCTTTAGGTAGCATAGACATTTTCACAATATTTATTCTTCCAATGCAGGAGCATGGAACATTTTTCCAAATGTCTCAAACTTTTAAGGAGACTTTAAGAAATACTACAAAACACTTCTGATTACTTTTCATGGCCAAGACTTAGAGGTCCAACTATAGTTGTGAATGACTGGGAGATGTTGAGTTTTAGCAGGGTGGCAATATGGCTGGCCAAATATACTGGGATACCTTTGCTAAATAGAAGCTGCAGAATGAATTTAGGGAGATGATTTCCAATACAGATTCCTAGTAAAATTTTTACAATGCTAGTTTATGCTTAATATTCCAAAGTAGTATGTGAAATAACTGAATGCTTCAATTAAGAAACTACTTGGTAAGAACATCCTTTTCCTCAGTGTGCAAGACACATAGCTAATTCACTTAATGAGTTTACAGAGCTGGGATAAAGGAAAGGTCTTCACTAAATTAGCTGTTAGTCTGCAGATAAAATTTTCACCGATCTCCCCATAAATCTATACCTGAATCTCAAACGTACTTACTCGAAATCTATTATTTGTGAAATGCTAAACCACATTTTATTGGGGGAGTTTAAAATAAGTAGTCATTATTTAAAATATGACATAGCAAATGTTATAAAAGAACTAAGAAGTATGTTTGGAATTCAAGAGAAGAAGGTGGCCCTGGAATCCAGTGGCTAGAACTTCAATGGAGATGCTATGGAAGCACTGGAGAAAAGTGCAGAAAGATAAGGTACAAACAGAGGTTCACATGGGAAATGATGTCATGAATTGAGGGGAATGGCTTGACCACATCATACATATATTACAGAGGAGTGCATAAAGCTTAAGAAGGCTAAAATAAGGAGGGCCTTGAATGCTTTACTAAATAGAATGTGTTCTGAATCTATTAAGAAAATGGTGAACCACTGAAGGTGCAAGCAAGAAAGCGACATGGTTAAGGTTGTGTTATAGGACAATGAATTTCACTGTATGTGTAAAGAGAATCAGAGGCAACGAAAAATGGAGACAAAGAAATAAGCATATATTTTAATAGGAATGTAATAATGAAAAGAAAATAGACCTGGATGAGAGGGCCTTTGGAGTCAAAGGTTTTAGACTTGGTGATTAAATATCTGCATCACTATTACATCAAATTCAGGCAGACAAACTCATCAGAGACTGTGTTTGTGTGAATACAAAAAGTTCATTTTTTTGATAAGCTAAATTAAAAACTTTATAAGAGAGATTATCTTTTTTTATTATATTAATCACCATACAGTACATCATTAGTTTTTTGTTTTTGTTTCTTTTTTTTTTAAAGATCTTATTTATTTATTTGACAGAAAGAGAGCAAGAGAGGGGACACAAGGAGGGAGTAGTGAGAGAGGGAGAAGCAGGCTTCCCACTGAGCAGGGAGCCCGATGTGGGGCTCCATCCCCAAACCCTGGGATCATGACCTGAGCCAGACACAGATGCTTAACCGACTGAGCCACCCAGGAGCCCTACATCATTAGTTTTTGATGTAGTGTTCCATGATTCATTGTTTGCATGTACAAGTGAGATTATATGAAAGGGGCTGGAAATGATAATGTAGACCAGTTTTATGGGTATTTGTAGGGCCAACTCCTTATTGGTCAGTTACCAATGGGTGTCAACAGGTTAATTAAGCTCAGTGTGTCTCAGTTTTATCATGGGTACAACGCTAATGCCTGCCTCATTGGGTTGTTATGAAGATAAAATGATTGGATACTAGTACCTAGCTTGTGGTAAGGAATTTTCACTAGTCATTATTGTAGTGATGATCATCAATATTTGTCAGGTGTTCTCATGATGACTGTCAGGGTCAAAAAGAAAATGAGGAACTAGCAAATAAGACAGAGGAAGAAGGACAACCGGAGACATACAAGGTGGCTAGAATTCACAGGAAGATGGTAACTTGGTTTCTAGGGTCATTAAGAGGAATTGCCAATAAATTTGGAAAGTAGAACATTTGAGATGATAGATTCAGTAGAGAAGTAATGGCAGACAGGCTGCAAAGGGTTAAGAGGTAAAAAGATAGTGGGAAAAAAAAAAGAGGCAAGGCTATTTATCCTATTTGTTCAAAAACAACTGGGGGAAGAAGAAAACAACTGGTACTGAAGGGAAAGAAAGGAATGAGGTTAAGTGGCTGAATCTGACAGCAGTGGCATGAGGAACATTTAAGATTAGTCTGTTTCTGTGTATATGAAAGGTGAACGTGTTGTTGAGATGTTGTTTTATACGGAGAGCCTTTTTTTTCAAGACTTCCCAGGAAAATTTTACTAGAGAACCTGGGTGTACACACAGTTTTGTTTTGTTTTTAATGATTCATGCTATAACACCATTGTTTACAAATGGAGGTTTGTGATAATCCTTTGAAATTTTTCATATGCTTAACAGTTGTGACATCTTTTTTTTTCAGTAAAAGGTGGATGATAATCTAGCAGTGTTCTGTTTCATTTTTTCATTCTGTTTCATTTCATGTTGTTATTTTTAATTCATCAACCAATACATGTTTATTGGTCCTCTGTACAGGCAACGCTTGGTATAGTGGGAGACACAAATATATAAAGGATTTCTCTTTCATTGAATACATGAGAATCTGGGTAATTTAAATACATTTTCTAAGACACTGGAGAAATATACTTTTCTAAAGGCGGAGAATTTGTGTTGTTATTTATTCTGGTGGGAAGTTACATAGTTTGCTTAAAGACTTTAAATTGTTTCAGCAATGGTACATTTTTTTTTCAATATTTTATTTATTTGACAGAGATAGAGAAGAGAGAGAGATCACAAGTAGGCAGAGAGGCAGGCAGAGAGAGAGAGGAGGAAGCAGGCTCCCCTCTGAGCAGAGAGCCGACGTGGGGCTCGATCCCAGGACCCTGGGATCATGACCTGAGTTGAAGGCAGAGGCTTTAACCCACTGAGCCACCCAGGCACCCCAGCAATGGTTTACATTTTTATCTGATTTATTTCAGAAATTTTAAGAGTGCTACAGATAGTCACATATATATGCACTCTAGTAATATGACTCTTTTGGGAAATGTTTTATCAGAATTATAGAATGTTGTAAAAACTATATTCTTTTGAAGGGCATCTCCACTCTTTCCACAATTTGGCTATTGTGGACATTGATGCTATGAACATTGGGGCCCTTTAACAGACAAATGGATAAAGAAGATGTGGTCCATATATATGATGGAATATGACTCAGCCATCTGAAATGATCAATACCCAACTTTTACATCAACATGGATGGGACTGGAGGAGATTATGTTGAGTGAAATAAGTCAAGCAGAGAGAGTCAATTATCATATGGTTTCACTTACTTGTGGAAAATAAGGAATAGCATGGAGGACAATAGGAGAAGGAAGGGAAAAATGAAGGGGGGGCAATCAGAGGAGAGATGAACCATGAGAGACTGTGGACTCCAAAAAACAAACTGAGGGTTTTAGAGGGGAGGGAGGAGGGGGGAGGGTGGATAGGTTGGTGCAGTGATGGGTATTAAGGAGGGCATGTATTGGATGGAGCACTGGGTGTTATACGTAAACAATGCATCTTGGAACACTGTATCAAAATCTAATGATGTAATGTATGATGACTAACATAATAATAAAAAAACTATATTCTTTATTTTCAATAAATATCGTGGTTACAATTTATGGTAAAAACATTTATGAGTACAGTAGATAACATAACAGACTCCATTTTTAGTGTCCCTTTATATTCTTATTTACCTACAAAAAGCTAAGGCAGAATTACAGAGCTAAAATTATGGAATTATCCTAAATGACAGTGTCTTGCTGCAATTTGACATGTGGAAGAGAGATGCTGTGGCCCTTTCTTTGCCAGTGTGACTGATGGTAATTATCATCGGTGTGTGGGGCTGTGGCTCAGAGGATTGATCAATACCAAGGGGCAGGCCTCACCACACTGTATCCATGTAACATTGATCTTTAATTTGTGGTTGAAACCATTGTCCACTATAATTTTGTAACAGATGAATCATATATTTACTTTTGTGGTTGAGAGTTACTGATATCTCTTATTCAGATCTATATTCTCAGTAATTATGTCAAAGAAGTCAGGTGGCAACCAAAACAGTCTGTTGTTAAATATTCCTTCAAGAGCAACAAGGCCATCTGGAAGCTTAAAAGATGCAGGCTTTATTGACCACACAACTGCTTACCACCACTATTCTGATATGCTTACTCAAGGCCAAAGAGTAAGGCCACACTCCACCTTCTGTCCGCTCAGTTGGCTACCTGTGTAGCCTCTTCACCGGACCCGTGCCCAGTAGGGACTATCAAGTAAGCAAAGTATATTTTTGGTTCTCCCGGAAGCTTCTCCTCCTCTTCATATTCCTTGGAACATCAGTCCAAGGCTTAGTTTCCATGTAGAAATCCATGCCAATATACAGAAATATGTGCCTTCTTAATAGAGAATATCTCTTATATCCTTTCTGAAAACTAAACCAAACCAAATCAGACAAAACAAGGCAAAATTTATGCTTATTTTGAGCAGGATATAGCTTTCCATGGCTATGGATTTGTTGCTGTGTCTTAGTAATATGTATGTGTGTGTGATACTATATTTCTTTTTAAGCTCAAAGATCTAAGTTCAATTTCTCAAATCTCTGTGTATCTATATGAGACACCTGAGTATGTTCTGACCCCTTTCTTAGCTATTTTATCCTGTCAATTTCCAGACACTTTTTTAATCGATGACCTTTGCATGCTTCAAAGTAGTTGTTTATAAGTTGTGACTGATAATTTCGTTTCTCTCTCTCCATTTGCACTTGGAATCCCTCTACACTGGATCATCAAAAATGTAGAAACAGCATTCTCTTTGAGTTCTTGAGTTCCTCTCCAGGACCTTAAGGTGGCAAACTTCTATTTTCTGAACTCTTCATTCTTCTTTCCTTCTTAGTTGACTCCTACACTATGATGATGACTTCCTAACAACTAGGATACATTTTGGCCTTTGGCAAAAGAGATTTGGAAGTCTTTAATCTAATGCCTTGGGAGAGAGGTGGTGGTCATCTGAGATTTTCCCTGACCTTGTGCTCTAGTTAATTTTCCCAGACAAGGACTTTCCTTCCTTATTTCAACTTTCTCATTTGTTATGTCTGAGTCCTGGATTTGGTCACCTGCTTATATCCCTGCCTTGATCTTGGCATCCTCCTCCCAATCACAGGTCCTTGACCCCAAACTCCTGGCTATTGTAATAGTTCTTGTACCTGCTGACAAATTTCTAAGCATCCCATTACCCAGCCCAAATCCCCATAGTGCTTTGTGCTCTTAAGAGATACTCATTTTCTCCGATGCTGAGGCCAATATCTTGTTACTGTGAATTCCTCCTGCTCTCTCACTTCACATATTCAGCCAATTGGCACATTCTACAGATTGTTCACCATGTCTTGATGCTGCCCCTGATTTGATCCCATGGCTATTACTCTGAATCAACTCCCATTTTCTCTTATATGAAGTATTAGAATACAGTTGGTCTTATGAGTACTGGTAATCTCTCATTCTAATTGTTCTAAGTCCATTCCTCTATGATAATGACCATGATCCTCATTGAAAGAAGTAGTAACTTCTTTGCTATCTGTCTACTGACTTTATGAGAGTAAGACTCACACTATATCAGGACACTATTCGTATATATGCCTGGTGCTATTTTCAGGGCTTTATAAATATTAACCAATTTAATGCTTACAATAACCCTACCTTACAATAATCCTACTTTTATAGAAGAGAAAACTGAGGCACAGAGGTGATCAGTCATTTCTTCAAGGTTGTCTAGCTAGTGCAATGATAGTACATTGTACAGTGTACTGTGTATAGATAGTACAATATACTGTATCTGTACACTATCTGTACAGTATACACTATCTGTATATCTGTACATTATCTGTCTACAGATAGTACAATGGCAGTCTAACTTCAGTGTCTTCTATAACTTCTCTAAGATTATCTCCTCTCTAATGATATTTATAAATATTCAACAAATTGCACACAAAATAGCACTAATTACCTGGGTTCACATTTTGCTTTAAAGAAACTTGCCTTTTCCCATTTTGAATACCTAATGTTATTTAGACAGGTTTGTTTTCTCTGTTTTCTTAGACATGAAGTATTTTTGGATATTAGTTGTACCAGTGATATTTGCACCCAATCTATGGAAGTTATTAAAACCTAATAGTTTAGGATATACTACCTTGAAATAATGAGTTTTCAACAAGGAGAAACTACAGTGAGGAATAAGAGGCAGCTGTGAAATACCAGGGGGCTTTGAAAAGAAGCACCACATTTTATGTGTATATGTACTAGGAAGGTAGGCAGAAGTTATGTGAGGTCAGACAAGGAAGGGAAGCAGCAGGAGACAGAAAAGGAGAAGCACAGTCCAGGATCGGTTCAACTTGCTCAATGGATGGTAACCTGTGAACTCTGCAAGTGTCATTTTGGCATGGAAATGCCCTTACTATTAATTGGACAGTAGCATTGCATAAGGAATCCTATGTAATTGGGTAGGATGCTTCTCCTATTGGGCTGGTGTAATGCCAAGAGATAAAAAACAAAAGGAGAGAAATGTAAGAAAATACATAAGGAAACGTTTTCTAAGTGAAAAAATTTTAAGTAACCTCAAATTTTCTCTCATAATATTTGCTCTTGTGATGATTAAATGTGACAAGGTTGAAACCTGAACAAACTTGCAGTTGAATTATTTATCCAAATTTGGTCTAAAGACAGATTAATATGTAAAACTACTTCCATTGTCACCGAGAGAGAGACATTACTCTAAAAATAGTGACTATTAAAAAAAGTGCTAGACTGTGGGTAGAAAGTGTCATTCTCCTTGCTGTGTTTTTAATATCTGTAAATATGATCTCCACGGCATATTATCTACCAGGAGTGTGCTAGTTCACCTTTGGTGAGGTATTTCTTTACCGCCTATTGATTTGTTTTATTAGTGAAAAATGAAGGTTAAAGATGGCATTTGCTATAAACACTAAGTCAATATGCTGAACCTTGAGTGGTACATGAGAAAAGATCCTTTTTAAGGAGACTTTATCATCTCTCTACTTGTTCTACTCATGTATAGAAACAGGGAGCACAGAAAATGAAAGAAACAGTTCAAATAAAAGAAAGTTTTGCTCTATTTAATGATGATCATGACTCCCATTTGAATTTTGTTTTTTCCTAAAATATCACACACTCCTATACACAAATGTACGTGTAAATATAAATGAAATGCTTTGGGATTATCTTAGTAGCCATGCTTATCTGTGAGGCTACCAACAGTGGCTGTATTTACAGATTCCTTATCATGAAGTAAAGCAATATTACAAACAAAGTGAAAAACTCCTGAACCTTACACTGGCTCTATTTTTATATTCTTTGTGTGGCAGGAATGCCCAGCTTTTATTTATTTTCTTAAAATAGTATTCATTTGACAGAGATCACAAGTAGGCAGAGAGGCAGACAGAGAGAGAGGGAGAGAAGCAGGCTCCTTACCGAGCAGACAGCCAGATGCGGAGCTCCATCCCAGGACCCTGGGATCATAACCTGAGCCAAAGGCAGAGGCTTAACCCACTGAGCCACCCAGGTGCTCCCTGCCCAGCATTTTTATACCCTCATTCAAAGCTGATAATTAATCTTTAATAAAAAAAAAAAAAAACCACAGTTGTTTTTCGAAGACTAGTTCTTTTTTTTTTTAATTTTTTATATCTTTTCAGTATAACAGTATTCATTGTTTTTGCACCACACCCAGTGCTCCATGCAATCCGTGCCCTTTCTAATACGCACCACCTGGTTCCCCCAACCTCCCATCCCCCGCCCCTTCAAACCCCTGAGATTGTTTTTCAGAGTCCATAGTCTCTCAAGATTCACCTCCCCTTCCAATTTACCCCAACCCTCTTCTCCTCTCTAACACCCCTTGTCCTCCATGCTATTTGTTATGCTCCACAAATAAGTGAAACCATATGATAATTGACTCTCTTTGCTTGACTGATTTCACTCAGCATCGAAGACTAGTTCTTATTAGTGACTAAGTATATATTCTGCTCGAGAAAAAAAAAAATGGAAAGACATCAAGCTGAGATGGAGATGAGAGGGATGGAGATGAAAATTACAGACGTCATAACTCATTTGGATTTCTTGGTTCCGCTCAATCAGCATTCTAGCAAGGGTTTGGGTGAGTAGGCAGCTCTCCACTTTCTTCTCTGGGCTTCAGAGTATCCTTGAACTATACTAGATTGTCTTCACAAAGCAACCATGCAAATTGCCCTCAATTCAAAATACTAGCCTGGGCTACCAGGGGGGACTAGCTCTGCTTTGTTCCCCACACTGAAATGCAGTGAGTGAAGATTATTATTATTATTATTTTTAAGAAATCTGAATCTTTTTTAGAAGCCCTTAAGATTATTTTTTAGGAAATCAAATTATTGATCATTTGGGACAGGCTAACTATTAAACATGATAACCTTCTCATGGCATATCCAGAACTGACCACATCTATATCTCTGAGGGCCCTTTCCAAGCTGGTTCAATTTTCTGTCTCTGGAGTCTCAGAATCTTACTTACTTTAGTATTTGATCCCTAAAGAAATCACGTTTCTTTTTTTTAACACCTTCTTCCTCTGTGTAATTTGTGGGGCAAAAATACTTATGATAATAATAATGTAGTAATCCAAAATAACTATTTCCAGATTCTTTCTTTAGTTTTATAACAAATAAACAACTAAAAATAAAAGATAAAAATTAATTGGAAGTAATTATTCATATTCAGTAAGCCAGTTTCCCTATGAACTAAAATTTGCACTTACCAAAGAAAAATATACCTTACAGTTTATATTTTTTTACTGTTTTGAATTGGAAACAAAATCTATTTATAATATATATTATTTATACATCTTTAATTAAAACTCAACAATAATGTAGAATATATTTAGAACTTAGATGAACAAAAAGACCTTGTGAGACATATATTTATCATCGATGTTTTAGGAATTGCCAATTAATGGTGCTAGTAAAATGCAGAATACTTTTTATTTAGTTTTATTATTCTTTTCAATTTTGTAAAGTCAAAGCACCCCTTAATGCTGCACCATGAAAGAACTCTCTCAACCACTGGCCTTGGTACCACCCTGCTTGTAGAATACACCTAGTAGCTTAAATTAGCATCTCTTACATAACTGAAATTGATTTAGGTCAGATGAGTACTTTTTGGTGCATAGCAGCTAGTCACCAACACCCCCCACAACACACACCCACATATTTCTTTCAAATTGTAATAAAAATGATCTTCACGGGAATGAGAACTTTTACTATAAATGTTTCTTTCTGAAACTCACTGTGAGAACAATACTTCTGTCTGATCTAGCAGCCAGCCTGAGGATAATGGATTATGCTGGCCACGATGTGATTTATCCCCACATTTCCTCTAGAAATCAGCTTAGGCCAATTCTCTACTGTTACACCAAGCTTCAGGACTGAGAAACCTGGAAATTTCTCTCTGCTCATAGCTCAACTAGAGAAGAGGTTTTCCTGGTCCGAATTAAATGGATTACAATTATACATAGACAAAAGTATAATGATCTAATATTCATTTTAAAGCTGTTATCTCCAGTGAAGGGGAACAGAAAATAGAATATCTGGAGAAAGGAACATGCATGAATATCATGTTAATAGCTTTCTTGCTGGTTAGGACACAGTGAGCGAATAAAAGTAGTGTAATAATTTAGCAAGACAGAGGATATTAAAATGAATCATTACCAAAATGGGACCTAGGCCAATAATACTGATGTCAATTCCTTTTGCAAACTTTATCATGTTGTGGACTAGGAGTATTTATTTGCTGAGTTGTTAAGATCTGTATTTATGGAAGTTTTTATTGTTAAGCACTGGACCTAAAAACCTAAAAAGCCAGAAAGCTGCCATTACTGCTTTCAATCATTTCCTTTTGTACTATAAAGGTAGCTGTGTGAGAGTTCTCTTGTGTTCAAGACTGAATGATCTGTTGATCTATGCATTATCCATCTACACACACATGCACATGCACACACAGACGTGCATAAGTACACATAAAAGTTTGTGTAAGGGGAGAGGGCAGCAGGAGCTATATTAGTTACTAGTCTTGCATTCCCATTGTGTGAATTGCAGAAGTATTATAGCCTCAAAGCCATGCTTAGTCAAAATAATTATTTACCTACATGTCTGCGGCAAAAAATTACAAAGTTTGAAGAAACTGGAAAAACACAACTTAATATGAGATAACTGATCTCTGTAACTACATGAAGGAAAAGTAGTACTTATGTAAATAATGTCTATAAAATTATTTTTACCCAAGTGAAAGCATTCTAGGAAAAAGGAATAGTTCTTTGATTTGAGAACCTTCAGTTAATCTCTGAACAGAGTTTAATCTAGACTCAACTGCACTAAATATAATTGTCATGAAAATGGGGTCAAATACCTTCTTTACATATATAGGGAGTGCATATATAATCTCCCTATATGATGTATATCACATGTATACAAATATTAAATATATAATAATTATGTATATGTATATGTATATGTATAATTATATACATAATAAGTATGTATTACCTACATAAATAAAATTCAGGTAAACCACTTAATAATTATCCATTTTGAATTTTAGGATTTTATTTATAGTTTATACTTATGGTCACACCCAGTTGTTTTCGGGCCTCGCAGTTTGTCACCCACTTCTGCTTCCGTGACTCTTACTAGCTGTAGGAACCTCACCTCACTTCATGATACAGCACTGGTGGCCCCAACCTGTCTTCTGGCGAGAGGGACAGAATCTCAAGGCAAATGCTTTGATCTGATATCCACAGGCAATGCTGACTTGCCTCTAACATGGCTTTGAGCTTGAATCCTCATGACCCACTGGCTCTTCATCTTGCTCCTTGTACCTAACTCTCATTATCAGGTATGGGCTTGGAACAAGATGGGCTCCAGAAAGCCCAGACCTTGCGTAAAAGACCATTCTCTGACTCTGTCCTCCTGGACATTTTTCCAGTTCCTTCAGTTCCTGCAGTCTGGTTCTCAACTATGGGTTTGCTTTTTTTTTTTTTTAAACTTCTCTCTGTTCTTTGAGTTACATGGCTCCCAGATTTACCTTACATAAAATAGGTGCTCATAAACTGATCTCCTGATTTCTAAATTTCTAGACCCTCTGCCTTGGTTAACCTCTGAACTTGGCATCCCTCTGGTTCTTTTCTGGTTTTTTATTTGCCCAAATTTTAAGTCTTTCTCTATGCTGTAAAGTGTTGGCTTCCTGGAAAATCTTACCATTGAGTCTTTGGTGCCTAAAAAGTGAGACCTTGTTTCCAGATCCTTAAGTTTACATTTACCTTCTGTGTCTTAGCTCTGCTGCATATTAGTCCATTTGTTTCCTTCTGGCCCTATCATTCTAGCTTGCCTCTTTGCTCTAAATGCTTTATGTTGTCACCAAAGTTCTTGAGATCAATGTTTAATATGCTTTGAATGGGAAGAAGGAGACTTCATCAAGCTATGTGACACAAAGAAAATAAACAAATTTGGATTTAATGCCATAGAAACTTTTGTGGTTTTAGGCACTTCATCTATTTTTTTTCTTACCATTTACCTAAAATGAAGTTTTGTGGGATTTTAATCAAACAGTGTATAGGAATGCACCTGTCACAGGGCCTTTCATCCCTTCTGTATCATTCAGGACTTGATCAGAACCGCAAAACCATCAGGAATGAGACAGAACAAGCAATTTATTAGAGGGACTTGACATTGTACAGGTGTGGAGGTTGGTTAAATAATTTATTTATGCCTGTTGCTTTTGCATCTGGTGCTCAGCCTGAAATGAGTGCGCAGTCGGAAAGGAGAGATGAGTATGAAGTGGAGG
Source organism: Mustela nivalis (assembly GCF_964662115.1). Classification (NCBI taxonomy): domain Eukaryota; kingdom Metazoa; phylum Chordata; class Mammalia; order Carnivora; family Mustelidae; genus Mustela; species Mustela nivalis. The sequence goes on from NC_139025.1 coordinate 37,800,691, forward strand.
AGAGCAAGGTCAAACTAGAATCTTGGGAGGATAAGCTGGAAACTGAGTTGGTCTGTCACCACCTCCATTTGAGTGCTATAATTTTGATGATGCATGGGAATGCAGAAGAAGGTGACACTCTTAGAACCCTAAAAATGCACTTGGCCCAGGAGTTAGAAAAGCCCAGGGAAGGGATCAGCTATAAGCCAACAAGGTGAACCAGAATATCTCCAACAATGTGCATAAACTGCACCAGCCTCCGACACTGCTCTGACCTGCCAAGGTAGGCAAAACTTCTGACTCACTTCTGGAGTCCATTACTCCCACAAATTTCCCTGGTGGTCAGGCCTGGCCCAGAATCACACAGAAAAGAGAAGCTGGCATAATGCAGAGACACCACACCCCTTTCTGTCTTCCCATCTGTGCTGCAAGTCTATAGCTAACAAGGTGTTTTGAAACATTACATAAACATTCTTTAGGTCTTGTTTAAATGACCTAATTGAATTGGAAATCTCTGAATTCAGTCAGTTGGGTCATTCTATTCCATTTGTCAGGAAATTGGACATCTGGTCAACTCTATTTTAGTCTTTGTGCCTTAAGCTGGATCAAGTTATTTCCCATCTCTTTGCCACAGTTATTGTGTGTCTAGGATTTAACACTACCTTTGAGGCTATAGCTATAGCAATTTTGTACTTCTTTCAAAGATGATGGGAAGATAATTGGTTTATGACATATGAGGCCCTTTTAAGCTTCTTGGGTGAGTGGGGGGGTGTCACACCACCAGTTCCATAAAATTGTTTGTTTAATTGTTTTACTCATCCAGGCCCACTGCTGATAATCCTGATATGAACACTGTGTGTCTTTCTTCCAAGGGCAGGGTTATTTTAGCTTTAGAAAGGTTTCCGGAGCTTTTTAAACCTATTTGAGCTCTGAAGGTTTGGAAGAGCAATGCATTTTTCACCATGTTAAATAATACATTCAAGTGTAAGTGGCTTTCAAAGTGAAGAACTAAAGAAAAGGGCATGGATGAAGCTGCTCTTGCTGTGTCTCCAAGGTGACTGTTTGTCATGTAGCAATAGGCCAGCCCCCTAACAAGTCTGGTAACAGTGGCCTTGGTGGAGAGGGACGGGGCAATCAATAGAACTCCCATGGAAGCTGTTGCTCATAGACTAGATTTGAGTAAATTCTCCAAAACACTGAGCCCAGGTTTTGGGAGAAATAATTTGCTTCTGTGGCAGAAAAGGCAATAGCTCCCTATGCATATCAACCTCGAAATTTAAAATCAAAGATGATATATTAATTTTCTGAATATGAATCTCTTAAGAACTCAGATTTCCAACATTTGCAAATGTGTACTGAGAGAAGAATGTGGGAATCTGGGACATGCCTCTAAAGGAGAAGAGAATCCTTATATCCTCCTTCAGTTACTTACCAGTATACTGGTATACTTTTATATAAGAACTTAGTATTTCTTGGAATATTTGGAATATCTAATTTAAAAAATTATCTATCAGCCCTATGAATATTGAATCTGAATTTAAGTACCACATGGTGCTTAATGATCACCAAATGGTTCCAATTATTAATTTTATTTCTAATTTCTAAATTAATAGTTTTTTTTTAAATTTTCTAATAACAAATCTGTGTCATCTAACCATTTATTATAGAACCCTGTATTGGCAATTAATTATGGCCAAACATAAGCCTGATTAAAGACCTCTAGTAACAGGGTGCCTGGGTGGCTCAGTGGGTCAAAGCCTCTGCCTTTGGCTCAGGTCATGATCCCAGGATTCTGGGATCGAGCCCCACATCGGGGGTCTCTGCTCAGCAGGGAGCCTGCTCCCCCCCTCCCCTGCTGCCTCTCTGCCTGCTTGTGATCTCTGTCAAATAAATAAATAAAAACTCTTAAAAAACAAAAAGAAAAAGACCTCTAGTAACTGTCCAGAGGGCAATGGGAGGACGAAAGTGTGGAGGGGATGGAGTTGCGCGGAGGCAGAGGAAGGGACGGAATGGAGATTTTCTGACTGTGGGTTTGTGGAATATAGAGAAATAAAGCCAATCTGGAGGTTTCTAGCTTGGACCATTGGGTAGATGGTAATGCAATGATCTAAGAAAGAAAATGCAGGCAGAGAAGCAGGTGGGAGATGAAAAGACCAGTTTGTAACTAATATCTGGAACTAACTGCTGCATCGCTGCCTTACTGCGTACATCTGTGGAAGTCACTTTCCCGTCAGGACCCGTCCTGCTGTCCTGCTGAGCACCAATGAAAGCAGTCGAACCCCTCACCATCTGCATGTAGTGAGCGAAGTCACAGCTGCTTTTTCACGTCCCACCGTTGGAAAGCCCCACGATGCTGTCAGCAGTGCAGAATGGCTGGCTGGCACTGGTTCGACTTGTGGGTGGATTTCATTGTTGATAATAATAGTGGTGTTGGCTGTTTTCGGGGCTAGTGATTTGTCTGCTACTTGGCATATGAAGCAAAACTGCTGAAATGAGGACACCTGGGGGAGCATCTTAAAACCGTGTCCTTTTAAAATGTTAACTAATGAACTTCAGTTGGATATTTTACCAGAGCCCGTGGGATTGTGGGTAATAAAAACTAAAAATGGAGGGTTGATGTGCTGCAAGCAGTGATAAAATTTGCTTTTTACGCACTTTTAGAAAATGCATAAAAGCTCCAGGTCAGGCAGCACAGGAGCTGTCATAATGTGTTGGCATCTTGTCACTCTCACACTTTATCCTCTGCGTAGGACTGTGTTTGTTCAGACCCTGAACTGCATTAAGCTGCTTCTTATTAGAAGAAAATCTGCTCAGTTCCACAAATACCAAACTGAATTTACCTGGGCATTTTAATGCTGGTTTTTAGTCTGGCTTCTTGATTTTTACACTCCATCTTAATAAACTCAGAGGTACAGATGCATTAAGTGAGAATTGAGATGTTCCTTACGTTCCTATGAAATGAGTGGAGAATGGGGTTTCATGACTCTTGACTTACTCTGTTGTGTGTTATAATGTACATTTGATTTTCTTTTCCCGTCTACACAGGAAAGTATAACTTTTTGTTTTTTGGCTTACACAATAGGCATTTACTTCTAACCGTTTTGGAGGCTGGAGAAAGTATAACTTTGAACAGAGTAGCCCTGTTCTTGCATACTTACTTTTGTATTATTCAGAATACCTACCTCTATAAAACATATGCTTAGAATATTGGCTATAGATGTTGCTATTTGATGAAAAATGGAATGGGAAGGAAAATCAGGCTTTCTAAAACACCAGTTTGGAAAAACTAAATAGAGGTGTATCTTTAAAAATACCTGAACATGTCACCTTTTAAAACCTTACATCCAATCCCCAGTTCTTGCCAAAATTACCTTATTGTAAATAAAAATTTGATTTAATTATCTTTAATGTTTTCACTTTGGTACTCTGAGCATTCCTAAGCTTCACCTCTGGACAGTCACTGCATTGTTTCCTTCTTGCTTCAAACATTCCCTCTTATTTAACAGTTCCTTTACCAACCATCACAACTGTTCAGTTTTTACATGATAAAAATACATTATCCCCAGTTTTATAAAAGTTTATAAAAAAATTTTAAAAATCACTTACTTAAAAAAAATAAGCATCTCTATATCCATCCCTTGGTTTTGACAATGATCAACTCATAACTAGCTAGTTTTTTTTTTTAAAGATTTACTTATTTATTTGACAAAGAGAGGGATCACAAGTAGGCAGAGAGGCAGGCAGAGAGAGAGAGGAGGAAGCAGGCTCCCTGCTGAGCAGAGAGCCCGATGCAGGACTCCATCCCAGGACCCTGAGATCATGACCTGAGCCGAAGGCAGCGGCTTAACACACTGAGCCACCCAGGTGCCCATAACTAGCTAGTTTTGACTGACCCTGTGGCCACCTATTTTCTCTCCCATAATATGTCAGAATAAATCTCAGGAATCATGTGTTATTTTATTTGTAAATATTCATAATATGAAGTAAACATTTTGACAGTACTATGTACCTGTCTTTAAGTGTCCCTAGGTACCTGAATCCATCTTGCAAAAGTCAGGCAGCTCCTCCCTAATTCAAACATCTCTATCTCCATTTTCATATCCATTTGTACATCCATATCTATATTCACACCTATGTGTATATCCCTAATTCAAACATCTCTATCTCCATTTTCATATCCATTTGTACATCCATATCTATATTCACACCTATGTGTATATTAATATTTATATATGTATCTATCTCTCTTCATATATATCTCTATATCTCTATATCATATCCATATGTCTGTATACCAGAAAGGATTCATAACCAAAAGATATGTTAACAAAATGGACCTATAGATTGAGAAGACTTCAAGTTCCACAATTTGTTTAGCACAAGCAAAATTAAATATTGTAAATAACATATTTTCCACAATAGATTTCTCACATTAGTTTCTTTCCTCATTAAGGAAGCAAGTCATTTACCAACTAAGGAATTAGTGGAATGCTCGAAGCGAGTGTCTCCTCTGCTCTGGCGTCTAGCTTGCCTTCCTCTCACATCACAGAAATCGTTCAGATCCCCAGCGAGTCTTCTGTGCTGTATCTGTCACATGTAAATCCTCCTTGGGATGATCAGTCATTATATGAGGGCCCTTGCTAGGTGTTCCTAGGCATCAGAACATTCTCCAAGCTCTCTCTGATACCCTTAATCAACCACCACACCAAGGAAGCTTCAGGTTCCTGCAAGATACTCGGGAAAATGACTGCCACTAAAGACGTTACAGCCACCAATTACCATGACTCTGGGAAGGGCGCTCTGCCTGTGTCTCACTGGAGCCTAAACTCTGGAGGTCTCTGGCCAGTTGCCTCTTTGTTCCGCCCTTCTGTATTCTCTAACTTTTCTAACTGGCAGTTATAGATGCTCCTTTAGGCTAGATGAGTCACTTCCTGACTGTACTCCTGGCTGATAACAGTTCTGCCCCTTTATTGGAAGGTAGAAATATGGCTCCACAACTCTTTCAGCTCTGGGTATTCTTACTAACTTTCTGTTATGTGGGCTTCCCTGAAAGGACATTTTGGGTGGTATTATATCCCCAATGCTTTCTCTGGCAGTAAGCATATTTTATACTTCAATCCAAAGAGGATTTCTGAGCATCTACTATATGCCAGGTATTTTATGAAATGCTGGGCAGTTTGGAGTTTATTTTTTTTTTAATTTATTTTAAGGATTATTTATTTAATTATTTGTGTGAAAGAGAGAGAACATGATGCGGGGGTGGGGGGAGGGACAGAGGAAGAGGGAGAGACAGACTCCCTACTGAACAGGGAGTCTGACACTGGGCTAGATCCCAGGATCCTGAGGTGATGACCAGAGCCAAAGGCAGCCACTTAACAGACTGAGCCACCCAGGTGCCCCGTGGGGTTTAAAAAGACATTACTTCATCTATTCAGGGCCTTGCTACAATGAAAAAAAATTCAGTTTAATATGTTATTGGTCATGCCATTTTTCTTTAGTTTCTCTCTATCCCATCATTCTGTGTTGCCACTGTTTCTGGTTTGTCCAAACTCTCTGATCATTCCTCTTTCATTCCTACTGCAGAATCTTCTTTTTGTGCCAATTCTTTAAATGTTAGTGTGGTGTGAAGGAGCACATATATGGCTCATTCAGTTAAGTGCTGCCTGCCTTCAGCTCAGGTCATGACCCTGGAGTCCTGGGATGGAGCCCTGAGTCAGGATCCTTGCTCAGCAGGGAATCTGCTACTCCCTCTCCCCCATCTTGCCCCTGCCCACCACCCCCACCCCTGCCCCCGCTCCTTCTCTCTCGCTCACACTCTCTTTCAAATAAATAAATAAAATCTTTAAAAAATGTTAATGTGGTATGGCCTCTATGCTCTATTTTTTGCTTCTTTTATATTTAATGTCCATATTCTCCCAGGGTGATCTCATATATCCCATCCTGATGATTATTTGAGATACTTCTAATTAAAATATCTCTCTTGCACTTCAAATCTGTACACATCCAATTTATTAGATGTCCATTCTTTTCCCACCAAATCTACTGTTTTTCCACTGGCACCTCGTACCTCTGCCAAAGCCTGGCTGTTAGCCCAGCATCCTCCTCCTCCCCACTCCTCACTCCCTATTTGCAGCTAGTGGTAAGCCTTGCCAATTTTTTATTCTTTTTCATTTCTCAAATCCTCCCATTTTTAATTAATAATTCTATTTCACTCTCTTTGGCTCTCTTCGGCTCTTCCCTGAGATATTAACAAAATCTATCAGATCTTCCTGTCTTACCTTGCATTCTCCAATGCGTTCTTCACATCAGAACAACCTTTGTAAAATATTCCATAAAACATAAAGCACAAAAGTAAAATATTATACCCCTCTGATTAAAAACCTTTAATGACTCTCTATTGCATAGCTGATCATTTCAAATCCCCTCTTGGGGAAGGCTCTCCTTATTCTGACTCCACTTCTCCAGTCTTATTTCATGATTCTGGTGCTCCTTGCTCTCACCTCCAATAGCCACCCACATACACATTTTCACCCATTTCCAAAGAACACACAATGATTTCTACTGTTTTGCTGAGCATCCACTCTACTTTCCCAGGAAAACACACCTTCATTTTCTAAGACTTAGTACACTTCATTTTTATTTATTTAATATTCATTCATTCATTCATTCATTCATCCATTTTAAAATAGTAGGTTCCATGCCCAGCTTGGAGCCCAACACCAGCTCAAACTCATGACCCCAAGAGCAAGACCTGAGCTGAGATCAAGAGTCAGACACTCAACCGACTGAGCCACTCGGGTGCCCTTTTATTTTATTTACCTCAAGTCTTCCTTTATGCTCAAGTAGATTTTCCCTCTGACATATTTCTACCTCCACTGTGCTGTGTACATGGATTCATAAAGCACCCCAGCTGCACTACAGCATTGTCTGTTTACAATGTACATCTTCTACTATAAGTTCACTGAGGATCAGAACAGAATTAAAGTCACTCTGAGTTCCCAGTACCTCTCAGAGTACCTGGTCTAGAGGAAACACTGAATATGCTTATTGATAGGTGGGATGGAAGAATGATGGAAATATTCATATTTTTTAAATGCTATTCAGTTATATATTTGTATGTTTATAAACTTTATTTTTCTGAGCATAAATATCTGGTTCTCTGAAGAATCTCTACTTCCTCAAAGTATGGACTTGGTAATTAATTCTACTCTTTCAGATGTGGTATATAACCCATGCTAAAAATTGGCCATTTGGAATCAAGAGCCTCTGAAGGAAACATAATTTAAACTTCACGTTGGGTCCTACCATGAAGGATAGGGCACACAAGGGTTTTTTGACTACCCACTGTACGAATCCCCTTCCCAGTTTTCCAGTGTATGTCTTGGTGGGATGCAGGCCCTGAATCCTACTAAAGCTCCAGAAAGTCCAGCTAATTCAGATTCAGGCTTCTCTTATGAATGAGATCCAGGCTTAGCCAAGATCAAAGTCCTCCTGGCACTTTAAATTTGGAGTGACATAAGAATCAGAGACAGTGGGATGCATTCATTCACACAGCAGCTGTGCCCATATCCCAGGCTGACAGTGGCAGCCATGTCTGTTTCCTCTACAGTGGCAGAGAAGTGGTATCTTCATATCGCAGTTCCTGGGATCTACCTGTTATTTCCTTGTTCCTGCTCATTTTCCAAGCCTCCTGAGGAGTTTCCCGAGTTACTTCCATCTTTTTGTTAAAACCCTTTAGCTTCAATTGGCCAGAGTCCATTTCTGCTTATTTCTGCTAATGAAACTGACTAATAACTATGGATGAATTCTACTTATGCAAAACTGTTTAAGTAGAAAACTATATGCTAGTATGCCTCTCATTTAAAAATGGATGCGCTTAATTCACTAAATACATTAGATACAGCTATCCTAAGTAATGAGTACAGAAGCAAAATGTTCTTCGAACATAACACCAGGGAGCAGACTCTGTGGGTAAATGACATAAGTAATTTATGGACAATAACTATTGCTTTGCCTTCAGATATTTCTTTATCTCTTTTGCATGCCTTTCCCCAGGTGCCACCTGCAAGGGGAATAGTAGGCAGCTAATGAAGGTGTTCTCGGTGGTATTACAAGCAGCCTCAAGAATAAGGAATGGAGCAATTGTCTGCAATCATAACCAGATGTTGCAAAACTCTATAAGCCTTAATGGCTGTTGTTTCAGTACAGCTTTTTAGGAGGAAAAAAAATCAATATACTAAAATAAATTATCTATGGGAAGTATTTACCGGCCATTTTTCATGAGAAGATTACTACACAGAGACTTATTGTGCTCTTTGGATATAGTTTGAAAGTTGAAAAGCTAAAGGATTGTGTTTGCACTTGCATGTTTGGCTTTTGTAAGAAGTTTTATGAATTATCATTGGGACATCTATAGAGGCTTTACTACCGAAAACTATGCATGCTATTGGACTTTAAACAACTTAAAATATATGAGAGAAAAACTAGATCCTGTTCAGCTGAAAACATGTACTACTGAATGGAACAGATGTGGGGCCTCGAGATTTCAATATTTCAAAATTATACTTCTCTCTCTCTCTTAAATTGGACCTCTGGTGGCTATAAGAATAGTGAACAATCTGTGCATGAAGCCACGCAGATATTTTCCTCCCACTCAAACACCAGATTCATGGACAGGCTAGGCTGCAAATTAACTAGGAGATGTTGGCATCTTAGCCATATTTTGGCAGTGAACCTTATGGTCTACCAGAGCTTCCCAAAGATTGGCCCTTGGACCACCCATATGAGTCACTTAGGGTACTTATTATTATAAGTGCAGATTCCTTGGCCTTACCCTACACACTTGAATTAGAACCTCTGTGGACATAGTCTGTACATCTGTCCATGATGCATTCTAGGTGATCGATGAAAACCCTCTGAGGATCAATCATTCATAATGTCTCTCTCCTCTTAAACCTCCTTCTTAGGACTAGAGTTAATTCTAGTCCAAATGTGAAGAAATACAGATTTATACGCAGAGCTTTCTCTACTCCTCTCCAAATCTCTTCCCTTCCCAATTCATTTGGCAGCATGTCCTCACCACTCCTTTATCCTTTTCTACACCATGCAACATCTGGTACCTTGTTCTTCCACTGCTTTCTCCTGAAGCCTTCTGTTTTCTGTAATTCTACTCAGAATCTCGCTGCCCCATTCCTCACACTCTATTCTTTCATTAAAACAACTATCCCGGATTTTATCCCCATAGCTAAATCATCTAAAGTGATAAGGAACCACTGACAGGCTATTCTGTAACTAGTAGCTGTACTAGTACTCTGTAACTGAGAAAGCTGGAGGATTCCTCAAATAATCCCTCCTTACTAAATGGTACTTAAGCATTTAACAGACCAAACCCACCCCTGCACCCCACCCCACCTCCCTGGGCAAAGCACTTGGTTGACTGTCTTTTCTAAGAGAATTAACCAAATGAGACTTTGTAGGTAGTACAATTTTAATTCATATTTGTTTAAAAAAAATGGTGGTAATTTCCATTCAGGTTGTAGGCAATGGTAATACAATGGTAGGAAGAGGTCTATGAAAGAAATAAAGCCTCTAGTTTAGGAAGAGAGACTGGTAAAGGCTGGTCCGTGGGAGGTACATGATTTCATACCAGTGAAGTCAAAATACACTATATTGAATGATCCAAAAAAGTCATTAGCCCAGTGTAATACAGAGGTAGCTACTGCCTGAAAGAGGGGGTGCATGGTGAATACATGAGTGGTACTGCAGGCCTGGATACTTCTTAAGGACATATTAAAGGAACTTAGATAGGCTCTGACCAGACCACTAGGAGGGATTCTATATGAATGAAACAGCATGAGTTAAGACAGAAATGAAACAGGAAGGGCCTGACCTTGGATACCTAGAGGTCTAAAGTGGGGATGGGAAAAAGAAACTTGCCTTTGGAAACACTGAGGAAGAAGAAGATAGAGGGAACTGATGACGGCCGTCTGTGGGAATGTAGGAGGAGAGGCTGACTCTGCTTTTAACTCTACCTGGTACTAAATATGTTCATAGTTTGAGTGTGAGAATAAGCCTCTTCTTTTAGTAAGTCTTAGAATTGTTTTGTCTGAAAGTCCTGCCCATACAGAGAGGTTGGGTCTTCCATCTTAGAGCTCCCACACTTCAGTGAAAACACACCTTCTCTTTTCTGTCTTTCAATTATCTGCTATACCACCCATGTGGTGACCATCTTATTATTGGGATGTCCAAGTAAGATGTTCAGGAAATGGGGAAAGGGTGTTTGTAAATTGCAATCTGTTACTCCTTTGAAATGCGAAGCATGACGTTCTTGGTGATATTAGGAACCAAAGGCCCTTAATTTGATTTCATTGCACCATAGATAAAGAACATCATGATTGTTTTGTTGCTCTAGTAAAGTAGAAAATATTACTCACAAGCAAGAAATGGTAGAAGAAAAAGCAAGAGAAACTTTCTTTCACAGAAAAAAGCACGAAACCTCCCCAAACAACAAAGGCAACCCATATTTAGTAGGACCCTGTCCTTATCCAGGGGACATTTGGTGTTAAGTGGCTAGAGTCTGTTAATCCAGTCACAAGATTAAGAGAGAAACTTTAAGAACTTTTTAATTTAAACAGCTCTCCCTATCAATTCATTTAGCATTTCAAATATTTTTGAGATTTCGATTTTTTAAAATCTATCTGAAAACAAATTCTTTGTTTATATTAAACTTACTTTTTTGATTTTTGAGAAATGTTTTCATATCTATTTGGATTCAATAGCCTTTCTTTGAGGATTATATTTTTTGTTTGTTTCTGAAGAGTTTGGGTAGAACTCAATCACACATGAATATCCTGGTGAAGAGTGAAGTGAATTCACCATACCAGTCACCTTGGCCTTCCTCATTCTAATTTAGACACACCTCTATATCCCTGCCACCTTGCCTCAGTACTTCTCCAGTGCCACATAAAGAAAGAAATTTTGCAGCGTCTGGGGTGGCACAGTTGGTTATGCTTCCACTCTTGATTTTGGATCAGGTCATGAACTCAGGGTCATGAGACAAAGTCCTGTGTCCAGCTCTGCACTCAGCGTGGAGTCTGCTTTGGACTTTCTCTCCATTCCCTACTCCCCACCATCTCTCTCTCTCCCTCTCATAAATAAATAAATAAATAAACAAATAAATAAATAAATAAATTTTATTCTAAAATGGAAGAGAGCTTATTAGCAAGATATGCATATTTTAGGTCCTAAATTGCATATTAAATCAGCAATG